>NC_068954.1:2029406-2629406 GCF_026419915.1 Harpia harpyja | reverse complement strand
AGGATTTAGAAGGAATTACATTATTTATATGAATAATAAGAATGCCCACAGCTGCAATTGCAGGATTAAAAAAAATAGGATAGGAGATAAGAGCTTTCATCCACAGCCACATGGTTGCTAGCCATGTGTGAACTAGTCACAGACTGGAGAGGATAGGTAGAAAGAATAACGAAGACCATCATCGTCATCATCACAACCTGGGTTACTGCCCCAGCCTTGAAGCTTCAGTCACATGCCAGAACTCCACAGCGTTGGTGCGGTACCGGCACACATCGCAAAGTCAGCCCTTGTGCCGGGGACAAAAGATGGAGCTGGAAAAGGCACTCAAGGACAAAATGGCTGCTGGCGAACGAGGCTGACCTCGGCAGATATTAAGCAGCCTATAGTTCACGGTGCTCTTCAGACCTGCCATGTCACACTCATGTTTTCCTAGTAGGAACTCAGGTTGAATCAAGGTTGCCTCTATACCTGCTCTCCTTATGCAATGCCCCAACACAGCTTTACATGCTGGGGATGGTCACATGAAATCACTGCATGGGCAAGCAGGGCAGCTGGATGTTGCACGTGCGTCTTAGACATCTTTTCCAAACTTAATGATTCTATTCTATTCTGTTCAGGGGTACACTCCCAAGTATGGGGTCTGTGAGTTGGGTCACCACAGAGGATGCCAGAAGATGTTCTTAAAAGCACACAAGAGGTTAAGAGGTAAACTTGGTCCTACAGATCCTTCCATACACTGGTGCTACTGGAACCAGCAAAAATTATATTAGCCTGCACAGTAAGCAACAGCCATGCCTTTTTACATCTTCACTGAAAGCATCTGGGCACTTACAGAGATTTCCAATCCCATATATATGACAATTGCTTTGATGCTACGAGAAGACTCAGGATGAGATCCTGCTTCTCACCTTCATGAGCAGGGAGATAGAATACTGACGTATCTCAACTGGTCCTGGAGAAATGCAGGAGAGTATCTGGACTAGAAAAGAACTCCCATTCCTAACATGTGGGTTTATTGCACCAGACAGTGCTGTTGCAGGTCAGACTGACAAGGCTCCTTTTGCAAATGTTGATTTCAGTCATTTTGACCTTGGCAGGTACAAAAATTTTATCTAGTCTGCTGCAAGGAGTTGCCCCTCTCACAGATCATCTTTTTATTATTTAAAAAAAATACAGAGAGAGAGAACACAAAGATACAAAAAGCACCTAAGCTCCCTGAAAAGAAAAATAACTCATTAGGTGCTGGATCCTTCAGGAGACCAGAGTCTGGCAAGCACTTTGGACAGACATCCTTGCATTGTATTTTGCTGCATGCAATCTGCCAAACAACTGGGATTTGCTTACAGCTGATTAGAATAGAAAGCTTGCATATTATGCATGTCTAAGAGGGAACATAGTTTGATCTAATGCAAAATAAGAAAGATACTGTGTAGCAAGCATAAAATGGCTGCTCTTGCATTTTATGAAGACATACAGCAATGACCCTGAGCCAAACCACTTGAACTTTCAGACAATAAAAAGATCCTGCCTGTGTCTAAATTGTAAAGTGAACTTTACTGAATGCCTTTGCAAAGTGCCTGCACTCACAGATGTCAAAGCATTTCACAAGCATGAACAGCAAACAAAGATCCTAAAAAACCACTCCCTTCCTATGTCTCAGAGGACTGAATATTATTAAGTTGAACCTCCTACTGCAAGTTGCTAAAAACCTCCTTATGATAGAATAGAAAGAGATGGAAAATAATGTAAAGAAGTCACCTGATGTTTCCCTCTGCATTAAGATCAAGTATATCAGAACCATCCTGACATATTTTAGTTAATTTGCTCCTGAGAAATGTTCCATAATTTCTGCAGAAAACTTGCTTAGTGCTCAACCATTCCTAAAGTTCGAAAGTTTTTCCTAATACCTAACACCAATCTTCCTTGGTAACCCAAGAGTTATAGGGTTTTAGCACCTTGCTCATCCTTTCTTTGGTTTGGCTCAGTCTCCCAAGCAGGTAGTAGATATTTTACAGTTGAGAACAGTGAGTCACCAAAAGGTTCAATGACATCTGAGGGTCATAGGGACAGCAAAGCATAACTCTCAGCACTCCTCACCTCCCAGCAGGCTGCGAAACAAACCCGAGGCAGATGAGCAGCATTCCCGAGCCAACCGGTGGACATCATTATAGCGATGAGAAACTGATGTTCTGTTTCTAACAATGTACAAGCCTAATGGAAGAGGCCGAAAGACATTACTTCCTGCTCTGTTGTCAGCTTGAAAAGGGAGAAACGCAATGAATCCAAAACTTAAATCTCCTCCAAAGCCTTGTACAGGAAACTTAGATCCCCTATGGGGCCGGTATTAAGGTTCTGCTAGAAGACATAACTAAGAGTAATGGGATGAAATTAACTAAGAAAATTTCCTAACTGAATTTCAGGAGCTAATAGAGCTCTCATTTTCCCCAGGGAAGCCGTGGAAGCCCCAGCGCTCAGGAGAGCTGCAGTAATAGTGCTTTCACAATCGGAAGAATTTCTAATAACGCATGTCAGGACTGATATCGCTCAGGGCCAGAACCATGCACAGGGCTGCACTGGCCCAGCCTGCCACTGGCTCGCTGGGACCACTGCAGAAGGTGCTTCTTTCAGGAGGGTAGACGATGCTAAATCTTCTACAGCATAAGCGTGCAGCTGATGGAAATGCAACAGTGACTGGTTTCAGCATGGAGATGACCTTCCTCGCCAACTTGGGTCCACTTTAAAGGGGGAACAAGAATACAACCTGGTCAAATTAGGCGAAGACTTTGGCAGTGACGCCAGGGTTAATACACTGCTTCTCCGTGGCAAAAATCAAAGGACACCTCTCCCATGATGCCAGCACAACGGTCAGTGTGACCATGCTCTTAACCAAACCAGGAACTCATCCAACTCAAACCAAACAAAATCAGAACAAAACCAAGCAGATCAAAAAAACGCCATGGAAAATTTGTTATCTTTTTGTTAAACTTCCCCTTCCCTGTGCTCTCAGTTGGGCATTCCTGTCATTTGCCCTGGGCCAGTTCTGGCACACCCTCATTGCACGGCAAGCTGAACCAATTCAATAAAATGCAGGGGGAAATAAAAAGGATTTATTTTTTCTGAGCCGAGCTGAATTGGCTGATATTTCAATCAGACAAGAAACATATCTGGTATAATGCAGGATGGCAGGAGCAGGGAAACTGAGGAGGAGGAATTGAGAAGGGTGATGAGACAGGATAACACCTAACGATGAGATGGTGACAAATTGTTAATTGGGCTCAGCTATATCATGAAACTATACCCTCAGTATCTTGAGAAATCTAACCCCATTTTCTTATGAATAAAGTTGCCTTGGATCACAAAGCCAAGTGAAACACTGACTCCATTTTGCCATCTATGAAATGGGGATAATAGGCATTTATATCATCTAGACTTATTTAACCTAAATACTTCTTTACAAAAGGATGCTTCATGAGCACAGACAAGTGTTAAAATAAAAACACAGGCCCATAAAATCAAACCAAATAACCCTCAACCAGAAAGCAAAGTCCCTGCTCCCTAGACAAACTGAAATACTTTCAACTGATGAATTATTCATTTTGTTTAGAGCAGAATTTACAGTTATTTTAATTTAATCTTTAGATAAAACATATACTTAAAAAACAACACTCAACTCCCCCCCTCCCCCACCCCCCCATCTGTAACAGCACTTGACAAAAGTGCCTTAAAACGGGTATACAGTCATTGATTCTGCTGCCAATCTTAGATGTTTTTTTGCCTGAAAAAGAAGATAAACCTCAACTCCAACATACGATTAGAGGAGAAGCACAAATCACTTAAAAAAAAAAAAAAAAAAAAAAGATAGACAAGACAACACAGCTTCATTAAAAAACAGAAAACCCTAAGGGAATTTTCAACTTCGTAGTTCTAATGAGAGGGGTTGAAAAGAAGTAGTAAAGCAGAGGAAAGAAAAAAAAAAAATTATCTTTGGGACAAGACGTAACAAAAAAGAACACAAAACTGAACCAGAAATAGACTTTCAAGTTTAACCTCAGGTTTTCACAGAAAGGACTATTGTAGTCTTAGCTCTGTTCCCAAAGGAGGGTAAGCCACACGACAACATCACCACACACAAAACTCAGCATATTTCATGAGCAGGAGGCACAAGAAGAGAACAGGTCAAGGTTGATATCACTAGCACAGCAGCGAGAGGGAGCTTGCACTGCAGTTGTCTGAACCACACCTAGTCTGCAGTTAAATATAGAACTTTACTTTCTGGAACTATTGCTCCTCTTAACCTTCAGAGCATAAATATTCGGAGAGATATTTAAAAAAAATAGAAAGGAGAGGGGGAGAAAGAGACCTGAATCTATTGTCCGAAATCTAAGCCTAGCGACTAATAAACTACCCTGGGAGAATTTCCAAAAAAGCAGTAAAGACTGGAGAATTGAATTACAGAAACCACAAGCAGCATTCTGGAAATCCAGTATAAACCAATTAGTTTCTTTAATACACATACCCTGTATACAGACACTTATGTACATTAGACATTTAAGTATATGTGCTGGCCCTAACTTTAATCTTAATTATATCAGGTTGGCACCAATATAATAATTAATTCCACTGGAATTTTTGTTGATTTAAATCTTTTAAAAAAGAGAAACTAGCCCTTCAACCCTCACCCTTCTCATTCAGTTCATGGGCCGTATCCTGACCAGTGCTGTGCATTTTCAGTTGGAAAGCCTGCTGCTAGAAGCAAATCTCTCTAATTTTTGCAATTAAATTCAGATTCTTTCCTTGAAGTGCTCTCAGCTGGTTTGACACATCAACTTTTAGTGACTGCATTTCTTACCAACTGAGTCCAAGTCAAAAGCACATACCACAATTAACTGATAGAGCAGCCCAAGACTTTGATCCTCACCCAAAAAATGTTTATAGAGCTTCGCAGCAAAGTTTCAAAAGTTTATAGGAAGTAGTAGTTCTGCATTACCTACACAAGAGTTTCCATTAAGGTCTAGATGCAACCCTCTTATCTTCAGGCATTTAACTTAATCACCAAAGTTGGGTCTAACTGCAGAAGGCTCCTCTTTTGTAGCCAGAGAGGAAGGTGCATATAGCCCTCATGTGACTTGCATTAGTGGGACAGAATTGCCTTCTGGATCCGTATTTCTCATTGCTGAATAGCTAGAAGCCTAGATGAACAAGCACTTTGCTGAAGTTCCCAAACGCAAAGCTCAAAACTAGGTGCCTAAATCCCTGTGTGCACCAACAGCACATCAAGATGCTGCAGGACATACAAACGCAATGCAATGAAACTTGTGTTTAAGGAAAATAGTCCATTAAACTGAGGAAGATGCCTCCACTCACAGTCAAAACTTAATCCTTCAGACGTAAATGCAAATTCCAAATAAATGGCACCAGACCACATGCAATGCCAAACACCATTTTAGGGGGCCAAATGCTTATTCCTGACCCTATGGCATCAAGTGAACCTGATCTGTTTGGGCCAGACAGCCAGGAGTCTGGTTACCTTCATCCTGGCTGCTGTTATGAGTCATATTACAGACAAGCCTGGAAGACTCCAGTGACTTGTAAGTGAAATTAGTTAGCTTCTTCCTAGGGCTCCCAAGAGAGTGGTTTTCTCCCACTCTTTCAAAACTTGTCATATAAAACAACTCATCCTTACAGCTCAACTAGGCCTATTAAAGTGTAACAGTTAACCATATTCCCAACTTGCTTTATGGTGTAGTTTCACTGTCATACAAAGCTTTTACTACGGCTCGAGTTAACTGTGTTCTTGCCTCAAGTAAAACTCCTCAGCCATGCTTTCCGGTACCCACACACAAGGCTCTGAAATTCAGTGCTCGCGGTGACCTAGCAAGGGCTTTGCAAATTAATATTAGAGGCAGCGTGAAGGCAATGTTGCAGAAGTCTCCATTAAACAGCAGAATAAGAAGAAAAGCCCAGCAGCAAAGACCTTACAGAGCACAAGACACAGTGAACAAAACCAAGAATAACAAAGAAGAAGAAATAGGGTAATGAAAAATTAGATCAAGTGATTATGTATCTGCATACACAACTGGATGATTTCCAGTGTCAGCACCAACTTGCCTCTTTCCATATACAGAACCAAATCTCACACCTTTCTAATGGACACATACCAAACCATTACAGGTTGTCTGACTTCTTGAGAGTGTCACAGCAGATACTGGCTTTAGGAGAGATCTGAAGGAGGAGAGGGTAGAGCTTCCTTGCTTAGCTTTCTCTTTCTGCTCTGTGTTTTCACAGCACCTAGCACAAAGGAGTCTAAGGCACTATCATGATTCAAACAGCAAATAATAGTAGTTATCACACTTTAGGTCAGACAGAAACCAAGAAGGAAAACACCCATGCCCAAAGAGCTCTAATTCTACTTCAGAGTAACTAAGTATTTCACACACAAGAGGGTTAATAAGGAGATGGTACTGTCCTGAAGGTACACAGAGCTGTAACGTTTCTGTCATTCCACACACTGCAATCAGGACAGCCATACAAGCATTTTAAAGTGCTAAAGATCCTATACTGCACATTGCACTGCCTGTGCAGAGGGGGACCCTAGAAAAACCCAGTCCCCTGTAGTAGCATATTTCAGGTTTTTGCATTAGTTGGGTCTTGCAAAGCAGAACAAATTTCAAACATTTACATTATTTCCTTTGGGGAAACATTCAGCCAAAGCTGAAAACATCAGTGCAGTGCCAGGACAGGATAGGGAAATAAACACTTAGTTACTGGTCTGAGCCCTGCAAAGACCCCGTGATGGCCTGTGGCCACGTGGAAGTATGTCCATCTTGTGTGTAAAACAGCTTGGGTCCCTGAGGGAGCTCAGTATTTTGGTCTTAGCTTAGGCAAAAGGAGACACTCTCCTGCTCCTAGTCAGTTCCAAAGACCCTTGTGCAAGCAAGAGGAAAAAGAAGCATTACAGAAAGGGCAAAAGCACATCCTAAAAATCTGCTGGCCAAGGACTCAATGGAGCTGCAAGCCAGAGAGAAGTGTAGTGTGCACAGAGTCATCTGGTGCTTTCATGGAAAGGAGGTTCCTCATGCTCTCAGAGGGAAGAAAACTCCTCCCAGCCATTTAGCCCTTAACAGAAATAAGCATTCATCCCTAAACTACATTTGAGTTCACTAGCCCTTTTCTGTTATACGGTATTATCCACAAAAGAGACATTACTGTAAGCAGAGGGAAAGGCAAAGCACATAGGCAGCCAGGAGACCAGGCTCAGAGAGTGCTTCGTCTCTGCAGGACTGAAGAGCTGGGAGCTCTAATGATCACCTGCCACTCTGCATATGTATTTGAAAGATCCACTTTGCTCTGTACTGTTCCCAGCTCATGTAAAAGGGTTGTAAGAGCCTTTTTGGACAAGGAATCTACTGCTTGTTAGGTAAAGTTCTGCATCCTGAACAATTATAGCACTGCCAAAATGCCAGTATCAACTATAAAATAACATGATACAAATGAGTAAATAAACCAGTAAATTGGGAAAGGAGAAACGTAGAATGTAAAGAGTGTGCAGACCCCCACCAAGACAGAGCCTGGATTAGGCTACATGGAAAGCTTTCTGCAAAAGCAAAGGAAGAGCTGAACACCAATAATCTCAGACAAGATGTCTTAGGGGCTACAAAAAATGAGATATTGTCCAGAGCAGTGTAACAACTTTTTAAACAACAGAAGGGGTGAAATAGCATCTCCTACTCTATCGTTTAGAATCAAATGATTACACTGTTATTAACTTGCATGATGCTAAAGCACATCCATGAAAAATGAAGCTGGTGTTCACCAGAGCAGGAAAACGGATACTTGTATTAGCTTTAAAATGCCCATCTCCAAAACCCCAAAGTCACATACCTTTCCATAACAGCCAGGCACTCCTTTCTCCATGTGAACCGACTGCCTCGCCGTAGTCTGAAGGTCCCAGAGGTAGCTGTGACTGGGGGAGGCGTCTGTCTCCATTCTGGCTCTTCTATTGGGATAGGAGCGGGTCTCATGCTTAACGTAGCCCCTAAGAATAATAAATACTGTGTTTCCTAGTGGATTAAAAATCATGCCCATTTTCACACTCCTGCTCATGAAAAAAAGACAAGACAGATGATGAAACCATTCAAACTAAAAAAGTAAAGCATCATCAAACAAAGACACCTTAAAGATACACAAAGCCAGCTAGAGTTCCCATTCCCAACCTCCAAGCCAGAGAGGTATCAGGTGACCATGGAAATCTAAGGGAGACATGACTGAGCTGACAGCCACTTAGGAAAAGTTGTCCTGTCTTCATCAAGAGGAAAAACGTCTTACAGAAAGGGTGAGCTATGCCCCAGCTGAGATTTATTTAGGTTGCACTGCTACCTCTTCTGCCTTAAAATGGGAAATAGCAGGTTTCTATTTAATTGTACAGCAGTCTCAGGAAGCAAGATGTAAATCTATACCAAAGGTATTTCAATGTGTCTGAAGAGCTGAGTAAACACAAAGTAGCTCCACCGATAGAAACACACCCTGTGACCTGTGCAAACACGGGCTCCTGAGTGCCAGGTTGCCTGAAAAAGTCACTGAATGCAGATTAACATCACACCTTTCCTCTTCTGTCCCCCTTCTATGGATATATTTCTCCTTTCAAGAAGCCTGAGCTGGAAAGCATCAAGCAAGAGACAGGACTTGGCAAAATGCCTTCAGGAAAGGCCCTTTGAAACTTACCCCTGATTCTTTTCACAACAGCCTCTCAGTTAATAAATCAAGACACACTGGGAGACTGATCTTTCATACATCCCTTGGTGAGGATGGGAACCTGGTATAGGACATTAGTACATAAAACAGGGTATGTTCTGAAGGACAGCTTTCTGCTCAGTGACTTCCCCTGGAGGGAAGAAATAGCTGTTCTTGTGTGCAAAAAATAAAAAAAGCCAGTTGTATCAAAAGATAAACCACGACCTATATCCCATATGCATACTGAGTTCAACTGGAATTCATGCACTGAACCAGCCTGGATAGATCCAAGAGAAGCAGGCAGCTCTGCTCACAAGAGGAATATAGTATTGGGCATACGTAAAAGCAGGGCTGAGACAGCAAATCCCTCTGGGTACACAGACTTGCTCAGAACAGTTAGGATTTAATCATAAAAATATACTGTGTTAGTGAAACAACACTGCTTGTTTTATTTAAAACAAGGTAAAAGGGTTAAGGGAACTTAGAGTTTAACCAATAAACAAATTCCTACAGTCAAAAAGCAAGAAATTAGCTATTTATGCATTTGGCTGTGTTCCTTTCCAGAAATGCACAATAAGTATTTTCCTTACTGCCAGGGGCTTGCATCTGTGTTAGGTAGTGGAGCCCAAAATAATTTAAAAATTTTACCCAGGAGAAGTCTATAGGAAGTGAAGCCCACAATCTCTGCCTTGCATGCACAATGGATGATGAGTCTTACTAATTCCCAGCTAACGAGCCTACACAGATTACTTAAGTTTTATTGACATATGAAATATTTCCTATATTGACAATTTATTGGGAGGCCATTTCAAGGCAAGTTCCTTATCTACTCTTTCTAGTACATGCAAAGTTTAGGAGTCCAGGTTAGTATCAAGTTGCTAGGCTTTAAATACTCTTCAGAAAATAAAAAAAAATTAAAAATCATTTAAAAAGAGGCAGGGGAAAATGGGACAAGAAATTAGCTTTCCCTGCAATGTCTTAGCAATATACCTTCCCTGCCTGAGGATTTCATGTCACAGGGAGAGTATAGGAATATCAGTGATGCCTAACATCAATGTAAGAGATGCAGAGATTTTTCAGACAAAAGTTGAAAAAAAATCTGCATTTAAAGCATAAATTTGCTTCTGCTACTGATATGTTCACTTACTGAATATAAGATGCTTTTTTTGTTTTAGTAGCCCTGCTAGATCAATTCACCTATTTCTCTTTTCTATGGGATAACATCAATGTCAGCAGCAGATAAGAGAGAAGTATGCTGAGAATTACAAGCAAGTACCCACCACTGTTTTTGCATACACATAAAGACGGAAGCATCTGAATGCCTACAGAGGCCCAAAATGCGCTTGGATCTATGAGCATCAGAAGTGGTGGACGTACGCACTGCTGCCACATTTGATAAGGTAACTATGGACCTTTTCTTCATCCCCCTCAATTAAGTGAGCACTTGGGGATCCTGTTTATTCTGCTATTCCAATGCTTCACTGCAATATTCTCGCCACCCAGCTCCACTTCTTTACAACTTAATAAGTTACATCCTAGTTACTAGGTCAGGTTCTTTTTCCAAACCCCGGAGCTTTTAAGAAGTGAAACCTCTCTTGAGCAGAATGAGCAGAGCGAATGCAGTATGAGATTTTCATCTTAGTATATGCATCAAAAAGCAAGACTTCTATAAGGGGTAGAGAGGTGAACCATCTGGGAAGAACTCCTTTCACAGAGAAAAATGAAAAATGACATCTCTCACTACCTGCCAGTGCCGAGTACCTTTTGCAACTATATAGAATTTTCTTTGTGCAAGCTAGCATTTTCTCAAATGTGGGTATGACTTCGGCGATGCTGCAGGTGGGTCTTGGGGAGAGAAGGAAAGAGCAGTGCTCTCCAACTGGAATGCAGCTCGCTCTCTGTACGCAAAATTCCTCACAGCAAAGGCCTGCCTTCTCTCAGCACATCCCAGACACTATCCTAAAGAAAGAGCATTGCTCTTAAAAGCATCACGTGCAATTGCTGATCCGCATCACATGTCTCTGAGAGGCCCTGCCATACAGGGGCGATGCGCAGAATGGTTGGAGCAAGCCTCAGGCCACGTCCCAGCTCCATGAAACCATTTAGTAGCAAGCCTTTGCAGCAAGTACCTATCATATATTATACTGATAAGAACAGATGTCACACTTTATTTTTAGCCAGACTGACCTGAGATCACATGATAAACACCCTTCAGTTACTACTGAGCTAGGCTAGATTTGAATCAGCAGCCTGCACAGCAAAAGGTTCCCTACAGAGCTCATTGCTTGGATAGAAAGGATCAGAGCAGGGACTATTTTCTCTGCGGCTCTGTAAGATAGTAAATCACCAACAACACGTTTCCAGTGCAAATCTCGTGGGATATCCAGCCCCTGATTTCTATTTTTTTTTTTTTTTGTAGGCTTTTCTTTTATAGCTAAATAAGAACTGCTATGGGAATAACACAAGAGATGCTATATCTTGATAATAACTACCTTTCTTTTTCCCTTTTGTTCAAGGAGGAAGAGCACATGGTTTTCTCCAAGGTGACCACAGCTGCCTTCCTATTACAGAAGACTGGCAGAAATTAATATCCAGCCTAAATGGAAGCAGTCTGTATCCATCTGTAACTTCAACACATCATTTCTAGGTGCTGGCTTCAGTTTGCAGTACACAGAGGCAAAAGACATGCTAAAGTTACTCCATAACAAACCTTCCACATTGCCCAAGACTTAGTGCCAGCCAAACTAATCGGGCTAACAACTACCAATGTAAAAAGAAGTATTTATTTATTTATTTAAAACCCATGGGCTCTGAAAAAATAGTCAGAACATTAAAGGACTCTATGCACTCATATACTGGCTTCTGAAACATATACTATTTATCTACTGCCAAATTGCTCTCAGTCTCCTACAAAACACAAGACATGTGGTGCCTGTCTGAAAAAAGCTCAATCTAAATGAAAAGCATCCCTATTAATTGGATTAAAGATCATTCAAACACTAGCATTTAGCATTGACTTCTTCCCTTCAACAAAAAACTGCCTTTCACCCTAATTGGAGGCTGTTTCCAGAAAAATTTACAATCACTAGTACACTGGAATTCACAGCATTGCTATTAATTCCGACATCACTCCTACCAGGAAAACGTTGATCAAGAGATTTTTGAGCAAGATTATTGCATACAGTAGGAAAAGGGGGGGTGGTGGTGTTTCTGATCCATGAGACTTAAGTCTCTTTTGCAATGTTCCAGTCTGCTGTTGTCTGAACACTCGCCACCAAAGATAGGAGAAATATAGAAAGTACCCATGCAAATAGGCAATCAAAACCAAGCGAACAACGAACAGCATATTCAAGAGGCCAAAGCAAGCTGGCAAATAACGAACATGATGGAATTGCTGAGTCTCTTCTGTATAGGAGCAACACCACCTAGTAACATCTCAACAGCAGCAACATCTCAAAACTGCCATAAGGCTGCACAACACAAAGTTCTTTGGTTAGCAGACGCAGGACTGCTTGTGGATGATTTAAAGTGGTATATAGCACCATTATACCTTTGAAAAAAGAAAAATAAAATCTCTTTTGATGTATTTATAAGTCATCTTTTGTCCCCCATATTATTAGAAACTCCTGGCTGGGTGCAGTATATAAGCATAGTAAAAGACAGACCCTGCTATGAGGACCTTACAGGCAAGGCAGGCAAGTCATACACAGGAAAACAGTCTCATCTTTATCCTGGAGATGGGAAAGTGAAGTGCAAAGGTGAAGTAATTTGCTAAGAGTCATACAGAAAAACTGGCAGAGCCAAGGAAAGACTACAGGTCTGCTCAGTGATCTCCAGTCCTTTCCTCACAGAACAACTATTCTTTCTTTACAGTTCATAAATTGATTATATCTGGTGTCCCAGTCCTTCAAAACTGTTTCAGTTTTGAGCAAAAGTTTTCATTGCATTACTACACAAACAAATTCAGTCAGAAAATGGACTTACTCTGAAGATCAAATTTTCCAAAATAAGGAATTAAAGAAATGGGGGAACTAAGAGTTCCCAAAGACTTCACTTTGCCCATTGTTAACTCAAACGCGTAGGTGCTTCTGTGCAGAGACCTGACTCTATCACTCAAAGAAGGATTGAGATTTTATTCCCAGCAGCTGGAATTGGAAAAGATGGGATATATGAAAAGAGAAAGCCAAATGTCACTTTCTAGTAAGTAAGTGAATAGAAAAACCACATGCCAGTCATTTAATCTCTTAAATTCCTTCAAAGGAGGACAATCTTTTACACTCTACAGAGAGTGCAGTGACAGCATCACTTCTTTGTGAACATGGCAGGAGGCTCTACTGATTTCCTCATTTTCTGACTCTAAAGAAGGCAGCAAAACAGCCAGTCAAGTCTACTAATCACAGGATACTGTAAGTAGTATCCAAAACTTAGGCTCCAAATTGGTTTTAGAACATTAATTTAAATCCAGGATGCTCTGGAGAAGGTTGGTAACTCCCTTAATACACTGTATACACTTGCACATATGCATGTTAATTATCTCTTATCTAGCCACTCTGACCTGCAATATAGTAGATGGCAATAATTCAAAGCAGTGGATTATCCTACAATAAACAACACAACCATTTTCCTCAAGCAGACTTTTCCAACAGCTATGGGAAAACTGAGGGTTCCCCCCTTTACCTCAGACTCTAAAAAGAAACCAAATGTTACTTGGTCCTAAAGGGAACTTAAGTGCATCCAAATAGTCCCTTGGCATACGCAGAGAAGCCATCTTGCCTTTTACACTTCTTAAAAATACTGTATAAGATATCTTGTTTGAAAAAGGGTTAAACTCAAACAACCACTCTTCAAGAAATTTTTCCATGTGTATAAAGAAAAGTGAACAAGAACTCAGCAAGACAGTGCATCAGAAAAATAGAGGTTAACATAAGTTCATTTCAATTTAAGCCGTAACCTTCACAGTTGCAAGTCTTCCTTCCTTAGACACTTCTCAGGAGCAAAAGGACGAACAAGATGTGAGCTTGTGGATATGGGGAAAGAAAGGTTAAGAGGAAGAAGTAGATACTTCAGTGCTAAGTTTGACAGAATACTAGCACAGAATACTATTTCTTAAACAGCTCCAAACAATATTGGCAAGAAAAGATGCAAGGCTATAGGAAAGAGCCCTGCAACAGTTTTCATTGTTAGGAGAGGACTTCTGGGTTTTTTTCCAAAATACACCTTCAAAAAACCCTCTAGTTCTCTCCACTGTTTTGGAGGCAATACCTTCCATCAAAGGGAAATGGCTGAGAGTTACTTTGTAGAGTACAACTTGAGGTTTTCAAAGCAGCTGATGCTGAACGGTTGTATCCAGTAACTTTGCTGATCCTTAGTATCACAATTCCAGCCCCTGCAAAATCAAGTCTTCTTGGCAATCCCTGCAGCTTGCCAGCACCTCACAACCCTTGGCACTTTAATTCTTTAAAACAGTTTTCTAGATGCTTAACAGAAAGGACAGGCTTGGTTGTCACTTTGAACCCACCCAACTTTAAGCTAAAGTATTCTCAGGCCAACTGACAGCTGGAGCCTCTTGATTTTCGGCTTACACACAGAGCAGAAGTTTTGAGGATCTGTTTTCACTGGAATTTTTCTTAATAGAATTCTGGATATTGAAGCCAAGTTCACATAAGAGAGCCTGAATCTTAAATTCTTCAAAACAGTTACACAGTTAATTGAATCATGCCATTGTTTAAAGGAAATTAAACATAAATATTTTGATCTTTACAATAAAACCGCTAAAGGGAAAAATAACTGTGGTCAAACAAAATCTATGGAGAAGAACAATGCAAGGAAATTAATTCAACTGTGATTTTGAAGATTGCTGGTTAGTTAAAGATAATGAGAAGCTTTACTCCTCTTTTTATATTTAAGATCTGTTTTGAGATTTGGAGAAGCAGGTGGGATTTGAGAGACACATCTCCAGCTTATCACTGCAACTATCAACATCCTATCCATGAGCTTGAGATCCAACCCAAAACCCTCTGAAGTTATCCCAAAGTTCCTCTCTGCTGAACTGTGTGGGTTTTGCTGCAACTTCATATTATGCAGCCATTATTAATGTTTTCTATTTGTTCATACTGAAGAGCCTCAGCATTTATTTCATGTTAGCTGACTACAACTTCACTGACAGCTTCTGATTCCCAGAGTTAGCTAGCAGTGAGAGGACAGGGCAAGTAACCGTGACTGAGGAGCTGGACAGACAGCTATGGAGGAGTCGGCTCTAGATCATTTGCTGCAAAGCAAAGTGCAGATTTGTTCCTACCCTCCTAAAAAGTAAACTGGTCAGAGGGAATACCTCTACAATACATCAGACCAAGAAGTGAATGATCAGTGATAATAAAAAACAGTGACAAAAGGCTTCTTTTCCATAAATAAATCAGCAGGAGATGTTTAGGCTGTATTTGTTTACCAGGATTTGTCTTCTCAAGCTGGTACCATCTGTAAAATGCCCTTTTCTTTTGTTCACTCAGGTCCGACCCCTGCTGCAACAGCCAATGGGAGATCCGGCTCTGACTGATACCTGTAAAAATACAGAACAAAACAAAAAAAAGACAGAAAGAGGAAGAGAAAACTTGTTCTTTTTAAAACATTTTGAAGTGGTTTATATACTGATAAAAGGTGTTGTCTTACAAAGCCCAGGAACCAACAATGTTTCAATCACAGAAAAAGTAGAGAATTCAAGTTTCCCCACCCTGTCCCTAACTGCTTCAACTTCTCCCTGCTGTTATTTTGACCTTACTGAAGGTACATCCTGCAACCAGCATAATCAACCTACAAGCCAAGAGGGTACAAACTGGGAAGCCAAATCTATCACTGACTTGAACTGCCCACAACTTCCCCGATTCTTAGATTTCTTCACCTGTGAAATGGGAACAAGTCCCCTACCCACTTTTATATATACATATAGAAATGATAGTTAGGAGATCATTATCATTCAATGCTTGAGTCAGAAGGGAGATAAACAAAGAAACAGTTTATATGATATAGATTGAATCAGCCCAGAAATGGAGCAAGCCAACTATCAGCAGCTATAACAACGGCTAGAAAACAAAACAGGAAGGGCAGCTGTCTGTCAGCAAAGCAGGATTCAAGCTCTAGGTATCCAGGCAAGATTAGGGACAAAAAGTTCCAGAGTTTTTAAAGCAAGACTTCTAAGAAAACAGTAAAAGGGGAAAACCCCCTAGAAGTTAATAAAGCTATTTCCAAAGCATGACATTGAATGAAGAATCGATGCAGAAAGGGAAAAGAAGTGATTAGGAGAGGAACCAAATAAAGGAAGAGGTTTAAAAGTGCACTAGGAGATGAACTGTAGGTTCATTTGAAAACATAAAAAAATATATAGTTTGCTGAGTAACTGAAGCAGTACTTCAGGTAGGACTCCCTGTGCTTTCCACAAGGCTCTTCAGCTATCAGAAAGGGTTAACATCATCTAAAGTCTCCTGAGAACTAAAGTTTTAGGAGATGCTCCAAGTAACAATCTACTGCTGAACACCACCTGTGCCACCACCTGCTTGGTGGTAATACTGAGGCAGGTAGAAGGCTGGTTTTCACACAGAAACCAAACTACCTCTCCCCTCTTGAGATGCATCAACGTTTTATAAGATCTCATAATCGTATTTAACTCACGAAAAACAACTCCCTGTAGTTTTACCACTTCTAATACAGGGGTTTTACTATGCTTTTTTTTTTTTTTCATTGAACACTGAAGCTAGTTACTTTAGAATGATTCGACTTGACTCTCAGGTATCATATTCAGGTGGGTTTACTCCAACTGGATTTTTAAAATCACAGGGTTTATGCTCTTAACTGTTACTCCTTACAGAGAATTCCAAAGCCTATGAAGTTTTAATTGTCCTGGGGAAAAGGGATAGGTGTGTTTTGTTTCAAGTACAGAAGGTTACTGCTATTCAACAGAGCTTTGCCCACACAACATACCCTGGTTTGGTTTTGTTTCCTGTACATCTATTGATCTTCTTAACGCCTGCTCCCAGAGACTGCCTTTGCTCCACAACTGAAAGAGTTCAGAAACAGCTGGGGCAGTCAAGAGTTGACTACCCCCAGGGCCCACACTGGGAAATATAACTGAGTTTATACTACTAAGGAAGTGGAATTATTCAACCAAACACACATCTTAGATTCTGCCAAGTTTACATGAAGTAACTGTGGAAGCATCCAAGTTAATACGAAGTCAATCTAAGTTGATAAAACTCTCTGGCCCCAAACAAGGCTTCAGTCTAGTTGAAATCAGGCAATCTAGAGGCCTTGATCACCAGTGAAAAGACCAAGTTTTGAAAATTTGCAGTTCTTCATCTACCATTATGATTTATAAAAGCCATTTCTTTAACACAGTGCTGTGGGACACAAATGTTTGTGTCTTACTGCTTTTGGCTGCATGGCTCCTATTAATCAATGGGTAACAGCACCATTAATTTACTTGTTTACTACAGTCCACTTACACTTATTGCAGTGAATTAGTGTTTGTTGAGTGTTTGGATAACACCGTAAGATAAAAATGCAAAGCATTATTAGATAAAAATTATAAATAAAGATTAAGTATCTTCAGCAAGAGTCGTAGAGCGGAAAATGCAGAAAATCCAAATTCTGCTCAAGAGGCTGCCTGATACTGTCATAAAGTGGTACAGATGTTAGCCACTTCAGACAATGTGCTCAAAACAAAGCAAAGGAATGGGAGCCAAAAGATTCAAGCTGTGTATTGCCATGTCCATGTTTGACTCATTTTGAGTCCTCACAGTTTATAAGTCGCTTCAGCAAAATGGAGCTTTGTAAAGGACACTGAGATGTACAGATTTAACAAATGCACTATAAATTCTCAGTACGTTATTACTTGACTACAGTATCTCATGAACGACACTGCAGTCCATAGCATTTTTTTGCATTAGCAAAAAGCCCACAGCCCATTTTGCTCTTTGGCTAGCAGACTTCTATAGCAATGCTGCAAACCCAGATAACACGTCAGATATGGCTTAGGCAGCTGATCTAGGTTTTGGTCATAGGAATGTAGTGGATGACCTCTAAAAGACCCTTTTAAGTTCCATTTCCTATCATTCTTTGCTGTGTTTTATTATTCTCTTTCCTTGTTTCAGAGATCTGTAATGACAGCTAAGCTTCTTGAAGGTTTCCTCTACCTATACCTATACCACTTTTTAAGATATAAAATATCTTTCATCTGTACCTCAGCTCGGTTTAGAGGCCCCAAAACTGTATATTCCAACAGCGTGTCTGATTCAAGGTCACATGCAAAGTCCATAGCAGAACTGATGCAAGATCTCCTAGATCCCAGTACAATGTCTTAATTACAAACCCATCCTCTACTCCTTTCAGTAAAAAAAACCCAAACCCCCAAATTGTCATGTCAGAGTTTCTTGCATCTCAAGTGGGTTTTACATAGGGACAATGACTAGTACTACCACCAGCACCATCCTGTCACATTGCCTGTAATCATGCTACTTTAGGAAATTGCACTGGCAGGAAAAAGAAATCATCCTGCTGCCAGAAGCAGATTAATGAAGTAAGTTCTCTGGAGTACTGAAAATCCAGCTGTCTTGAGGAAATTCACTCTCAAACTGAACCACAGACCTCAAGGAAGACTGCCATCCTCTGGGTTCAGCATCAGCAGGGACACAAACACATTGTAATGAGCACAACTACTTTTCTCACAGAAAATACTGAAGAAAGAAGTGGTAATCACAAAGGATTATAGCAATTCAAATGTTGACTTCTTGTGTCACACGTCACTCCTTCCCATAGCAGGTTACACTTCCTAATTATAAACAAAATGGAGATGACAGTACATACATGCTCTTCTGACCAGCCCCATTCTCTCCTACATAAATCATTTGGGGGAAAAGTTTCCCTTTCAAATACATAAAAGAAACGGCAAAATGCATCTTCAAGAGAAGGCAACTGGTATCTGCAGTACAAATCTGCTCATATCCCTCAAAACTGCTATTCATCAAGTCTCTGGTAACTGGTTTTCACCTTCACAGATTTGTTCAGCGACTCTACTTTGCATTTCTTTAATGTTTCTTTCAGGAGAGATTTTTAGAAGCACCTGGAATACGTCAGATTTGGAGAAGAAAGTGACTGTGTTTTAATTCTTCAGTTTGTAAGCAAAGTCCTAGATTCATATAAAACATGCTTGCAAAGGACATCTATCAATTTAGGAGATTAGCAAAGCTTGTTTACAGAAAACCTGCAAAGATCAAAATCATAGAAAAACAAATCTTTGCCTGTGTTGTCATGAGTATAAAAAAATTTAAAAAAAGGAAAATGTCTTTCAAAATCCAACTTCTTGCCATTTCAGATGATCAGTAATTCAGTAATTTTCTGAGTTCTCTTCACAATGGAACTAGTTAAGTTTCCCTTTGTTTGTACTTGCATTTGCTCAGCATCCCTGTGTGTAGGTTCCAAACCTTAAGGGATTTTATTTATGTTACACCAGTGCTTCAAGGCTGCCCTCCACTGCGCTAGATGCTGTGTGTGTTTAGCATAATATAAAGCTAAGTCCTGAAGATCTCCTATCAATTAAGACAGAGACAGTAGGACAGGGCTCAACTGTACAAGCAGAGTAATTGGGAAGGTTAGCAGAACTGCACACTGGAAAGCTCTATATGCTATGTATGTAAAAAAAAAATTACCTCTGCATTTTATTGTTGTCGATTTTTTTTTTTAATGGTCGTTTGGTTTTTATGGTACTAGCCTAAGAATTGAGAAATCTGAATTCAAATTCCTGCTCTGCAACAGACTGCTTCCACTGTGACCTCAGGAAAGTAAGGGGTTTTTTGTTCCTTCACCCCCTATCTGTAAAAAATGGAAAAGGTACTATTTCCAAACCTCGCAGAGGCATCATCCATCAAAGCATTTAGCCAGGCTGCAAAGAGCTCATCTATGTATACTCCTCCCTCTCTCCTTTACTGTAGTACATAACAGAAATACATTAGTTTCTGAAAACATTTCCCCTGCCCTCCATCTACATTTGGAAGCTAGAAGACAGCATCTCTTAATAAGTTTACATTTATCTCTTTAGCCTTTGCCTTCTGACCATAACTTACTTGGTACCCAGATACAATTCTGGTGGCAATTAAAGCAAATTGCAGCACACGACTTCAAATTATTGTTGATAAAAATTTGGCTTCTCACCTGCCACATGTAGGGATAAATACCTACCCCCGAGTAAGCTGCAGCTATGTTAAAAGGAGCTTCAAATAACAAGATAGGAAATTCAGCAGGAACTATTATTAGCTCCTGTTTATACTGTCATTTTTCTTATCAGTAGGAGATTATTTATAAAGAGCCCAACCCAAGTGCTTCTTGTTTATCTTATTACAGACACTATTAAAAAAGTTTCTATAAAAAGCAGCCCCTGTATTTAGGACCAGCACTAATAAGTGTTATGCTAGGTTTTTGCTTCTTATCAATCATTTCTTTATTTTCAAGTCAACATTTAATACTCTGTTACTATTTTCCAATCTGCCATCTTCTCTTGGTACACACGGCAGCCCTGTAGAATGTCTTCCAGGTTTAATTTTCCCTGTCAGATTCATTATCTAAATAACTTCAAGTTTCTAGTCATTTTATAAAGACTAAGAGAGCCTAAAAAATTGTTCTACTGCAACAGCTGACTTTAACCTTCAGCTCCATGTTCCTCTCTCATGTATCCTCCCTCTCCATCACTTCCTATCCCCTTGCGCTGCAGCACAGGAAAAACAGAAGGAAAAGCCATTTACTGTTGCAGAGTCTGTAAATACAAGGCTGCTCCATGTGCTTTGTAGGACAGTGGCGGATGTAGGAATGTGTGTTCTATAAATGCACTGCACTATTAGAATTGAGAAAAAGGAGAAAGACATTTTTTAATTAAATGCTAAGTGGCTTGAAGAATTAGCGAAATAAGGTAAAATGGAAGTTTCAAGGGGCAGAAGTTGCCGTAGAGGTTCGTGCATCAAGGACAGAACACAACAAGATACAGAATGGGGACAAATACGGTTATAAGCACAGAGGAAACATTATACTCTCTCATGAACTAATCCAAGACCTGCAGTTTGAAGACATGCAAATACATTGTTTTAGCTAAAGTCCATCACTTATATATCCAACTTGGCCACCTTCAAACCCAGCCATAATTAGGAGGAACCAAAGTTTTAGGTTCCTAGCTAAAGGTCTAATATCACTGTTCAGATGCACTATTACTCCTTTCCCCTCTTCACGCCATCCTCCCCTCCCATTACATACACACACACACACAATTTTTTACAGTAGTAAAGAAATTAATAGAGATTGAAAGGAGAAAGTTGACAGCATGGGTAGGCAAGCCAAAAAACTCTCCTTCTGGACAGAGCCAGCCATAAATTTTTTGTTTCTTTCTTGCCTCTCGTCCCAGGGCAGAAGAGATGAACCCTAAAAGCTGAGGCCACGCTATTCTGCAGTTATCTCAAGTATTAAACAAATGACTTCCCAGCTGATGCAGGGTGGTAGCCAGTGGATGGGCAAGTCAAATATGCCCAACATCTGCCCTACTGCCTCCAGAAACAGCTTGCTATGTTTGTACTACAACGAAAGGTGATGGAGTCTGTAAGCACACCAGCCTCTGTGGGCTGCTGATCTGTTCTTGCAGAATTGCCCCGTTTCATGCTCTTTCACAGCCTCTTCATTGGCCAGAATAGGCTGCCACCCTGATGTGCAAAAAAATAAAGAGGACCCTGAGACAAGGATCACTGGAGGCTGAACAGTATTTTGGAAAGGTATCATTTCACTCTTATGATCCTCCTCTATGCCATTTGCTACTAAACACTCTTTGGATTTTATTAATCTATTTTACCTCTTGTTTACTGAATTATTTACAGAACAGCTTTATCAGTAAGACTAAGTCTGTAAATGCTGAGATGATACTGTTTGGGATCATACATTCTGCAAAGCATTACCTCTGTCTATACAAACTGCTTTTTTAACGAACCAAAAGTGATTTCCAGGCCTTCCTTGAGAGCCTGGTTCACTGCTGAATGGGAAGGGATGCTGGATACATCTGAAGAATACACAAGTCAGCTAGCACTCATCAGGCCTAAGACAACTCTGGAAGTGAGAGCCCTAGGACACATGCTTTCTGCTCTGGATCTCTGTCCCGAGCTATTTTCAGTCACTCTTCACCATACCGTGCTTTTGAAAGGAAGCTGATGTTTTTCCCTGGTAGTGTTGAGCACACTCTTTAATCTGGTCCCTTCAAACATCTCTGAGATTTACTATGTCTTTCAGATAAGCCATAACTACATACTTAATAGTGGCACATAAGTACTATGCATCTGCTTACACAAGGCTATGGGTTATATTTAAAACGAATCAGCTCCTGTAGACCTTCCCACCAAGCATATGGAGCATAACACAGTTCAGCTGCAAAGGGTAGTGGAGGAAGAGACTGGTGCATCACAGTGTAGCACAAGCCTTACAGCTATCTCTGCTTGAGAAACTGCATCACGTGCAACGTATCACTGTCTTTTCTTATTTGAAAGGTCCACGAAAACACTACTGGGTGAGCTTCAAAAGAATGTAGCCATCTAGCCTTTAGATCTACCTGGTTTCCCATTGTTTTGGCTTGAAAACAAGGTAATAACACAGTGCCATTAGTTCAGTCTTCGTTCTGTCCCACTGACAGGCTCGAAAGAGGTATCTAGTAATATTTTCTCTGATCACTGTGTATGTTCTGGATTCCCTGCCATATTACGCAGGTAGGTTGAGTGGGATGGGTGTGAAACTTAGTCAACCGTTTATGAAGTGGATGTTGTCATTTACTTACAGGAGGAACAGCCTGGCAAACAATGAGAACTCCCAAAGGCTAAATGCCAACTTAATGACTTTAACAATTGAAATCCAAGCGAGTAGGTTGAGGATGGAAGGAGCAAAATGATCAGGTGTGAAGAGACCGGTGTTGACTTTCCTACAGTCTGCCTGCAGTGGTATCAAGACATGCACTGAGACACCTAGCTAATTATAATTAGATCAGCTCCTTTTAGTGATACAGACTCGGTCTTAGATTTGGTGTGGTGATTCTGATTCAACAGCCCTGCACGCAGTAGCACCACTGACCAAAAATGAAATGATGGCTTGTTTTGGGAAGACTCTTTTTCTGCAATTTTTTCCTCTTTGCATTATTTCTATTGAAGGGGAAGCTAGTTTGACTTGCTGGTAGATGTGAAGGGTGCTACACAGAGGTTAATTCAGAGATGGGTTATTCCAGGACTATATTCAGGCAAGGACTGCACAAAAGTAGTGGAGTGACCCACTAACTACCAAAACTTCAGAGTTCAGGTACAATTTAAGCAACTAGACTTAGCATTTAATTTTTTAAGTACTAGTGCTAACACCTGATAAGGCTAATAACATTCCTTAGAGTTACACAAAATGTTAATCTCATGATTTTACAGATGGAATTGAAACCAGGGAAGGACAAGTAATTTTGCTCAAGATCACAGAGAGGAGTGGAGACGTGGAAGGAATTCCTGGCTCCATGGCTCAAGCACCCGTTTCTGCCTGCCGACCTCAACTGCTAGAATGTCTGCAAATCCAGATCTCCCAGACAGATGGGTTCTTATGAGATTTCAAATACTGGAAATATCATAAAAGAACAACTTCCCTCCTGCTAGTTTGGCTTTCCTAGTCATCAAGGAACCTTAAAAACGATCTATTTCAAGACCTATATTCAAGCTTGAGTTAAAAAATGAGTGTTATAGGTATAACATGGGATTGAGCTATCTGTATTTTATCATCGAGTCTTCATCTGGATGCTGGAGCATGTCCAAAGAAGAAAAACGAAGCTGGTGAAGGGTCTAGACCACAAGTCTTATGAGGAGCGGCTGAGGGAACTGGGGTTGTTTAGCCTGGAGAAAAGGAGGCTGAGGGGAGACCTTATCGCTCTCTACAACTACCTGAAAGGAGGTTGTAGCCAGGTGGGGGTCAGTCTCTTCTCTCAGGTAGCAAGTGATAGGATGAGAAGAAATGGTCCCAAGTTGTGCCAGGGGAGGTTTAGATTGGATATTAGGAAAAATTTCTTCACAGAAAGGGTTGTCAAGCACTGGAACAGGCTGCCCAGGGAAGTGGTTGAGTCACCATCCCTGGAGGTGTTTAAAAAATGTGTAGACGTGGTGCTTAGGGACATGGTTTAGTGGTGGACTTCGCAGTGCTAGGTCAACGGTTGGACTTGATCATAAAGGTCTTTTCCAACCTAAATGACTCTATGATTCTAAATATGCTACTAGCTACACTGTTCCGGACAAGCAGCATGAGCCTGTAAAGGAGGACTAATAGCACCCCACTCCATGGAGGAGCAGCAAGACTTTGTTACTTTTTGTGTAAATCTCTGGAACACACCCAAGGAAGAAGTGGTATCCCTGCAGTCTGTTCACTTGTCACTTGAATGTGAAAGAGACAAGGCACAGAGCAGAGGGCAAAAAGAGAACTATTCCTCCTTCTAGGTAAAATCTGAGCTAATATGGTCATCCCCTCAACCTCACATCTGATTTTCATTAATCGTGCTTCAAAGGCAAATGATTGAAAAACTTCAAACTATCATAATCTGACTCCTGGATGTAGTGATACCAGCTATAGCTGTGTCTCCTGACTATTCACATACATTTTATAATATAAATACATATTATATCTCTCTCTCTCTCCGTACACAGAGATGCAGATACACATCTATGCCACACTCAACAAACAATTTAAGAATTAAGGAAAACCGTTTTCATTTTAAGATAAGAACTTCGGGCTTATTATAATGCTGTAAAATAAAATCTGCTAGCACAAGCCACAAAAAAAGAAAAAAAGAAAAAGTGATTCACTGGGGAAGTTCCATGATGTGCGGGACAATGGGTCTTAAATCAAAGGCATACATTATCATGACTAAGCTGACAGATCTGCACTGCAATGCAGAAAGCCAAGCAATATTCCAACATCTGCACCGTGCACAGATAGGCAGTTAGACACAGTTTCCCAAAATGAAGAAAGGACTCCCTGAGCTCTTACCTGTTACCTGTGCAACAACTGCTTGGGAAATTCTCCGATTGGCTAGGAAGGCTTTGATTTCCTCCTTTATCACACTGCTGTCCCTCCTATCAAAACAAAAAACAAAAGAACACACAAAAAAACGGACAGACCAAAGTGCACTTTGAAGATGCAAAATGGCTTTATTTCCTTTATTTAGGGGACAAGGAGTGGGGAAGGCAGGCATTAAAATAGTCAAAGTGCCTCACTGGTGGACACTTCTTTTAACAAGTGTCACGTTTGATCAAAGTACCCTAGCAGGAGAATGGATGACTCATGTCCTATATAATTCATATTAGGTGCAGCACTGCCATATGGAATGTACAAAGTTTCATTACACAGGGATGAATAAATCTCTCATACCAGCATAAAAACCTCAGTCATAAAAATGAGGCACAAAAATAAAAAATAAAGGATAGCAGGGTCTGCATGGTTAGCTACACAAATGAATATACATATGCAAGCCTCCTCCAACCTTTCAAGGAAAAGACCCAAAGAAGAAAAGATTTTGCAACCTCTATCCCCCCCACCCCTACCTCCTTAGTCCACAGCTTGCACTGAATGAACAAGTGCCAGTTATTTAAAGCCTTTGTATGATTTTTACAAGGTGTGCAAAGATAGTTCATAAGGGACCAAAACTGTGCTAAAAAGAAAATAATTTGGAGGTTGCACAGGGACTGTGATATGCAGCAAATTTCAACTGCAGTAAACACATACTTTTCCCTCCTCTTCTTCCCTCCCTTCCTGAGAAGGGCAGACAATTAAAACCCAACTTTATTAGGCTTTATCATTTGGTAATTTCCCTTCCCCTTCTCCCCTCCTGCCCCAGCAGCATTCAAGGCAGATTCAAGCTTGCAAATGTAAATGCAAAATAAATGCTATGTTGTGGGTTCATTTTTATTTCTGTACCCAACACTCATCTTCCATATGCCTGCAAATAAAAAGTAGTTTCAGTTTAAATAAGCACTAAAAGCACTACCTGAGACTTATTGCATAGGAACCCAGAACTCAAAGGAACGATTAAACTTCAGCAATGGGAACTCCAGCAAACTGCTATACTCACCACCTTCCTGCATTACTCCATTATCCTGCAGCCAACAGTAAATGAGGTTGATCAACTTTTTCTTACTGCTCATCTCTAATCCTCTCCCCCAAAAGCCACACCTTTACCCTAAATCTCCAAACTACTGCAAACATATTTTCATCCTGGAGCTTATGGACCCTAGTTCTCTCATAGGTACTTCATTAATGTTGCAAATTTGGGGGAAAAAAAAGACATTCCAACATTATGACCAACATTGTTTTGAGACGTTTGGCGTTTCCTCTTACTTCTTTTTGCTATCAAGCCCACTGACTCTTGACTTTCATCCTCAGTGGTATAATCCCCTCTTTTCATCTTTGCCATAATGCTGAAAAGGAAGCTGCTAAAAGTAAAGGAAGGTCAGTCTGGAAAAAAACCCACCACAACTGGCTCTTACTGAAGACTTCTGCTTCTTCTTTATTTGTGTTTTCCTATGCCAATCTGCACACTGTGCAAATCTTAGAGAGTCAGCCCTTGCCACAAACTATAAACAGATAACATACATGCTCTGCAGATCCCAGTGGAAAGCATTACCCAAGCAGATTCCCTACTCCTCCTATATATGGAAGGAAATACAACTGGTATGAAGTAGTGGAGGAGGAGCCATGTGAATTGACACTCAGTCAGAAGTCTTCTGAGTAAGAGTAGGGCGGAAAATTAGTGTACTAACATCAATTTCAAGTTTTGGTACAGCATGGGAAAAAATATTTCGACAGTAAAACAGACTGTGGGATACCCACACACAGCCAGAGGTTGACTACACAAGACTAAGAGGCAGGTGAGAGGTACTCAGATAGTGACCATTAGGGAACTAGCAGGGGATCAGCTGTCTAAAGCAGTTCCCGCTTTCTTGATAATACTTATCGCTACTATAGCAGTCCTCCAACATGCAGATTTCTTCTGAGGGACTTCTCACTCTGACTTTCCAAACTTTTTACAAAGACTTCTACTAACCTCATCAGTTCCTCCACTTTGTCATCAATGTCCAAGTCCTCTTCAGAAGCTTCAAAACTGTACGACCTTTGAGCCAAGCTGTTTGCAAGTGGGTAGCGGGTAGGTGACATCTTCCCGTTGAATGCAGACAACCTCTCGTTACTCTCCCTCCCATTCTGATTAGTAGTGCAAGGCTGTGGGGAGGTGTCGTAACTGTTGCTTGGTGATGGGGACATCCCAGAATGCTGGGTCTGTGTTGAAGCTGTGGCTGTAGAGGAAGATGCTGGGACATTGTTGGTACTGTTGCTGTAGGAACCACCTCCGTAGCTAGACCTTCTTCCAAATTTGTCACTATGCTCTTGATCAAGACGATCCAAGGTTTCCAGCGCGTGGAGAATTTCATGTCTGGTCATTCCTGTACGTCTCAGGCGCTGAAGCAGGTCTATCTGCTCTATGGTAAATCTTGGTTCGTCTGTGTAGTGAGACATGGTTTCCAGCAGACTAAAAACAAGGTAAAATATAAAAGCAAATACTTCAGTTCAATAGGTCTCTGTGGTACATGGAAAGTACCTTACCTGCAGTGAAGATCAGTTCTGGTCCAAAACTTTAAGTCACACGCATGACAGAGCTGACAGCCCAACAGTCCACCTCCAAACAAACTCAGCAGGCAACGTCCCACGAATGCTAGTCTCACGATGTAGCAAAAAGGTTTATTTTCTTTGAAGTAGTCAAATAGCACTTCTCTCTTCTACTAGCATTCCCTACACCTTCTATAATAAACCTGCAGTTAGTACCCTTTTGCTTTTGATAAAGCGCTGCTATAGAGAGACAGTGGTTGCTCAGTAATTAAGGCTGCAACTTGATTTCAGACAAATTTTTGCCCATTGTAAGTATCCATGAGACAGAAGTCCCAGATTCCAAAACTGTTAGGTCAAGGCCAGACGTTGAGTTTTTCTGGAGAAGTTTTAACCAGTTATGACATGAGATTTATGAATCTCAACTCTTTCAAATCTTAAATACAAAGAGTTGCCCTAACTTTTTGTTGCTACCTTGAAAAAAAGAAGATAAAAACACACCTAGCGGAAATTCTAGTGGCCTGTAGGACCAAAGTTGATTTGTCTGAAGTCCCATTTCTGAAGTTAGTAACTTTTGAACCTGGAATGTTGTCACAGATCGCCTGCCCTAACAAGGAAAGTGCAGCACATCCAATTACTACTGAGCTTTCATTTAAAGAAATAAGTCTACAGCCTTTTCCCCTCCAAAGGCAGGCTTCTCATGTAACTCAATCATCATGGTGGCTCATCAAAAGCATTTTCAAGTCCTAAACTTCCCAAGGTGCCAGAACAATGAACACGTATTTGCTGCAAAGACCAGAAATGGAACTGAAAAATCACAATATGCTCCCTTAATCTCTTTTCCTTCCTAAGTCTCCTCACTACAGATCCAAATAGCATACAAATGACGAGATCACCTCCTTCAGAACTCAAGATCTTGAGAAGAAGGGATGGCAGATGGAGGGCAGACAGAACTTGGCAAAAAGATCAAGGCATTTTCCATCCTTCTTGTGAATCTTCTTATGAGTCAAGGGTTTATTACAATTCCTGCATGAGAGCAGGGTGAAGAGATCACTCAGACTCCAGGAGACATGACAGAGCTAAAGTACAATCCCTACAAGTGAGAGCAGGCAAACAGCAGCCTCAGGAAAGTCAAGTAAGAGTTCCAAGGACCCTATGAAAACCAAAAGAGGGATGATGGATGTCATAATTATGCTAGACCTTCCAGAGACAGGGCTGCCTACTTCTCTCCACAAATTTTGAAGATCACTCCTCATTTCCATTTCTGCATTGGCACAGAGAAATCCCCAACAGGAGCCACAGAGTGACAAAACTTTTTCAATTGCTGCATTTAGTCTTTTTTTCAAATACATGAAACACAGTGAAGTAAACCAAGCCCACAGGTTTTGGGGGTGCAGCAAGGGAATCTCTTCAGAGGAGTAACATCTCACAACACAGACCTGACTAAGCAACGGGAACAGGTCTGTCCTTGAGTCAGAGGGTATATATACTAGCAAACTAAATAGCGCCCAGGAAGAGGCACCGCGGCATCTACACACCATCATCTGCAGCATTATTAAATCATTGTAACTGCCTTTGGCACAGTTTTGGTCCAGCACAACCAGCGCACTCCTGACCAATCTGCAGGCTTTTTTCAAGATTCTGCACGGAGCAGAAACCACAAACACTCTGGCTGGATCCAGCCACTCAGTATCAAGGCTAAGAACCTCTGGTAGTATGGATGTGGCCAAGTGGCCTTGGGGCTGAAGAACAGCACAGAGAACTGGCTTGCTTAGTACAGCTGTAGCTAGAGTGTAGCTGTACAGACACGGTGCTACAAAGCCAGGATGCATGAATCCACAAAAATGGCATTTGCAGCCTGAAAAATACAGAAATAAGAAGTAGCTCTTATCTTTGGCTTCATCAAGCAACTATTGAGCCCTTTTCATTGTTTCAACAGTGTGCAGGTGGGAGGAGGAAGCAGGACAATGCAAGGGGATGACTCCTATCCAAGAAAATGACTATGTGAGAAGACAGACTGACTACAGCCATATAAGTGCTTCAGTCCAACAGGAATGTGCTGTCCTTTGGACAATTGATTACTGAAAACGTACAAGCCATTTTAAATTTTAGAAGACAAGCACCCAGATTATTCTACTAAAAGGAGGGCACAGCAGCCAATGCAGCAGTAGACTGGCAACTGACTGGAATTGTAACAACTAAAATTTGGAAGTTGCATCTCAGACTGAGACATTCAGAGCTTGACAAGGAGCATTTGGAAACAGACATTGTGTTCTAGGTTTGGCCTCTGTGTTGGGGGAGGCAGGGCTGCTCAGTCCTTTTCTCCAAGCTTTGTGGAAAGAAAAGTGTCACACTGACTTACTGACTCACATCACAAACTGCTGTACACCCTGAAAGCCCCCCATGTCAGATCCGAATAGCATGGTTTTAAAGTAGAAAATTGCTTCTTAAACATCTGGCCTTGAGATGGTTTTCACTAGATATGCCAGCTTGCCTTTCCTTAGAGATAAACCCATTTTTGGCATTCCTTACCTGTATTTCTAATGTCACCATTTGCTGGATCATTTATCTGTCAACACCAAGTTTCATGTGCTCAAGTACTTTGTTGGAGAATTTAATGAACCAGAACCTCCATCCAGAATTACCTCTACTCAAATTCCTACTTTACCGACTCTTCAACATTTAATACTAAAACATACTTTAGATTACCTAGTTTAATCTCCCATTTGTCACAGACCTAGAAACCCAAAACTTTTGATCTTCTAGCCTCGTGAACTGAAAAACGCGCATCTGACAAAAGCATGACTTTCCAGATGGTTTCAAAAATGTCAAGCAACACAGAACTTATCATTTCCTGCAGCAGTTTGTGGCCATGGCCAGTGATTTCCTTTAAAATTTGGGTGTGATTCCTAATTCCTCTAAAATGTCAGGGCTGAGCTGCTAGATCTGGGTTCTCAGGCCAAATTATCTCCTCTAGTGAATTACACATAATCCTTTAGTGAATCCTAAGTATCCTTTGCTGAATTACTAGTGAATTACACATAATGAACTGCAGTGTTCTCAAGATGCAAAAGAAATGGTCAAGCTTCTGTCGTACATGGCTCCATGTGGGAAAGTGCTCTGGCCTCCAATGTGTCCCACTTTGATGCAGCAGGGACCCGCTGTGCATATGCAGTAATTTCAGTCGCACAGGGATGCAAGGACTGCTGAACAAGGCCGTCCTCTGTCGTAAGAATAAGATATTTGATGACTTCAACTTGTGTTCTACCGAGTCCTGTTACATCTGTGGGCTGCAGAAAGTAATCTAAGAGTAGCAAACCTACTGTCAAATTAAGTCCATTATACTATGTTTAACACCATCACTGGAAAAAAGTTGGCAATTTAAAAAAAAAAAACAACCCAAAACCAAAATCCATGATCTGTCTGTCTGTCCATCGAAAATATTCTCCTAGCCCTCCAACCCTTTTAGACAACTTCTGTATAATTTTTCAATGCTTAAGAAGGTAAGAACACCAAAATCAGATACAGTATCTCACTGCTGGTCTCACTAATGTCATATACAGATCTAAAACCTGCCTTGCTTTTGCTTACATACACAGCATATATTGCATCTGACATACTTCTTTATTGGCCTTCTTGATTTTGAACTCCTATTCACATTTTCATGTGCTTTTCTACAAAACCATGAGATCTAGAAACAATGCTTCTGAGTGAGTTTTATGTATGGAAAACAACTGCAAGAACAGGGAATTTTCCATTAAATACCCTAAACAAATATTGCAAAATGTGGTATTATTGAACATGTTCCAACATTGCCAACTATCTACTGCTTTTTAATGAATAACTACAGTAACATTATTTAGAACTGTTATTCTAGCAGGGCTTCAGTTATTTTCCCTTTTTAAAATATTTTAATAAACTTACCCTGTTTAAAGATCAATTTACAAAGTGGTTAAGTAAATCAGCCATTTTAGAATCATCATAATTTCATTCACCTCATTAATTAATGGATATTCTCCACTACTTCATCCCCCCATATTGCTGTAAGAGCCTCTTATCCTCCAGAACTCCTCTGGCTAGCTATAATTCCATTTGCTTCCCCCCTCTTTTTCCTTGTGAAATACAATCAACTGCAAAAGTAATAAGAAGTAAAATAAGATATGGGAAGCTGAATGGTTGGGGGTGTGCAGGAGAAAATAAAGCTAGCAAATACTTTTCCTGAGAACAAAGACTGTGGATCAACTGCTTTGTTGTAGTCAAAACTTTGGCAAACTTTGCTGCCAGTGTAGCAAAATATCCTCAACACTAGCAGATCTTAGTTTATAATCACATGCTTTATCTCCTGATCAGTTAGCAAAACTCTCACCAGTTACAATGGGCTGTCAAATTTCCTTGGGGAGACGTCAGAAAAAGAAAGCCAACCAAGGCAGAATTGCCATGCATTTTTCCCCCTGAAATTCTGAAAGCAAGACCTCTGCAAAGCACTAATTAAGCTCAAAACTAACATTGACCAATTTTTAAACAACTGAATCTGGCCCTTAAAATGAATCAAGTTTATTTAGATCCTGACAGAAAAAAAAGGTAGCTTAAAGTATCAAACATATTTACATTTCTTACATTAAGGTGGCAGTCACACCCCAAGTGAGATGGACCGATTCCATGTACTGTCTCTTGGTATCTATAAAGCATTAAAATTTCATGCTTATCTTTCGTGGCTCATCCAAAAGGAACCTGAGGTACCTGAGTATCAGATTGAAGGGAGAACCATAAGGAGCTAAATAAAAAAGAACTTATTTTCCCTCCCAAATGGACAGATATAAAATACCCAGCAGGTCTCAACCAGCCAGATGCAGCATCTTTTCATCTGAACACCACTTTCTGGAGTGAAGGCTGTTTAGGGGCATAACTGCTCTCAATACCATTGCTTTTCCTTGTCATACCACCAAGACTTATTTATTTAGCCTCTTTTTTATTGAATTTCACCCTTTAGATATGGGTCTCCCTCCCCACTTTGAAAGTACTGATCTTGAGTGGGGGTACGTGGCCATGGGTATTCCTGATAGAGAGGTGTTCTCTTCCCTTATTTTCCTGCATCTCATAGAGAAAAGTAAGGAAAACACAGCAAGGTTTTCTCACTTACTATCATGACGCAGGCCCACACAGATACAAGAATCATTTACCTGACACTAACTTTCTAGATGATGGAACACAGCAGAATAATCCCATAAAAACAGCTATGAGCTAAGCCCATGTCCAATTGAACTTGCAGAAGTTCAAAGCAATTCAATTACCCATTTGGGAATAAGGCCAGAAACCAGCCTTAACACCTCTAACACTTGAGAAAATGGCTCTGGACTCTTTAATGATCACAAGAAATAATTTTTTCCACTCTTCTACCCACTGTACATGAGTAGGAAGTACTCTAGCATCACTGAAAAGCTCCTCTTCTGCAGAGGTCCTTCTCCAAATTTCCATTAAAATTCACTTCTTTATCTAATAAGCTCTGCAAAGCTCAAGACTTACAAAACCAGTTGCGCTTTTTGATATAAGACCTCTATTTGATAAAATCTGCATAATATTGATGTGGGCTAGAGCCAAAGTGTTCAGAACAGGATCCTAGGTCTGGTAATTGGTTTAAGAATGATTCTGATAAAGTCACATCAACTGTGGCGAACAGGATAGCGAGAGATGCCAACTTCTACCCTTCATTGACATATGGCATATACTGCCGGGCCAGGTTAGGACCCTAACAGCACTACACTGTCCCATTAATGGTATCTCCAGAATTTGTAATCTTATCTTTTATAGCACCATCATTTACTGCAACATAACACGCACTTTCTTGGTGTCATTGAATGTCTTCCTTTAAATGGAAGAGCAAAATCACAAAGTTGTGGCTTTTCAGCTGAAGTAGGTTATCCCAAAGTATATAGCAAAAAGAATACCTTCTACAAGTAGTTAACTAAACAAGTGTTTCAACTATCACAGTCTTTCTCACAGCTTGAACTCCTTAGCCTGCCAGGTTTTTTCCTGTGTGTACGTGCATATAGTACTAGTGAGAACTCCTATCTGAGCAACTGTGGAGATGGATGTCCTCCAGCTATTAAAAACACAGCAGAGAGAGCGGCTGTGCTGGCTTTGCATGCCCAGTCCCCAGACCATGCACCAGTGTAAGGATCCTTGTTCGGTATGACCGGGCTGCTACGTTTCCTTTCTACGTGAGGTCTCTGGTCTAGACAGCAAGAAAAAATGGGTATTAAGGATGGCATTGCTATTTCCAAAGGCAATATAATTTGCTTATCAACCAGCCTGATGCTTGACAACCTAATTCACATGAACTACCGCTCCGGATGCTTTCTATCAGAACCAGTGACTACAAAGAAACTCTACTTCCAGCTGCTCAGTCCGTTAATTTTTTAACCGTGCTTTGTATTATGCAAGCTTGTTTCTCTTTCCATACATTTTTATGAGATCCAAGGACCCAAGCTAAGTTTCATTCACTCCTCCTTCCTTTTCTGTATCTCACCCACCGTTACCCATCCCAAAGGAAGCAGCCGGTTCTTACAAGATGCTCAAGAGAGGGACTTCCATTTTGAGCTATAGCTGTTCCACAAACAGAACGTTTGACATATATCACAAACTAAAGAGTGCACACCATGCACACACGTTCAGTGGCAAACACTGTGACCCATCAAGTGCAGTTCTAAGGCACTGTTGGAACAAAATTGGGATGTTTAGGGCATAACACTATCTAGTTTTCTGAAATTCAAGCTTTGGCCTTTTCTGTTCTTACTGAACAAATGCATCTCCTTTTATTCACAGCCAATTTAAATATATCAGAAACGCCCAAAGCTTTCCACCATATTAAGCAAAGCTGCCTTCAAAACAGTAGTTGATGCTATGAATTCTGGGGCGTAACAGAGGATTAAGGATCTGACTCATCTGAGCCAACACTTATGCTCATCAGTTGCAACTCCAGTATTTTCAGTGGAGTTGTACCGGTTTTCAAGAGAGAAAAAAAATCAAGCCTTAAGTGCTCATCATGTCAACGAACACAGAGCCATCCTTATCCATACGTTAGCATAATTATCTCCTGCAGTTGCATCTCTTAGTTCTGATTTTCAAAGAGGACTCTACTCCCATTCATCCTGATTCACAAACAAAATGTAATGCTTGTAATGACTGCTCTCATCCCAGAGAAACGAAAGCCTTACATTGCAGCAAGGAGTGAAATCAGACTACAAGCTGATCTATCGAGGTTAAACGTCACCAGTTCTGTTTATGAATGCAAAACACTGTCTTATGAATGCAGAACACTGCCATACGCTTTCGATCAAAATGGTGACAATTAATAAGAGCAGCCTGAAACTTCTGAAAATAAATCCAACGTAATCAAATACTCACCGCTACACAAATTATAGAAGGCAAGCTGAGAGCAGAATATCAACATATCATTTCTTCAGGAGGCTTCAAGTTTCTCAGCTAGTTAAAGAGCCCCAAACCCAGATTCACTACTTCTACATAAGCTGTTTTTCCACTCAGTCTTTGAAATTCTTCACTGCTGATAAAGTATTTTTTACTGGATGCTGACACACTGGCAGCAAGTGAACCCTAGCAGTTTTGCCACTGATTCCACTTGGGTGAGTAACTTACTCTGCTTTATAGTATCCGCTTTACCTCTTTGGGAAAGAGAGAGAGAGAACTTGAGATCGATCTTACAAGGCAAAAATATAATATAAATGCCAATTATTATCATAATCCAAGTCTTACAAAGGGACTGACCTCTGACTAAGCACAGGGCTGGGAGCCAGATACTTCTGAATTCTACTCAAGGCACAGACTGATTCACACTGACACCTTATCTGTCTAACCCTAACCTTCCCTACTTCTAAAATCTGGGTTTCCTACTATTGTTGCAATTCTACAGCAACAAGGCAGGAATTCAAACTTTGAGGCTGGATTCAAGGGCAGAAGGAGGGGTCAGAAGGACTAACAAACAGAGAGAAAAAGCTATAGTGGCAGCTGAGTGCTGAACTAGGGCCCAAAGCCCAAACCCGTGCCAAGAGCAAAGGAGGAGCTCTTGGATTTGGGAACCGAAGACTAGACTTTGGATATGTAAGCTCTGTAACAGAATCAGGGCAGGACTTGTGCACTTTTGTTACACAGCTAAGCAAATCTCACCAACACACCGAAATAAGTGTCTTTAACCCACATAAACAGAGTCATCGTGCCAATAAAACTGAGACATGGCCCAACCTAGACACCAGACTGGCAAGTCACGTATTTTCAGCTGTCAAGATTACAAGGATAGGTATACTGTTGTCTTCTGCCTCTTACAGTTCACTTCAGAATTTGACCAATCCTTTATTAAAATCCAGACAGAATCTCAGAATTCTTCTCTATTAATTCTGCTAGCTGGAGTACCTAAATACTTGAAACACATCTGTCTATAGAATATCCCTGTGGGGCAGGGAAGTAAAACTATGCTAATTTTTGATACCAAGAGCTCACAGAAACGGGCTAGCCTTCAGACAAATCAAAATGACTTGCTCAAAGTCACACAAGCATTCTGCAAGAAGGCAGACCAAGTACCTGGCCAAACTTTGAGTGTTTTCTCACCACACATACAGCCATCCTACAGAGTCCGTCTACAGCATCAGATATGACAAGGTGTAGGACAAGCTTCCAGGAATGCCATCACCAGGATTTCTACCACCTCAATTCCACACGTAAAAAAAAAGAGACATTCTGAAGTATTCCAGGCACCTTCATTCTCCCTCAGGACCTATCACCAGCAGAAACAATCAACACACTCTCTTAAAGAGAAATTTTTTACTTCAGAAAACTAAAATCCAAACCCAACAAATAACTGAAATTTACCTATCCCTGATTTTGTGCTTAACTACAAAGCAAATTTTTTTCTGCTAGAAAACAGTTTGCAAGTGTAGTTTTACTGGCACAGTCTTAGTGAAGACAGAGATTATACTTGGAGAACAACTCAGGAATAGGTAACAGTGGCTTCCTGAAGAACCTAAATCACAATGGCAAAAACATGGGTTTTGGCCACAGTTACATCCATATTAGAGTTTTATTTTATTTAAAAGCATTTCAAAAAGAAACACACATCCTAATTAATGCTCTTAAAACAACAAACATCTCTTTGTGTAGCCCAGACCTGAACTAGGGAAATTTCCTCTTGCATGACATACAGAAGACCCAGTCTATATTCTCAGGGCAAGTCCAAATCTTTGTGTGTCCTGCTCGGAGCAGGAGGAGAACACCTACAGATACAAGTCCTGAGGTTGCAGGTGCATGAGAGAGGGTGAACGGACCTACGACCTGCTCTTCTGCCCTTCTGCATAGCTCCAGGACTTGGTGGAAATCTCCACAGACCAGTTCAGTTCACTAACCCAGCAGGAAAATCTATCAATCAACAAACCAACCCACCCATAGCCAGTTTCTGCCTGGGTTATCAAGCTGAATTAGGTTAGAGAAGGCTCTGATGATTGCTGTTACCAACTCAACAGATGGGGACAAACCAATTTGGCCAAAAGCAGAAGTAGGCATAAGAGGCACACATGAAACAAGATTTCTTTTAGGTTCCTTTCAGAGTGGCTTAGCTGCCTGTGAAATCATGAATTAACTCCTCTGGTTTATCTTAAAGTAAAACTAAGGGCTCAGACAAGACATTGTTTCAGTTAAGGAAGCTTAAAATGCCAACTGAACATTCCTTCAGCCACCAACTACTTACACGATACCTTGTCACTGAAGACAAAAAGAGCAAATTAGCTGAGTCCTCTTTCACCCAGGTTTAATTAACGTGTTTTGTGTCACATTTCAAGGAAGCTGGATAGTTAACACAGCTCAGCCATGTGGTGACTTTCTAAGCCACTGTAACTTCACCATCTGTTCTTCAATGCGTGCTGACTTTGGTTATCATTCACATACTTGTTCCTTTCTTTCTGTTGTTTTTCCTAAATGATGACAAGGCTTCAATCTAGTTCTTTTTCATCTGCATTACTCATACTTACTTTCTTTCCGCTCAGCAGGCTTTTACTCACTCCCAAGACAGCTCTGTCATTGTTGGCAGTTAGATTCAGAAGCACCAGCCTAATAATTCAGGTAAACTTTTAAGTGATGATGTTGAAACTGTCTAGTTCTATCAGAAATCGTATTTTGAGAGATAGTTTGAAACATGCAACAGAAATACTGATGGTCCTATCTCACTATTAACACATATTAATTAATCAATACCACCAAGAGCCTGTGAAGTACAAGTAATTACTCCCATTATATTTATGGAGAACCCAACAGAGATATACTTGCATTGACTACAGAGGGCCTTAGTTTCAGATAAATGACTAATTCTTGTGAGACCAAAATCAAGAGTCTTGTGTTCACACCATGCCTCAAATTCCTCTCAAGTACTGACTCTCATCCAACTGTGGATAAAAATTAGGTAGGTGAAATGGTAACTGCAGCCAGCTGACTACTTTGCTCTGCTGAGAGAGGATGCTGCCCCATGGTAGGAGTAACCAAACTACTCTCTAACCATGGTAGTTTTAAGACTGTTCAATTTTAATCTTATTCAGTATTTAAAACTTTTTTTTTTTTTAAGACTCTGTTTTCTTCTTTCTCCTTCTGAAACCACGATGCCCACCTATCCTTTTTAAAAGATATCTATGGTTTAATCTGGAAACTTTATACCTGAATGGGTCATCTTGGCCCATTTCATCTAATTTAATACTCTCTAATCCCCTCCAAGTAGGTCCACCCCAGCTTTCACTCAGTCAAAAATTATTCACCTATACTTATATTGCTTTCTCAATGACCATATTAACTGCACATATACTGGACTAAATTGAAAAAGCTGCTACTTCTCTGATGGAGGGTGGCAGCTGATTAACAAGGCACATCAATGTGCAACAACGATTCCAGAAAGCAACAGAACAACATGATATCCAACTAAAACTGCACAGGGGCAGAGCATAACTGAAATCTAGCTAAAGCACAGGAAATTAAAACTATATAATTCAAAGTTTGGAAACTTGTGTTAAAAGTCTGATTCAAAGTTAAAGCTGACAGACTGTCCTTGTGCTCACACAAAGCACAGAGGAGCTCTAAGATCACTCTGCAAACTCTGAATTACCAGTATAATAAAGATGCACAGGGCAGCATGGCCTTACCTCCAGACTTCTTTCCTGCTGTGAACTAGATCTTTACAATTTCAAGTGGTGATTTTAATACTGAAATCCAACATATTTTCAGCTACAAGAAAGAAGAGGAGGTGGCTCAGGTGACTGGCAATCAAGTAGGAAACCACTAGTTTTGAATAGAAGACTAGGCCACCAGCAATAGAAAATAACTAATTAATGGTTGTATCAAGAAGTCTTTTTGAAATACATTGGTACTCCAGTTTCCAAAACGAAATCCCTGGCAGTCGTTACTTTTTGCTGTGACTCCCTCTACAGAAGTCTGTGACTGCACTGCCACTTGCACTATGAATGTCCACGTGCTAGATGAATAATCTTCATCCTTGAAATAATCCATCTGGGAAAATTTGACAGCATTCACAGCAGCCCAGTTTCTTGCTACCTATTCTGCAGACAGGATTTCTCTTTCCAACTCAGTCTGACAGAAGGTACAATCAGATGTCAAGAGGTCAAAGTATCTCAAGAGTCTGACTGCCAGTGGACAAGCATTTGGTCATGCCTATAAAAGAGGTATGGGGAACAGTGATAGAGAACTGGCCAGGGAGAGATACGGATGACAGCACAGTACAGGTCAAGCCTTTCCTTTCAGCCTGACAAGCTTCAAACTTTGAATACATTTGCTTATTTATTGAACAAACAGCATGGATACCAATTACATCAAAGATTCATGACAGAAGTCATTTAAAAGAACAAACTAATAGGCTCAAATTCAAGGATGAGATTCAGACAAATTCAGTTCGTACTGGGATTCAAGATACAGCAGTGGTTGCTTAGACCAACACATCCAATTCCAATCTTAGGTTAGGTGCCCTAGGTATTCTGCCTTTGCTATATACTACTATATTAATGGTGTACTCATCCCCTTTCACCAAGTCTGTAGTGGTGCTAAACTCTCTTGCACAGCTCTGGTATCCCTCTAGTACATTAAGTAGATGTATGGAGATCTCTCTTTTAACACTACCTTTTCTCTGATCAAGGCTGAGTTTCTAAGAACTGCATGATTTTCCTTCTCTTCAAGTGACAGAAAAGTAGTAGAAATAACATATCAGCCAGACCAAAGGAGGAATTAAATGCTACTGTTCCCTGGTTTAAATGTCTAGGAAATACCAAACCAGTGGAACTCTCCAATTTGGCCAGCTGCTGATAATCATTGTAACCATTTCTCTGCAATTTTTAGACAAATTAACAGAAAAAAAGCCCACCAAACAACTCTTAATTTTTGTGGGTTTTTTTAGATTGTACTTACACTACTGGAAAAGTTCTGAGCATACTTTACATGGGGATGGGACGTTATAAAGCCTCTTGAGGGTCTTCAGTGTTATTCACCATTCTGTAAGACACAATTAAAATATACAAAAACGTTAGAGATTTCTGTGAAAGGGAAATACATTCTGACTTCTTGTTATCTGGTATACAATTATACAACCAGCTTACAGAGGGCAACCTTATGGCAGTTTCAGCAGGCAGTAGCACCAAATCACTTCTCGTTAAACAAAAAACCAAACAAGGACAGGCCCCTTAAGGATCCTTCTCAATCACCCAATCCATCGCTCTGCTGAAAGGCAGTAGAATGTATACCAATCACTATATATAACCATGGTTAAGAAAAATGCTCCCTGGAACCACTGAATTTTCTTATATAATCTTTCAATCTTTATTTTTTAAATGGATTGTTAAAGCTTCACCCTCTTTCTTGCCCTTCCCTTCAGCGGGGGCTTTGACGTGGTTTGCAATGGACCCATAGTCTTAAAGTCTGGTAAATAATCTTTTACATCCAAACAGCCTATGAATTATAACGACTCAAGTTATAAATGGATACTTTACAGATCTAAAGAAGGCCAACCAGTTGAGTATTCTGAGCTTGTGCACGCCCATAGGTTAAAAACTGGCAATGTTCAATCACATTACTGTGGATAATCTGTAACTAATTCAGACCCATATATAATCACAGACATATACGTAAATGCACATGGTAGATTCCTAAGGAGAAAGCTGATGTCTGGTAGTGTAATCAGTCCAGCGACAAAAATTTAAATTACAATTGATTTCTTTTGGCCACAAGTAAATTAATCTATGCAATCATTTAGCCTTATGACAGTTACCTACCCTTTTAACTCACAAAAGCTATTAAAAGGATTATTTGGCTAACATCCGCAAAGAACTTAGAAGACAAGGTACTATGTTCTGAAAAGGAATGACCTAATAGAATTTGCTTTAGCTATCACTGCTGATGTCTTTCTCCACAAACTAACATAGACTGAAAGTGCTTCAAAAGTCAAACTATTAACCAATGGGAAAGAGAAAGGCAGGCTATTATATCCAGGCAGATGCAGAAAGAACTAGAGAGAATATTTACACTTCAGGCTATGGGCGTATGTAAGCTGGAATAGAAAACAAGTGGGTAGAGTAGCACAGGGATTTGCATGGGATGATTTACTCTGCTCCATAAAGAGATGTCTGTAATACTAGCAACTGAGCCTTGTGGATGGACACATCTTCGCTCTTCTCAGTGGTTAAGAGTGGTCCAGATGCTACAGCATGACTCTTCCTCTATCACACCTGCTATAGGCTTTGCGGACGAACCGCACCTATTCCAGACGGAGTCCACTGGGCATACACAGACTATACCATTGTTTATGTGGCTTTTTTCTTTTTTTCCTTTGTGAAAAAGCTTCGGAACTCTCAGGGCAAAAGGCTGGCCTGAATGAGCTTTTCCAGAAGTAGCAGCAGTCAGCTTCTGGCCACCAACTTTCCCATGGGTTTTAAGCCTGCCCCCACGTGACTGCTCCCACCCAGATGTGGCAAAGGAAAGCGCTGGGTGGTTTTGGGAAGGGAGCTGCTGAGAGCTGGCTGCTGCCATTTCCAAAACAATTCATTTGCCCCACATCTAGGTCTCAAGTTGCCTTCTTCCTCTCCAGGAAAGGAGGTTGCCAAGAGCAAGGTCACAGACAAGATGAGTGGTCCCAGCAGACTGTCACAGGTCATGTACTGTGGCCTGGGAAAGAAACCGGTGACACCGAAGTACTGAAGGATGGAAAAGACAAACACACAGGTCCCTCGCAGTCAGCCACCCCAAACCTTTTAAAGATAGTTCTACACCAAAACACTTCTCTCTTAAATCTCTTAAACTGCATTTAAAAGATATTCCCTGAAGCAGTCACAAAAAATATGAGATCATGTTGTTGACTTATTGCCAAATTTTGAGTTTAATAGAGAGAGCTGTTTTGTTTTCCAAAGAGGAACAAATTAGACTTAAATATATATAAACTTTCTGAAGGTCAGAGAGGCTAATGATAGAGAACTGGATTCCTCAGAGAAAGATTTGCTTCCAGGGTGAGGAGTGTGGAAGAAGCAAAGAACAAAACCCACAAAGGAAAGAAAAGATCACCTTCCATCATCATGAAATGCAGTATTAAAACTGGAACACAAGGAGATGAGACAGAGAGCCAAAGAAAAGGCTGCAGTAACTCAGGTGTGAGATGACAAAGGCAGGACAATGATATTAGTGATACTAATGGAAGAGAAAAAAAATGGTACAGACCTCAGATGTTATAAATGAAGAATCACTAGGATCTAGATGAAATTTGGGATGTGAACAGAGGAGGAAGAAGGAACTTTTCTAAGAGACTCCGGATCTGTGAGCGCAGACAGGGGATGATAGCGTTTCGGCAGAAATAAAGAGGAGAGAGTTCATGAGAAAATAAGATAAATTCTCCATTTTTGCTATGTTAAAGGTTGAGGCGGCAGTATTACAGTCTGAATGCAATCGCAAACTGTCACAGACAGAGCCAAGAGGTAAGGCAGGTCAGGGAATCCTCAGGTCTGCCTTGGTAGCTGGACTTGTGAAAGCAAATGCAGTTACACAGAAAGAAGAGGAAGCTAGTGCTTCCTACGTCCGATGCCAGAACAGAACGGCTGCTATTGAAAAGGGTTACAAATAGTCTTTGACTCAATTTTGGTCTAAAGTTCAGTGGCACAGAAATACCTTCCCTGCCCCCATACACATGTAAAGGTTGCTTAAATGTTTTTGTAATTTAAGGGCACATCAGATGGGAAACAAGCAACCCCTCGCCTATAATTTTAGACAAAAAAAATTCAACCTAAAACAACGTAACTTCTGTCACCAACAAATCACGATTCTGAAATCATGAATCAATATCCCTTTTTACCTCAGTCTCCTTTTAGCATAAACCGAAGCACAAAACCAGGTTTGATCTCAGCAGCAAAGGCAGGTGTCACCACTATCTATAGTTGATATGCAAGTAAGAACTCACAAACCTTTGCCCTTTTCGCATTATTCATTAAATAAATTATCTGCTAACATAGGGAAAACACTACCAGCTCCCCTTCCTATTTCTGGTACAGACAATAAAAAAATTTCAATATTAATATGGAAATCATGGCCACAGTTGTAGAATCAGAGGTAATGAACAATCCTGTCCCCAGCTTAAGTTGCTATAAAGGCAGCTTAAATTTACAATGGATGAGTCTTCATGGCAATCTGTTTTTCAGATATTAAAAATCTCATTTTCTCGGTGCCAAGGACAAGTGGAAGTGTGAAGCACTGGAGTATCAACTCTGCATTTGTCTCACTTGACATGAAATCATTCTCATTTTAGTTCAGATTTTTAATACATTTTTGGGATCCACTTCAGTTTTCTTCATTTCTCACTGTATGCAATTAAATGTTTTGAAGTATAGTTCACCCTGATCCACAACAGCCTGCAGAAGCAAGGAGGAAGTCACTTGGTAAAGATGAGGTTGGTATCAATTATTTGGAAGAGAAAGAAATTCTCCCTTTTAATTTCTGAGTGAGTCTCATAGTAAGAAAAATAATGCCATTACTTTGTATTTCACCAATACCTTCCTTGGTAAGTTCTTAAAAAGGGCTTTACAAATAACAAATTAAAAGCTTTTATCCTTGGGACAGAGAAACATCACCATTTTGTCAAAACTAAAACACGAGCAGAGGGGCTTAAGGATAGTACACAGGATAGTATCAGTGGTTGAACATGGTATCTGCTGAGGACATAGGCCCCACTACTACAACAGGACTATTACCATACCAGCTATTGAAATGCAGAAGAACCAAGTTTCAGCTTGCTGATAAAGCTGGTGCATTGGATAGTGAAGAAATTCAGCCCTGAGAATGAAGTTCTACCACTGCTGAATTTGTAATAAAGGCAGATTCCCCACCCCACACATAATTAAAAACCAATCCTCTCCTAGAAGTCACAGAAAATTTCAAAATTTAAGTCTTTTACTCAATGTACAGCTTAAGGTCTGTAGGAATCATCAGGTCTTCTGGCTGGACTCTGTGTGCATGTGTGTGCATGTGTCTATAAACATGGGCTGTTATATTTCACCCACTTCACCTTCTCTACACTGAGGCCAGCGTAAAGTAAAACAAACCTGCTACCTGGCTTAACTTAAGTCCAGAAGATATCTTGCCTCAAAAACAGCAAGAGACCAAGGATGCATCCATTCTAGTTCATTCCAGTGGTTAATTACCCTCTCCATTACAAATTTGTACTTGATTTCTACTTTGAATGTGTCTGGCTTCAGATTCCAGACAGTAACTCCTGTTAAGCTTTCCTTTGGCAGCTTGGAGTCCTTTATTCTTGGGAGATGTTCAGACAAGGCTGTTGTTTACCCAGTGCTTTTAAAACTCCAGGTACGGCGTTTGTATCAAAACTTAAAGATAAATTCATCTGGCTGCATGCACAGAAGTAGGACTAGTGTCCAAAATACTAAAGCTAATCTAGGACTCTCTAGCCCATTTTCCCAAAATAGGCCTATTAGGGAAAGAAAAAAAAAAAGCTCCGCCATATGACTTGAGGATGTGTTACACTTGTGCCCTGGAAAGCAAGGTTAAGAACCTTCTCTACGAACTGCCACCTCCTGAGCACACACTGTGGCTTGGCAACATGCAGCATCCAGTTTCGTGCAGTCATTATACCACAACGCAAAGAGAAGAGTACTTAAGTCTCCAGGCTCCAAGTTATTTAAATATCACTACTTTAAGTTAGTACATCGATCTGTACCTTGAGCATGGTCTTGTGCAGACCCTCAAGAAGGTGTGCAACAAGATCTCATCAAGAACCGTTGCTAAACAAGCAACACAGTCATTGCATTTGCTGGAGCTTCTGGGTTACCTTGAACAGATGTTTGCAAGGAGCATGTTGGCTCAGTTGCAAGGTAACAAGGCATGAATTGCTATGGCAGAGATCTTATCTTAAGGGACAGGTTGTGACCTTCTAATCACAGAATCACAGAACAGTTGAGGTTGGAAGGGTCCTCTGGATGTCCTTTTGTCCACGACCCTGCTCAAGCAGGGCCACCCAGAGCCAGTTGCCCAAGACCATGTCCAGATGGCTTTTGAGTATCTCCAAGGTTTGAGACTCCACCACTTCTCTGGGCAACCTGGGCCAGTGAATCAAAAGGAGCAAGAGAGCATACCTTTTACAAACACAAAAATTCTTGAAGAAACTGCTCAGAAGTTACCTCCAAGCAATGCTGTTTTCAGTCTTATTGTGACTGTGTTGGTTTACCAAACCCTTTACAGTACAACCCAGGAGAAAGCCATATTTTGGAATTATGGTGAGGGAATACAGTAGCATCCCGCCAAGCTTACAGCACAAAATTTTTGATGGGATCCCCTTCTTCCTCAGAACTCTTTACCTGAAGGGAAACCATCGAAAGAAGCCTTTTCCCCTTCAGAAGTGACACACCTCAATTTTATAGTAAAGCTACAGCTGGTAACTTAAAAAAGCAAGCAAGTAAATCATTGTTTCCACAACATACCCTGCAGTAGATCTCCACAGAACAATTAGCCAAGGATTGCAGGTCAAATTGTTTCTCTCTCCTTTTCCCTCTCCAACCCCGCACAAAAGAAAACTCCTTACCCAAGTTTAGTGGAATTGCCTAGAGTGCAAGCCAAAAGCCAGGCTCCATTTTGAAGCAGACTAGCAACAGATCCTCTCTACAGAAAGACTGAGGTCAGAAAATCATGAAGTTTCCCAAACTTAGCCAAGGCTTCCAGAAAGGCAGAAAAGTTCACCTGTATTTCACTGGAAAGGACCCCGAGTTACTCCAGAAGTCCCAGAGATACACAAAAGGCAATGCAGTCCCAGTAAAAAGGGCATAATTTAGTATTGCTTTGTCCTTAACAGCAGCTGGAAAATGAAATGCTGTCATCAATATACATCTGCAGACACATTTCAGCAGAGAACCCTGGGTTGTATTTTCATTATTGCTTACAAACGAGCTTCCAGCCTTAATGTACCAAGCACCTGTGCTGTTGTACCTCCTGAATTTCAGTATGTTGTCCCCTTCAATCACATCTAAAAACTTGCCTGGAACCAAAGGCCTGACTTGAATTAGCTTTTCTGGCTAAAATTGCAAGTGCATCTCAACAGCAGAAGACCGACAGCAAGGCACACAACTCATGGCTAATAGCGATAGCTAATGGCTGCTACAAAGATACTTCTTTAATGATCAAATAGGTCATCTTAATCCACTTAGATCAGTTTGAGCACTGAAACGGATGAAGAAGAGTGAGATGGTCACTCACACGTGAGAGAGAATTTAAGGAGATGGTGACTCTCATTTGAGTGGTTCAGTTCAAAACGTTTGATGCTGCATTGCAACATTGCAGAAGCTGTCACAAAATCAGCAAGTGCGTGTCAGAAGAGGCAAGAGCAGAGAGCTGAAGGAGCAGTCCAATGCCTGCTAACTCCTACAGAGCGACAATGGGCAAGACATACCCTAAAGTAGAATGAAGATCTAAAGCACTTACATGCCAACAGTAGGGATTATATCTTGAACTCTGTGGATATGTACACCGTAAGGCATATACGTTCATCTGGACAAAACTGCAGATGGGAGATTGCCAAGTCCTTGAGTCTAAGCCTGGGCCAAACACACAATAAATGTGAGGCTCATTCAAAAAAGATCCCAATTAACACTAATTACCTTGACAGTTTTCTGCTAGGAGTACAGTGACACAGTAGCACTGGATACGCCAACTGAAATGAGATTCTGTATTGCCAAGCACGATGCGTACATACTGCGAGTATACCTCCACTGCAGAACATTGTTAGATGTAAGCATCTCTGCTTACTCAGTCTATTCAGGCAGGCTCACGTGCAGTCCATACCTGTGTAGTTATGACTGTAACAATGCTGCAGTTAAATTTCTCACCAACTGGAACTGCTCAAATGAATTACTGTGCAGTATGCTGTGGAAGAACTTGACCTCCTGAAGTGCCCCAGGTTTGCCATCTCTCTAGTCTAGCTAGCAGCAAGTATCGGTTTTGGCAGAGAGGAATTACTTACCCTGTTTGACTGCAATTTGGGTGCAACAGGATGCAGACCAAGCCCATTATGCCCAACAGTGCGTGTAAGGAACAAGAAAGAAACTATTGCTATCGTGGCTTCCAGGTATCAGTGGGGAGCTCACTCATGTTGGAGAACAATCTGACAGAGTTGACCTGCACACCACACATGGCAAGAGGTACCCAATTGAAGGAAAACTAGCAGCAGAAGCACAGCATCCTGCAGGTCTGAGATGGTCAGCAGTGCCTTCAAAACATCCATCCGGTACATAAAACTTTGATAAACTAATCCCAGCCTACTAGTAACAGGACATACAAAGATTAGAAAACATACTAGCTTTTCCAATGTCTAGAGGACAACTAACCAAGGCTACTAGAAACAGGGCTTGGCTTTTGATCTTGCAGCTGTGCAGTTCACATGTTGGACTTAAAGTAAGCGTAGTCTTTTAAAGACAGGCCTTCCTCTTTGGGTGTCAGTTCCACTCAGACCTGCAGCTTTTTTGTCCCAAAGAGGATACAAATGTCCACTACGAACACTAATGCTCAGTTGCCACGTAGGTCATGGCTGGTGAGAGGCAAGTTCAAGAGCACGAAAATGGGAGGCACCGCAAAACGTACAACGGCCCCAAGAAAACAGAGCGTTCATCCAACCAGACAGGCAGAGACCCTTCTTCATCTATGACTCTCCAGGGGACGCCTATGCACCTCAGTAGATGCCACCAAACCTTCTTTAGCAGAATTCCAGAAATCATACTTGGCATCAGGTCTCTTGACAGAGGGAGATTAATTGCAAGACAGGGGTACCGCAAACCCTCAGCAGGCACAGAAAACTGCTACTACATAATCCTGTGTGAATACAAAGATGCCCAATGCAAGATGCGTGCATATTCAGACAAAGTGAGCTGAAGAACGTAGGCTCAGTTGTTGACCTAAGAAAAGAAACCAGAAGTGTATCTGCCGTTACTAGCACGAAGAACAAGCACGGAATGTAGTGCCTTACGATCCTTTATTTGTGCATTGCTGCATGGCACAAAAAAGTATTAAGAGGAATGTGGTATCACTTGGCAACATCAAATACACTGCATAAAATTCAAGCATTACCTTTCTTAAAATAGGTTCTGGATTTAAGACCATCACCCCCTTTTCCCAAACAGTAATCTGATAACACGCTATACAAACAATGAACTTAAGAACTTTACAAAACATTAAATGGTGTTCTGAAAAGCTCTGCGAGCTCTCAGCTACTTGTAATAAAATAAGCGTGCAACCCTTTTACATCCCCAAACAAGTCTGCATAAAATTGTGCCATAAAAGGAAACTACAAGCATGGCAGTCTCACCGATGTCTGCCCTCTGCCTTACAACTGAAGGTAGGTTTGATGGACAGTCATAGGGCACCCAGGGCTCCCATCTGTTGTTCACTTCAGAATACGATTAGTTATCAGAGAATCCGCACGTCCGCCAGTGATGCTGGAACTGGGTTGGGGTCTGGCAGATGTGTCCTCACTGCAGCAGCAGATCAAACAAGTCTCCTTGCCCCTCGCCATCCCCATGCCCTTGTCAACGGGTTGTGCTTAAAATACTGATCTGTGGACCTACCCTCCTTTTCTGCTTTCCCCTCTTCTTCCTCTCTGATGACCCAGACTTTCATCAGGTCCACCTCTAAAGGTATTATCCATGTCAAGCAAACAGCCTGATCCAAGTTTTCTTTTTCACATGCTTTGCCAGAAAGACTGTGGGGCTCTTTCACCCCTGCAGAGGTACATGGTTCAGCAGATGCAAGTGAAAGAGGGCAATCTTTTTTCTCCAAGGTAAAGCTGTACTCTGGCAGATTTATTCTCAAGACACTCCATCTTGTTTCTACCCACTGACTAGTTTAGAAGACACAGAGATGACTTCAGTCAGCAGACTGGCAATGATGAAAATGTTCTGGTTATACTGGTGTTACGAAAATAAATTCAAAAAAGGGTGGGGGGGGATATAGCAATGTGCTTTCATAATTTCAGGGCTTGAGGCACTTCAGTATTTGGAATAGCAAGCTTGAAAAAGAACAGTATCTGTCCACGAAAAGGGTATTTGTTTGTTTGTCTGAGGTGTTTTTCATGTCATTACTTATTGCCTGAATAGTGTATGAAGGAGAGTAAGAGATCAGTAAACTATAGGCCTTACTGCTAGAAGTACACCCTGTACAGAAACCTCATACACTCTCTTATACTTCTGTCTAAATAAATAAATAAAATATTCCTAAGCACCTATTGGAAGTGGCAATAACATTCAAGCAAACATCAACTGGATGCTCAAGCAGGACACCCTAACAGCAAGCACAGTTACTTCCCCTATCCGTCCCTTTAGCCTAGACAGCACGCCCCAAATGGAGATCACTTGCCAGCTAAATATTATTCTTGCAAAGGCCGCCTCCTGCTTAACATATTAACAGGGATTTATAGGAGTGACTGTCTGGAACACTGCTTAACAATGCTAATAGCAGAGTTCCAAGAAATCAGTAGTTTGGCAATTACAAATACAGCAATACATGCTGAAATATGTGCTCACGCTTGCTAAACCTGTAATCCGAGTTTTTTCTTTTTTTTTTCCACTCCCCATAATAAGTGGTTTAAATTTAGTAGGAATGATTCACTTGGTGCAGGTTCGCTTGCTTTATTTAATTTTTTTTTTGCACTTGGAATCCATCTTGAATGACATCTAACAGGAAGATTGGTCGAGGGAGGCAGAATCTGGCTTTCCAAAGAAAAGCCAGCCCATTAAACGCAGTGTCTCCACAATTCTGTCGTAACTTAAGTATCTCTTGGCAATTTCCTCCTGCAATAAACAGCAGATACAAGGCAGACACATACCAAACCAGTATTCTAGTGCTACTTTCACTCCAAGCTGGGTCCAGACCAAAAAAAGAGCCATTCCCTGTGGTCTTAAGACATACCCCATCCCCAGATGGTCTGCTCCAACATCACAATCCAACTCTAAGACCCTCCTGTGCTGCTCTCAACCTAACCATATTGAGCAGTACCTTTGCCTTGTATGAGCTAGGCTTGGGGGCAAGGAGTATGTACTCGTTTGTGCATTTTGCTTAAAAAAAAAAACAAAAACCAAATCACCCCTACTTTGAGGCTTTGGTTATGGAATTCTCCAATTCTGCTGGTCTCATTTGTAACTTTGGGGGCTTCTCCCAGGACTCATGATCTTTGCTGCAGGCAGAGGAATTAACCCAAGTTTAGGCAAGCTGCATTGCCCAGCCAGCAGCACACAGGGAAGACAGGGCTGTTTAGCCTCTGTGCTCTGCCTACCACCGAAAAGAGCCGTGTCAGTGGCAGAAAGCCTTGACCGCAGATGCAGAACTCTGGCAGGTGGTTTTTGACACATGGAAGGCAACTGGGGAGGAGGTAGGCAGAAGAGCAGATGACAGCTTTGGGACAGCGCTGTAGGACTATTACAGCAAAACTTTGCTAAATATATCTGCAGTGCAAAGTAGGTGGGTCAGAACATACCTCCAAGAGAAATCCATATTTGGAAGCATAGCCCAAGTGGCAAGCTATATGTTCGAAGTAGGTATAAGCATAAGGGCTTTAAGCAAGAACACTTGAAGGATTTGGAGTTTCCCTTCCCCCCTCACACATACATATTCAGACAAAAGCACAAAGCAAGCCTGCAATGTAAAATACTCTTTAGGAAGCCGGCCAGAAAAATAAACAGATGCACAGAGAGGTGAACTGACCTCCAGTCTCAAATGAAATTATTTAAGAAGCCTGGAACCAAATTGAGACTCTGAGCTACCAGCCTACATCCTCTCACCTGCGACTGGGCTGAGACTCAGCAACTCATTCCACATGTGACACACAAACCTGCTGAACTGCAAACAGTGAGCCGGTTATTTCCTGAACACACAGTACTCTCAGAGCTACATAAAACAGAATACTAATTCCAATGTCAAGAATCTAATAAGATGAGGACAAAAAGTAGAAAACAGAGAAGTTTTATGATAGACAATTCTGAAAAACTGATGAATTTTGGTGGGCTGTGACAGAGTTCTGCTGAATTCTCTTAGAACAGGAAATCCAGCTTCAGCTGTGGGAATGTATTGGAAGTGTTGATAAAAGCCAGAATTGCAGAACATTTGGAAATGCATAATTTAGTAGAGGACATCCAGTACAGATTCATAAAAGGAAGGTCATGCCTGACAAATCTGCTGAAATCCTTTTTATTATACGACCAAATCGTTAGGTTAGACAAGAGTGAAACAGTGGACATAAGTTATCAGGATCTCAGGAAAGCATTTGATTTTGTACCACTCAGACTGATTTACAAAGTCATAAAGCATCGTGCAGGGAAAAGGAATTGAAATGGATTAAAGAACATTTTAGGGATAGGAACAAAAGCAACGCAGTGAGCAGAACGAGTCTGAAACAGAGAGGTGTAAAGGTCAGTCTGCTGCTAAATGCATAAAAATGGGCTCTAAGAAGGGTAGAACTTCTGCTCAGCTATCATTTTAGAGGCAAAAATACCTGAGTCTGGTGACAGAACTGCAGAAAGTATTACTAGTGGCCGGTAAATTAGCAGGAAATCTGGTGCAGAAAGATGGATGAGCTAGGCTCGGCATTTGACAAAAGGACTGTGAGGTGCTGCACCAAACCTGTGGGATTGACTTGTACTAGAGCTGATGTGTGAAAGGACCTTCTGACTGGGAATCTGCATTCATTTTAAAGATGATTCAATAATTTTATGGTCATTAATAAAATCTGCAGCTATGCATGTTGTGGTAATGATATGGGTAATTAAATCTGAAGCTTCTGGGAATTAAGCTGATAGCCTGAAAGGGTCAAAAAGAAAACTCCTCTTGTACTTAATCAGAGGAATAGCTTTGCAAGCTGGATAGGTGCATTAATTGTCCAATACTGACCACTACTTGACACACAGTGCTACATCAAATGGACCTCTAGATTGATCCAGCTCAACTCTCCACAAAAATTACTAAGATTTCACGTAGGACGCACCAACAGAAAGTGTCTTTTTGGACCTGCACGAAACCACTTTGGTTTGGTTAGCTCCTCTTAGACAACTGTGCACAGACAAAAGTATTTCCACTTATTCTGAGACTTTCAATGGGCTGTTGGTAATATCTTCTCCTGAAAACTACCAATTATTCTCATTGCTGGTAGACTGGAGATGAGGTCTGTTGCTTGATGATGCAAGAAGTTTTTATCCTTGTCTTTTCTTTCTTAAGAGAGTAGCAAATCTTTACAATGTCCTCATGAGCCAGGGTAAAATTCTCCACAGAAAACTGAGCTTCAGCAACACGCTACTTGGCTCAAGGTCACCTGTGATAAAGATGAGAACAGAATGTGGATCTTCTGATTCCTACTCCTGTGCCTTGAATACCAGGCCATAGTGCTGCTGCCACCACCTGTGGGGACAGCCTTTCAATCTCTCAGGCTGTCAAAACCCAGCAGCTTTTATGAACACTAAAAATCACTTTAAATAAACTTCAGCTTAAAAAAAAAAAAAAGTTACAGGAGAGCAGGTGGACTCCTGTGACACCGTTCTTCAATGCACAAAGAATCTTTCATCTCGCTATTCTACACGGCACCTTTAAATATTCTTCTACATAAAGGCATGATATGCAAGAGCAAAAGAATAACTGAGAAACAGTAATCCCTAACAGATCAACTGTGCTTTATCTACACAGATTCTGCTTTCATAAAAGCACAGAGGAAAGGGGGGGGGGGGGGGGGAAGAAAAGTACATTCTTATTGTTTTCTGAAGCTTAAAATAACCACAAAGTGAGAAAAATCAAAGCTGTTCCATAGAACAACTAGGAAAAAAAGTCTTACTGAGCATTTGAGAAAGCCAGTAAAAGGCAGAAGATGCAATCAGAGATTTAGCAAGTGCTATGGTCACCATGCTTAGATCCTAAATTTGGTCTATGCTGAAACCAGTGTGGTTTAAATGGGAAGCATCTGCTAGAATGTATGTGCCCCATATATAATTATAGCTGTCACTGGCAGAAAAGGCTACAGTTATGGCCACCATTACATACTCCATTTTCACTTGCTAACTTCTCTGAAAACTTTCTTTTTTTCAAATATAAAGCAACTGAATGCAAGCAATTTCTGCAAGAAACCTTCTAAATGTGAGAGACAGAGAAGGCAAAGGGATGGGAAGAATTAGAACAAATCATCTGTACTGAAAATGGGCAGAGATGCCATCAATTTATTCTCGTAGCTGATTGATCATGGAGTTTTTCCACTTCCAGAAACAAGCAGAAAATGCATTATCTACTATAGCTGGTTTTGACCAAACAATATTTGTGCTTAGCTTTAACACAGGGTCCAGCCTGGTGCTAAGGGAAGCAGCAGGAAAGTAGCCAAATGATAGCTAGCAAAACATTCATTTATTCCTCACGTTCAGACATTTCACATTTTCCAAAGTGTTCAGCTGTTCTGTAACATCTATGTGCTGTTGAGCTATTTCCCCCTTGCTCCCAAAACTAACCAGTGCCACATCCAGTGTTCGTGCGAACCCTTTTTTCCTCAACCTCTATTATCTGCTGGACAGACAATCTACAGAAAGCTCTGAAAACCCCACAAAATTCCCCCGAACCAAAAAGCTTCCTAGCCACAATGCAGCTTATTCTCTAAAACCCCTTTGCACAAGAATTCTCCTGGAGCTGTTTTCCTGAGCTGAGCTCTCCACCCTTTCATGCAGTCAAGCAGTCTTAAGGTATCTACTTGCTCTTGTCCAAATAGGTCAGGTACCTACCAGCTCAAACAGCGGTTCAAAAGAGATTGTCTCAGAGCAAGGTTGACTTGTCTTCAAAGCTGCAGACCACTCTGTTGTGCAGCGATAACACGATGAACAGAAACCATGTGAAGAATTATTCCAGCCCTGACTTTCATCATTTCTAGATGTGTCTTTCTGTTACTCTGTCTCCATGCTACACCCTGTATTTTCAAAGATTAGGGAAGATGCTTTATAATTTGCCATTCAGACTTCTGGAGGGTTTTTTATATCTATATATTTTATAGACACACACACACTCTTTATCTTAAACCCAAATAAACGATACAGAGTCCATTAACCTCTTCCCATTCAGCCCCAACACTCAAAAACAGAGAAGCAGCTGTTGGAGAGAAAGCCAAGACCCTGGCAGTTTTACACACATATGTAATTCAGATATGAATGAAAGTTACAATGGTTGCCAATTAAAAAAAGTCCTAAGACTTTCTGTGGTGCGGATGCATGCTTCTATCCCCTCTATTGCCAGCTGCTGTGGTACCACAGACAAGCCAGCAGCATCCTCCCAAAACACGCTTCAAGAGGCACAGTTGTATTATCAAAGGTGGGAACTGCCCTTTCCCTGTACGTCTTGCTGCAACACAGACTGCTAACAAGATTCTAACAATTATAATTCAAAAAGATCTGTGCAATATCTCCTGTGTACCGGTGACACTAACAACTGGCAATACCAGCAATAAGCTGCTGTTTTAATTTAGCCTTACTGCCCACGCTACAAGCTTCCAATTTTAAGGGCAATCAAAGAAAAAACAAATCTTTTTAGTTCACACATTACTTGCATTTTGTTTCTGAACTTGTAGATAAGTTTCCTGGCCTTCCCTAAGTGCATGTATGTTGCTCAGAGGGATATTCAACCCATTCAAAGGTATATACACCAAAATCCAGATGGGAATGAGCATAAAGCCCTTCCTATGCACACTTTAGACCTATCACACTCATCATCTTACCATTTTCCTTTGAGCTGGATAGGCAGTATCTTGGAAAGTTTCTCTTCCCATCTGAGAGCTGAAAATTTTTACTCTAGTTACTCAACAGAAGGATCCAAGTTTGGAAATTGGATGTCCACCAGAGGACTGGAGGATATATAAATCAACACATCAGTCCTAAAATGTAAAAGCTACTGTTTAATGCAATATGCCAAAAATAAAATGTGAGTTCCTCTAGACAGTCTGCAACAGGCAATTATCTAAAAAACAATTTTTCATGAAGTTCTGCACATTCTTGCTGACTAACAATTCTGCTGCCAAGCACAGGAGACTGTAGGATGAATTTTTTTTGTTTTAGTTAGGTGTAAGAATATTATCCAAAATACTGACTTATATGAAGGGGTACTTTCAACTTCATTTATTACTTAGATCTTTATGATTTTTTACATCCAGTTGATAATGTATTGGCACACTTACCTGTTATATAAATCTCTGTCCCCATCCACACAAGGGTACTCTTTGTTAAGCCAGTTTAACCCATTTAAATATGACTTACCATTGAAAACACAGCTAAATTCCCATGACTGAGGTTAGTCATATAATTTAAAGAACTCCTGGAAGACATTCAAAAGTTACAGCAATAAGACTGCTGCAAGATCCTCTAGAGAACAAAAGAGGACAGCAGTCTTTGAGGGCATTTGGAGACCATGAACTACATCTCTTCCTCAATTTCCACCTTTCTAAACAAGTATCCAAAACATTTTTTTCAGGATGTGAGTACAAGTTCACTGCATCCATTGGTTACGAGTTCTCTCTCATCTAGTAGCCAAAATAGATGGATCTTCCTAGATTCACTTTGTATCAGAAAAATCTGACACCATGTCCCTATAAGAAGATGCCAGTTATCAAATGGGCAAGGTATCTTAAAACAGTTATTTTAAAAGCGAAATCTTTGGGGGGGGGGGGGGGAAACTACAACAGTGTGCTCGGTGAGTATCATGACAGACTGCGCCTGCTACGACAGCAGTAGGGCCACTCATTCTGAAAGCTCACAAAATCCTTTCAGGATCTTAGAAAGCAAAAGGAGTGGGAGAAGTTATGACCCAATATTACCTAAACCTCAAACCTGGGCCTCTCCACTCTAGGAAATTACAATATTGTATTACTTAAAAGTGATATAATTTCCTCCCTCATCTCTTTATAGTAACATAAAGACGGTCTTATTGCTATGCCTACAGAAACAGGGGAACAAGTATACTGAAGTAATCCCTCACCATGTCAACACTGTCCTCTATGCAATATTACTATTCCAGTAGAAATCATCCTTCCACTCCATCAACACAGCTACACAGCTAAACCTTTCAAACACAGATCACCAACTCTGTTCCAGAATCTGAAAAGGATAGTTTTACCTTGTCCCCTCTTGCCGGCATTGGGATGCTTGGACTACACGTAATGTAAGAGAACAGCATGAAGACAATAGCATAAAGAGAAGCATGATGTATATAGTGAACTACCTGGATCATTGGAAGGGGTTAATGACTAGAGAGTGCTGGTTGATTCCCTGCAGTACTCACCAAGGATTTGCACTAACAGAACCATGTAAGGATTTGAAAAACAGAAGTGAGGTAACTTTGACAGTCTCTTTTTTTAGGACTTTCTTTAGAATCCAAATGAGAAAGTAAAACATCTTAGCCATTCTCCCACTGTCCTCACATTCACAGTTAGCACTTGCTCTTCTTTAAGCTCCAGCTCCTGGAGTCAAATGATAGGAAGAAAAGTAGAAAAAGAAAAGCTGAGAAAAGTAAAGTGAATAAATACATCTTGCACCCTTAAGACAGAATCAACCCCTTCACTTTACCAAACCCTGATTTAATAACAAATTTTTTTTTGTATATTTGATGCTGTAAATAACAAACATCAGTTAATTTCAAAAGACTGCTCATGGCTAAAACTTGGGAATATAAAAGTTATGGGCAAAAAACCAAACGGGATTGATCTAAAAAACTCTCTTAACCTGTAAAAGGGAGTTTGGAGCCACTGTTACCTGTGACTGAGACTGATCAGTCAAGAACCAGCAAATGGCCTTGTTGAGACAAGCTGCACAGCAGACGAGCTGCAGAAAGCAGGTCAAGCAGGCTCATGGGGAAAACTGGTAACAGGGAGAGATATTTGGGCAGGGGCAGAGCAGGAATGCCTGATGGCCTGAACTTTGTCAGTCATAATATAAGAAGCTGAAGCCTTGAGCGTGGTTTCTGCCACTTCTTCAGTTGCAAGATAAAGGCTGAGTTTCTGCAAGTAGTGTTTTTACTGTAATCAGAGACTGGCTACTGGGCCAGTCTGACCATCAGTCTGACCCTGCAGGGATATTATGTTCCTAAATGGCCTGGGCACAATTTATGTACAGCCGTTCCACAAGCTAGAGCGCGTGAATATACTGTAAAACATGGTACATCAGAAAAGACTCACTCTACATCTACAAGGAGAAAACTGACACCATAAGTCAACATCCAGTTGGCTAGGGGAGAAGGGGGGATGACACACACATGCATATAAATGGATTAGATCACACAGCCTCACAGTCGCTCTAAAGCAATCTAGTAAGATTTACCTTTAATATTCTTAAAATGTTTTTATTTTTGAAATATAAGACATGAAAGTGCCCCATTTTTCACCAGCTGAAGCCAAACTTGAAATAACAAAACAGTCTTAAGTAGTTAACAGACTACAAAACTCACCATGATTTCCAGTCAGCATTATAGAGACTTGCAGAGTAACACTGTGTACCCATTAACTCCAAGTCCACAATTTGGCCAGAATTTGTTTTGCTGCATTACAGCCAAATCACTTTTTGTGTCTGTCTTCCTCCTACGTGGGATTGCCTTAGCAGAACAGGATGCCAATACTGAAAGCACTGACTGTCTCCGACTTTACCATCTTTGATTAAGAAGGCCCTTTTATTGCAGGATCACTTAGACTTTACAGATAACTGTTGCTGCATTAAGATGAAGTTACTGGCAGGAAAAGCAAAAGCCTACAGCAACTCGGGGAAGAGCAACCAGAATATTAAGACTCCCCAAGTGAGCTATTGCAGAAGTCCAACACAAATTATTTTCCTAATACCAACTTTTCACTGAAAATGAGGTCGACTATTTCTTGTACTCCCCACAGCAGAGTCAGAAAACAGCGTATTCCTTATTTCCTTACAAGAAACTTTCATGTCGGGTTTGAACAGCTCTTTGCAAGTCAGTGGGTTATTGAAGGTTCCACTTTAAATGTCCTTGCCCTTTCCTTCCACTGTAGGAATCCTCTCAGAACGCAACTTCCCATCCTTTTACTGCCACATTTTCAGCTTCTACATTAACTTCACAACATCTTGTTTCCAGTCCTGTTCCTGCCCCATATTCCCATCCCATTTTTGTTTGCCTGTCCGACTAAGCAAGAGAAAGTATGTGCTACAGCTGGTCAGGAACTGCCTCTATGTGGACTGATTAACAGTAATCAAAGACTGCAAATCTGTACGACTGCTCCCAGGTCCACATTTTTGAGGGAGCAGATACACAACGGTATCAAGAATCAGGCATTTCACAGCAATGGGCAAGAAATCCTCATATTTTATCAAGGCTGGCATGTATCCTGAAGTAGATAATTTCCATTTCATTTTACATCCGCCACCCCCTGTATTATGAGTATGGGTAAATAGCAGTTACCACTTAATTTCTCTTTACCATTTGATATTTCTATTCTGTCCCACCTTGGGGTTTTTTTGTAAATGGACGTTCCAATACACAAAAACTGGCTCAGTACATTGCATCAGCCTCCAACTTCTGCTTCATATTCAGATATGTGCAAAGGTTTTTGAGACAGAGAATTAAAAATCTAATCTAGGATGTGGGACATAAGCACCCGAGAATGTAACAACAGACATTTCTAGTTTATCGTAAGGTCATATGTACCATTACTTCCTCCTTCCAGTTTTGCAGATCTGAACAGCAACAGTATTTTGCATTCATATAATGGCTATTTTTCCTCATCAGAAAAAAGAAAGTATTTTCGAACTTATTAAACAGAGCTTAACATCTCAAATAACCTGGTAAATGTATCGCTTTGTCATTTCCAGCAGCAGTCACTTGAATGACGGAAGGTAAAGCTATTTATCATAGCATCACCAAGGAACACAAATGGCACCAAATGAATGACCTGACAATACAGAATTCAAGTGAAACTGAGAGTGACAAAATGTTGGGACCTCACTTTTCGCCCTGATTTACAGTATAGGACATTCAACAACAGAGTGCTGCTAAATCAACATGGTGAGGCATTTGTTTTAAGGTGGTACAAAAGTAAAAAAGTACGTTCTGAAAAATTAGTTGTATTTTTTTTCTGGGAAAAAGAGAGTCCCTGCTGCAGCTTCTAGCCAAATACAGACATAGTTTTCAGCAGAGTGCGAGCACTATGCTGTAAAAAGCATCACAGGTTTGACATTGTTGAAGAAGATGGGAAGATATCATCAGCGTCACCCAAAACTGTTGCCCTTCTTCCTAACAGAAAACATTTAAGCAGTGCCTGAGAATGTAAAGCAATAAGCAAATAGCTAATTACCAAAGGATTTAAGGTGCTCTTTATGGTTGAGACTAAACTGTCATCACCCCATCAATTTTAATAAAATAAATATAACAGAAAACCTAAACAGACCAGTATTTCTTGTCTATTCTTATTCAATCTTCGTTATAACTGCTCTACGGCTTCAACAAGTCTTGTGGTCTAGGAACAAAAAAATAAGTGTGAAAGACTTTTGTTTTTAATCACAGGAAAACAGAACTGCGTCTGCCTGCCTGTCTCGTTAGCTTTGTGAATTTAAACAGTGACCAAACCACTTGAACTTGTCTGCAAGGCAGACACACTCTATGCTAAAAATAATAATTAAAAAAAAAAACACAACTGCTGTTAAAGTCTTTCAGAGAAAAAAAAAAAATTCAGTATGTATTCCATGCTGAGAACTAGCTTAGTACATTTCTTTCACCTTGATTACCAAACCTAGATTGCATTCACCATCAAAAATGTTAGGAACTTATCTGTACTCATATTGGATTTCATAAGGGAAGATTAAACCCAGACATTTTTAAACTATATTTTTAACTGACTTTTTTAAAAGGTCTATTAAAATTTTGACCAACTATTCCAAAGCATAAACTTACTATAATGTTATTTAAAATTACATGTAAAATATTTAGCAGCATTAGCTATTACTGTCTTTTGGGGAGGCTAGGAAGGAAGGGAAATAAATCTGACTCCCGAACTGGTGAAAGGTATAGCATAAGCACCTGGAAGGAGTGTCTTGAGTGCTAAACCACTTTTGCCCTCTTTTGCACGTATAAGGAATACTTTGTTCATTTTAGTTTATTCATCTAATTAAAATCAATGACTTGTTCATTCAAAAGCTGAACAACCAAGTAGGAGTTTAAAAATAAAAATACAAAAAAAAGAAGCAGGAAAGCTTGTTTTCCTCTTCTAATCTGTGAATAATAAAAGAGGTAAGAGAATAAGATCTGCCAGCTCTCAAACCTTGAAGGACATGATATCCAGAAACAGTTCATTTCATTAACTGCAGATAATGCTTTCTTTGTTTAATGAATCAGTTTTAAAATGTAAAACATTTATAAGATGTTTTTGACTTTTTTTTTTAAAGCTGACTTTTAAAGATAGCTACATTGAAATACAAATCTCAAAATGGTGAGATTTACATTCAGTTCCAATCCTCATCTATATAGAGCTCACTTGCCATTTCTAGAAAATGTAGATGTTAAAGAATTTAAATAAGGATTTGTTAAATTATGTACCTGCTTAAGGACATATTCCTGCCCCATTTACCCTACCAGTTAAGCATTCTCCCTCCTGCCTAAAGAAAGAAATTAAGAAATTAACTTAAGAGCTATACTTGTTTGCAAATAAACATGCTTCAAATAGTTACCAGCCAATGAAAATCAGCCTGTCTTTAGGAAAATAATGAAAGTACAATCCCAAAACAAGATTAAAATCAATGATTTAAATCAAAGCTTCCCTCTTGCTGATGTAAATCAAAGTGATTTAAATCACCAGTTTTGATCAATTCACTCATTTGCATAACCTTGATCATTTATCCCTTAAAATGTCATCTAGGGGCCAAAGTTAGCTGGATATTTCTCTAAATCTCAATTCACCCAGCATAAATAAGGCTTTTGTGTTCTTATTTAAAAATTTATAAAATTCGCTATCAACTAATACATTTCCATTACTGATGTCTAATCATATTTGGGATGCTGAAGTGGTTTAAAAGATAAACGAACGCACATTCTGCAATAATCCCAAGTAAAACCAGAAATATATTACAGCTGACAGTGGCTCTGTAGATGTCCTTACTATCAACAAATAAGCAAACATGCTGATGGGACAAACAAGTGTTTACAAGATCCCCTCAGCCCATCAATTATCTTTAATACAGTTGGGTAGCTAGGGGGTATTGATCTCAGTGGTAAATTTTCACAGCATGCTGTTTTCTTGCATTGATCATTGGACCAAAGCAGGGATTAACACAGTGTAGGCGGTCCTTCATTAAAGAAAAACTGCCTTTTCTAAAGGCGACAAAAATGTTAGCTAGAACCTACCAATCTCTGTGCTTGTGAAAGCTGGATTCTCCTTCCAGTCCTCCCTGGCCTGCTTCGGTGTTTCCTGCAAAAACTATTACTTTCCTCAACCCTCAGACTCTTCACCTGAACTTTCAGGTGATTCTGATACTGTCCAAATCCCCTTTGTAAACCACCCTTCAAAATACCAACTCTTCTCCATGGTTTTACCTTCTTTTCTGCATCTTCTAATTTGAGGTACGCTGAGGAAAGGAAATGATGGAGGAACTGGAAGGGGGTGAGTCCACTGAGGAAACTTAGGATGTCAGGATCATACAAATTAAATTTAAACAATTATCAAGCATGCTGGGACAGCACAGGAATCCGCTACTAAGAATTTAGAGGATGCTTTGCATGCACAACATTTTATACAAACTACAACTCTCAAAAATGAAGAATAAACATTGAGTGCTTTCTACCTTTTTTATTGGTATACACAAAAGCAAGACTGTCTCAAGTACCAAGCAGGTTTTTTTTAAATGCAAACATTTTAAGGCAACAGCAGAGAGCTAATAACTGTATCACGGTCATTTTGATCCAATTACAATACATTTTAGTTTAAAGTATTACAGTACTTTAAAGATTAAGTAGCGCTACAATTTCTCATATAAAGTTACCATTCTGAAAAGTTCTTGGTTAGAGGACGCACAGCCCCAGCTGTGTGAGCTTTTCCACTCAGGAGATTCAAAGTGGATTTAGCAGGATTACTAGCATACTTCAGCATTTTCAGGATCAGAGCTTAAATGGTATCTCCAACACACACATGAAAAAAAAGGAAAAAAAAAAGTGAAGGAAAAAGGAATCTGTTCCTAAGAAAACCAGGAAGGTATTGATCCTAAGTAGCTTTATGCTTTTGACTTCAAACTAAGAGGGAAGGAATGAAAACCAAATACTCGACATTTTAGCAAAAGAGAGTTTTATCTAAATCCATGTATTTATAACTATGCATTTACCACTAATTAGTAAATAAAATAAAACATGCAATAAGAAAAGGCAGTATTTTTAGATGACAAAACTGAGATCATACTGAAGACATTTATTTGTTCCAAGATTGGAAAAAAAGACAAGCTTTACAAATACTAAATTATTATGCTGAGTCCTAAAATACCCTAGCTGGACAAACCAACAGACATACCCTACTCAAAATCCCTGTGTGTAGCAAAACACCATTTTTCTCATTTTTAACAAGTGGACAGAGTTTAGCTCATTTTAGGAGAGCAAACAGTCCAGACCTAAGGAATAGGAGAAGTTAATATCCCGAAAGGAGAGAAAAATAAGCTATTACGGCTGCATATAGACATTTCCTGCCTCAAGATCTCAGAAATTCATTCCCCAATACACTCAGAAAACTAGAGTTGCCATAAACTGATGCCCAGATTTGTTTCCCAAATTTTTTTTAACTCCTCACAGTTTATTTTTAACTAATGCACAGAAGTTGCATCTGTTGAGAATGTTCATTTTGCAAACTGAGCTCCTGCTCTAGCGATTGCAGGGTGACTTTCCTGTCTTGCCTTCAATGGAGTTCAAACCATTTATTCTTCTATGCACTAATTCCAATTTTAGCATTTACAGACTGCGGCTCTGCCATCCGCTCAAGACCCACTGCTTTGTCAGTAAAAGGACATGCTGCTGCCATCTTTAACATCTCATGTGAGCTCGAAAGAAGGATTTAGTAGAAGTAGAAGGTCTATGTTTAACTTGCATTTAAAGCCTTTAAAAGTTAAAGGAGTACTACGAATGATGCCAGGGCAAGCATTATCTAAAAAGGTAAACAAGCTCAAAATAGCCGGCAGAGAGCCCTGTTACACAGTGAGCATCCCGCCATGAATGTATATCCTTCAACAGAAGCAATTTAAGCAGTTCCTTTCCAACAATCTTCCAGACACTCATCCTAAAAACTTAGGGGCAGGCACAACAAAAAAGCCAAACCAAATCCTATCATTTAAACAGCTGAAGGACTTCACGTAGGTCTTATCCTAAAAGAAGAGCTCACTCTTAAGCATGTTACTTGTGGTCACTTCTTTTCTGAGTCCAGACACGCAGGCCATGAATACACACTCTGAGTTATAGGGTCTTTCTCCCCAAGGAAAAATCCCTAGACTAGGCTTAAAACTGGACAATACTCTGGGCACGAGTCTCTAGCAGGGCACATTTCCCCTCCGCAGCTCCAGGACAGCATCACTTCTTTCCTTGTCCCTGGGCCCACGTACCACTGAAAGGCTGATCACAAATGAGTGCCCAAATTTGAGAAATGAGGTCCCAGAGCAAAACAGACACCGTGGTGCTGGGCTGCATGTACACGAGATCCCCAGCCAGCAGAAGAGAGCTGGGTGGTAGCACGCCCTGTCAATCCTGCATTCAGCTACAGGATATTCGACAGGGCTGGGTCTGCCGTTACACATGCCCTTGATTTCACAAACACAGCTGCAATACTCGCAAGCAAAGGTGCATCTGCATCACTGCAGAGTCATGCAGATTAAAAATAAAAGCTTTAAAATTACTTTCCAATTTAAAATAATTTAAATTAGCAAAATGAATGAGTAAGATGCGTATTTTGCAAAAATTTTCCAAGGGAAAAAGAGTATCAAGCCAGTGAACTAGTGGAAGTCACTTGGTAAGCACTGGGAACTAGTGTCTGATTAAGTGCCAACCCATCTTTCAAGCAGTATCCTTGTCTGCAAGTACAAAAGAACAAACATTTTCTTTTTATTAGTTCAGTTCAATGACTACTGCTTTCAAAGTTGAGAAATCAGCTGGGAATTCAGAAAGAAGGAAAAACAGTTTCTCGCTTTTATATGAGGAATAAAAATAAGGTAAGTTGATGAGCTCTACCAGCTCTATGTTTTGAAGGGTAAGGCAGCCAGAAATTAAGTGAAATTTACGTTATCCAGAGGAGACTCACTGTATCATATGGGATGGCTCCTGTGACTGGAGCATTGGAATGGAAGGACACGGGCTCTTTAGAAGGACAGGCAGGGGAGGCGAGGAGGGGGTGTTGTCCTCTATGTCAGTGACCGGCTGGGGTGCATGGAGCTCTGCCTGGGGATGGATGAGGAGCCGACGGAGAGCTTATGCGTCAGGATTAAAGGGAGGGACAGCACAGGTGACATAGTAGTGGGGGTCTGCTACTCACCACCCAACCAGGAAGACCGAGTGGATGAGGCCCTCTATAGACAGACAGGAGCAGCCTCACGTTCACAAGCTCTGGTGGCCTTCTACGATGGGGTTACAGCGTTGGTGGATAAGGGAAGAGCAACGGATGTCATCTACCTGGACTTGTACAAAGCATCTGATGCTGTGCCGCACAACATACTCATCTCTAAATTGGAGAGACATGGATTTGATGGATGGATAAGGAATTGACTGGATGGTCGCACTCAAAAGAGTTGCGGTCAATGGCTCGATGTCCGAGTGGAGAGCAGTGACGAGTGGCGTTCCTCAGGGGTCGTTGGTACTGGGACTGCCGCTGTTCAACATCTTTGTCGGTGACATGGACAGTGGGATTGAGCGCACCCTCAGCAAGTTTGCCGATGACACCAAGCTGTGTGGTGCGGTCGACGCACTGGAGGGAAGGGACGCCATCCAGAGGGACCCTGACAGGCTTGAGAGGTGGGCCTGTGTGAACCTCATGGAGTTCAACAAAGCCAAGTGCAAGGTCCTGCACATGGGTTGGAGCAATCCCAAGCACAAATACAGGCTGGGAGATGAGTGGATTGAGAGCAGCCCTGCGGAGAAGGACTTGGGGGTATCAGTGGATGAAAAACTGAATATGATCTGGCAATGTGTGCTGGCAGCCCAGAAAGCCAACCATCTCCTGGGCTGCATCCCAAGCAGCGTGGCCAGCAGGTCGAGGGAGGGGATTCTGCCCCTCTGCTCCGATCCGGTGAGACCCCACCTGGAGTCCTGCGTCCAGCTCTGGGGTCCTCAGCACAGGACAGACATGGACCTGTTGGAGCGGGTCCAGAGGAGGAACACAAAGATGATCAGAGGGCTGGAACACCTCTGCTATGAGGACAGGCTGAGAGAGTTGGGGTTGTTCAGCCTGGAGAAGAGAAGGCTCCAGGCAGACCTTACAGCAGCCTGCCAGTACCTAAAGGGGGCCGACAAGAAAGCCAGAGAGGGACTCTTTTATCAGGGACTCTAGTGATAGGATGAGGGGTAATGGTTTTAAACTGAAAGAGGTTAGATTTAGATTAGATGTAAGAAAGAGGTTCTTCACTGTGAGGGTGGTGAGGCACTGGAACAGGTTGCCCAGAGAGGTTGTGGATGCCCCATCCTGGGAAGTGTCCAAGGTCAGGTTGGATGGGGCTTTGAGCAACCTGGTCTAGTGGAAGGTGTCCCTGCCCGTGGCAGGGGGCTTGGAACTAGATGATCTTTAAGGTCTCTTCCAACCCAAACCATCCTATGATTCTATGGTGATTCTATTTAATAAATATATTTTAAAAGAAAAATGGTATTTTCACATATGTGTAACACGACCTTACCGTCAAGTAAAACTGCACTTTCAACTGAATTCCAGTTTCCATACAGATGTAGCTTGACATGATTTGTAAATAAGAATCGGCTAGCAAATACACAGAATTAACCATTACCTAATTCAGCATGTAATAAATGTATAGGAAGTAATGTAATTGCTTAGGTTACTTCTTGACACCTGCTAGAAAACTATGATGTTCTCAGCAGAACCCAAGAAACACATGTGCAGCAAAACAAAACTAAAGATCAATTATTCAAACCAAAGTTTCCTGCCTGCTATTTAAACCACTTTGATTTAAATTGATCTACACGCTGCAGTGTTAACTTTGATGATCGACACACTGGTATAAACAACCACTCTCTGAAGCCATACTTAGGTTAATACAGCATCTGTGTCATGCATTTATTGGAGGTAAGAGAACTTCTGGCATGTATCTAACAGATCTTTTACCTACCTGGGAGGCTGTCCTATTTCTGCCCTAAGCAGCTAAGGGAAGGGTAGCAAAGGAAATTCTGGGAGAATCCCCTTCTGGGAACGGCAACACCAGAGGCATTTGGGTGGTTTAGACAGTGTCTGTTCTGGGTGGCTCAGTAAAAGCAGAGTCAAGAGAACAGTTTCCTTAGGGTCCTCTTCCAGGTAATGGAGACAGAAGTCCTCTACAGACAATGCAAAACAGGAGCCTAATTGCAGATCCTATGAGTTGCTCCCTGGAGAAACTTCCGTCTTCTAAGAGGCCAAAGCTAGTCTTTGTGGACACCTCAATGACAAGCTAGCTAGAAAGCACTGCCACTGCTGCACTTGTATGAGCAGGAGCAACAGCCACTTACAAGGTCCTGCCTGTACTTGGAGGTAGGAGTGCCGCCTGGATTTCAAGACTCTGAACCGATTTGGCTGTTCAGCTTGTGAATATTTTACACCTAGAGGCACAGGTACCGCCACAATTAACTTTCCACAGGGAAGCCAGACTTAAAGACGTTGTCTGCCTCATCCAGCGAAACGATTCTGCACCACTGGGTAAGCCCAAGCTTTTCTTTGGTCAGCTTTCTAGGCTTGATGGGGAAAAGAAGGAAGCATTGGATTGTCAATCGCATTTCTATGGTAGAAGTGAGGCAAAAAACTGTTAAAAATATGAAATTCAAGCAAATAAATGCATCCATCCTTTAGGAAGAAACATGCAAATTAAAAACAAACCACCTTTTCTTCCACCTTCTACAAATGCAAACTTGAAGGAGCTGGGGCTATCAGTTTTGTATCACACAGGATATAAACGAAATGGTCAAACAGGTGTAGTAAGTTGTTTATAAACTATTAAACTGTGCTTTGAGCAGGCAAAGTTGGTCACTCCCATGCTAGGAAGCAGCAAAAGCAATGTCAAAACTCTTAGGGAAAGATTTACTCACTGTCAAGAAATAGAGAAGGTTTTAGTCCAAATGAGGAATAAGACAATTGATGATAGTTCATATCAGATCTGTTCAAGACACCAAGATAAGCTGTCAACACTACCACAAGCCAATGAACACCTTGACTGCCAAAGCTATCCAGCAGCCCCATGGGCAAACAGAAAATGGATGAACAACTTGAGCTGTTTGGCCAAACAGCTGTTTCAGAGTGTTTTATTTTAAAACAAAGGACCAGTAATGTACAATCTTTCCGCCCGTACCTGAATAAATAAGAAGCAGCAGATCCTACAATCTTACATAGGTAAACAATGCAGCATTGTGTTGCAAGAGCCATGTTTGCTGGGACACAATGCAGTCAATAGGGTTTGAACAAAGCCATCCCACTGCTACCACCAGGACCGCAGTGGTCCAGGAACACTGCAGCAAAGCACAGTGTTTGCTATGCGAAGCCATGCACATGCATGGTATTTTCAGGGATGTTCTCCAATGGCCTTGTCTACGCAAATTGGAAGGATTAAACCAGACCTCAGACCAATTTAAATAAATCTGCACAACCTGAGTGTCACTGTGAGTGCCCTACACCGTTTCATCTTAAATTAGTTCCCTATCAGTTCAAACTTGTCTCTCCACATGTAGGAACTCTCCTAAGCACAGCAAGGTGACACCCATGAATTGACCTCTAACAACTACCGTGCAAGTAACTAAATGTGATTTATACCTGGTTGTAATTTTACCCATTGTAAATTACATACATAAAACCCATAAATTGTATGTACATACAAATGCATTTGTGTGTATATAAATATATGAGAACAAACCACCACTTGTGCTCCAAATCTAAAAGCTTCTCCCAGCCATTCAATAAACCTTACAACCAGAGCCAGACTGACTTTATGTTTTTATAAAGTCTGCAACTAAACCTTAAAATAAATAATAAAAAGGGGTCATAATTCATCATCCTGACATCAAATCAGCAGATTGGGATTTCAGTATATCAGAGTGATGGATATAGACTTGTTTTAAGTATAGTTTAGTCTGCATTATACCAGAGCATTTATTGTTGCCTTTAAGACTGTTTCCTTTCCAAAATGTTTTATATAAGAGCAACACTCTTATTTTCCCTTTACTGCCTGGATCTGTGAGTCCACTATTCAGCAGAAAGAAAAAAACTGTCCCCAAAAAATTATGACTAGGGAAGCAACAGGACAGTGGGTGCTAGAAAACACAATTTCTTGTTTTTCCTTATTTTCTCTTGCTTGCCAGGTGATCGAATAACCACTCTTTGATGGATCAGGAGTTAAGCCTCTCTCAGGAGCAAAATCCTTCCTAATAAATCCCTAACCACCATACAACCTCTCCATCCACTGCTTTTCACCTCTGCCATTTCACTTTGCCACAGTTTCAGGCTGCTGGAGCACTATTATCCTGGGCCCCGCTGGGTACAACCATGAAGGACGACATCCAGTCCCCCCAGTATACTTGCATTACTGTCCACCTTCCATCTGCTCAGATCAATGTCTACCTGCTCCCCTTGATCCACACCTGCCCTCTTGCCTGTATCTCTCTTTTGACGGGGTGAGATAAAAAGAGCTGCTAGCATCCCCATAAATGAAAACTCTGATCTTCAATGAATGAAAACATTCAACAAATGAATGCACATTTTCAGTTATAAGTCATCTTTTTCTTTTTCCCCATCACCAGAGCACACTGAAAACTATTAATTCTCATTACAACCCTAGATGGTGGCAAAACACATCAACTTTGCAGATAGTCCAATGCAGTAGGAGGCATGCAAAGATGTCTGTTAACCACCTAGGATGTGCTGTGCAACCTGCATGCTATACACAACTGCTTCACTTTGCCTAAGGCTAAGAAGATCACTTTTCTTAACCTTAAAAAAGTCCAACTTTTTTGAAACAACTCCATGGGCCACCCTGTATCCTACTAACACTAAGATACATGGGAGTGGTAGAGTCATAAACCCACTAACCTTTTTGGTAAAACATTTTCTTAATTTAAAATATTGATAAAAAACCTGCATTCCTTCAGCTTATACTTCTCAGACAATGACAGCAACCACTGACAGCACTGGAGAACATGCCCATAAGTAGAGTACAGGACATTTAATTTTGCTGCAATTATTTCAGGTCCCCCCTTCTAATACCTTATAGACCACCAAGAGTCAGCAAATCACTAACACTGATATGGGAACTTGCTGTTTGATACAGATTTAAACAAGACCTCCTTGTTTTTTGATGTGTGTGGTAAATGGTGCTTTGTAAGCACAACTGGTAATCAATTTGGAAAAGATGAAAAAATGTAAAAGAACAAATTATCATTTCTACTCGTTTCCCTTGCTCCCCCTGCCCCCATCATAGTTTTACAACCCTTCTGTGAGCCTACTTATGCAAGCAGTCAAACCAGCACAGCAGAGGAGGTGAAAACCCCCAGCAGAGAGGAAAGGAGAGAGGATGAGTGGATGCCAGTAGAAAACAGGTCTACAAACAAAGTCAGTGTCAGGGGTTGATCTGTTTTAAGAAGTGCCCCCATCTTTCAGGTTGCTCATATCACTTCTTTCCTTGCAGCAAAACTGAAACAATTCTTTGTGTGTTATAAGGGTGCAGGAAGCTGTTTACAGACATGGGGGTATATACTCTTCAAATGAAAAAAATAAAAAAACGCAAAAAACCAAAAAACCCTCCACCAAACCAAACCCCACAAACGAACTAAATAATTACAGCATCCCTAGGTCTGACTGTACCCCTCTTGTGAGAATACTATTGTATATTCTCTATAGTATTTATAAATAGGACTGGTTTTATCATCTACACAGGCTAGGACGTCCCTATCATTTACATTGCCTTCCCATTCATTTAGGATGGAAGCTCATACACAAGAGTTCCCTAGCATAAGTTTGTAAATACAGGTATGTATAAACAGAGTAATAGATAAGCAATCATGCAATATGAGGCCATAATTCCACCAAGCGAGAAAGCATGAAAGTAACCCCAGGTAATGAAACCGTTTCTACATATTCACACAAATAATCTTAGCCTGTGTCCTGACACTAATATAAGAACACAGTCTTACGGAGCTTGAAATCTTCCCCTGGAGAAACAACTTTGCAAGAGCAGAATGGAAGAAAACACGCTGTGTAGAAAAGAATGCTTGTAGCTTTGCTTGCTATTTAAACCAGGCTGATTAATCTTTAAGATCTAGCAGCTTTTCAGATTTTTGCCGTCCCTCCCTCCCCCATTTTACCAGTCTTTTTATCAGTGCTTTAAAGTAACAGCGCACCAAGAGCTACATTATACCCAGGACTGCATACACAAATGCCATCAAGTGCAAAACCAACAGCTCACGTAAAGAGCTCAGAAACCACCAACTAGTTGGAGATACAGGACAGGTCACAAGTGGAATAGAAAGCAAGGAAGAACTGGCATGTATCAATCTCAAAAAGATGCCTGAATACAAGCAACTGCAGCCCTTCAGATACCATGCAATTATTGGGTTTTGAGTTGTGTTCTCAAACTGGAACCATCAGGGTTCACGTCTGCAAGCTTTTCACCACAGAAGTGAGATCTTAGGTCCTGGTAAAATTTGAGATTGTTAGGTAACGTGTAGATTCTCAAAGCTGACACATTAAAAAACCACCCTAAAAATTTGATAAAAGATGCCAATATTGACACTTGCTTTCGTATGCAGCAAGGTGGGAACAGAGGACAAGATGATACTCAGAGAAGAAATATGAACGAACATAAGGCATTTATCAGGAGCCTGTTACCTGGAATGAGGGCTGCCTTGTTCTCAGCCAAGAACACGGAAGGCAGGCCATCCCCTTCCTGGAAACCGCTTGTAGCCTAAAGCCCTAATTGTGAGACTGACTGTCACATAAGGTTAAGTATCTATACAAATGTTTTCAGTCTAGGCCTTAAGAAGTGAAAGGTAGTCCAACGTAGTCCTTCAGCACACCAGTGGGAAACCTCGGTTATGTGGAACACAAAAAAAAAGTGGGAAAAAACCCTCAGTATGAAGCACAGTACAGAAGATTTCAACTAGGAAACAGGTAAGTACAGCACCTCAGGAAAGATCTTCCCTTTCATAGGAAGTTATTTGGGAGATAAGAAAGAAGACAGAGAATCAGACCACCATTAATCACTGGGATACAATCCTGTTTTTCCGCATCTGAGGTCTAACTGCACAATCTAAAGGCTGTCCGCCTTTGCTAGGACAAGAATTCCTGCATAAAGTGTATGGATGCAATGCCTATGTTGCATAAAACCCAAGTTTACATAATAAAGAGAATATATATTTGCTTTGATCTCAAGTTGCTCCATAAATTTTTAATAACAGCTGTAAACCAGAAATCTTTGGATAGAAATCAGCAGCAGCAATGAAATGTAAGCATTCTACTCATTTCAGGTTAGGAAAACCCATTTCCAATCCATTCCTACTAGAACTGTTTCCAACTTCTTGCAAGGAGAAATGCAAATGTCATTCACAGCCATTTATTTGCAGATTATTCTCTTCAGCCTACAGCTTTCCCTTGCTGTCTCCAAAACAGAGGGAATAAGGGACCATTCAATCTGTTTTGTCATCTTTGTTCCTATTAGCAGAGACTACACTAAGTTCAGATATTGCGGTCCTCTCATTTTATATTTCACTGGAAGGATGTGTCAATCTGTTTTTTCTTCCTCTACAGAGAAACTGTTAAACCAAAAGTATGAAAAAAAAAATACTTTTCTACTACACACCACAAATAGATTACAGTTTCTAGTTCAAGTGCAAAGGGACAAAGAAACCAAAATCTTTTTATATGCATACATTAAAATAAAAGCAGGAAACAGATTAACATCTGGAGAAAAATATTAACCCTTGAGCTTTCAATGATGCAGCTCACAGGAACTTCATTTGCAGTGCTGTTTCCAGCTCCTTTCCCCCCTCGATTAAAGAATTAGCACTGTTGTACAGCATTTGAAACAGTATGTTCACACACATTCTATAAAAAAAAATAACATTTTAGGTAAACTAGGAAGCAGTCAGGCTCCGAAAACCTGAGGCTATCAAATACATATCTAGAAAAAAAAATTTAAAAATGAGAATTTCCTTGCTCAAGACTGTTTACAAAGATCACTGTAGCCAAGAAAATAGACTCACACAGTGGCATTTTACAAGAAGAGGATTTTTAGAAAACACAGTATTAAAAGAGAGAGATCCAACAGTATTAGGGGGCAGAAAAGAGGACAGATGATTGCAGTGCAATATGATGAGCATGAGAAAGAGTGAGCTAATGGGATATAAAACTGCATACACTGGAGACAGCTTTACAAGTTAGAGAAATGACAGCCAAATAGCGATCACACCACAACAAAAAGGTACTGACAAGTCAGAAAAAAACTTCCATTTTCTAAATGACAGCAGACTTAGTCCTTACGTATGAAGAGTACACAGAGCTGGAGTTAAACAGTAACTTGATAGTCCTATAGATGTTTGTAGATGACCTAAAATGGCGAGAAATCATTCGCTGACCTCGTTCTGCAATGTTCATGCTACTCTGGACACAGACAGATGTATTTTTCTGGATGCAGGTATGTCAGTAGAAAGCTAACCCGTGCATGCCCTGCCTCTCCTGCTGTCACCTCCCTGCCAGGAATGAGCACTTGCAGAGTCCTGCTGGCACAGTACTTCGTGAGCACTCCCCAAATCACGTTCAGCAAAACTATTTGGGCTAGGTCAAGCGTGAAGTTACATATAGGTCCATGTTATCCCAACCAATTTCATCTGAACCAAATGAGAGAGTTATTAAACAAGCAGCCCAGTCGATAGATCAGTGACGACGGTAACTTCGGGGGGGGAGGGATAATTGTTTACTACCCAGCACACAGAACAGGGATGCCAAAAAACCAAGGCATAAAACAAACAAACCAACCAAAAGAATGTGACTTAATTTATAAATTAAGGACATTTGCTCACTTGGAACTGAACTAAAAAAACCCACCTCCCTTCACAAAGGCTACTTAGCCTCCAGGTATGTGCCATGAAGCAGGTGGAAAACACTGCAGTGGACACAGCTCAGGATGGCAGTTTGTCTAGACAAATGGGCCATTAAGGATTTAACATGCCTAGACCTCTCTTTAAGTGGAAAAGATGGGATACAAAAGATACACCAAATGTCTGAAGAACACAGTAAGGATATTTCCAAGTATATGCTGGGGAGGTATCAAATGTTTGGCCTGTTATTATAGACTTTTCTCAGCATCCATGACTGCTAGTTATCTAGCCTTGTGCCAGAGATAAGGCAAACTTCTGATCTGACCACTACAGCCATTCATGTATTAAACCTGATTTTAACTGACCTTAGTCTCTATATTGCATTTTGCAACTCTTAAGTAAACCTTATTTTATAGCTGCCTATATTCAGAGGTACAAACTAGCACAGCTCTGCCGTTACTGCAGATCAGAGCCTAGCTTCAAGCAATACTTTCAGGACATACGCCCTTATTTCTAGAAGTACTGTGTGTGTGCGTGCACCACTGCTGATCTACAGAAAAAGAGCAGCAAAGCAGGAACCTCACTGAATTCACAATTTCAAAGTCTACCATGTAAAACGCCAATTAAATAACTGGCTTCTAACCCTCCCTTGTGCCAGTAACGGTGTTAAATCCAGTGAGAGTAATATGTCTTTAAGAACTATTATAAAAGGCTTTAAAAGGTCCACCTTTAAAAAATAAGGAGAGGGGAAGAACAAGGGACAGGATGAAAAGCGCGAGGATCTATCTATATGAAAACTATTAGTTTAATCTCTCCATTTGCACATACCATACAACTGTGGAGGTTGGATAGCACCTCTCAAGCTTGCCAGGTCTAACCTCCCTGCATATGCAATCCTCCTGGGCAACTTGCTCTAAAAATAAGTGTGCAGGCACATGATCATCCACTTGGATTTAGGTTGGTGCTGGGGTAACGACTAGACTACAGACACGTCTTCCTACGAAGACAAACTGTCTCAGAACTGCGAGGTAGGGATGCCCATACTTTTTGGCACGGTAGCTTCAGAAACCTGAGAGAACGTGGCTAAATCACTTTTGCTAGGTGGCTGACTAAGGGCAGAGCTGAAAAGTTAGTTACAATGTGTTTTAAGCTAAGTTTATAATTGGGAACTATGACTGCAAATGGCATAGGAACAGGTACAAAAGAAAGACTGTCAACAGAAGCAGGGAAAACAGGCAAGAGAGACTCAAAATGCAGCAGGCAAGCAGACACATTATTTGCAATTTCTCTGGTTTCTGCAAACACCAGTCACGGTCCAAGACTCTCTTCAGTGGCTGTAAGCGCACAGAGCTCATACCCAGCACATCCAAATTAATGCAGAGGAGTTTAGGAGGTCTGCCCAAGTAATGTCTCCACACAATTATACCTCTGAATTCATAACCCCTCCCTTTAACATTTAAGAAAAAAGGAATCCTATTCACAGCCGAAATGTACTGATAATACTGCATGGCAGTATGGCCCTGAGCCTGCAGTCTTTTCTCAGAAGTAATTCTCATTAGAAGAAAACTGAAGGATTATCCTCTTTATTAAGTTATTTACAGGACATTCAACACATGCTGTTCACTAGAAGGCCAACGCTGTGGACTTTTTCAAGAGTGGGCAAGGAGAATAAAAGCGTTTCAATCCCAACGCTGTGCAGGTTGTTATCTGTAAGAGACAGTGAACATAAAGCAGAGTTGGGAAGCAGCACCCAGGAGGACACCAGAAGCAGATTTCCACCATGAAGGGTGGGGGGAAGGCTGCATGTAGTAAATTGTTTCATCAAATAATTGGAGGAAGAGCCAATGTCTCCTTTGGAAGGTTGACAGTAAAAGTCTGTCAAAAGCAAAAACAATGGAGAATTAATTATTCTTACGTATGAGAGGACCTAGAACTCAGTGATCTCCTGTTAATTAAAAAAGGAAAATATCCTCAATATAGTTCCAGTTCAGTTCTTGTTAAAGCCAACAGAGAGCACTCCCACTACCTCTAACGTTATTTACATCTTGTTTTAAGGACTCACCCCTTAAAGGCACTGAAATTTAATGGAAATTGTAGATACTTCTTCTTGCAGTATTGCAGCATTTCTTGCAGAAATTGCAGTGCTGCTTCTATTCCATATTCAAATATCTGAGCTCACATAAAATACACAAGAGAGTCTACATCAACTCACTCTGTTTCAACTGTTCTGGAAGTCACTGAAAAGTAACTAGCAAACTAAACTTCATTAGTGTAAAGGAACTCCTCGAAGGCAGCTTTGCACAGGTTTAAAGAGGTGAAGTTTTGTTTTTGTTTTAGTCGGTCATCCACTGGATAAGAAGCAGAATGCAGCTCTGACGTGCAAGAAGTACAGACAAGGTCTGCAACTGTCATAATTCATCTTTTCTTCTCCCTTTCTGTGAAGATGACAACACTGAAAACTAAATGCACTTTAGTCCTCGCTTCTGCTCCCATGTAGCTAGTGCGTTTTGTGAAGGACAGAAGAGAACTAAGGCTTCTCCAGCCTACCTTTCCCACACCATTTTGCAAAATAGGGAGTAGAAAGATCTTCAAGATAAATCAGGACCTGTAGGCATCCATCCTACCACAGCTGTAGGATCCACAGCCTTTCATGAAAAGTTCTCTTCTCACAATGTATATAAGCCATTTATCAAGGGATCAACAAAAACCAGCATGCCGGACAGGGAGCCAGCCATCTAAAGTAGAAACACAAAGGAGAATGAAAGGTTTTAAATTTACCAGTTGAAGTGAGGTGCCTTGGTGTGGGCTGAAGGGAGGCTGCTCCATCATACCACAATTTTAAGACTTGTAATAGCCCAAGTGGAACAAGGTGCCTACAGCCTTTACTCCAAGCACTGGCACCAGCAAGTCCCTCAAGGAAAAGGACAAGCAGAGGAGATGGCCGTGGCAGCTTCATGGTCACCATCTTCCTTTTACCTGCCAGCTCACTAGTCAAACACCTCTAAATTATGAGGGACATATTTAAATAACTTTCAGCTTGAACTTGCCTCATAGACATTTAACATCTGAGAGTGCCCTACACCACCCAGCAAGTCACTGGATAGCCCGTGGTTAGGAAAGCTTAATTTGTCCCCTTGAAGCTTTCATTTTACATTGAATTAAAAAAAGACTGGAGGGAGCTTCACACTCTAGCAAGGCAAAGGCCCGAACAGCGTACTTGTGCTTCAGTTTCCACTCTGGGTTATTAGCCAGAATGTTTATAAAATAATTTTAAAATGCCAGCTTTTATGTATTACAGTTTTATTAATCTTGAATAATACATCATATGTGCTGGACGCATAAAAGGAAACATGGTTTGCATTTTAAAATGCTTTAGTGAAAACAAATGAGTTATCTTTATTAAGTGAATTGAACCTTGCTGTGTCCTCCATTGAAATGTTTTGGTATTAGTGAATCTCCTTCCTCATTGTTCTTTTTTTCCACCTTATGTTAGGCCAGGAAAATAAGCATTTCTGCATTTACAGCTCCCAAATGGTTCTCAGTTTTGAATTAAATAGTCTGTGATCTGAACTATCTGAACATACAGAAATGAAGAAAATATTTTCTATGCACATGCAGAAGAGGCTGTTTCTGTCAAAAGCTGGTTTACTACTTCATCAGATTCTGGTTCCATGTGCTCAGCCAAGAGTGACTACCACTTCACTGGTTTGACTTTTTTTGAGATATTGGCAGTAAAAATACATTGCCTAGGTTCTGTGTAAGTACATTACAAGAAATGTAGGCATTACATCAGATGGCTTAGGCTTAAGAAGGTGGTATTTATATATTTTAACATATTTAAATAGAAAACATTTTTAACAAAAAACATTTTGAATCCAGGTTATAAACTCAATTTAATAAAAGATAGCGTAATTGCAAAGAGAGGGTGGAGAGGCTTCACTGCTGGTTTTATTAGCTAACTTAGCCAACAATCAGCTTTTATTCTTATCAAAGATACAGATGCATCCATTTGCTATTATACATAGCTTCTAGGCTCCAGATAAGTGGTGAATCTGGCCCTTTAGCATCCTGAAGAGTCCAAGTACAGGAATTTTAACACCTTCTTGGAACAGTACTTAAATTGATCATCAGTGTAAACAAATACAACCTAAATGGACTGTCCTGATGGGCAGCAAGCTCTTTGGAAGTAGAGACTATATCTTGACTGCATACTTGTTCAGTGCTTAACACATTGGGGCCCCAGCTCCAGTAACGCTCACTCTAATCTTCATCTTAAGTATTGTATCAGCAATTTATACGCAAACTTAACCCACCTAAGCAATCAAATACAAAGACCCAAAAAGAACTGGACCCCAGTTTTCCCATTCTACAAGCCTCAGAGGGGGGGAAGATAATAGCTAAACAAGTTATATGTTCCAAAACCAAGGTTTTACAGAGGAAGGCGAGGTTGGAAGGAGAGAAAGAGGGATGATCTTTCCATAGCACTGCAATGCCACAGGAAAGCGCCACGTTTAATGTAATCAAGCTCTACATTGCAGCCATATGGAAACAATTTCAGTCAATAAACAACTCCTGCAAGAAGACAGCAGAGGAACAGAAAAATCAGATACCAATTTAGCTAGGAGGCAGGAAAGCCGCTGGCTGAGCTCAGAGGTTTGCTTTATAAGAAATATTTACATCCAACAAAACAGCACACATTTTTGAGTCTCTATTACTTGCCTTAGACTTCCACAGTGCCACACCTCAGATTGCAAGCAGCAGAAATGGCATACCTTCTTTTACAGTATCTTTTCCAGCCTCCAAGATCCTGTGCCTCATTCCTCCTCCCTTTCTTCCCCCCTCGAAATCTTTACTCAAAGCCTATCACTATGGCAGGTTTCCCACTCGACAGCCAGAAAGGAAGCAGACATCCCAAACTTCAGATACTCGCCTGACCTCCTTGCATTTTATCTGCCTGGAATTTGCAGGTTTCAGAACAGGGACTTTCTCAGGGAGCAAGTCCTTTCAAACACCTACCTTGGTGGAAAAAAAACCCAACAACAAACAAACCAAAAGACAACACACTTCACTTCTAACTGACAGTGGTATTTAAATGAGGTTTGGTTTCAAGATCCTGTATTATCCAGTACCCTAAAAAGCAACGGCAGAAATACTGCCCCTCCTACAGAAAGAGACATTCCTGTGCGCTGCTGATTACAGCTGCAACATGGAGGGAGTAAAAGCTAAATCAGCTTGGGACAGGAAAAGGGAAATTCAAGGGAACAGCCAGCAAGTGAAGGCAGCTGCATTTTTAACAAAAAGCAAGAAGGCACATTGCTATGAATAAGACAGAATTTACTTGAGTGTGACAGAGGAGTGACACCAATATTTATGAGAATAATGCCCATGAAATGAACTGAAGGATAATTCACAAGTGTCTTCAGAAGCAGCCGCTTGTAAAGGTTGGAAAGGTCTTCACTTCCACGATGCCATCCAATCTGCTGGCAGATGCACCACAGCTGCCCCAAAAGCATTGTGATTTTATACTTGCAGACATTCAGGAACAAAAGGTCTTGGGATGTTCCTCTTACTAGCCAAAGTGCAAGATTCAAGATATAAAAACCAAATAAAATAGCAACAAAATTTAAAAAACAGTAACTTTCTAGTGGAGGGGAGAACCACCAAGATTACTGTGAACAGTTTTCTGTTAGACTGGGGCAACATGCTTTCGTCACATCTAGTACCTTCTAATTCACCAGCAATAGGAGATGATTTTCAGCAAATCTAATAGCAGGGAAACATTTTAAATCAGCCTAAAAAACATGCACTGAAGAGGGCTTTTTGCAGTCTTGTAGGGTGGGGTTTTTTTTCCTTTTTAATGAGGGACTCTCTAGAAAATGAGGGCAAAACCCCAGGTGAGGTGCATGTTCATATTATGTTAATGCTCAAAAAAGGGATGGAGCAAATCTGGAGAGCTGTAAGGCAGTCAGCTGGGTATCAATCCAGGCAAACCAACAGGGAAAAAAAAAAAAATTCCCAGTAAAGAATTAGAGAACAGGGACATCGGTAGTACCAGTCAGCACGTTTTAATGGAAAATGTCTTGATAAAGGACTAACTTTCTTCTTTGAGATTACAAATGTAGTTGAACAGAAGAAAGCATGTGCACTGAGCGTACTTTGGTTCTAGTGGAAATCCACATTGGCTGCTCCGTATCGACTGGTACTTTCTGAGATCTGTCAGTTAGCCAGTTCTTAATCTACTTCCTGGGATTGCATCATGCTAATTTTTTTGTCACTAAATTTAAGGTCTGATGCGGTTCAACATTTTTATCACTGCAGATAAAAATCTGTGACTGACACCAGGACTATAGGAACAGTACATTATTCTGAGGAAAGGACAGCAAAAGAAAAAAGTCTGAATACCTACCTTAACTCAGCTCAGGAAAGCAAAACACATCTGAATACAAAGGCAAATTTATAATCTAAGAAATGCAGACTGTAATTACTAAATGGCAGACTTTACTAGAAAGAATCTCAGTGTCCGAGTAGCGAGGCTGACAAACAGATTTCCCTATGCAAAGAGCTACTGTAAACCTTTTAAATGGCTGCGTAGCAAAAAGGGCCGTCTCACCTCAGTATTCAGTATGGATCAGACACAGGCTGGACCTTTCACCATTTTTGGTTTCCACAATGTTAAAAATAAACGGAGACCATGAAGAATCACCGGATGATCTGAGTGCTGGAGAAAATGCCTCAGAGTGAGACTTAAAAGCTCAACTCTGTTTCCTTATCAATCGAGTAACTTGATTACAGAGTATAAGTACCTCCATGGCAAGAAAGTACTGGATACTAAAGGGCTCTAATCTTGTCAGGAAAAGTCGTAACAAGGACCAGTGGCAGAACTTAGACAAATTCAAATTAGAAATCAGCCACTTACTTTTAACAGTGAGATGGCACAAACTACCAAGAGAAGTGATGAGTCTGAAATTACCAGGGATGGACACTCAAGGCTGGAAAGCTTTCAAATAGTTTTTAGCCAAACATCAGTTACTGGTCTCAGTTTCAGAGTAAATGATTAAAATTTAAAGGCTTGTGATACAAAGCATATAAAACATATCAGAGAAGGCAATTTAATTGTCTGTTCTCGTCTTAAATTTTATGAATCTCCAATATGTTAACATCATTCTACTTCTGTGGACCAGGAAATTAAAGAGGGAGGAATAAGTTTCAAGTTCAGTGAGTTCCCTCTTTTTCAGACTGCTGTACTTATCACTAAACAGCACCGCTCCATCAAACAGATGGAGCCCCCATGAAATGCAAACAGTCAGAGAATGACCGACTACGACGTCTGGAAATCATGCATAATAATACAACTTAGTTGAGAAAACTGTGATCAGCCACTTACCTCTCCCATCTGCAGCATGAAAAATCAGTATTAGCTTAAATAACTAGTTCTTATTCTGTGTAAATACATTTATGACATTCATGTTTATACTACTGTGAGCAGCAGCATGCACTACCATCCAGCCAACAATCTTCAAACACTTTACTAACATGAAAGCATCTCAACAGCCTTGAAAGGATTATTTTCATATTACACACTGGAACACAGGCAAGTCAAGAAGTTTGCCCCAGGTCATAAAATAAGACCTATGGCAGAGCCTAGAAACGGCGCGATCTCATTGCCAGGAAGAACTTTCCTTTTCAACATTTGAGTACTACTTACATGTCAGAGCTGCTGCATACCCAGTTGCTCAAACTCCAAAACCCTGCCAGTTAAATCACAAAGAGATTTCTAGTGAAAGCTGACATTGTAATCAGAGAATCTGATCATGGCAGAGAAACTGTCCAAAATAAAGGTCAGAATAAATATCCAAGTAGAAACAGCACTTGTATTTTATGAACTAACTAAATGCTTTCTGCTTCCATTAGTATTACAGTACCACTGGAAGAACAAAAAGCAGATTCAGTGCTTGCTTTGGAGCTCATAAGAAACGGGCAGTTCAAAATGCAGGAAATGACTATATGCTGCACTTCCCAATTGATAGGGCATAGGCTTATCAGAAGAATAAAACTGGCTGTTCACAAGGCTCACTGAAAGAGTAGCCTACAGTATTGTTTCAGTAGTAGGTGTTGTTTTACAGCTGAACTTAAAATTCAATAATTTTTTTTTTTTAAGAAAGTGAAAAGAAAATAAGGCTTCTTATATATTAAGTTCAAAAGTGGGGAAAAAACCCATGCCAGGAACTCAGGGCAAGTGAGATTCAGCTGGGGGTAAAGCCAAACATAATTAATATATTTTGTACGCCTGGCTTGTAAATTACTTCCTTAGCCCAATGTTAAGACCTCATCTACCACCACAGCAGTGAATGGGGTTCACATACATTTAATACAGCCTAAATAGACATATGTATGGAGAACATAAGAATGCCACCTTCATGCATGAAGCAGGTAATAAAATTTGTTTCCTTGAGCCACAAGAAACTCTTCACTACATCTGGAAAAAACACTCCACCCATCGGGCAAATAGTGACTGGAAGCAGTACTTGCCAGCATACCATGGACATACACCCAAAGTTAGGTCTTTGTCAAGCCATATTACCGAAGTCATTTAGGTGTATAGATACATACAACCTGATGAAGGGCTATGCTTGGTAATAAGTTTCAGGTCAGTAATTGCACTGAAACCAACATGAAATTAGGAAGTAAACATTCACAGAGGAATTCTGAAGGAGAAAGAGTTAACTGACTTTCCATACCTTCTGGTTGGCTGCACAGGGAAGATAAAGCAGAATACACTTCGTCAGAAGCACTGCACTACAGCAGTTACCAGTTTTAAGAGCAGTCTTTAACTTCAGACTCTGCATGCAGCTTTGATTAAGAACTGGGAAAGGGAAATCTGCACACAGACGGGTAGAATAACCAGTTACAGGTTTGTTTTTTTTTTTAATTCTTAAAAAAGCGCTTCAAAACAGAAATTATTCAACCTTTTGGTGTCTACATTAACACAGTGCTGAATCAAAACAAGTAACAAATGCATATCCATTTCTGAGATAGATCTGAAGTCCAACACTGAAAAACTTCTATTAAACGAAGCAAAAGAAAAGCTATGCAAGAAAAAGGAGCATCCCTTACAGTCTTGTGAGAAAGTTTACCCCGTAGTGCTTTTGGCCTGATGGGGGGAGGCGGGGAGGAAATCTAATGGATTTAAAAGCAACAAGATTAACTGAATAAATAAGGATGACAAGTGTCAAACCACAAAAGTCAATGGAACAAGGGAAATCCTCCCATCACTGTACAAAAATCTCATTGACTTAGGTATTCTTGTCAAGCACATTAGATCAGCCAATAAATTCCTTATATGGTTAATATATGTTATTATATCACAGATGTAAAAATGCAATAGGTGGAGAATAGAGACAGCCGTGTTCAACTGCTGCTTAAGTGACCTTGAGTGAGTCACTTGGCCCTTATGCCTCAGTTTCTCTATTTGTAAACTACTGATACCTCTGTAAAGCACTTAAAGAGTCACAAATCAAGGTACAAAGTATTGTTTTACGATAGAATAGTAAAGGAGAAGGACAGTGGCTCAGTCATAATGAATTAAACGTGAAACATCAGAGCTGTACTCCACTAGCACACCACACAAGTTATGGCCATAAATCGATCACTTCTGATTAGGTTAGGCTTTACGATGCAGTAATTGCGATAGCAGCAGTTTCATAACTGTGAAACGAGCACTTTGCTCAGCAGCGTATTATGCAGGAAGCCTGCATGAACAACGAGCTTTTGGTAAACCCGACTGCAACAGCAAAGACAAGAAGCATCCCAAACACAATTTACTTTTTAAGGTTATCTATCATAAAAGCCTCTCCACGTGCTTTTACGGTCACAGGCTAACCCTGTGTAAGTGCCTAGCCAAGTGGGGGGAGAGGGGAAGGAAATCAAACAATACCATGTTTAAAGAAAGACCAGTTTTCAAGCGAATATCCCTCTTTTTAGGAGGCACAACACAAAAATAAATGTGTTTCTCACAGTTACAAGATTAAATTTTCAGTTGGCCAGCAACTACAGAGCTGATTCTCTACTTCTTGCTGTGGACCACATGACTGCCTCAATACATAAGAACATTTTATGTGCCAACTTGCAATGAAGACCACATAGTTAATAGTTTGCAACCTCCTTTCCCCCAGAAGATCTTCAGAGTTGAGTAATAAAATTCCTCACATGATTTCAATGAGAGGGTTCACTTGTCAGAGGCTGTTTCAAGACAGTATCATATGTCAGGGAGGTGCTGTTCAGACGAAGCTTTCCAACCTTGTGTTTTCAAGGCTCGACTAAAAATGAAAAAACTTCAGGCTATAAAGTTTGAAACTGGAGGAAAGAAAAATAATCTCTAGATGTCATTTTCAAAATGTGGAAATTAGTTAATTAATGAGGGGAGGAAGAAAAACTCTGATTAAAGCCCTGACAAACCCTTGAGATCACAGACTGATTACTAGTTCTACCGCAGACTCCATGTAGGAACCTGGGCAAGTTAATCCCTCTACACCTTGGTTTGCCACCTGCGAAATGAAAAATAACACTTTCTTTTCATATGCCGTTATTCTTGCTTGTATTGTTCCCCAAATTAAAAGCACTTGTCAAAACGCTTATCTTTAGCATTAACACTAGAAATTGTATTCATAGCTAACATACAATCCGCTTGCATGACTGAGTGCTCAAATATGAACTCTTAGTTTACTTTGCTACCCAGACATCCTAATTTTATACATGTCAGAAGGGAGCTTTAGTCAATACAGCAATATTAGATTGCTAAAATACAGTTTATTACTAATCTTATGTATAAAACCAGCTTTAGGGATATGATTTAGACCCCCAAAAATTCAAATTCTCCTCATTATGTCCTAAAAATCCCACTATAATCATGACATTGTTCTCACTTCACTGATAACCCCCAAGATAATATTATCAGCATAGGTATAATTAAAGCCCAATCCCACAAAAGACATGTATGTGGAATCCAAAGCCCACTCCATTCAAATCAGTATAAAGCGAAATCAACTTCAGTAACTTTTGAAGTGTCAAAGCTACATAAAGTTATCCATAGCAGAAATGAAGGCATGGGGTTTTTGCAGTAGGATTCTTAAGCTGACAGCATCCCTTCAAGTGTTTGATTTCAAATCCTAAACTTTGCAGAAGATAAAACACATTTGACACGGATCCCAACACTGTAATGTGTAATTCTGTAGTGTCCCTAAAAGCTCTGCACAGAAATCACTGTAAAACACAAGTTGCTTTCTTTAGATTAAAATGTGCTGTCATTTCATGCAAATTGGTTTAGTTGGTAACATATACAACCACACATCTTCTGAGATCCCTTTATGAAAGGGACAGTACAGTATTCTTCCTTTCTTGAGTTTCACTAATTCTTCCAATTTCCCATGCAAACACCATATCCTAAAGACCCAAATTTCACGAGTGCCCCGCTGACATACAAGAAAAAAAGAGCAGTCCCAAAAGTTAATGATTGAACAATTCTTGAAATTCATGCTTATTAAAAATTAATTTCATTAAAAATAAAATTAGTTTTAAAAGTGAATGTCAGAAGCCCACTGTTTTCCCAGCTCTAGATACCAATGAAAAAACATACCAAGCACCTCCATGAACTTATGGATTATCACTATAAAGTAAACACTTCATAATAATTTAATTTTCAAAACACTGGACAGCCACAAACTTTTAATATCCTTTTGAAAGAGATCGCTAAGACCCACACAGAAACTGCCTTAGAAGTAAGCTTTCTGCAGCTAACACTGGTTACTAATTCTGTGGAATTATCAGAATCATAATGCTAAGGAGATGCACGTTTTCTAGAAAGGTCAACAAATCGAAAGGAATTGCTCAAGACGACTCAGTAAAGTAGCTAGAGAGATAAGCAGGCCTCATCCACACAGGATTTTCCTCAAGATTTCCTTACCACTCTTTAAAAATCCTGCAGTTTCACCCACGGTAGCATTCCTATAACACAGCTGGCAGTCTGCATACCACAATGTCGTCTAGACCTGCTCTGAACAGTTGGATGACACAGGAGTAAAAATGCTGATGCCTGTTCTGGTGCTTGCACTGGTGCTAAAGGAACGATAGGAGGAAGAACAGACATCGCTGAGTAAAACACAAGTTCCTTGTTCCTAGTCTCATGCCCAGGCTCGTCAGACAATTCTGTCAACCATATAGAAAAAGTTGTGGCTGTTGTGGGGCTGAAGAAGAATCTTCACATAAGGGAAAAGAGCGTTCCCAAACCCCAGTTTTTAGATGCAGTATCAAACCCTGCTCTTTCACAGAGCCCGGTGCTCTCAGAACACACAGATAACAAATGCATCCCTGCACAGATAACATATTCCATCCCTTTCTCACTTCTCCCCTACTTCCCTCCCTCACCCACGTCTCGGAGATGTTTTCTTAGCAATTTGGAAGAGAAATGGCAAAAAGGGAGATGCAAAACACAGAAATAAATTAAGTTTGTTCTCTGCTGTTGACGGATTTGGTCCTAGCATGATGGGAGAAAAAAAAAATGTTAAGAGTGATAAATCCATATATACCTACTCCAAACTACACCCGACATCCCAAGGGACATGGTATAATGGTAAATAAATATAGATGCAGTTCCTACTAATGAGGCAGGGTACAGCAAGGCCAAAGAAAATGCAATCATCTCGGGGAAAAAAAACTGCACAGGACTCCTCCTCTCCCATCCATGGAGGAAATCAAATGCCAGCTGCACCATCCCAGGAAGGAAGCAGAGTCTGTACCTGATGAGCCCTGCAGAAATGAGCTAGTCATATCACGGGACACAAGCAGGCACACTTCAGGGTTTTGCCAGCCCACAAATCGTCTGCAGAGCACAATTCCTCTCTCTGATACGATATATTTTACATGGTATCATTGATGCAAATTGTAGGTTTTTTCCCACCAGTTTCTTTTTTCTCCATCCCCATTAGTTTGAAGCAGGGGCACGTAGCTAGTGTCTATCAGATCTGCTCCGACAGTGCTCTCAAACGCGTGCCCTGGCTATCAGTTTAACGCTTTCCTCCCTACAAAGTTTAAATCTTTCCAGCTTTTCTTCATGTACATCTTGTACTTAAAAGCCACTTAATCTGTACTCCCAATGTTACCTGAGGAGAACAAATTGAGATACACCCGACTCCACAGACAAACAGCAAACATGCTTACGATCTTCATTTCCTCTTCCTTCTTCCCTCCCCACCCCCCCCAAAAAAAAGCATTTTTTGTCCCTAACACGAAGGGACTGAGAAAAACAGCACACATGACCAAGGCTTTTTCAGACCTATCGCCAAGGAAAAAATGCTTTCCGAAGAAGTGCTCTGCAAACATACCAAGAGACACTCGTAGAACTGAAAAAAACCATCAGACAAAACTGAGGTTGAAGAACTCGGCTCGGTCTGTCTCGCATGTGTATTCTGCGCCTAAAAACACTCGCCTCTTGTTTTGTTTTAACCCCGAACCACAGCAAAACAGTTCAGCGGCATTCCCTCCCACTTACTCCAACCGGTCCTGGGGTCATACACACTGCTCTTCCGAAAAAAGACCCCAGGCACGGGTAGAAAAGCATTCCCCCCCCCCCCCCCCCCCGCCATCTCTTCCCAAGAAGTACAAAAATAAACAAGCCTGTGACACCCCACCCAAGCTCTCCTCGCACATTTTGGGAATGACTTCCCTCCGGCTACTCCTCCTCCTCCCCCAGCCGTTCCCATGTTAAAACTCTCCAGCAACAAGACACCCTTCGGATTCAACGCCTTTGCCCTCCCCGAAAACCCCCTCTCAAAGCCCGGGGAGCTGCAACAGATCTCGCCCTCCTCTTCCCTCAGCCTCCCAGCCCCGGGAGCCAGCGGGGTTTGGGGCACCCGTGGCCCCCGTTCCCCCCTCCACACACACACCCCCCCCCATAGGCACAAAGCACAGGGGCTCCCCTAGAAAGCAGCCCCCGCAAACCCACGGCGACCCCTCAGCCCCTTCCCCGGTGTCCTGGGGACAAGCCGCGCCGGGGCTCGCATCAACCCAGCCCCAAACTCAACGGCGAAGAAAACCGAACCACCACCCACCACAAAAAAAGAAGCACCCACCCAGGCTGAGGGGACTCCGCCACCACGAGTCCGTGTCCCCCCCCACACCCCCCCCCTACACACACCCCACGCACCCGGGAGAGGGGTGGAAAAAAATAAGAATCAATCAATAAACGGCAGGAACAACGATGGAGGGCTCTTCCTTAAAACCGAGGCTGCCCTGCCCTCCCGCAGACCCCCGCAGCAGCCTCCCGGGGACACCTTCCTCCTCCTCCTCCTCCTCCTCCTCCGCTCCGGGGGCGCCGAGAATAACGCGGAGCCACCCAGAACCGCGGCTCAAACTCTGCCGGCGAGCGGCCGCCCGGGCTGAGGAAGGGACTGAGGAAGGGGCTGAGAGGGCTGCCCCTACCCGACCACCCCCCCCCCAGCCCCGGCTTTCCCCCTCACGCACATCCCGCGCTGTGAGGAAACCCGCTCTCCGGCGCGCCTCAACTCCCCCACAGGCAGCCGCGGTGCCGGCTGAGGGGGGGGGACCCCCTTCCCGCTCCCCCTTTCCCTCCCTCCAGCCCACCCACCCGCCCGCCCCCTCCCCTCACAAGCGCCGTTCTCGCTCCCACCCCCCAGCCCCCCCACCCACCCCCTTCCCCTCCTCCCGGCCCCACACTTCCCCTCCTCCCCACAAGCAACACTCACCTCTGGGTGCTGGCGGCGTCTCCACCTCACCATGTAACGGCAGGAGGTGGGGGGGGTCCCCCCGCCCGCCCCCGCCCCAGCGTGAGGGGAGATTACCGGGGGCGCAGAGGGACGAGAACAATAGGGGGGGAGGAAATCCCTCGGCCGCCGAGCCCCCCTCCCCAGCCCCCCCCGAGGACAAGGGCCCCCCTCCCCGTCTCGCTCTCCTCCTGCCGCTCCCTCCTCCTCGCTCGCTCCCTCTTCTTTTTTTTTTTTTTTTCCCCCCTTTTTTTTTTTTTTTTTTTTTTGGCTCAATCACACCAGACTGACTGTCTTTGTCTGTCTGACAAGCGCCATGTTGATATCAACATCCAAGCTCCCACCTGCTGCAGCTGTGAGACCCTGGGACTTGTAGTTCCCCCCTCCCCAGGGTGACGGGGAGAGCCGCCGGGCGGGGACTACAACTCCCAGCATGCCTCGGCGGCACGCCACGCCGCCGGAGCGCGGTGCGAAGCGCGGGGACCGGACTACAACTCCCGGCATGCCTCGGGAGGGAGAGGCGGGGTTCGGCCATTACTTCATCCTGGGCGGCGGTGGGACTGCAAGTCCCATGATGCCCTGGGGCGCGGGGGCCGGGCAGGAAGGTGGGGGCAGGATTGTCCCAGTAAATAGAGCCGGGTGAAGCATGAAGCTGGTGAGTGTGTGGAGATGGAGGGAGGTGGGGGCTTCAGCCCGCCCCCGGCGGTGAGGGGGGTCTCCCGGGATCGCCCCTGGGCTGTGGCAGCTTCAGCCCCGCCGGGTGTGAGGGGAAACTGAGGCACTGAGGGGGGGGGGGCGGCCCTGAGGGGAGCCGGGGTGTGGGAAGGGGCACAGGCCCGGGCGGGCGGCTCTCCTCCGGTTTTCTGCTGCCGTGTCCCCCCCTCCCCGCCACGACTGGCGGCTGTGCAGGGGCTGGCTGGGTTTGGGGTTGTGGATAGGGTGAAACGTGGGTGGGATTCGGGAGGAGGAGGAGGTGGTGTTTCTCTGCCTTCCTACCCTTAAACACGACTCTGGCCGTGGAGCAGTGCTGGAGTCGCACCGCATGTGTGGCTGCCCCTGGGTTGCTCTAGGAATATTAGTAAATCCCCGTGGTTCATAATAAAGTCATTTTCCGTCGGCGGTACGGCGTTAATACAGGTAATTACTAATAAGGAAATCAGCCTGAAATAGCTTTGTCAGGGGCGCACTATGCTTCTGACAGAGACTTTGGTTCTGATATTACAGTTTTCTAAAGGGAAACTTAATAGAAAATAGACTTTGGTTCTGATATTACAGTCTTCTAAAGGGAAACTTAATAGAAAATAGACTTTGGTTCTGATATTACAGTCTTCTAAAGGGAAACTTACCAGAAAATACATTACCCGTATTATTGGTCTCCTCTCTACATCTCCCTTTTCAACTATTTAAGTTTCCTAGAGACCTCGGGATTCAGCCACTACTTCATTTTCCGGGAAGAATTTCTCTGTTTCACATAATGTGCTGCAATTCTTTGTCTGGAGGTGAAAACCAAAGCAGGTTTCAAAATACCCGAGTGTAACATTTGATTTGTTTAACCTGAAGTTAACACCGTTGTTAAATGTAAGATTGTGTCTGGGTTTTGAGACTGAGCATTTTGTCTTGAGGAAGCTTCATAGAAGTGAACTTGGATTCTGGGCTTGTTTTGAGGCATCTGGTAAACCACTATCTGTGGTGTAAGTCTGTAAAATTAATTCGGTAGGCAGGTGGCCGATGAGCTTGATCCTGCATAATCTTACGTATGCGATTAAGTCTCTGTGCGTGGGTGAATACTACCGGTGGGACAAAGTCTGCAAAGCTAAGCGCTTCTGGACGTGATTGCAGAGGCTCATACAATGCAGGGGGGCGAAATGCAAGCTGAGAAATCTTTAAATGAAGACCATAGTGGAAATACAGAGTTCTTTTAATGTCTAGAGTCTTGCATAGGGGTAGAGGGAGGGAAGGGGTTGGGGTGAGGGGGAAGGAATACAAACTGTCCCAAATCTGTGTCGTAACATTTTTAGACCCGTGTATAAATTTGGGCACTGGGGATCCTAAGACCAGATTCTTCATCTTATATTTGTCTGGACATGTGTCTGAATCTCAGGGTTGTGGGGGGAAGGAGTTGGATGCTATTTCGTCCTCTTTTCTCATGTATTTGGGTTGAATTTAGAAGAACAAGGTAAAGGTGATGGACTCCAAACCTGATTCAGAATCCAGTGAAAATGTCAGGCTCCTGCATATTCAAATGTGCTTTGGTCCAGGCAAAACCAGTTGCTAATCTCCCCCTAGGTTGTAAGCTAGCATGTGATATTAATACTGGAAGAATGCACTGCAGTATTTGTTGGCTTCAGTTGGAATTCAAAGCACTGGTTTTAACCTGCAAAATTTTGAATGTTTTGGAGCTGCTAGTGTGAGACATCTCTTTTCTCTGTCACATTGCCATCCATGAGATCACCAGAGATGCTCTGAGCTGGCTTGCACTCAGCATGAACCAGATGTCTGCTGAGAACCTGCCTCTATGAGGGCCTTAGCATCTGGAATTAGTCCCTCATCTTGATCTCTTTGTGCCCTGCTCTGTCAACTTTCATCCAATTTACAAAGCCTACCAAAAAAGTTGTGAGCTGAGGTGGGTGTATTTATGTCTTTTGTCTGTTTTGTGGCTTTGTTACATGACTGTTTTTTAGCTGAGTGATGAGGCACCTAGTGCGTCAGCTGCACCAGCCTTTAGCCATAAGGGAATAAAGATGGAAGCAAACAAATCTTAGAGGAAAAAAAGACTTGCATTTTAGTCCAGTGAGGAATATTAGTGACTGGGATCTCTGGATCTGTTTTAAACAGTAACAAGTATAAACTGGGTGAAGATGGTCACATTTGTAGTGTGTATAGAGACATATATAGTGCAAACGCTCATATTCTTGGATTCCTAATCTAAAATTCTAACAGAGGTCCAGGCCCAGAAGTGTCACCTGTGCAAATAGCTGTATAGCATATATGAATTGCTTTTTTTTTTTTTTTTTTTTTTTTCCAGTCACTTTACTTGAATCTGGTAGAAAGAGTCCATTGACTCCCAGGAATCCATTTACCACAGCGTGACAGCCACAGATATAGATTATTTTAGATGCTTTTAAAGAAGAAAAAAGGAAGATTTTCCAGTTAGCTCGTAGATGTCAGGGTCATGATCCTATTCATGATTTTTAAAAAAGCAAAAAAGTGTTTTGCTGATAAAAGAGGTGATATTTCATTGCCTTTTTTTAATTACTGATAGTTTAAATGCTACAAAAATAGTTTAGATTTTTTTTTTTTTTCCTTCATTTCTTTCTATTTACTTGGATTTATAATTTCAGTTGTCAAAGCTCTGGTCTGGTAAGAACTTAATTTCACATGCGTGTCTTACATTTGCGAATAAAACAACTGAATTCCTTACTTGTTTACTCACTTCAGCAGCTTGGCTTTTCACATTTTTTTAAAACTGCTAACAGCAGGCAAATTGTAATGTTGCTCCTTAGTAATTAAGGCTTTGTGAATTTAAAACAAAAGTCTGTGTGATATTTTTAATTTAATATTTGGGGCTTAGTAGCTTCTTTATATTTAAATATAATTTAAAACAGTTTTTTGATGAATGTATGTAAATAGTCTCCTTGGGAGTTGTTAATCCAGACAGTTGCAATCCTGTGTTAACATATTGTGAGCAGAGGTAGAAAGTGAAATGATTAATCTACCTTCTTTCCACTTAGTAGAGTGAAGTATAGAAAGCAAACATAAGGTATAAATGACCAAGTCTGTTTTCAATGTGGTGCATGGCCAACCAATTGATATTTTTCATCTTAATTGACCAAAACTTGAATTTAAAAGCTAAAGTTTGACCACCTGAGCATTGCTGTCCTGCCAGATGCCCAGGCTTTGGAAATACAAAAACTTGTATTCAAGATGCAAAATCTCTTATTCTTGCAATCCCTGAAGAACCATGGAATCCCTCGACAAAGAAGAGAAACCCTCATGCAGAGGTGGCCGCCCTCTATTCAGACATTTAGGTTCTAATCCCGCATTTTAAAGCTGGCATTTTTATTCACTTCTCTTCTTATTCAAAGCTTCAGCTGCTCCTGTGCCTCGTTAAATGTTTGCCACTCTCCACACAAGAGGTGACTGCATCTCAATGATGCTGAAGTGCCCCTGTACATAACCTGCTTACTGGCTCATTAAGCTTGCAAAGCATTTGGGATTTCTCAGTACACAAACCCTTCCATTCAGGTATGGTTGTCCATTCCCTCGTGTTTCCTGTTTGCGTTTAGCAAGACAAAAAGCAGGTGAGAGCATGCCTCAGAGCTGCTGCAAGTGCACATGTACAGCTTCCTCTGCTGATCTGTGCCAAACAGCCGCAGAAGGTGTGGGCTGCACCTTGTTTGGTTGTTTAGGCTGGTTTCTTACGGAAATAAAGCCTGTGTTTCCTGCAGGGATTCTCTCCCTCCCTTTCCATCCCAAGTAATTTACAAATTTGCTAGCCAATTTCAGCCCGTAGGACTGAGTTTTAAAGAAACCGTTTTTCTGGGATTTTTGTGAAAAATAGGTGGTTGTTAGAAAAGAGATTCTACATGTCCTAAATCGGAGAGAGGAGCTATGCCATCCTCTCAACCCATGTGATCAGAAAACCCTTAATACCCTGACATGGGGAAATCTCAATGAACGCACACAGCTGTGAGACACAGATTCATAGGAAATCAGGTTTTATTTTGGTGTGCATGAAACTATGTGTTTAAAAATAAGGGAAAAAAGGCAATTTTCAAGGGGGAGTTCAGTCTGTTGGTAAAGGTCATGAGTAACTCATTCTTGTATTCTTTCAGTACTGCTTATCAGGACACCCAACCTTACCATGCAATGTACTCAAGTTCAAATCCACTACCATCATGTTGGATTGCGGACTGGATATGACGTCTACTCTCAATTTCCTCCCATTGCCACTGGTTCAGAGGTATGTTCTGCAGCCTGTAAGCACTTGGTCTGTGTTTTCTTGGGTTGCAGTTGGAGTGCTCTGTGTGAAATGGTGTATTGGAAGGAGGGAGGGTATGAGTACAAATGAACAGCATCATCTGGTATCATAAATAGACTTTGTTCACTTAAAAATTCTCTTTATCAAAATAACGTCCTTTGGCTCAGTAGACGGAAGACATTTTATGGATTTATTGATTGGTTTTTCTAGATGATTTATTCTAAGCTTCAGTAAAGTCTTGCTGCAACTGCTCAGCACAAGTGAGGTCACATATCTGTCATCTTTCTGGCTTCTTCATGCAAGATGAGATAAATGGGTAACTGAGATGGAGTGCGTGGAGCCCAGCAAGTACTGTTTAACCACCATCTTCTTGGGCTTTTCTTCGGAGCACAGACTAATGTAAAGAAAAATAGCACTTAACAGTCCTTGTTAGTTGATTTGATGGCATAATTGTTCCCTTTTAAAAATTAAATAAAGGGCAGTGCAGCTGGGCGCAGGAATGGAACAGCAGTGAAACAAAAGTAGAGTCTAGAAGAGAATTCTGAAATGAAGACTCCCCCTTCTACGCCCTGACTACGAAGTCGTTTTTTCCCAGGTTTTTAGATGAATTTGGATATTCAGTTAGTGTGACTTATGTCTTGCATAAATGGAATCAATTAGAAAAATGAGGGGTTGGAAAGGTGGGAATGAGTAACTCTTGGTGATGGGAAGCAGTAGGAGTTTTCACAAAAGCCATTTAGTAACTTTGATCTATGAGGAAACAAGTGAGGAATGTTCTGGGTTCAGGGGAGGCTTGATTAAGAGGGGGAGAATATGACTGGGAGTTTCTTAAGTGGCCTAGTGAGGTTAAAGCAGTTTGTCCAGCAATTCCTGTGATTTGTAATTTTTTGGAGAGGAAAAGAATAGACAAATATATGCATTGTTCAGCAAGAACGTGGCATTCAAGATCTGCTGTAGAGTAGGCAACAGATGCCTTAAGACAGATCAGTGTGATAGTCAATTTTTGTCCTATTCCGTAATGCAATTGCTAACTACAACATTTAGGGGTAGTAGCAGATTTTGAAGGGATCCAGAAAATTTGGGAAATCCAGGTTCAGACAGAATTGCCTTGCATTTGCTTTTTCCTACCCCCCAAAGAAAAAGGAAATTGAGAGAGAAACAAGTAGCAAAATTAGGTGATTGAACAAAGGCTTAAGAGGTTCTTTAGAACTGCAGGCATCAGCGCTCCCCGGGGATATGCCAGCTTTGTCTGCTGATAGCAGGCCCTGGGAATGAACAGCCAAATTGCAGGTCACAACCTGGAATTCCCCAAGTACTTCCAGAATGTCTGCACTAAAATGACTCAAACTCAATAAGAAAGGATGTCAGATTTGACCCCTGATGGCCCAGTGGAATCGGAGCAAACAGTTGGATTTAAATCCAATCAATCTTGTCAGTAAGGTGATTGAACACCCCTTACAGCAAGGATTGTCCTAAGCACATGGACTTGGGCAAGTAATTGATCTCTTCAGTACTCTACAAAACAGATGTCTTGCAGGGAGTGGTGGAAAGGTGTTAGAAACTTGAGGAGGAATGTGGCTGCCACCAAAAAGTCCTTCTCTCTCTATAGTATTCATAGTTGTACCATTATGTATTAGGTTTACATTACCATGATGTCTAAACACCTCTGAAATTCAAATGTGTATTATCAACATAACACGGCCAGGTGATAGAGAGATGTTATTATCATCAGTTTCCAGGTAAGACACTACAAGAAGGACTGACTGCCTGAGGTCTTGCGTGAAGCGTGTAGCAGCGCAAGAATTTGAACATAGGTCTGTCAGATCTTAGGTTGTTACCAGCTGTATGTCCTCTCAGAACCAGACGTGCTGCTTCTTGCAGGTAGGCTGAGATGGACCCATGTGAAATCTTAACCAGAGAGGAGCTGTGCTTCTTGCTGTCTTTAAACCAGAGGTCCCCAAAGTATGATCCATGAACCACTTGGGTTATGCAAGTCTCAGTATGTGGTCTGCAAAGGTGCCCTAATTTTTATCTCTGGAGCGTAAAGGTAGAATCTTTGCTACGCAGCTAAATCCTGTGTCGTACCTGGCATGGGACCCTCCTTGAGCAAACACTTTGAGAGCCTGTGCTTTAATCTGTAAGAGAGGAAAGTGCTGTAGTGTTTGTGTCATTAAAGGGACTGGACATTTTTTAGAGTTTTTAGCTCTTCAGAAAAGCCCATGAAAAGGTATGTGCAAGGAATGTCCTGGAAAATGTGTCCTGGAAATGGCAGTCCTTGTTCTCACCAGCCCATGGAGCATGTGCAAAGTACCTGCAGTTGCCAAACACTTTATGCCAGTTCATGTACTTTAAAGGAGGTTTGTCAACTGGAATTTTCTCCCCTGTACCAAAGTCAAATGCAAAACTGTAAAATGAACATGTGGGAAGCTCTTAACCTTTCCTGTCTAGCCATGACACACTTGCTCACATTATTTATGGGACAGTTCTAGCTATTTTGGATTAATCAATCACTCTATTACAATGTCAAAACTATGTCGGCAGGAGCTGTGTTACTTCTTGCCTTCAAGGTAAAGAGTCCTTTCTGTCCTGTGTTGCTTATTCCACTTTCACCCCCACACAAGACCTCTCTGCTAATTTTGCCTCTCTTGACAAGACTGTATACTCTTCGGTGGATGCCATGTTTAGTACAAGTCAATAGTGCTCTTTCATCATGAATAAAGCAAACTGCGTACTAGGCTATATTAGAGGGAGTAGGGCAAGCATATCAATGAAAGTTTATTCTGCTCTGCCTCATGCTGGTGAAACCACAGATGAATCCAGGTTTGGATTCCCAGTTGAAGAGGGATGCTAAGAAACTGGAGAGGGTATTCAGGGGGCTCCAAGACAGTTAGGGTCCAGAGCCCATGACTACACTGAGAGGTTGAGGGAGCTGGGCTTGTTCAGTCTGGCAGAGAGGAGGCTAGAAGGGGAGCTAACAGCCACCTACATCTGCTTGAAAGGAAGATATAAAGACAACCGAGCCAAACTCTTCTCAGCAGTGGCAGGCAGTATAAGGGGCTAGTGGCCACAGATTGTGTCTTGGGAGGCTCAGGCTGGACATCAGTCTCCCAGTGATGAAGTTTTTCTTAGCGCTTTCACCCACCCCCAGAGAAACTCTAGAATCTCATGCTGCAGGGAGTTGCAAGACACAGCTGGACAAAGCTGTGGCTGACCTGATCTAGTGCTGTCTTTGAGTCATTGGACTATAGACCTCCAGATGTCCCTTCCAACCAACGTTTCTCTCCTCTCCTCCCTTATCTGTCAAAGTTGTATGTCAGAGTGGTTTGTTATTGCTTTTTCCCTGCTTTTTCCATAGCTGTTTTAGTCTCTCTGCACCAATTCTGCTCAGCTCCCTCAGTCTCCAAAATACTGCTCTTAAATTGTGCTTTCGAATGTGTCAGTGGGGAGTACATTTAGCCACCTCATCTTTTCTATCATCAGACTTCTTCAGACTTACTCTTTATCCTCAAAAGGGGGTTGCACTTCTCTGGCATAGCTTCTCGATGACATATCCTTCTGCTCTCACCTCTTACCTTCTGTCTTCACTCCTTGAGTCTTAGATTTCCCCTTTTTCCTTCCTTGTGACTTTCTGGAGTGCCAGTTAGGATTTGTTCTTTTATATTAATGTTAGTCTGAACACAGCATTCCTCTGAGCCCTTGAATCACTTCCTATTTTCACGATCTTAAATTTGAAAGCCCTTATAGCATATCAGCATGCCTGTCTGTAGAGCTTGGTGCACAACACTTACAGGTTTCATTGCAAACAGGTTCTTGAGTTCTGTCTCCAAATTGGAGCTTGTTGCAGGTCTTGGTTCCAGGCGGGTTCAACCCTCTTGTTTCCTCACCTTTTTCTTTTTTGGATTTCTGTAGATACGCTTGAATCTGGGCAGACAGTGGTTTTAGAGCTAAGTTGTCGGCTCACACAAAAACCAAATGTCACTGTGAAATATGAAGTCTCTCAGTTACGGTAGCAAGAAATGCTGCAGCAATTACTACTGTAAACTCAGGATTACAATGTCCACCTTGAAGCTTCTTTATTAGCATTTTAAACAATTAAAAAAAGGGGCCTTGCCATTGCTGAGTGGTACCAGACCTGCCAGCTTAAAACATGCAGTTCACGGCAAAACCTCCTTGCCCCTTTGTCCTTCCAACACAGGTAAATGCACTGTACAGCTGTTGGTGTGGGTCTTCAGGGTGAGACCTAAGCATGAAACTGTGGTTTATGTGGATATAAAATCACAACCTCTGTGTCCATAAATGACTTTGTCCAGAGCATCGGTCTTTCTCTTGCCATCGCTAATGGGAATATTTGTCTGTCGTCTTCTGTCCCAGCGCAGTTTTACAGTGCTTTTTTATTGTTTCAGGCATAGAGTTTGTTGCTGCCCTAACTTCTTCTCTTTATACAGCCAGTTTCACCACAGGGCAATGTAAGCAGCACTGAGCCTTTTTGAAGTTCTCACTGTAAATGACTAAAATCAAACTCCCTGCATGTGTCGTCCTCTTATTCTTTTTACTTGTAAGTGTCATAATCGTGATTTGTAAAAGTCATTTCAGTGAAACTGTCTGTCTGGTTTATTGAGATTGTTAGCTTCCTGAGACAGAAGTGGTGTTCCCTTCCTGTGTGACAGCAAATAGAAAGTCTATGCTTACCGACTGATAATGATATAATTCATATTGCAATAATTTTTTTCTCTCTTTCTGCAGCCCCAGGCTGTCCAAACTTCCTGGTTGGGTTTTGAAAGATGGAAGCACATTTCTGGACAAGGTACTATACTGATGGTTAGAATTTTCTTGCCATGCAAAAAGCTACCTGACAGGTTAGGAACTTGCACTGCAGGAACAATATTTCCATGCTGACCCATGGCAAAAGTTTCGATGTGTACCCTTACCAGCCATGATGTCCTTGTAGAGCAGAACATTTTGAAACAAAATGCTAATAGCAACTCCGAGGCTTTCAGTCTTCAGACGTAGCCTAGCTTTTTAAAAAATCATCTTAAAATGCAGAAATCATCAGTATGAATATTTTCTTATTTCATGGAGCTCCATAAATAATGGTGCTTTGCCTTCTTAGGGTGCCTTTCATTCAACAGTCTCACTTTTCTGACACTAAAGCTTCATAGCATGCTTATAAATGAGATTGGTATACCCTTTTTTAGGCAGCAGAACTATGAGAAAGTGAATGCTTTGCCCATGGGAGGTCTCTTACAGAGGAAAAGCATGTCTTTGGCCTCTGAAATCAACATGTGTTCTGCTGCTGGACATAGCAGGGAGGATATTATCTCCAGCCTTCTAATTCTAAGACACAGGACTTACTCAGCTACATGAGAGACACAGAATTTTTTTTTTTCCCCCCCTTTTCATTGCATTAGTTTTGTAGGCAGAATTTATCTGGGGCTTCAACCAAAACTAGGCACTGCAGCGTCCGGCTTGATCTGCCATAGGGGAACAATGAACACAAAAATATGTCAGATGTTAGTAAAATAGGCAGATAAATTTCAAATGTGTGCAGCGATAGGTATCAGTAGAGAAAATACTGTTTTAACAGACTGTTCTCTGACTACATGAACATTAAAGGAAAACAGTAATAATAGTTGCTTTTGTAGGGGGCTTTGAGGTGGACAAAATGGTTTGATCTGATTTTTACAGGCAAGGGAGCTGAAGATCACAGATTAAAGACCTGATTTTTCTTCTCATTGGAGACAAAAGAAACTGTATAGGCAGCATTTCTGTTAGTAAAATAGTAACAACTCTATTCAGAGCACATGCTAGCTGGCAATTGCAGAGCTACAGACGCTCAGTGGCAGGAATGGAGTTGCCCAGTTTGAATTCGCTGGAATTTGTTCCTCCTGAACCCTAGCCTGGGTCTCGGAGCTTTGGGCTCTGTTCTGTCCAAAGAACCAATAGGCTGTCAGTATATTTTTATATGTAATGTACTTACATTTCTGTGGTACTGCTGCTGCAGTGTGTGCTCAGGAGAAGTCTTCAAACTCACACAGCGTCAATGGAAATTGTGTTAAAAATTCAAAGGCAGCATCTCTTACCTTCACCTTGACCATTGTAACTGCTTGGAATGGTAAATTCTTTGACCCATGCTGGAAAAAGGCAAGGGAAGGAGTCAAAGGGGGATGTTTTATCATGTCGGGTGGACATTCCTGTTATAGCACTCTCTGGATGACAGTTATAAAACTTAAGTCCTGGAGAGGCATTGAAATTTGCTGCGATCTAGTTTTAATCATTTTGAACTCCCTTGAGATGAGGTTAGGAGACTTCTGCCACTAGATGTAATTGCTCATTCGTTATTAGTTGGCAGGTGCACTGTAATTATTAAGAATTGGATTCAATCTTTAATTCTGTCAGTCTGAAGCTGGCTGAGACCACTCATTTTTGGACAAGCAAGAGAATCATCCATGAGAGAAGGCGGAGGGGGTGATAGGTAGCCTGTGAGGTGGGTTAGGACTAGAGTTGGGGATATTTTTGTTCCATACATAATCCTGAAGAATGTGACTTTTCATGTGACAAAGATTTCTGATGTCAGCCTTGAAAAAAGAGGAAGAAAATAGAGGACTAGAGATCAAGTAGAGATAAATCTAACAAAAAGTGCCACGTGGAGCTTAGATCCCCAAAAGACGTTTCATCAAATGCTCTGAGACAGGGGCTAAAAATCATATTCTGTTCCTAATAAGACAGAAAAGGTTTGATGTTATTGGGAACCAAAAGTAAATTCCAAACTTGTAAGATAGGGCACTATAAAGGTGCTGTGCACACCTTCCAGGTCAGGAGAGCAGCAGTTCCGAGAAGAGTGGTCTTCATGACCCACTTTTCAGTTCATACTTTTACATTTGAATCTGATAGACAAAGTCAACTAGTATTGTTACAGATTTCCCAGCCAACACATCTGCAGTTGGAAGAGCAGAGAAAACGCAGCTTCATAGGACAGCACCTCCTTCATGGCCCCAGCAAAACCAGCCAGCGGTTAGCAGGGTCTCTTTCCTTACCTGCCAGAGTGCTGTCTCTGTTCCTCCAAATGAGGATCTATCTGATCCCTTGAAGTACCAAGCAGCCTCATCTCGCATGAAACCAATTTCAGCAGATCTGCTTACAGCAAGTTGTATCTAGAAGGGGTATAAACATAATGTAGTGATGGGCTGGAAATTATATGTGGTAAAGAAAAGGTTTTGAAAGAGCAAAATCTGCTGCATTAGAGTGACATTGCATTATATTTTTGTGTTTTCTCTGTTGATGTGCTTTTCTTACAGGAACTAAAGGAATGCTCTGGCCATGTGTTTGTAGACTCTGTGCCTGAGTTCTGTTTACCAGAGGTAAGTTTGTTCAAAGCCTTACTGAAAAATCTGACTCTATTCAATCATGTGGGAGAAACTTGCTAAATTATTATTATCAGAGTCATGGTAATTTATTAGTACTCAGGAAATAATACTACTAAAACCTCTGTGTTGTTAAGGTGCCTCTAGTATCAATGACACTGGAAAAAGGATGGAAACAGCCCTTTTCAACAGTGGTTTTGGGAGATCTGGAAGGTCTCCTTGAGCAGATCAATATCTCACAGAATAATAAGACTTAACTGTCCCTTTTTATGGGCCTTCCAAAGACAATATGACTGAGCTGGACTCGATTATGACAGGATACATGTGCTGATCTAGATAAGGGCAGTGAGTGAAGACAAGGAAAGCTGCTTGTCTAACCACAGATGCATGACCTGCCTAGTGGAGCTCCCCTGGGGAGCCGACCGTGTGATTAAGCCACTGTTTGATTCTGCTGGGCTGCAGTCAGACGTGCTGTTCTGCCGGCAGCGAATTTAGGTTAAAAAGTTTTGCTGCCTTCTTAGCTATTCATCACTGCCTCTTTGAGGGAAGAACTGTACCTTCATATCCACTGACATAACTGCAAGTGCCTGCTTCTCAAGCTGTTTTGTTCAAGAGTACCTGGGTTTAAAAAAAAGAAAGCAAGACTATTGAAAATGTTTGAATTAACTGGGCTTACCTGACCAATCAGATTAATGGTGTATGTAGGAGAGCTGAAGAAGTAAAAAGCTGAGCAGAGTGGTGGTGGTGAATGGTGGGGAATTGTTTGGGAATAGTACCCTCTTTCCTCAGCTGTGTTTGGGCTGTGATAACATCAGTTCTTTCATTTCATGTTGGGATGTTTTTTCTGTCTTTCAAAGACAGAGATGATTGCTTTTGGGCAGCAATTTTTTTTTTTTTTTTTTTTTTTCCTTTCTGCCTGACCTTGTTGACAGGAAGTACAAAACACTCCTGGAAGGTTGTTGTCACATTGCCGGGGTTCGGGCAATAGCGTTTCTGTCTGTTGATTCCATGAAACTCACCTCATGCAGCTTCTGACTCTTGTCATCTTGGTTCTTTGAAGCAAGTTGTTAGCTCTGGTACTGGTTTTGGCAAGTGATGTCAACAGATCTGTGTGCAATTGCTTGTTTTCCCCAAATAGAATGGATATAATCCAGTCACACAAACCGTGCCCCCCAAAAACTAGTAATTCTGGGTTCTTCTGAGCTTTCTGGTTACTGTCCTGTGGAAGGGAGGGATGTAGGAAGCATCTGTATGCCTAGAAAGTGCCATTATGGCCAAGATCTTGGGAAGGGCGGAGTTTAGATTCTGGATTCCCTTTGGAATTGAGGCCATGTACAGGAATGATAATCTGCTGGGGTTTAGGGTGCTTCAGCTAGGCTTTCTAGTTACTTTGTTGGGCTGGAAAATACCCACAGGTGTAGCTCTAAATATGACTGATGGGGAGTTGCAGCTTCATTATACCAGTGTCATCACTGAATCTAACTCTGTTTTCCAGCAATCCATGTTACAACTAGAAGACAGCAACCAGCTGCCCATGTCACCATTGTAGGGACTTTACAAATGGCCTCTCAAATGCTTTGGTTCCCAAAGTTCCCAGTAGATGCCAAGTCTTCTCTGCAAGGGCTAGGAACAGATTCTCTAGTGATACACAGCTCGCATCTCTAGCTTCACAGGCTCCCCTGTCTGGAGGATCGTTCAGATGTCATGGCCAGCCAAATGCATCAGCAGCGTAGAAATGTTGCTGGTGTTTGGCAGCACAGGAGGAGCTTGTGTGAAAGAGGCTTTGTCGTCTTCTTTGTCTCCTTCCTCTTTTGAAGAAACTTGTCTGCAATAACAGTTAGTTTGAGAATCACAGTATTGCTTCCAGGAACACCATTGCCAAAGAAAGCCCAGTTTTGAATGTAATCCAGAAGCCACAAGGTGATAAGAGGCTGTCTCAGCAGCAGAGTACACTTCCCCGTGTCAGAGTGCAGGGTGCAGCCCTCTCTTTGCTTGGCAACCTTCTGGTCTCTCTCACTTCACATTCAGGAAACATTTTTAAACCTCTTCAGTTCATAGACACTTTTAGTGAGATTGCCACAAGTCCCAGGGAAGATTTTACTTTGTTTTGGTTTTGATACCCTTTTCATCCTATTAGTAAATGCTTCTAGGATGCTGAGATGTGGGATGCTTCAGCTTGGAAAGTGGTAGTGTCTGTCCTCCTGATGGCTTGCTGGGCTGGGATTCAGCTTAGGGCTCAGTGACTCCCCATTTGATTCTGTATGATCTGGACAGGGCCGAAAACCGAGCCATGAAGGGCCAGTGTGGTAGGTGGGAGCAGGCATCAGCAGACTCTTTGATACCGCCTAGTGAGTGTATTTCTGCCTGGCAAGCTTAGTAAGATAAAAGGGTGCCCTGTCATGAATCTGAGGATGGTGTTTTACCTACTGTACTCAGCTTGGAGATCATGCCTCCCACATGAGCTGTGATCATGGATTGAAACCATGAACGCTTAGCTATGAGTTAAGCAGCTTGTCACCGGAGCACTGTGTCAGCCCTCTGAAAAGCCGAGTGACCTACTTTCTTGCCTTTTTTATTCAAATTGCTGGACCAAGCCTTGTAAGCAGATAATATGTGCTTGATGAGTGTTGAATTCCATTAGCTGCTCTATAATAACTGAGTTAGAGGTCATATATCTTGTAAATTTCTAACTTGACACCATTTGTGTTATAGCATTACCAGTAAATATTTCTAATTAAAATTCCTTTAACAGTGTGTGAAATCTGCTTTCACTCTCTGAACTGCTGTCTTAACCGTCACATCAAAACAAATTGGACCCACCGTCTGTTTTGTTGTATCCTATGAATGAGCTTAATCTCCTGCTATACAATGTGAATGATAAAGATGCCAAACATTTAGTTTGGGAAAATATGGGAATTATTTTAAGCATATAAATAAATACAATCTACATTCATCTCTCTTACTCTCCTGGGGTACAGTACCATGTGCCACATAAAAAATATGAGACATCCTGCTAAATCGCTACTGCAGAAGTTTTGGTGTCTGCACAGTGTTCCTCCCTAAGGAAGCGCACCCATCAGTTCTTTGATAAAAGTGTAATCATCATGCCTCTCTTAACAGCAGCCTTTTCATTACAGGAAAGACAGACAAACCCAGGACATGGTTTCCTTTTCAGATTTCAGAAGGGAATAATTTAGGGGGAGTTTTAAATAAGTCTTGTTAATTTAAAGGAAACATTAATCTTTGCCACAGCTGAGACATGCCCCCCCCCCTTTTTTTTTTTATAAACCAGTTACATTCCTGCAATATAAAGTTTAAAAAAAAAAAAAAAGAACAAGTTTTCTGCCATTGCTTAAACTGCATGAAAGGGTTACATGTTGCTTATCTCTTTCCTCTGTTTTCAGACTGAGCTGCTTGACCTCTCCACGGTAGATGTAATCTTGATCTCAAACTATCACTGCATGATGGCATTGCCCTATATCACAGAGTACACAGGATTCACTGGAACAGTGTATGCCACTGAGCCCACTGTTCAAATTGGCAGGTAAAAAGCCCCTTAATATTCTCTACTCCTCCTTCATCAATGCTAAGGAAAAGGTGTAAAGGACAATATGGGTAGAGGAGTGGTGTCTAATGTTCCGAAGAGGCTCTTAGGCAGTAGCTGAACACCAGCCAAGTCCTTAGTGCTGCAAATGTGTTAACTCAATGTTTCCCAACCTCTGGAACCATCTGTCTTCAACATTTACAGCAGGTGCTTTGTGTTGAGTCCAGGCAGTAGATGTGGGATAGTAGATCTTGAGTGGACTGAGACACCTTGAGCAGCAATTACCATATAGCCAACTTCAAACCTCCAAAAACCAGGAATCAAAGATCTCTCCTGCTCCTCTCTGCTTCCCTTAAACAAAAGAGGAATCACCAATCTTTTCAACAATAACGGACTTTAAGATTATTGCCTTGTAGTTTTTCAGCATTTGAAATTCATATAATCGCACTTTCCTCCACGCTGTGGAAGGGAATTTAAGCTGGCTTCATCTCAAATGACAGTTGAAATATGTAAGCTCTGAACTCCAAAGAGAAGCCCTAAGAAAAACAGCAGAAATATGAGACTGAAGTAGAAAATGTAAAACCTGACAATGCAGTCAGAAACTTAATACTTGGTCATCAAATTTGGCAGTCTTTTCTTACAACGTTGTCTGTTGATTGGATAGGTCAATACCAAAGGCTGTGGGTTTGGCCCTCAGTGAAGTCTAACTGGACTTGTGCTGGGTGCATCTCTTATGCAGAACAGCTGCCATGTTCAATAATTAGAAACCAGATTAGGCCATGGTATCTGAACTACTCTGTAAGCACTTTTGGGCAGGAATCTTTGTCTATTAAAGGTCCTGTGCAAACTTTCCATGCCAGAGTAATTCTCCCTTTGTGTAAAAACAAACAGAAACTGAAGGCCCTTGTAAGAGAAAGAAATTGTATAAATATGAACTAGTAGTAGACCTCTGGGGTATTGCTGGCCCATAGCAGAAGATAACAAGCATAGTCCTGTTGGAGAGTATACTGGTGTGCTTCTCCCCACCCCAAGTAATTCCAGATGTCATTCTTCTGCAGTTAAATCTGTCACTTCCTACCTTCAAGGGAAAGCATGCGTACAATTACAAATGTTGTTTAGTTTTGGGCAGTGAAATCTGCAGTGCCAATTTTTAATGCCTGACATATTCTTCTCTCTCAAATGCTGTATTGTGCATTTGTAGGTGAGGAGACTTCACTCTGACAATGTGCTTGGCTTCTCTAAGTGATAAACAGGCATAAGCTAATGAGTTTTCTTCATATATTTTGTCTCATTCCATATGACAAGAAGTCAGTAATGAAGAAATCATCTTGCGCAGCAGGAGAGAGATTTCGGAGTTCCTCTCGTCCTGCCACATTCCAAATAACCCATAACCCAGTGGGCCAGATCCTCTGCTGTCTCAACCAGGCAGACAGAATTGGACTAACTTGAGCTTGACGTACTCAGTGGGGAAACGGGCGGTATTGGTGAGGAGTAATTGCTGCGATGCCTCTGCGGGAAGAAGCTCTCTTTCAGACTTCCTAATAGTGTTACAATTTGTGTGATATTTTGGAAACATGTGGGACAAAGTTCTCTCCTGTGTGAAAGGCTGCAACACCAATTTAGTTATGATGTCTTTTCAGACTTCTCATGGAAGAACTGGTGAATTCTATTGAACGTGTGCCAAAGGCTCAGTCTGCCTCCATGTGGAAGAACAAGGAGGTACAGAGGTAAGGAACAAGCCACCCGGAAAGGGTGACTGTCCTAAAACACTAACCAAAGCTTAGAATTTACTGTAATGATGGGTCAGCTGCCACCATTTGAGATTTGCTACTATCATTAAGCAGAAAAAAAAGCCTAAGAGGTTTACAGCTATGACTCCTTGGGTTGGTTCTTTCTTTAATTGTTTGCACATTGTTGGTCTTCCAAACAACCTCACAAGTTTGGTTCTTGGAGGAAGACTCGGTAGCACAAGTCTCCCCTGATCTGCCCTCACGTAGTTTAGCTCCATGATGGTAGATAAAACCAGCATATTTTTGTATTAACATCATAAAAAGTTGTTTTACATAGCAATTGTATTGTATTGGAATAATTTTAATTGAAAATGATATTTACATTCATGTTTGCTGAAATGCTAAGGAAGTCAAGACACAACTGTTGGAGGTCACTGGTGGCCAACCACAGAGCAGTGCTACCTTTCTTCCCAGGGCTGCAGCCTCTTTTACACTTGAACAGTAGAGGTGGGTTTTTTTGCTTTTCAAAGCTTAGAAGCAAATTGAAATCTGAATAAAAAAGGTTAGTTGGAAACTCCTTGTCTGTTGTTCCATCTATACATAAAAACAAGGTGCTCAAAATTGAGGTCTTCTACATCTAAAATTTTGAAAGCCTATGTAATCTAAAAATTATTCATACAGTTTACTAACTGCAGATAATGCTTTCCTTGGAAATAAAAACAACGTTAGGTGCACAACATGTTCTATGGAGGAGACAGTTTCATTTTTAGCACATTTTAAAGATAGGGCCGGTTGATTAGAAAGGTTGTTTTAAAAGCTGCTTTGTGCATTTTTAATTGATCTCCCATTTCCTACTCCTAATTCTTAACGTGGCTTGATTTAAAAGTTTACTAAAAATGAATTGTTTCATACATTATAAAAGTAGTCTTGATATTTTCCAACATCACAAAGCAAAGAAATTAGAAATCCAAATTAACAAACGTTTAGCTGTATACTGTACTTCCCTGCTGAGCTTAGGAGCAGTCTTGTCTCAGCACTATAACTCTCACTCTTCTGAAGAAGGCAAGTAAAACACAGATGTAAAACAAGACAATAAAGTCGATCAGGATTTTGTGCTGGTTGGGGTATGCTCTGATCAGAATAGAGTTTTTTTGATTTTGGAGTCTGCTTGCCTGACCAGAACCATTCCTAAGGCTCACAGTAATGTGAAGAGAGAGGACTGGAGCCGTTATTCTCGTCACACTACTGCATGTGTTTTGTATGCGTAGTTTAAAGGAGGATCATATATCTTGGAGCTCGTTTAACGTCACTTTCCTGGTGGTCGTATTTTAGAAAAAGTGCTGTCTAGCACTTTGCGTGCTGTTGACTATTCCAGAGGCGAACACAGAGAGGTAGTCTTTGTTCTGATTCAACTGCTATAGAAGGCTGGAGTCTTTTTGTTGGAGTGGTATTTAAAATACATTTTTCTGTCTCATATTGCTTGGGAAGTACCCTAACAACATTGATAGTTCCTCCTTGGTACTGTCAAGTAGCTGTTGTAATGGGGTACCAGTGGAGGTAGAAGGAAGGTAGAAGAGCCTACTGCCTGGGGATTGACGGTGTCCTGTCCCACTTACAGGACCTCCGTAGAGCACAGAGTACTGCCACAATGTGGTATGTTGTTGGGAACCTCGATCAGATGGCAGGTCCCCCAGCTTTCATAAAATGCACACCTTGCCCGACTATGAGATAGGGGCAGAGCAAAGAAATGCTATGCTAGTGGGGATAGCCAGACGTAGCCCTCCAGCTGTTTAGTAACGTAAGTCTATGTATCATAAACTCTGCCTTGAGGCTGGTACGAACTAGTGTTGTCTATGAGCTGAAACAGGGGGACTGTGCCCAACCTGTGCTCTGAGTTTCCCCCTTCAGCTCCCTATGCTTCTGTAAAATGGAGCTCCTATCCACCATAGAGGGTATACAGGGACTTAATTAATATTTGCAGAGTGGTTTGAAATTCCTGGTGACAAGTGTCATGCAAGTGTGAGTGGAACTGATTATTATAGCATGTGAGCAAACATCTACTGATCCACACATTAACACCTGGCTAATAGCACATGCAGGGTTGGACTGACATCTGTTATTTAAGAAAATGTAATCCCTGGTGATTTTTTTTTTTTTAATACTTGGCTGTTGCTAGACAGAATACTTAGTATTTCTGAGTCTAACTTTAATTTTTCAGGCTGATCAATCACTGTTACTGCTTTACAGTTCAGCTAGTTCTACTCTAAATAGTATAAAACACAAAGTATTATCATCTTCATTAGATAAAGCATTGAAGCATTTTAAATGCAAATACTGTATAAAATATAATAAGTTCATTATAGTGGCTTACGTTTTTCCATTATCAGATCCAGTCTGAACTAATTGCTTAGCAAGTTTTATTACCATTGGTTTTTATTTTAAATGAGCAGTCTCATGGAAGCTCTATAGATGCTCAGCCAGGATATCTTTCACACTGATTAGGATTCAGAGGGCTAAAGAGGAAGTTTGCCTTATGAAAGACACTTTGTCAACTACCTGTTTGATGGTTTCTTATATCTTTCTGTAAAGTGTCTGAAACAGGCTGTTTCCTGAGACAGAGCAGTGGACAAGAGAGGCCAGCCTTCTGATCTAGTTTGGTACTGCCATCCTCCTCTTCCTTCAAACAAGAACATGTTATGTCATATATTAAATGATATCCTTTGCATTGAACAGGAGGGACTGTCTCTGTGCAGATGTCCAGTTAAGAATACAAGCTTCTGAGTTTCTTAAGCATAAATTTGTACACTAACCGCTGGACCATGCTGCTTCGCGATACTTTTCAGTTTGTGGCTGTAGGTTGGCTCTCCCAGCATCTGCCCACATTCATCTGGTTATTATGAGGTGATCCGTAATAGGATGTTAGTAGATTCACTCCGGACTTTAAAATATCCTCTAGTAACTTTCTGTACAAATTTTAAAAGTGTGGGTGACAGGTTGAATGCCAGCAGGGACACATCTGAGGAACCAGCAGTCCTCATTGTCTCTGTGTGCCACTCAGCAAAGAATGAAACCACTGGAGACTGGTGCCACTGGTCTCTGTTAGAGATCAGAGTATATTTACAGGGTAGCCACAGAGTCAAGGCTAATAGAAACTTACTTCAATCAGCAAGGACAATTCCCCACTTTTCTCCATTACCTGGAGATACATTCTCCTCTTCCCAGAAGAGAAGCTCCTGAAAGCATCTAACACTAAATGCTTCTTATGGTAGGTTAAAGGCTTTTACAGGCACTTTGCTTCAGTGCAGTGGTGGACAACTATCCACATTGTTTGGCCTTTTGTTGCTTATGACTTCCCAAAAAAGACCTTGAACGTTTTGTTTGTTTCCTTAAGCGCAGTATGCTTTCAGCCAGCATGTGCTGGAATTACAGTTATCACACTAGACCTGTACAGCGGTCTTGGCAATAGCTGGCCTTAATCCTTTCTTCAGTATCTTAAATTATGGAGGAGTTCACTGACCTAGTAGATATAACAATAAATTAAATTCCTTTAAACAAATTGATCAAAGAAACTTGACCAATTTCCATAAATCTTTGGAAATTGGTTTGAATTAGCCTTTGATTTAGCATTGGTTTAATATACAAAAAAAATCCTATTCTTCTTGCGCATTTGGCAGCTGTGCTGCTTCCTGCCTCAGTTCATGTTGCTAAGGAAGATTTATTTCCCAGAAGTTAGCCATCTCTCTTGCAGTCTGTGACATTACAGTTCACTTCTTCCCTTGACAACGCTGTCCAGCTAACTTGCAATGTCTGCGAAGAGCAGAATGGATGGATTTTACTTTGGTGTAAAACATCTTAAATACTTCCGTGTAGGGGATTTCAAAGAGCTCTGCAGTGTCAGCTGATGTATCCTTGCCAGTACACTCGGAAGGGGAAGTGGGGTATCTGAGTTGAAGGCAAGGAAGCTGAGATGCAGGGGCACATGCTCTTGTAAGAGACTGGTGACAAAAATGAGAGCAGAGCCAGCCTTTGTTCATGGTCTGGTACCTGTATTTTAATCACAAGATTGTGGCTTGCTTTTGTTTTCAAGTCCTTAGGATATGCAAAATAGACACTGATCCAAGATCCCAGTCATCTCTACCAATTCTAGTGGTGCATTTCATGTTGATATGTCAGATCAGCCAGCATCTTTCATCAGTGCTGAAAATAACATAAGAGTTGCTATAACACCTTCATCGCAGCTACTTCTTTGATGAAAGGGCTGAATAGGAACAACAACAAAGAGAGCTGAAGGAGAGCAGTCTTTGGGGTGAGGCAAAACAGAGAGTGTGGTTCTGTTCCTCAACAGGCAGAAAGTCTTGCTCCTCGCTTTGAAGCACCAGGCATATTTAAAATAAAAAGAAAAAAGAGAAAAATTTAAGATCTGGAGAATATAAATGGGAGTAAAAGCTGGCGGTCCATCAGGAAGTTCTGAAAAGCCCACATCCCGTTGATCTTTGCAGATTGCTGCCTGCCCCTCTGAAGGACGCGGTGGAGGTGTCTATGTGGAGGAAGTGCTATACCATGCCAGAAGTGAACGCTGCACTCAGTAAGATCCAGCTGGTCGGGTATTCTCAGAAAATTGTGAGTACCTGTGAAGCTGTCCTCAGGTCAACAGTAACAACTTGTTGTTTCCCAGCTTTTCTCTGGAAATGCCCTTCCTTTTCTGATTTTCCTCTAGGTCCTGTGTAAGATCTAGTTACCCTAGCCTAGGAAAACAAGACAAGATTATATTGAATGTCCCTCAGCCTGCCTCTCAGGAAGGGTTCTTGTTTGGTGAAATCAGGGAGTATCCATTTGTTTCTCCTTTTCCTTGGGGAGGCCAATTTTAAGGCAGCATACCTTCAAATTTGGAGTTGATGGCTGGCCCACTGAGAGCTGGGAGGATGTACCAAATGAATGTATCCTCTCTGTCTGTAAGCCGCATCCCCTTCTGAGTTACCATATCTCACTTCTGGGAATCTTCTGAGTGCTTTAGCCTCCACTTTCTTTTATACTGCAAATTAGGGATTGTAAACAAAACCTAATGGTTCGACCTGAACTTCCAAAACTCCTTTCCCAGGGTTCCCAGCTAACATTTGTTGTCTATAAAGCCATTGACTATAATCCATTGTAGTTGCTAGAATGAACTGAACCAACAATTCTGCAGATACACTGTTCCCTTATGGCCTGTAGGCAGCATGTGGGCCATGATACCTGCTATTGTTGCTCAGGGCCGTAAGAAATAAAAACGTGGGTTAAAGTAAGTTGTGTACTCAAAGCTTTTTATTTGCTCCTTTTTCTTAAGCAATGGGCCACTGAAGTTTGGAGACTGCCGTTTATGTGTAAGACAGTTTGAAACAGTAACCAGTGCTGCTGTGTACTAAATTTGGTGGATTTGGGTTTTTGTGGTGCTGCATTACAGCTGGTGAAAAAAGACCCCGAGCCACCACTAACATGGTTGCTGACATAAGTAACAGCTGGAGCTTTGTCTAGCAACTGGACGGGTTGAAGGCATTTGGACTCCTCAGTATCCACGGGTGGTTACTGTTCATTTTCAACTATCCTCACGGTGTGGATGTATCTTGCCTAATTTTAGATCTGTGCATCTGAGCCAATCGTTCTTTTATAGTTACTGGGAAAAGAGACATATTTTATCTCTTCCCAAAGCTAACTTTTAAAATAATTGGACCCTAATTTGCCAGTAAACCCAAAACTGGGTGACAGCATCAAGAATGGCTTGTTGTCCATTTTACATGTCTGCATATCAGCAGAATCTAGAGCCTTGGTTTACACACTCTGATGGATGGAGGCTCTGCCTTGTTTTGCAAGGCATCCAAATATGTATTGACATACTAGAAAAATCATTAGTATTGCATGAATCAGATGCTTGTTCCATTATTCAGTAACCAGAAAGTAGATCACATTAGCGAGGTATATATGGAGGCTTATTTTCCTTTCTCAAAACAAGTATAACACATTACTGTATACAGATAAAGCAGTACACTTTCTAATGACACCTGGAAAGCAGACCACATCAGGTTGCTTATGCTTGGAGCTGAAACTGAAATTTGGATTGGGTTTGCACAGTGTTGTTTCTAAATCACCAGTAGATAGCATTTAAAAAGAAATAAAGTTAGAAAGTGAGTGAGTTTGAAGTTAAGTTTATGTTTTCCACAGCAAAAAGTGTAACCCAAACAGAGTTTTATATCAGTATGGAACTACTTGTCCTTCCTTCTCTCCTGCTGGCCAATACCAATAAAATTTGACTAAGGGAGTATAGAGTCTTCAAAGATGTAAAGCTCCTACAAGCTTTTTCAGTACAGCAAAGGCAGGCAGAGGATCAAAACCCCAGCTGATTCCTCCATTTAGAGTTACGGCTCCGTGTGAACTCAGCCAGATGCCATAGAATTCACATGGAAGAGAGACTTTATGAAGGTCCTACCTCAGGAAAAGCTTTTCTCAGAATATGTGTCCTGTTAGACATGGGTAAATAAAAACAGCAGACATAAAGCTCGGGAAACTAGCTTCATAAAGGCTTTGAATAGCAGAACTACTTTTAAAATTGATATCACTGATGATAAAATGACCTGTTTGACTTCTCTCGGGGGCTCACTCAAATTAATGTCTCTTGCTGTGTGTTTCAGGAGCTGTTTGGTGCTGTGCAGGTCACCCCTCTCAGCTCGGGCTACGCTCTTGGAAGTTCCAATTGGATTATCCAGTCACACTATGAAAAGGTTTCCTATGTTTCAGGATCTTCTCTACTTACAACACACCCTCAGGTACAGCCTCTGACTTTTGTTAGTCTTCTACAGGGTGAAGTGTCTTTGCTCCAAAAAAGGGGAGGGGCTTATTCCAGCTGGGATCAGGTGTAGTATAGAAGCTGTACTAAGGTACCTCTGTTAGCAATTGTCTAGACTTAACAGGTGTTGAGAAGACACACTACCCTGATACGTGTACAGGTATCAATAGTTACTAGGGAAAGACAACTAAAATTCTTTGTTATCAAATTCTTTGATTTGATGTTAACTTACTCACCAGCTGGGAAATTCTCCTTCACCTTAAATAGGAAATTTTCGACAGAGTTAAACAATAGAGCATTAGTGACTTTTTTTAAAATCCATATTTCACTGAAGAGTCTTTACAGGCAGTTCACAGCCTGCTTCTATATCACTTCTGAAACATCCTTCCTTGGGAGAAATGATAGCTAACTGGCTGCCAACTTTTCCACCCTGCTCTGCTAAGGGCAAAGTCTTTATAGTGCTGTAGATGTAATTTCCAGTAAATTAATTCTCTCTGGATCCATAAATTCTTAGTGCGAAGAATGGCTTGAAGTTTGCAGTACTGTATGCTTCAGAAGTTGTCAAAATAGTTAAAAGCAATATTAGCAGGAGGTATTTAAAAATAATTTAGAAAATGTGTCAGGTTCATGATCAGTAAGTAATTTCCCCCAAGGTGAGTATCTTCTAAAGAGCTTTGCTTCTGAGCATCCTTCATTTAAAAGCTTGATCTCAGGAGCTGAACAACTGCAATAGATAAACCATCCTTAATAGTATGGCTGTGCTTAGCTACATGCAATGTATCAGAGTCTCTAAATCCCTTTTTCTCATCAGCCTCATACTGGCCTGCATAGTGCTCTTTCGTCACCTTCTAGTGAAAGAGCAGCAGCAGTATTTGACAATATACGAGTGGAATATTTCTGTGAGGAGAAACTTTGCACTATACGAAGTAGTTTGGTGACTGAGAGTGTTTTCTCTTAATTTACATGAAATAGTGATTCAGTTTATCAGGTTAGACTGGCCATGCTTCATCATTTTCCAAAGGTGAACATTTCTCTGGAAACTTCTGGTAAAGTCTGTGTTTTTAGGGAAATTACCTCCCTGTGGCAGGGAATGGTGTGTGAATGAACTGCCGGTAAGAGTACAGCCCATGGGCAGCAGATCTGCACTCACTGCAACCTGCAGGAGAAGTGGTAGCAGTTAGACAGGACAGTTTCAGCTTTAATGAGTGCAGGAAAATGTACTGCAAGCCTACCTGAATCCCTAGGGACCTACGCTGTTTGCTAACAAGATATGAAACCTGGACTATTCACTCTGCTGACAGTGTTGCTTGTCCCACATGCTCTCCAAGACCCTCATTTTTTAGCATACAGTCCATTGCACTTTGCATTATTTTATACTAACACATAGTTTGAAGGAATAGCTTACCAGATAGTTGAAATTGCATTCAGTTTGCCTTTTCCTTGTTATTTACCACATCACAAATGTTCCCAGATATCATTTGCATTTCAGATACCATCATCATCTTATATTTCCTTCCAAGTGGTTGTCGAAGACAATGGATAGTTCTTGTTCTAGTTTAAATCCCTGTGAACACCAGTACAAGCTCCTACAATTTGGTGATTCTGTAATGACTAGTGGTTTTTGTGAGCTGCCAACCAGCTCTTCATCTATTTGATGTTTGACAGACATTATGTAATGATAACAATATCTTGAGTGGCACAGAGTCAAAAATTGTGTTCAACAAATCAGCATGTTTTCATCAGGGATGAAAAGTTGTTTGTCTGACCTGTTTTTCCATAGAATCATGGTAAGCAGTCATAATGAAATTCCTATCTTTTAACAGTGTATGGATAACCAGTCACTGCATTTTGTTTTAAAAATTATATCCAGTTAATCATCATATTTTTATGTAAATACATATCCAGAGCTTTTTGAATTATAGTAAAACCTTAGCGCTTTTGCAGTCTTCTGGAACTCCCTCCGTAGTTATTAAAAATGGGCATCAGTTGACCAAGCTCTCATCAGCCGTTTGTTTGTTTGTTTAGGGTGATAAGACACAGATTATTTGGGCATACAAATGGAAGAATGCTTCTTCCTCTTACATCTTGTCTAATATACACAGTAATAGCCTGGAAAGCATTTCCTTCTCTCAAGGTGCAAACAGGATAAGGTTCATCTTGCTTAACTGAAATTGGGCCCCCACCCAGTCCTTCCCTCCTTCTCCCTTCTGCCAGCACTGGGATTTAAGTGCTGACATAGTGGAGATGGCAGCACGGGTGGGAATTAGCGGTCATGGGAAGGATTGCTTCTTTGGTATAAATTACGCCTTAAAGTTTTCTTGAAATTTTAAGTTACATCTAGGTTACATCTATAATCAGCAGAGAGTTATGGTACATCTGTAATAATTCCATCTCTATTAACAACAGATAGAAAGTGAAGCAGTTAGCTTAGCTTAGGCACGGCCCAGGATGTGCAGATTAGCTGAAACTGGGTGCAGTGAATGCTGGTTGTTGTGTTGATCTTGGATGCAGCAGCAGGAATATCTTGTGAAATCCGCAGCGGGTCTGTAGGAAGTGCAAGTGAAGGGTTCAGCAAGACTGTATTCATAGCTGCTGAAAATAACTGAAGAGCTTTAAAGAGTTTGTTTGAGAGTTCAGTCTGGCACCATTAATTGTTCCCTTTACTTCTGTCTTCTGGCAGATGGTTTCTGTTGAAAATTTTGCTTCACCCTCTACTGAGGCTAGAATTGACACTGTTGCCACTGAAGTGGAGAACAGGAGTTGACAGCATAGGTTCAGACATGTCACTAAAAGCCTTTTAAGACATATTCTTTACATTAACCCACAAAAATCGATGCAAGCCCTCTCAGTGCAATAGCAGCTGAAATTATGCGTATCTAATACGGCATAATCATTATGTACATTATCACAGGCAGATTCAATATTATTTTTTATTGCATTATTGGCATTTCATTTTCACAGACACACTATGTAGAGTCAAAGATTGCAATAAATCTCACGTAACAGGTCTGGTCCTGCAAGGCAGTGCACAGTGTAAACTTCTGTCAAAGTTGATGTGAAATTCCCCTGCATGTTTGACAGAGCAAGGTCTTTCTCAACTACTTAAGAATGGCACTGAGGGACTGTGAGCAAGGGAATTAGCTACACAGTGATCATCTAAGTTCAGTAGAGGAAATCTCTTCATCAGTCTCTTCTGGTAGAAGTCTTTCTGTTTGATGAGACTAGAGAGGGTCTATTAAGAATAAATAACCATAAAATACCATGCAGCTGGCTACAGTTGCCCACCTTTGCTTGAATAGTAGCTATGGGAAGTGCATCCCAGCCCAGAGCGAGGCTTAAAGTTAACTTTTCACCATAGCTGTAGTGCATCTGCAGAGAGAGAAGTAGATTTTGCCTTTGCAAGATTGAATTATGCTAAATTTTGAGTATCAAGAATATATATTTAGTATCAGGTCACACTTAAGTATAATTTCTGGACATCTACTCTGTTTGCTAATGGAGAGAAGTGGGTATGCATTTTCATTCTGCTTTAATAAAGTGCCGGTATAAAACATGTCAAATGATTGACCTCAGTGAAAAAAGTGTGACAGCCTTTATGCACAGTCAACGCAAAAGCAAGGTTTGCTCTAACATTAGACTGCCTGCCAGTCGCCAAGTTGCCGCACTGTTTCCTTGGACCATTTAATCGTCAGTCCCTCTGCTACATCTGTGAGCCACAAGATAGACCGTGCAGGTATAAACTCTTCTGTCCACCAGGAAGCAGACGTGGCATGGATAGATGCTTGTGATAGCTACCCTCAGCACTTCAACCACATAATCTAGGACTGTACCTATGACTGTAGGTCGTCAGTACAACATACACTGTAGACCCAGCTGATCAGAGGTCATAGCCCTGTGAAGTCATTTATCTCACTTTGACATAGCTTAGCCTCTAGCACAGTCTTCAAAGAAAGGTATTGTAGGAGGGCATAGTGCTAATCTGATTCACTAGGGGACACTAGTAAGCCAAGTCATATTTTCTCTTATTTTAGCTCTGGTGTTGCATTGGGAGCACTACTTTTTTGCATGGGGTTTTTTTGTGCAGTTGAAGCTATGATTTTTCACCTGTTTTCAACTGCTGACTTTTAAGGAACTACTTGTCTGTTTGGCCTGATACTATAGCTACATTAAAAAATTAATATGCGTAAGTGATTATTTCTTAGATAAATTAACAAAATTTATCAATATTAAGGAATCTAAACCCATTTCTCTTTTCTACCAGCAGTAGCCATTTACCATTTCACAAAACCAGACTTCTAAAAAGGCCTGTGCTAACAATCTGAAATGAGTATTTGAAAGTCATGGTTGTAATACTGCGGGCAGAAGAGCAGACTTCACAGTCAAGGGAAAGCCTTGTGTGGCATTCAGATTCATACACAAAATTGAGAGCTTCAAGCCCAAAGTCCTTTCCTGATCTCATCTCTTCCAAAGAGAATCCACTGAATGGTTGAGGAAAATGGTACTGCCCCCTGTAGACAGTGAGCCCTGGAAATCAAAGCTGACACCTTCATTTGCAAAGGGAAGGGAGAAGGAATGCAAGTGTCAAACCGTTCCTGACTGTACTGCCACATCCTCGGCAAAATATTGCCTTTTCAGTGTTGAGCTCCTGAGGCCATGAAATGATTAGTCTATGGAGACTACTTTGCGATGGATCCGGTTACAGTTCTGTTGTTTGGTTTGGGCTGTGGTATGCAGGTAAACAGTTGTATGTATTTTTATTAACTCCAGTAGGGTTTTCACAGATGGAGGAATGTTAAGTTTAAAGTGTTCCATGTGTTCTCTTTCTTGGTCACTGTACCTATTTTGTATTGCAGTCGTCTTGGTACAGAGCAGAGAAACCTTGTGTTATAACTCTCATGTTACTCATTTTATTTCACTGTGCTGTGTTTCAGCCCATGGACCAGGCTTCTCTTAAAAATAGTGATGTTCTCATCCTGACGGGTCTTACACAAATCCCTACTGCTAACCCAGATGGCATGGTAGGAGAGTTCTGCAGCAACTTGGGTAGGTCATTGAAAGAAGTCTTTTGCCTATTTTATCATCTTATTCATTGCTTTGGGTGGGAAATAATTCTGAGATTCCTGGAATTGAATAAGTTGTCCAGCTATAGCTTCTGGCATAAAACTAGCTGTTTAGATTTTACGATGTGCTCCTGATGTCATTAATACAGTAAGTGCTTGGAGAGACACAAGTTGTACCTAAAATGTTTTGGAATGGAACAGGTATAATGAGATTTAATTATCTGCTGCTCTTGGTTTGCTAAGTATGTCGCTTAGCTGCCAACAGACTACGTGTTGCCTAGGTTTTGGATATTGTTCCCAGCTGAAATATTACTATTTCCTTCCTGTATATCAGCCAGTGTAAAATCTTTACATGCTTTTTTATGACTTTCAGTTTCGAAAACAAGCACATCTGCTTCCCTTCTTACACCTGATTTTTAAATATATCAAAAGCAGCACAATCTCTGTTTAAAAAAATATATCAAGATATATTTATAGACCCCAGAAATATAAAACCTAATCAGACGCTTTCACAGCTGGAAAAGCTGATAATTGCAAAGCTGTGATATCAGTGTGAATGGCAGCATTTTCCTGTCTGTTTGGAATATCACATCCAGTGCTGTTCTCTCCTTTTCTCCCCTTCCCCCACCTCAGTTCCTCTGTGCTCTCACCCTTCTGTCATCAAACCACTTTCTCATGTCTGTCCTGCTGTATATTACTTGTTCTTTTATCAGAGATCTTCCTTTTATTTTAAACTAACTACTTTTTACAAATAAGCTTAAAAAGCTTGTGATAAGAGGATTATTACAAAGGTTATCAAAAGACATTAGAAGTCTAAATCAGGGAATCCTCACTGTAAGCAAGTTTTCTGGTCCCTGTTACACACCTGGGAGAAATTTGAGCTGTAGTATTTAGGTGGCTTACCCAAGATTGCAGAATAAGGCTGAGAACAGAACGGAAGTGCAAACAATTCTTAGTCTTACTTTTTACATGTGAATGTACCCTTGGAGAAATAAAAAACCACAATACTTTGGGTTTTTTCCCATTCTAAAATCCTTGTGCATATTCACAGGTTCTGAATATCTATGTACTTTCTCACAGTCACAGTATGAGGCTGCCATGGTAGTGGAAAGCAAATGATACAAAGGATGTGGTAGATTTCTCCATCAACCAGCATCTCTAAATCAAAATCAGATATCCCTGTTTAGGACAAGTTTCAGTTCAAACAGGAGTCATGGGTCCTGTTGTCGGAGGTGCAAGGTAAAATTATGTGGGTTTTGTTTATATGAAAAAACAAGTTACAGGGTCAGGATGATTCATTGTAGTGTAAATACCTATTAATAGAGTGTGTTTTGGCATTTTATAAGAATTGTAATCTTGGATTATACCAAAGATCCTCTCTGCCAGCATCCTGACTCCAGCAGGAATCATGAGCAGATGTCTAGCGCAGAGTAGAAGAACAGGACAAGACTACATAATACTTTCCCCTTATAATCTCATAGCCTTTAAGTATTTTTATTTCAGGAATTTCCTGAATCAGACATGGCTTTTGTGTAGTTAGTAATGTTCAGTGGATTTCTGTTCCAGGAACTTGTTCAACCTCCCATTGAAGCTGTGTTAATTCATAACACCTGTGATTTCCTTTCCTAGGTGATGCATGTGTTTATATATGTGTGTGTGTGTATTACAGTCTGTATTTTCAATGTTTTTAAGCATTGTTAATTTTATTACCCTATGAGCTGTCGCAGATAAGCTTTGGTGACCTTGTTGTGCTAGATCCAGATGTGCTGCTCTTCTCTGTCCCTTCTGGACCTTTATGGGGGTTACTGCCCCCTGACAGATGGTAGCATGGTCACATCCTATCATCTTACCTTAAGCCACCAAGGAAGCAAGTCTGAGCTGAAATGTTAGACTTTGTACTGGAGAGGCCGAGGACTGGTGCATGTTGCCCCGCTTGCCTCTAGCAAGCACCTTGGTGGTCACTCGTGTCTTGAACTGCAACAGCTGTATGCTGAATAAACAAGAGTGAGACTGTTGTTAATGAAAATGCTTTTAAAAATTAAACAAAGTCTTAGAGATGTAGCTTAGGCCAAAGCAACATCCAAAAGATGAATGCATGTAAGTAAATGTGTTACATCTGTAGGTACAGGTGGGTGTTCACCTGCACAAGTTGTTCTGGTTTACAGAAACATTCTGAACTATTTTGAGGGTTTTGCAGAAGGTCTTCAAGCCAGCTTCTATCTTGAATGAGACAAACTCAGAGAAATTAGAAAACTAGTAAAGACCAAAGGAAGATATATGCTTAAAATGATGCCATTGTAAGAATCTGGAATTTGAGTGGTATTTAGCAAAAAACCACAGCAACCTGAAGAAATTAAATAACGCCATGAATAATGTAGTGGTAGGGCTGTCTTTTACATAACACCAGCAGTGTTTACACATCTACCCCAACATCAGGAGAAGAAAATAGTGGATCAGTTTTCTTTCAAATGTGTAAAGAAGTCCAAAAAGCAGTTGGTTACTGGGAAAAGCAATAGAGTAGGCAATCTGAGCACAGTAGTTTTCATATATTTTTCCCATTTCCTAAATGTTCAGGGGACTTCAGAAGAAGCTCAGAATACACTAGGTAAAAACTCTAAAGCAGGCACTGGAAAATTACCAAAAATGTGTATCATGAGGTAACGGCACGTTTGTGAGTAAGTGTTGCAAAGCACAGAAATGGAAGTGTGAAAATTTCACCTTGATCTCTGTTTTCATCCCCGCATGTAGAGTTGTAGACTCTGATTTCCATTATTACCAAGTCACATGCATGATTTCCTCTCTGCATAGTGTGTGCAGCACTGAAACCATGCTTTGTCACATCTCCAAGTTCTTCTCAGTTTAGCCCAAACCCCTTTTTTCTGTGCTCAGCACTGCAGCACCAGCACTCTGCAGCTCGAGAAAAGCAATTGTATTTTTACATTGCCTTGGGCATCATCAGCAAAATTGCCAGACTGTCTGTAGGGACAGTTTGTGATATTTTGTGTGCGTGTGCGGTCGTGCCTCTGTGTGTGTGTGCATGTGTTTATATAAAGCAGAAAAGAGCACAGTTTGCTTTTTAGGTGCCAACTTGACCTTGTGGTGGCAGCTGTTCGAAAAGCAAGTATCTCATTGTGAGTTGTAAATTGAACAACTTGTTACGGAGCTACTGAAGGAGACTAAATTTGAAATGCCAAGATTATTATACAACTTTTATCAAGAGAGTGCATCCATCAGTCACAGAGATAAATTGGGCTTTAAACAGCTTTTGAATATACGTGTCCTCTTACTGACAACTGTAGAAAGTTGCCGTAGTGGCGCAGAGAGCCAGATTGGACCTGCTGCTTGCATGGGAAGCAATATGCATGTAAAGGTTTTCATCCCTGTTTTGGAGAAGCTCAGAGGTAATTCTTATCCCTTTATGGAACCACTTAACAGCACCCTCAAGAAGTAGGGCCCAGCTGTGCTGACCCCAGCACTTAGAAATAAACTTGCACGGTGGAACTGAGTAGTGTATTCTAAACCGAAAAGTTGTCACACAGAGCTTTGTCAGAGGTGGGAGAGCCGTGTTGCTGTCCTTTCCTGTCCTGGTGACTAGGAGTATTCACCAGGCCAGTTACAAAGGTGCATCCCCGTGCTGCCAGAAATGTGAGATTCAAGGGGCCAGCAGCCCTGGGTTGGTGGCCTAGTGGGTAGGGCAGCTGGCTGGAAGAGTGCTCCGTTCCCTGGATTGTGATTTTATATTAATTATTGGTAACCAGCTCTGCGATTTTCCTAGGAACAGAAACTCAAGTTGGCGTCTTCTCCAAGACCTTACCCTCTGTTATTTTCTCTGTGGCCCCAGGAATCTTGAACTTCTGGTTGTTTTCAACAGAAGAGGCTTGAGGTTCCCACAGCAAGCCAATGGCTGCAGGGAAGGGAGAGCTGTGAATTCAAACTCTGAGGCTTAGGAATGAAACACATTTTTCATGGCCCGGACAAATTCTTTAACCAGCCCATCTTTAGATGAAGGCTCTTCCTCCTGCCTCCTTGGAGGGAGGAGGGAGCCATTCGTCTTAACCAGGTGAAGCTAGTTGGTGCCAGAGTGAAAGAAAAAGGAACCTGTTTCATGGAGACACACACCTTGGTGTTTCAGCCAGTATCTTTGTTCAGAGCAGAGACAGAGCTGCAGACATAGCCCTTTCCGTAGCATTTTCCACTTATCACTAATGCTCCCTGTCTCTGGCCCATGCAGCATTCTTGCTGCTGTGGATATAGGTACTTATCTTTCCTCTTTGCAGAGTTTTTGGGTGCATAATGAAGCAATGGCAAATTCTGGTCCTGGAGCCAGAGGCTTAACTTTCAGCCCCCAGATGGCTTTGAAAACATCGTTCGTAATCTCCTCATTCCTCTCTTCACATCCTGTTTACAGATGGGATAGTTTAGACTTACCCATGTAAGAGGGATAATATAACACATTGCTGGAATGTTTTCTAATATCTCACATTCTAGAAAAATGTAAAGTATTGCTATTCATATTCACAAATATTTTGATGGTATAGTTTGTATGTGACCCAGAGAAAACCTAGGCAATAAACCCACTATGCTGCATTTAATAACTCTGATACAAAAGGTGTCTTTGACCACCAGTTGTTGTTGAGAGCAGCGTGTAATAGGCACTGACTGCTAAAAGGAGTTAAGCACCCAAATGCATGTGAAAAATCCTACTACAGAGTCTGTGCATTTCCCTAGACTCCATAAAACCTTTCAATATTCAGCCATAAAAATCTCCCTTGAGCATGTAGGTGGGGCAAAAAGACCCTTAATGTGCTAAATCCATACCCTATCAAAGCTTGTCAATAAATTGAAGTCAAGGAATTGATTATGGCAGGGCATAATATATGTGTTTTCAGGCTCTTCCACAGCTTTTTATGTAATGCCTTGATGCATAATGTTACTGCTGCTGCACTGCAATTAACATCAGTAGATGGTTTTACTCCATGACCACAGATGAAATCCTAGTGAGGCAGCAATTGCTCAGTGAGCTGGACAAAATATTTCCATTTTCCCATAAGGTACAGCATTTTTGTAATTCATTCTGCCAAAAGAACAAAGTATATGCTCTGTACTTGCTTTTGCTGTTGTACTCAGATCTGTCTCAATTACAGAGTAAACCTATTTTTCTTTTTTCTTTTCCTCATTTTTCTCTAGTCCCATGCTGTCTACAATTCACAGAGATTTTAAATTGTTCTTGTTATATTGAAAGGACAGAAATATTTAGAGCTTTTAAAAAGGAGAAACACTCCACCACACACTTCTAACTTTGAGGGCTGTTTGAAACAACCACATCTTCAGCCTTTCATCTAGAGCACTGAAAACTGAGTACAGAACAGTTTACCATGTGTAGTGCTTTCAGCTGAGCCCTGTGAACTGTTGTCCTTCCCCTCTGGTGGACAGCTAATAGATGGAGCAGGGTTTATTTTGATGGTAAGGTGTTTTGTGTCACTCATTTATCCTCATGTGCCAGTGCAAGGCCGCCCTCTCGTGTCAAGAGTTTTGCATGTGCTCAGTCTGTTATGTGCCCCCCCCCCACGCCCCCCCAGCTAATGGAGTATAATCGTTCGTTCCACTAAGCCTGGAGAAGGCAGTAAATAAATGTATTTAATGATCAGAAGTGTTCCTCCCAATTCATATGCATAATGTGTTCTGCTTATTCATGCAATAGCTTCTTTCTATACCTTATGTAATATTTGGATTAAAGGAATTATATTAAAAACTTTAAATATGAACCCTGCTAATTGATTTTTACTTTCTCGCTCCTTTAGCTATGACTGTCCGGAATGGAGGAAATGTGCTGGTTCCCTGTTACCCCTCTGGAGTAATATACGATCTGCTGGAGTGCCTGTATCAGTATATTGACTCTGCCGGACTCTCCAATGTCCCTTTTTATTTCATCTCACCTGTTGCCAACAGCTCCCTTGAGTTCTCCCAGATCTTTGCTGAATGGTAGGTATTAAAGGGCTGCTTCATAAGCCTCAATTCACGCACTCAGCTATGGTAAATAGATATATGCAGGTTATCTCTGCTTGACATATTCTAATATATACTTGATTTGAATTGTGAACACGTTTCTTGAGTCACAAGGGTGTGCGTGCGTGTGTAAGTAGATGTTCTATAATTAGGGAAGCGTCACTTCCTATATAACGTACAAACTCAATCTGTGCTTTTTGGTACTTGCACTGATGATTAAATTATGCACCTGACTTGAGTGAATTTTAGCTGTGCCTGTTTGCACGTCTTATCCAGTGCCCCCAAAACTATATGATGGTCTCCCTGTATAAGCAAAATAGATTTTTCAGGCTTAATTTTGCTGAGCCAGCAATGTATTTTCATGGCCAAAAAAAAAGCCAACAGTATCCTGGGCTGCATTAGGCAGAGCACTGCCAGCAGGTCAGGGAAGGAGATCCTTCTCTGCTCCGCACTGGTGAGGCTACATGGAGAGTGCTGTGTCTGGTTCTGGGCTCCCCAGTACAAGAAGGATATGAGCTTACTGGAGCAAGGCCAGCACAGGGCCACAAAGATGAGGAGAGGCTGAGAGAGCTGGGACTCTTCAGCCTGGAGAACAGAAGGCTTGAGGGGGATCTTATCAATCTATAGAAATACCTGATGGGAAGAAGTGAGGATGAGGGAGCCAGACTCTTCTCAGTAGGACCCACTGACAGAACAAGAGGCACAAATTAAAACACATGAAATTCCATCTGAACAAAAGAAACACACTTTTTTACTGTGAGGGTGGTCAAACACTGGAACAGGTTGTGCAGAGAGGTTGTGGAGTCTCTATGTATGGAGTCACCAAAACCCAACTGGATGCAGTCCTGGATGACCTGCTCTAGCTGACGATGCTTGAGCAGGGGCTTGGACTAAATGATCGCAAGAGGTCCCTTCCAGTCTCAACCATTCTGTGATTCTGAGCCATGCAAAGGAGAACCCAAACACTTGTAACTGTTCCTAAATTCTTACAAATGGAGACGTGCTCTAGATTATTAAATAGAGTAAGTTAACTTTTCCTTCCTTTTTTCCGCTCCAGATTTTTTAAGTCTGGAGTTCAGGAATGAAGAGAGAGGTCCTGGAAATCTTATGTGAATTGATCCCTTAGGAGAACTGTAAAGAGGATTGAAATCTGGTGAATTTTAATCACGTTACTCTACACAACAGTAGGAAAATCAAGCCTAGGTGTTCTGGCCAAACTTCAATGTACTCACCAGGATGTTTTGGCTCACATAGTTTATAGTCAAAAAATTGTTTGGTTTGTACTTACATGGTGATTTCATTTCAGTAGCAGTGGAGGTGGTAGCTGCATAGTTCGTTCTTGTTACAATAATACTGTCAAAGTAGCAGGGATGTTGCTTGTGCCAGTTGGGTTGTTGTCTGCTGTGTCTAGCCAGGTCATTCAGACACCCGAGTGTTCAGACACCATTTTTTTGAGTTCTACTTGCTGTAGTGGCTTATATTCAAAAGTCAAAACTAACATTAGCTAATCTCCAAACACTTTTGTGTAAGGTGAATGTTTCACTTATGTGAAAATGGAGGCAGAGGTTGAACATCTGTAAAATAGAGGTTTGGGGTCAGAACTGGGGTTGAAATTCAGGGATTCCAGCCTTCCTATTCTACTATTTAGTCAGCTGAAAGAAATGTCCTGCTCTTAAGTATCTCTTACATTTTATCAAATTTAGTTTGACCCAGGCTTATTGCTTTTTAATAAAGTGAAGAAAATACGAGATGGGTAGTGTTTCCCAGAAAAAGCCACCAGGACAGTGTCACTACAGATAATTGTAACATCACACAGACCTCTGACAAATATCTTTTCTTAACTCCTGTAATAGGATGAATCAGGAGTCTGGCTAGAGCTAATCAACAACTTTCAATATTTATGTTTTAAAAATAAATGATTGATGTAAAACAACAGGTAACAGTGAGCATAATGCTATGGTCAGGGGCTGTTTACCGACATTGTAGCTGCAATAATAAAATGCATAGGGGAATTAGATTATAATGAACAAAAGGACCAAGTCACTGCTGAGAAATGGGATGAAGCAAGTGGAATTTTTCTGTTGACAAGTGATTTGGCTTTGCAAAAACTGCTGAGGTCTGGACTATGAAATGATGTGGATGTTGAGTTACAAATTTGTCTTCAACAGCAAAGGAGTTCTGTTACATACTGTCTACAAAATTACTTTCAGCTGTCTTGCATCTTCTCTCGCTATGACTGAGTTGTCCTGTCCTGTAGGTGTTGGTCCTCAGAACAGAAAGGCTGGAGGCAACAAAACAAATTGGTGATTTTGCACCTGATGCCACAGATAGGAAGTGGCTTTCTCCAGAAAAAGTTTAACAGTAGATGGCAGCAGATAACTGCAGGATGTTCTGCACCTCTCTGACCCAGCTGATTTTCCTTTTCTTTTAAAGGTTGTGTCATAACAAACAAACAAAGGTATATCTTCCAGAACCTCCTTTTCCCCATGCTGAGGTAAGGAAACCATGGTCTTACTGTTTGCTAAGATCACAGAGTGAGAGGGTTTCTGGAACAGTCCTGTGTGGCTGTTGTTTTTATGATGAATGCTTCTGCAGCTTTTTAATAGTTTTGTGTCATTATTCATACAAGTTTGTGGGGGTTTTTTTTCCTTTGCTTTCTGTGATTAATTTGGGAGTGTGGGGGAGGAATGAATGATGGTGTTCCCTCAACTCAAAAATTATCATGATGTTTATTTCAGCGTATAACTTACATATGCTCGCCTGTTTTACTTCTTCCCCCGCAGAAGGCTATCTGGCATACACATGGTTGAATGTTTGCTCTTATCAGACTGCAACCACGAATATTCCCTTTGTCCAAGCAGTTTATTTCAAAGTCTGTAAAACTAAGAGCTTGTTATCAGAGACAGCTTAGTCATCCCAGCTCCTACCTCCCTAGCTGAAATAGGCACCATGTTGTCTGCTGCAGGAGAAATGGTATCTTGAAAGAGAGGTTTGATATAAAAAAGTTAAAGCTGCAGCACTGAGTGCTGTCACTGGCAATTTTAAATGAAATTACTTGAGCTAGCATCTTAGTGAAGCAAAGAGGAATCAGATTCCTATCTTTGGGGGGAATCTCCCTGCAACATATGTTGAGGGGATATTCCCTGCAACAAAATAATTTGAGGGGAAGTTTTAGCCAGCCAAACATTAAATAAATGTGGTATAACTCATGCCTTCAGATTTATCTCACATATCAGGAAAGGAAATCTTTCTTTCTCCACTGGGAACAGGTAGATTTCCCACTGAAGTAAATGAGGGGCAGGCTGGGAAAGGAAGAAATGGGACTGAGAAATAATTTTGGCTAAATCCTACTCCTGTGAGACAGTGAGCCATTTGGGGCATGCAGTCTCAGAAAACTGACTCTTTTAGTTCCTGTGGTCAGAACTGTTTGATGAGATGTGCAAAGTGGCCATTGCAGGTTTAAGAGTCCAGGGATTAAAAGCTTTTTCAGGCATTGTTGTTTTTTTTTTTTTCCCTCTGAGATATCTCGTCCAGGGACTTGTTCTGGAAATTGCTATTGCCCATCATATATGTCATCTGTAGGTGCTTCAAAGGCATTTTTGGAAGTAGGATCTGACCAGAAGCCCTCGCTCTTTCCAGATGCTTGGAATGCATTTCAGGCAGGATGCACAGTGAATTATGTACAATCTGTTACCAAGAATAATGCAGACTGCAGGGCAAGTCACCTATTCACCACTGGTTTTGTAACCAAAAAATTCATTCACCCCGATAAATCAATTCCAAAGCCTGATCTCTGCGTACAAGTCTGTAGCCATGCTGCTGGCTATGCTTTCTGATTCCCCATGCCTCTCTGCTTTCTGGGGTGTCCTTGTTGATCCACTGTGTCACTGGTTTCATTGACAGCCTATATTCTACCAAAGACATTGCTTCAAAATTTTAGTTCACAATATGCACTGGAACTGGCAGGTTTAAGTGAAAGTGCTTCCAAAAAAGAGAAGCCAAACATGCAGCTGTCGAAGACTGGATTAATTAATCCATTTTATATGATGGGTATTTGTGTTTATAGACTGATAACTGTCTCCTCTAATTTTTAGGATATTTTATATTCTCCAGAGGCCTGTTGATAATGAGATTTTGTCAAATTATTGTTTAGCTGTTTAGACATTCCTCTGTGCTTCATGTGTAGATCAAGGTAATTATCCAGGAAAGAACTCACAGCAGTAGATAACAGATCAGTTTCCTTGTGACAAAATGCACTGCACAGAGGGAGTAATGTGCTTGTTACAGGTACAGGCTTTGGTTGACAAGGCCAAATCATAGAGGTTATGACCCACAAAGCTAGGGACATTTTATCATGAGATGCACAAACAGCTTTATCTAGATCCATGGATATCACTGATAGGAAGCCATTCTTAGGCTTCTTGCATTTTTGCCTAAGGGTTGCCTTAAATGTGCTAAATGACAGGGTGTACTCTGTATGCACATCCCTGTGGCTCCCAAACTATGAAATGGCTGTAGCCTTTAGGCATTTCAGACTGAGCTGCCATCTGAAGTAAGTACTGCACATTTCATAGTAAGTTGTCTAACACAGCTTAGATTGTGTGTTTGGGTGCTCACTTAGAGCTGCTGTATAAACACTGGAAAGTGGAGTAGACACTGGGAAGCAGAGCAACCTGCACTACCCCCACCCGGTGATGGGCTAAACGGGTCTTTTTGTTGTTGATTCCTGGTACATACTGGCTGTTTTGCAAAACCAGTTTGTATGGTGGGAGGCAGCGGCCCTAGGCATACAGCAACACTCTTTCAAAAGCCTGGCTTAATAGCAAAACCAAGACAAAGTAATACCCAGGTAAAGAAAGGCTGAGGCTGCTATTTCATTTGGTGCTTTTCCTACGGTCGTAAATCACTGAAGTTTAGACACGCTTGAGAATATCTGATCAGATTGCTCCTTTCTGTTCTGTAAGATGCATTATTTGGTTTAGTTTGGTTTTAAACAATCAAAGCGTATTGAGATTTATATAGATGACTGACATGTAAGACACCCTTGCTCACCAACACAGCACCAAGATGTTCATGTCAGGTACCCAGTGCTCAGCACATGCCTTTGATTCCTTATTGCTGTCCTGTGAGGGACAGCTACTGTCATCCTTTTGCTCATGTAATTCTCACTGCCTTGGGCTGCATTCCAGTTTTAGTGGTACCTACAGCTGGTTATGGTTTAATGCTATCATAATGCTTACTTTTTCTAAGGCATGGGAGAGGAGCTGGGTTTCTTTTTCATCTATGAAATACAGAGTTGGAACAAACAGTGTAAACAGAAGGGGGGCAAAATCTTACAGCTGACTCTATATATGTAACTCATATAATGTGAAACATCTATATAAACTCTTTTCAGTACAATCTTTAACAAACGTATTATTTATTCCCTGGCAGAAACGCTGTTATGCCTATGCAAAGAGTATCCACAGTAGGCTTAGCTACTATGATGCTTTGGTGTAATTTTACCAAGCAAAATGGTCTTAATGCAGACCTGGCCTGAATAACCTGTCCATGGCCGTACCATCAGTCTAGGAGGGAGCAAGGATTTGAACTCAAGGCTTCCAGTTACTAAGTTAGAGCCTTAGTCAGCAGCCAGCCTTTTTGTCTTAGGTAAACACCCTTTCTAAATCTGTGACTCCACAACCTCACAATCAGGAACTCTGCTTACTAGCACTTAAGGGAATTTTTAATGAGCATCAGAAACAGACATTGAATGATCATTTCTATTGGATAGGTTGTTAGTGGAGAATTGCCTTATTTTTTTCAAAGTAATGGTAGGCTTGTGCAATGTAACCTGTACGGAAATTGCCCATCATGAAAAGATGTGCTTAGCTGCTCAATTGTTGGAAGAAAATAGGGAATTACTCAGACATGCCTCTTAGTTATTAGCAAGCGTTAATAACATGCCTGGCATGATACATCAGAAAGGGACAGGCCAGGAAATAAGCTCCTAATTATCTACGGAACAAGTCGAGCCCAGCATACTGTCTGGTCCTGAAATTCGATGTTCCTGTGAGTTGTATAAACAGCAAGATTTAAAAACAAACAAGGCAAAAAATCCCCCAAATTGTTGATGTAGTGTCTTGTAGCAATGAGTTTCAGTGGTGCCTGGTGCCTAGTATAAAAGAGCATTTACTTCCTTTAATCAGTTATGAGTGTATTTTCCATTTCACTTAACTATCCCTTTATTATTGTTACAAGAGGATAAGTAAAAGTATCTTCATCTTCTCTACAATTATTATTTTTATTTTGTCTTACTCTTTTCTCTATACTAAGTTGTTTGAAGCTTTTTCATTCTCTTTGCATGGAAATTTTCCATGTGTTTGATTTATGTCACCTGTTTAGAACTCATTCCTTGTTCTGCTGTGCCGAATAAAACCAGAAGCACTGTTCAACTCTGCAGAGAACCCAAAACACTTCTTCTCCCTCCTTGTTACTTCTGCTTTAATGTGGTAGTAGGTGTTCATGATATTTCCTCCCTCACAATCACTGAGTACAATTTTTCTGGGGTGGCAGTTTGTTTCCTAATATCCACTCCAAGTGAACAGGGAATATACTTTCCCTCTGTTATGAGCAAGGAATGTGGGCTAAAGTGCTTCAGGTTTGTAGGGATGGATTTGGACATCAATTCCTACTAAAGTTAATATGAATGGAGTGTCCAGATTCTTGCACAAGCTTTTGAAGTCTCATCTGCAGCCTTTTAGCAGTGCACAAGCTAAAAGAGCTTCTTTTTAAAGGCATTTAAAATGATCGCTGGGGTAAGAGTTGCTGTGACTCTGTTGAAGGGAGTTAGGATCTGGAGCCGGACTGCTCTACATTCCAGCCAGTGATTTCTCAGGAGGACAACTGGGGAATTGGAGTGGAGAAATGGTCAGTTAGGGAAGGGATGGGTTGCTCTGTGGCTGGGTCTCCCCTAAGGTTAAACAAAAGTGGCAATTCAGTTTTTTACCAGCTGTCGTTGTGATGGGGAAGAGAGGAGAAGGAGCTCAAACTGAAGTAACATTGGAAGCTTCTGCAGAGTTAAAAACTGGAGTTTCTAAATGCCTGTGAATACAGCAGGCTGGCCGAGGGAGGTGATGGCTTTCACTTCCAAGACACTGTACCAATTATATTCTAGGATCAACTGTCTAAATAGGCTTAGATTTAAGCTCCACAATGCCTAGCTGAAATGCTGTGTAGCATAAATCAGTAATTTGTTTTGTTTAGAAATGTTATTCTGGTATCCCAGAACCGACTTGTGGTGTTTTACCAAATTACTTGAGCACATGGGAATGTCCCATCCTAACACAACCACAGCTGAGGAATTAGCCATCTCCCCGACCATTTTAACAGGAACCATGGATTGCACACTCTGCACCATCCCTTTTGTGGAGGTAGAGACTTTATAAATGAATAGCTGAATTGTTCTAGCAAGGCAAAATGAGAAGCTTTCAGTTCTTTTCCTTTCTGCTCAATCTTTACATAGATGGTTTCAGGGAATAAGATAAGTGAATCCAGACCTCTCTACATGTCTGTAACAGAAAAATTTGAGAGGTAATTTATATTGATCAGTATTTGCTAGTGGAGGAAGAATTTGGATTTACTGTCCTCTTATTAAGGATTCTGTTAGCAACATCTAAGAGAAATGGCTATGAAAAGCCTCTTTTTCTGACTCAAAAAATAGCCAGGGTGGGAGTAATATTGATTCTGTGCCCTTAAATACTAGCATTTGTCGTCTTTGTCTTTGATTTCCTCCTCTATATACCAGTTTCTGCCTAACACATTCAAAGCAATAAATACCTGGAACCAGGTGATTGTATAGTATTATGTTTTGTCTTATAGTATTATATAGAATTAGGCCCCTGTTAGTGTTGGTCTTACAAAGGGGACGAGGGAGGTGAAGTAATAAACGTATCACTCATTCACTGATAAGAACCACATCTGTTAAGAATTCTGGGTACAGAACACAGACACACAAACACACACAGAGTAAATAGCAGTGTATTTTGGCTTACTTCAGTAAAGGGTACACAAAGGCTCTGGAGATTTATCCTGTTTATAGCAGCAGTTGCTGACCCTGTAAATCAAGTCTACCACTTTGAAGGGAAGCATAACCATTTGGGATTTAAAAAAAACACAGCTCTCCTCAGTCTTAGTTCAGTACTTTACCATCCTCTCTCTCTTAAGCTTTCAGTCAATAATGGTTGTTTCTGTAGAAGGATGCTCTGAGTATTGTTTCTGGTTTCCAGAAACCAGTGCTGTTTGAAAAATATTGGTTGGCTAAATGCCAGGCATTGGTTTTGGCCCAGGCTTGGTACAGGTTGGAGATCTGAACATGACACAGTAATGACTGTTGTGCTTATACAACCCATCTCATCTGTAGATCTATAAAAGACCTGTATAAATCATTACAAATTTAGTCCCCTTAATGATTTGTGAAATTTTGTTGGACCTGTTTTGCAAGTTCAGTTCCATATATTTTTGATTGGGTAATTAGAAAAGACTTTGCTCTAGACACTAAAATCTACCAGCTGCTTTATCACTGGAGTGAGTAGAATGCCTCTAAACTTGTTTTTGTAGCCTTTCACCCCTATGTCCAGCTGTGAGAATCGGAGATTGTGAGCTAAGGTATGGAGCTTCAGTAGACTTATCAGAAAAGATCTTCCAAGATGGGAAGATTAAAAAAAAAAATCACAGCACCTCAGGACATGGTGCTGAGGATTCAATATGTGTCCCTTTTCCCTCCTGAGTTAGAACCTCAGTTAGAAGCAGTGTACCCCAGTGTTATGCTAGATGTTTTGTTGCTGGAAATAAAAAAGAAATAATTAAAAAGAATAACACAGACAAAACCCAAGGTCCTGAAAACTGGATTAGAGATCCTGTGTCTCTTTACAAAGTAATAGGAAGGCATTTGAAGCTTCCATAATGTTTTGAAGAGAATACAGGTTTTATGTTTATCAACAATGAACATTTGTATAGGTATAGCAGTGAAATAGGCTGTTGAGAATGCTTTTGCACATAGAGTGCTGCTGTCACATCTTAGCAAAGATTTGAATGCTACTGTATACAAATATATATAATCCTAAGGAACCTGTGAAACAGGATGCTGGAAGAACAGTTTGTGATTTCAGAAGTGTGTTACATAAATGCTATCTGTAGATATGTCTTTCACTTCGCTATCTGCTGGTCCCTGACAAAGTTTTGCACTGGAATGTCACATATCGCATTTAATATTTGAAGTAGAAATTGTCCCCTTCTTCCTGTTTACCCAATTGAAACTGCTTTTGCAACTTCAGTTTTGAGGCTTTTGGCTTCCCTCAAAAAAAAAAAAGGGGGGGGGGAAAGCTTCATGGGACCATTTCCTAGCCATTCTTTTAAATGTCAGTATTTTATGGGATCAAATTTGTTTTGCCCATTGTCTGCTAAACTGCAGTTTTTATTACTGAAGCTAAGTTTAGATTCTAAATATTGCACTCCAGATGTGTTAATCAGAAATCTTTACCAGTCTTAATTGCAGAAATGTTTTCAAGATTCAGTGCATATTAACCGCCAGAGCCATTATTGGATGTTTTTTTCACATTTCCCTCTTGAAGATTGAATAGGAATTTGATATTACTAGTAAGCTGCAGAAAGTGTAGTCCCCTAGCTACTTCCTCCATGATCCAAGGATCCACATGGAAATAACAGGCTGTGTCCACCTACAGTTTCCATCTTAGGTCAAACCCCAGAAAGAATGATACCAATCCCATTCTATTCCAGCCATCTAGCTATTGCACAGCAGTTATAAACAGGATGTGTGGGAAGTCAAATGCAAAATGGCAACAAAATATTTGTGGTTAGGAACTTGAAGGAGACCAAACTTGAGGAAGCAAGGGAGAAAGATATAAATATTGGCACCTATGTGCAGCCAACTTTCTGTTATTGAAAGGGTATTGAGGGTAAGTTTGCACATTGTCTGTTCTAGCACCAAAGCATATCTTTAGGCAGTGACAGCTAGAAGTTGAGTAGGGTCGATACTTTTGTTCAGTGATGCTAAATTCAATTAAGAACCTAATTGTGTAATAACCTTAAGTTCTGAAGTGCTTTGTTGTGCGTAAGTTGCTAAGAGGCTTACAGAAGCATCAGAATTCTCAGCTTTCTGTTCCTTTCCATGTAGGCACACTACCTTGAGTTAGATCTCCCATGGTAAAAAGTAACAAATAGAAGAGAATCTGAAAAGATGAATTACAGCTTTGAGAGACCAGAAGAGTTGCTTATTGTGACGTTCTTTCTTGATTCCTCTTTTGAAAATCAAATGTGTTACAATGAAGAGGAACATCCTGAGTGGCAGAGCTTTCTGCTAGAAAAGCATCATGCACACATCGTGTTATGACATGTAGTGAAGAGCATGCTGTTTGCTAATTAGTCGTATCGTCTGGGGTTTCACGGCACAACAGCTGCAGAAACATGTTGCTGAACTTTGCATATGGGAATTCTGTATTTTGAGCAACCTTGCAATGCCTGGCAGGAGACAGCAAAGTATGGAGAGATCTTTGAACAGTCCCACCTCCTTTAAAAACTGGCTGACAAAAGAAGTACTGTTCCCCTCTTTCACACTCTTTTATTTCCATGTATGTTCCTAGATGTTCAGTGTGTGATTTCATTGTCTTAAATTGCATACTTTTTAAGAAAACTGTATTTACAGTTATATTCAGGCTGGGGGTGGAAGCATATACCTTCCAAGAAAATACTTGCAAAATATTGCATGAAAATGCTTAGCAGATTAGTCTATTAAATTGCTTTTTAAGTTGAACGTTGCTTTGCAGATTAGAAAACAGTGGCAGGAGACATAAAGCAAAATTCTTCTTCAAAAAGTGTCTTGTTAAATAAAATTCCCCATCTTAGTAAAGAAATCTGTTCCATATGCATAGTTGTTACGCTCTGTTTGCCAGCTCTAGTGACGAGTACTTCTTATTGCTCTTAGTTCATTGTTATTACTAGTTTCAGCAATAGTTAAGGAAGGGCAAGTCAGTCTGTTCTTTCGTATGTTTTTTCAGAAGACTTGACTTTGTGCGAACCCGTTATACCAATGAAACTCATAGCAACATACTGCTGAAGGCAAAATTACCTGGTACTACTGTGATGCAAGAAAACCAGGTTAAACATCAGTGCCCAGAGGTCTTTGTAGACACGGCAAATAGGAAACTGTAGCTTATTTTGAATTTGGCAGCTGAGCACTCTGTTCACTCCAGGAAACTCTAAGCAGGGAGTATTTGCAGTTTCCTCTCAGTTACCGTACTGCTGGTACCAAAGAAATGAGAGTAAGGACTTGGAGGCACCTGGCCCCATACTCTGACTTCCTTTTCATAACATTTAGGACAGTCATGACTAACTCCGTTGGAAAATCTAGGGGATATGCAGGAAGGGACTCTGTGATGAATTAGAAATGAACTGTAGAATATTTATAATCTCATGTAAATAGACACACTGAACTACAGAGCACAGAGGCATGAAAAGTTTGTAATGTCTGGATTTTTGTTTTTATTTCAGCTCATTCAGACAAACAAATTGAAACATTATCCCAGCATCCATGGAGACTTCAGCAATGACTTCAAGCAGCCATGTGTTGTGTTTACTGGACATCCCTCTCTTAGATTTGGGGATGTGGTTCATTTCATGGAGTTATGGGGAAAATCTAGTTTGAACACTGTTATATTCACAGGTAAGTAAAATGCAGATATCATTATCAAATTAACAATAGGTTGTGCGCTCTGGTTAAGTGTGGCCACATCCTAGGGGCTTTACTCATTTGGTCTGGGGCAGAAGTTTCTGACTTCAGTAAGAGCTCATCTAAATTAAGACCCCAGGATTGACTGTAGGGGCAAATGTAATTACTGTGCCATTTAATTCATTTTAGCCCTGCAGAGCCAACCTTTGCCATGCACAGTCCATTCCTGCCATTTCTAAGCAAAATCTTTGTTATGCACAGCAGTAAAATGCCTACAGGAAATTAATTTTTGGATTAAAAGCAGCTGCCTGCAAGTTAAACGCAGGCAAGACCTAATTGATGCTGGTCAGAAAGGAGAAACACTTCTTCTCTATATTCCATTGGAATCACAAACCTTTCCTCATCCCTTCTCCTGCCCTTTCATCAAAACCTCAGGTAACCAGACAGTCTGTTTCTAAAGATGTTTCTGTCATCTCTGCTGTTTCAGAAATGTGCACCCCATACAGACCTGGCAGTAGTGATCTATGCCATTGCTGCCTTTTGGCTGAGCTTTTTTTTTCAGACGCTTTTTGGCTGACAGACACATTTGTACCTGAAGCTGAAGGTACAGCTCTAGCTAATACCCAGGGGAGCTGTTTCCTCTCTCAATGACTCAGGCTGCTAGGGGCACAACAGGTCTTTTAAATTCCTCCACTTCTCCCAGTCTGCTTCTAGTGCTGAGCCTCCTTTTAATGGATTTAATGAATCGAGCCCTATCCACCTCGGAATGAGCTATGGTCTGAGATCCACAGGGCAGCTGCATCCTGGGACTATGCCAATCATTAACAGCAAAACAAAGTGTTTAAGAGAGAACATGAAGCTTTTGTGAAATCTAGCAAAGGGGGATATCTTCCAGATAGTTCAAGGCCTTCCCTCAAACTGACATTCTGTCCAGGTGCCTCCTCTTTATACCCAGCGTGTCATCCAAACAGAACCCTACAGTGGGCACTCTTCAGATCTGAGAAGGGAAATAATCCTTTAGGCCATTGCTACTGATTTTATGTATCTCTGGTATAACTGGGAGATGTGTTACACTATAACTTAGCCAGATAAAAAAGGTGTGGATTTTGGACTAGGACAAAGTAATTAGAAATGGGGAGGAGAGCACTGAGTAACTGATCAAACCTACTCCCACAGCAAGGGCATGATGGAGTCCCACTGTTAAGCTTATTTTCCTTCTCTTTTTATTGAATAGGACTGCTGGAAAGCACATAACCTCCTAAAGCAAAAAGGATTGGGAAAGGTTTATTTCCTTCCTTTGTTTTTTTACTGTAGACTTGAGGCTAGTGATGAGCAAGTCCCTTTGACTCTTTCACAGTATTGGTACCAAAAAGTGTCACAGTATCCTGATACTGTTAAACCAATTTGGAAAGATTTAAAGTGTGTAATTAGCTCTACTGCAAGGGGAGGGAAGATACAAGGGGGTTCCTGCTGAGCAGGTAAGACACTTAAATCTACACTGTGTTTATGCTGGGAAATGGTGCGTGGTACCACAGCACTAACGTCATAGCTGTTACAGTACCCATCATTCCTGACCTTTGAGGTAGTTTCAGGAGATACGCCCCAATTACAGTAATTGGTAAAATAGCAATATAGATATGCATTGTCTTGGAAATAATGAATTCTACACCAGTTGGGATTTCAATTAAAACCAGAGCGTGTACACCCTTTGCTGGGTTATGTATTTCATAAATCCCTAGGAAATCCATGGCATTAATCACGGCTCTGAATGTGCTACCCACCATCAGCGAGGGTGTCAGAAACTGGCCTTTAATGGCAAGAACTCTTATTCTGTGCCTTCTTGTAGGGAGAGGTAATTGACCTTTCTGTATTAAAATGTAATCCTTCTGTGAAATGAGGAAATAGAGCAGACTTCTGTTAGAACTTGGCCCTGGCAAGTTGTTAAGGCATCTGAATGGCAGTCCTAACAGCCTGTGGATACCTTAGGTCATGATCTTTGAGATTCATTCCTAGTTTATCCTTCAAATGAAACTCCAGTTGAGATCTGCTTTGGTTGTGATGACCCTGGAGTGCACAGTGGTCCCAGGTGCTTGTGTTGGTTTGTTTCCTGAATTTGTCCATACGTGGCTTTTGGACTCTGTCTCTGTCTGTAAGCGTATCTACTCGGCAGGATGTTCCTACTTCCCTATGACTGTCTCAGCTGGAACAAAGACATCTTTGTGCACAGAAATTCCTAGCAGATTAAATTCTTCTGTTCTTAACTCCAGTGGAAATCTGAAGCACCTCCATTGATGCCCAGGATTTTTATTATTTAATTATTTAGCTTGTTCTGTTTTAAGATAAAATCCCCTGTAGTTACAAAAAAAATTTAGTCCATTGAAGCAGTATGTGATAGCGGATGATGTTCTAGCTTTTCCTGTGAAAGATTCCTAGTTTCTAGTAACTAGGACCTTTAAACTACAGGCCAGGCGGTATTGTTAATGATGACACTGCTTGTTCAGTCCACAGGAGCTAGGTAGTCTCCACCTTTCCAATTTGTAATGTAAAAAACAACTACAAGAGAATATAGACTAAAACAGCAGCTGCAGCCAATAGACAGGATACCAGCTGTGAGTGAGCTGTAGTGCTGCTCTGCTTGCTTGTGTCATCTGCAAATGTTACCGCTGAAGCAGTGTTGAATAGATTATTGATCAAAAATATTGAACACCACTAAGCCACAAAAATTCTAGAAGAAAACATGGTAGAAAGAAGTCAGCTTCTTGTTCTCTCTCCGATAACAGCAATGCTTTAAAAACTAACTCCCTAGGAGATCTTAAAAACAGCTCATGCATGCCACATTAGTGCATCTTCGGTGGAAGATTTTATAACTCAGTGTCACACAGTAATAAATCAGATGTCTTGGGGGAAAAGCTAAAGACCTGTAATTCTGTCAGAAAAAGTCAATATGTGTCCTTGACAAGCACTGTCTTCCATCAGACAGGTGACTTCTGGTTTTTTGGTAGTTTCAAAACAGCTATTCCTGTATGTCACATGAGTTCACTGTGAGACTAGCTCAAGTTATGTTTTTCACATGTTCTAAATCTTCAAAGTCCTGTGTTAGAATTCCTTCAGAGATACTATAGACTTGATGCCATTTTGGATTCTTAGATCAAAAAATCCACGTCTGTACATTTTCTGAGCCTACTTATTCAAAAATACTTAGTCTGAATAGGTGCTGCCTCATGGCATTCTCAGATACAAGCAGTCAAATCTCTGTGTCATCCACAATACAAGATGGGATGGAAAAGCTCTCTTCTGATAACTTTTTAAACTTACTATTTGCGATTTCATTGTATATCTCTAGCAGAGGACCTGTGCCTGACTTAAGTTTTCTGGTTTTCCCCGGTGGGTTTTAAAATGTCTTCTGAATTAACCCTAATTGACCACTGGTCATTCTTCAACTAGCTACCTTCTCAGTATTCTTATTTTTAAACTTCTACTCATTGCTATTAAATTTAACTGCCATTAACTCCCATTTTTTACATGATATTTTTAGGCTTTGTTTCATTGCCACTAACACATCTGCTTTTAACTAGCATGGCTTTTTGCCCAGTATAATTTTTATTTCATGTTTCTAGATTCATGGCTTTTGGGGCATCTAGTAAGATGTTCTTGTACAACTATCATTTTTTGTTAATATTTCTCACTTTGATGTGCCCATGCAGTTATTCTGACAATTGCTTTAAACTTGGGAAAATTATCCCTTTGACAGTTCCAAACATATGTATCATTGGCTGATGCTATATTCTGTTCTCACAGGGTAAATATAACCACATCGTGATCACTGATACTTAGCCAGCAGCAGATTTTTAGGCTAGCAATTAACTTGTCTTTATCAGTAGAATGAGGCCCAATATTGAATGTCAGATGCCATGCTGGATGCTGAACTTCCTGTGGTAAACTTTTTAAGGACATTTTTTCTTGCTGTCTACTTGAGAAATGCAGCCAGTGGTCTCCTCAGGCTGATGTAAGAACATAGAAGATGGCTGTCTAAATCAAGATTGAAGTCTCTGTATTTAAGTTTCCTTTAAATTCATCCTTTTACACAGCCTGAGCAGATACCAGAGAAATACCTCATACCGTTTTCTAGCAAGGCTTGGTCGTTCGCAACTGCACTTCACTCTGCAGGTTGTCCTTGAGGCCCTGTGGTTCAAAATAGTCTAGCAGATAAGTCTTTCATGCGTCCCCTTCTCTTTTTCTCATTCTGTATTTACCAAACTAATATCAGTTTTTCTTTTCCTAGCATTCCCTTTATGTGATCTATCCCACAATTACCAGATAGATAGTTATGGCATAAGCTTTTCCACATCATTAGTTGGTGGCCTCCAGAATCAAGTGGCTACTTGTATACTACACTGTGTCACCTATGAGACCTACGTTTTTCATTCACCAAAAAACCAGTATTTTTCTGTAGTATTCTCAATGATGTATTAGTCTCTGTGTGAGTAAAAGCCCATTCAGTGCATGATTTTTCCCTGGGAAACCTCTAATCTGATTTTTAAAAGTCAGTAATAAGAGTACAAAGGGAAGTTGAGAATTGCTAGGTCTAATAAAGATACCAAGTGATAAAGTTATCACAGCCCATCTTTCCTTCTGGATACCCGCTACCGCAAGCAACCTTCAGTTCATACTGGCCTGAACTAGAACTGCTCTGCTGGCATAACTGGAAAAAGCCCAATTCCCTGTCCCTCCAACACGAGGCTCCCTACCGGTCCTCTTGGGTTACATTAAAATTTGGACCCTTGTTTTTCCACCAGTCTAAACCTGGCATTTAGATTAAAAAAAGAAAAGGTATATGTATACTGTAAGGAAGAAGAGAAGTTGGGAGGTAATGTGTCTGCAGCAGTGGACATTGGTACTCGTTATGAAGATACGATCTTTATGCTGCGTTTTTGTCATAGTGAAAACAAGCTGACATTTGGGTTACCTTATGGTACCAAAAATGTGTACATCTTGCCCTCTTTTACAGGATCTGATTAAAAATAAGAGATTATGTTTTTGTCTTGATTAAATTTGTTATAAAAATCATGCAATAATGTGTTCAAATGAAATAGTATTGCTCTGTTGCTTGATTAAGATAAGACTAATTGTGGGCATAATTTTCATCAAATTAACTGAAAATAACGGGTGGGGGAAGGAAGAAGGGAAGAGAAATCTGTAACAGAATTAACATTGCTGAACAACAGCTTGTCTAGACTAGAATGTGGAATCAGAGAGGAATTGGGCCATCTTTGTTCTTAATAGGCATTCAGTGTTTTCAACGTTTCTCTTTTCAGAACCCGATTTCTCTTATCTGGATGCCCTGGCTCCTTATCAACCTTTGGCAATGAAATGTGTTTACTGTCCCATTGACACAAGACTGAATTTTATTCAGGTGTCTAAATTACTCAAAGAAGTCCAGGTAATGAATTTTCTGTTGCCTTTTCTAACCTTTCTTCACACACCTGAAATAAATAGGTCAATTGTGAACAACTGTTACATTAAACAATAGCAAAATCAAGACAATACCCAAATTCTTTTTTCCATGAGAGAGCACACAGCATTGAGCTCTCCTTTATGATCCTGCTCCAAAATGAATATGGCATGACTGCCAATCTCTGCACAGAGTGGCTGGAAGATCCCTAAAAGCTTAGAGCGCAGAGCAAATGGTGCGTACGTTCCTTTCCTCCTTTTTAGGTATATATAGTCACAATAACTTTATTCCTTATTCTTTTTCATGTTTGTATGAATAAGCTGGCTGTGTCTAACACAGTCTTAATGAAAAGGATACCAAGTGCTGAGTATCCTCAGCTCCCTCAGCTTTAACCATCTCCTCTGCTCTGTATCCTGGAGCTGATACTTGCGTTGGTCCTGGCACTGCTGTTCTGGAGTTTCACTCCCATGTTTCTTCCAAATCCACTGCTTTCCTTACTCCATTTGCAAAATCCAGACTTCTGTCTAGGAAGAAGGCCAGAGTGTTCATGTAGTCTCTGCTTTTCCCCCTTGACTCTTTTTGGCTTTAGTGGCCTCTCCTTGTCCATACAATTAGTTTCTACTGAAATTTGCTTTCTGACTCATGACATAATTAAAATAATACCCAGTTTTTTTCCTGGCTGAGCTTTTCCTTTTGTTCTGTCTTCAACTTGAACACAAAAATACATATTCTTCCAAACCTCTTAACAATGTCTGGATCATTTTATCTCATTGTTCTGTGACCTGGCTTGTCACCGCACAACTGATAGCAATTGCCACTGCCTGTTTTTCGGATAAGCATCTTCTTCCGTGTTACTACTGAAGTATAATGCTGTTTCCAAAACAGTTTGCAGAAACACTGTCTTGTCCTTTGGCTTCCTTAAATTCTGCAGTGATCCTTTGGGCAACCAGCGTGTTTATGCTTTGTTAATACATTGCTGACAGGTCATGAAAACTCAGAGTTGCTTATTGTGGTAATGTTTTTGCAGCCTTGCATACTGATACATCTGCCTCACTCCATGGTAATGTTTTTGCAGCCTTGCATATTGATACATCTGCCTCACTCCGTGCCATTTTGTGATGGTCTCCACCACTACTGTCATTTGCTTCTAATTTAGATGAGAATGATTTGGAAGAAAAAGCAATTGAATATTCTTCTTTTTTCTCTCCTTTTGGCAGCTAACATGACTCCTGATATTGAAGTGGTGATTAAAGACACAGATTTAGGCCTTGTTACTCTGGACACTGTTGTATACAAAGCAAAGACTGCCTGCTCCTTGAACAGTTTGTTCCAATACTGACTGGATCTTCTCGACTGCATCTTTTGGATGTTGTTTTCATACAAATAAATTAGCTTGCTAACAACAATCTGCAGACCTCCTTATGGCAATGATTACTGTTGTAGGGCAGCACGCAGAATCAACCAAACACTTTTATAAGTCACCACACTCTTCTTTTCCAGCCTCTCCATGTAGTTTGCCCGGAGCAGTACACTCAGCCACCACCCACCCAGTCTCATCGCACAGATCTGATGATAGACTGCCAGCCTCCGCCAATGTCCTACCGCAGAGCAGAGGTGCTGACTCTTCCCTACAAGCGGCGCTATGAGAAGATCGAAATCATGCCAGAAGTGAGTAACGAAAGTGGGGTAAAAGATGGTGGCTTCTTGCTCATACAGCCAAATCCAAGCTACTGCTTCAGTAGCCCCTTTGACTAAAGATATCTTGTGGCTGTGATTTACTGTTGATTATGATCATGTAAAGCACTTTCTATCAAATGGAGGGCTAAGAAGCATTTCTGAGAGAGATTTTCACTGTGTAAACTAATGGGAATTGAAAAAAACATTGTGGGCAGGCAAAAAATATGTTCAGGTTAATTGTCCTTTGCAAGGATATATCACATCTCAAAATACAGAACAAATAGCAATCTCTGCTAGCCACCTGTGAGGCAAGCCAGTCATCTCCAGTTTAAATATGAGTAAGATGAGGCATTGCAGTTTGAATTAGTGGTCCAGGGCCATGGAAAGGAACCAAAGAATCTGGGAGTTAGTAGCCAGGAGTTGTCTTTCTCGTTCTCCAGCTGTACCTGCCGTGAGAAATACACTTTCCCTTGAGGAGCGGTATTCACTGTTAAAGGTGTAGTAGTGAAATGGCTCATTTGTATTACAACAGTTTCAATAAATAGTTAATTCCTACAGACTGCTGAACTCCAGCAGGTTAATGGGTTGCTTGTAACCATCTATAATGTGGACTACTTATGTCTGCAACATCTATTAATAATTTATTAACCCCATAAATCAAATATAAATGTACCCATAATACAAAGGGTGACCCATATTCTAACAGACATGATCTTAAAATATTTTTTTGACAATCCAATCAGCACAAATGTGTCCTTGGATCAAAGGTGACAGTGGCTTTTTACAAGCAGGCGTTACTGCCCTTTAGAAACTGTTGAATATGTGAGTCTACTTTTCCTCAGAGTGTAGAGGGAGGAAGTATCCTTACTTAAGCCAAACATGAAGTACAGAACTGGTACCCATGTAACAAAATCCCTCAGCCAGTCTGCAACACCCATTCCTACCATTTCACATGTGTCTACTTTGTGGATCAGCTCTGTTAGGAGCCTGCCCAGCCCACTGGTTAGAGGACTGCCAGAGACAAGGAGGGATTTTTTAATTAGAAAATATACTTGGATGCAACTCCATCATGGCATGTATATTCAATTTTTTTTGAAATTTGCATATTTATTGGATCCTGTTAAACCTAAGACTAGTAAAACGTGGCTTCCATTCACACCAGCATGACCAAACCAAATTGTACATTCTGAGTGCAGAAAGCCAGTACATGGCTTACCTATTATTTAGATTCCACTGAAGCTTTGGGTTTTTCTCTAAACTGCAGGGGTCTAAGTGAGCCTTTGTATGTGAGCCTATCCGTTGTGTCAGCCCCGTGAAGAGGGTGGATACCAGCTTTTCCTGCAAACAGAATGCAAATTAGCATGGATGCTACAGATGAATATTCACCAACCCTCATACATTTTGAAGCTCCTGTCAAGGGGGGAGGGTTGTCTAAAAGCTAGGCTGGTCCATAAGAGTCGCAGGTTCAGCTTCTTGCTCTGTTGGTGTCTCCCTGTATGATCAGCACAAGTCTAAAACACAAAATGCAGCTCACATTGGAAAGGACACCGAGGACTGCAGAGTTCCCTGGCAGAGCTTATTAGTCTGAAGGCAGTGCCATGCTCATGGGGCTAGACCACATCAGAAAACAAGTCAGTGTTTCTCTTGTTAGCTTGGCTGTTGGCAGCAAGATCCCTTATACTTGAGGCTCAAGAGGCCACGTAGATTCAGTCTCATTGGCAGCCACTAATGTGAAAATGCTCTCCATTTCTCAAACCCAGTTCTCCAGTGGTTTTTAGGTGCCGTCTGTCACTGAAGTGAATGGATTCTTCCTATACCTCTAGGTAAAACCAGTGCATAGGAATAAAAGCACTTCCCAAAACTGCTGGGGTGTTGGAGGGAGGATGCACTATAGACAATGTTGTGGTATTTACCAACCTGGAAATGGGTATCAAAGCAGCACGTGGAAAATGAGAGCTGGTTTCTATTGCATTCACTTTAACTTGGAGTGTTCGAGCAGAAAGCTGCACAGAGAGGAATATTGACAGAAATGGCCCTTTTTTTTCCTCTAACAAATAACATCAAATTGTATTCACACAGGAGTCCTAATTTCAAAGCTATCTGTGCTCAGGGAGTAGAAACATCTCATGTGATTTTCCATGTTCAGGTATTCTCCCTGGTTTGAAAGCTGCGCTTACCAACTTGTTGCAAAAAGCTACTTAGTATGTAATGACACTCCTGAAAAGACTTTTTAATAGGATACAGAAGTTAGGTAGACCAGATCATCCCTGTGACTTTCAGGAAAACTGTTGTCCTTCCCCATTGGCGTCAGGGAGGTAGTCTTTGCTTGCCTCAGGGGGTTCTTTGAGAGTTAGACCCATTAGTTGTTGTGTGCTTGCCTCTGAGAGCAAGGCTGTGATTCAGGGCTGTTAATAGGATGCCATTCCCCAGCACTGAGTTACGCAAATCATCCTCAAAAAAGGACCTCGCTCATTCTTTTTAAGGGAACTTGCTAGAGGAATAGCAATACCAACTTTGTAGTGATCACAGACTGTCTCCCTAGGACAATCTCTATTTCAACATGTCTTCATCACATCATGGTGTGAGGCTCGTTTTTGCTTCCAGCTTGACCTGCAGAGTGGTGATAAGGCATGGGAGGGATGGTACGTTGTCTTCTACCCTGTCTGACTTCGAGGCTGAGCAGCATAGCTGATAACTGCTGAGTAGTGTAACAACGTGATCTCTCGTACTCTGTGTAAGCAGTCACAACACTCAATCCCAAAGGATCATTGTCTGGTTTGCAAATAAATGGGAGAAGGAGGAAAAAAAGACTGTCTTTTTCTGGGGCCTGTATGTCCTTTGATGCTAACCCACTAAATAAGCACCTTACTTCCCTAATAATTTTTATGTGCCATCTGCATGGCTTGCTTCATTCCCTCTCCCAGGAGAAGAGCCCTGTCTGTCTGTCCTGTTGTGCAGAGAGGTCATTAGGATGTTGGTTTTGAGAGGTTGATGCAGATGGCCTGTTGGTTTCAGGCAGGGTTTACACAGTGGTGGCAAAAAATGGCTGAAACTTCCCCTTCTGCTGGGTGGGTTGTGCAAGACAGGATTGCAGATATGATAGATGAGGCTCCCTGGTGGGGAGTATTTGCTGCTTCATGTCCCCTTTTCAGTAGTTTCATCCAGGAACAGTCTCTAATGGTGCCTGAATGTATAGGAATTTCTATACTGCGAGGAAAGGGCATTTGTTTCATGTGGGCTACCACCAGCTCTGGGGTTCTGTGAAGGGTCAAGTGGCAGTTGGAAAGGGTATTTTATAGCTCCTAGCAAACTTCGCTATTGTTATTTGTCAAAACCATGTTAGCCAAAAATGGGATGATGAAATCCACCCTGGAAAAAAAAGTAATTGCTAGATCTGCTCCAGGTCTAGGACTTGTGTCTAAAGTACATCTAAAAGTCTCATAAAAGAATGTGTGCTTCAATGAAGTCCTGATCAGGGCCCTCTCCTAACATCCACAGCCCTTTCTCAGAAATGGACATGTGCTCAAACTTCTGTCTGGATTCTGAAAGCTTTTGAAAACCAAAACAGTTGGCTCATCATGGTTTCAGTCAATACAGACTGGCAGTATGGTAGTGTGAAATTTCCTTTCCAAAACTGTTTCGGTGGTTCAGATTCTGGCCTGTCAGACTAATGTAAATTTACTTATGCTGCTGGAGCTTGTCTACATATCAATCACTTCACCGAAGAGCAAAGTCAGGTCAAGCAGGACTGTTGTATGTTAATGAGATTTACACTCAGAGCAGCCTTTGTTTAGAGAGAGGTTTTAACAGTCCCAAGGCACCAGGCTGGAATGGCTCTCAGAGGTATTGTGGAAACCTTTACACTTTAACTAATTTGTTCTTCTCCGCATCTGCCTTTCACTTTAAAAAATAATAAAAAAAAAGACTGCTTCCTGGAAATTGGTTAGGCATTGTCTATTCACAGGAGAACGATGGGAAAATGGAAAACACCTTCTGGAGCAAACAGATAAATTAAACAGTAGTGTTTGAGCAAATAATGTGCCTCCAGTTTAATTACAGCTGAACAATGGTGCGGATCACTTGATTTCAGCAGCAAACTGACTTCAGTGAGGGCTCTGCGTTTTAAAGGTACTCTGTTTGCAAGTTCTTCAGGACACAGGCCAGTATAGGAGAGTGTGAATGGGCAATGCATAGCCTGACATGAAGTGAAATTATAAGGAACTACTGCAGAGAAGAACTAGGAAAACAGCCACTTGGCAGCCCATTATAATTATGTAGCTTTCACTCCCCCCTCCCCTTCTCCTGTCTTGACTTCTCTTTCCAGGTAGGATCTTGCCAATTCCTTTTTGAGAGAAAGAAACACAAAACAGGGCTTTCATCTTACCTCTCCAACTTCCTTCCATGTTTCACGGACTAGAGAGTTTTAATTTCTGTCTGTCTTCTAACCCTCAACTTATTTTGGTGACTCTACATTATCCAGTCTCCTGACCTCTCTGTTCCTTTTCCCCTGACTATTCCCCTTGTATAAAGATGCCGTAGTCTCATTTACCATAAAGTAAATGAAATATAACCAGCCTGCTTGCTTCTGCTACTATCATTTCTCCTTTCAGCTCGAAGCTCACTGAATCCACTGTCTGCAAAATTGCCTGGAGTCCCTCCCTTGTTCTAGCACAGGCCCTTTCTGAGTTTGACTTGACCTTTTGACATTCCACTAAAACTACTCTTGTCCCAGCTTTTACCAACCTTTTTTTAGACAAAGCCAGAACCACTGTAGTCTGCCGTCTTCCTGATTTACGTCATCAGTGTTCAATGCAATCAGCTGTTCTTTTCTTCTTAAAAATGTCTCCCACCTCACTCCCGTGTCTCTTCTCTCCTGGCTGTTCAACCTGCCATGCTTCTGCAGAGAATTGTCCTCCCTTCTCCCTTCTTTTGTGGGCTTTGAATGTGTTATCCTTAATTTCCTTTGCTTCCCCCCGCCCCCCCCCCCGCCCTGTATCTTTTCTCTGGTTGGTCTCATCCACAGATTGTCCTATTTAGATTGATGAAACTCGGATCTGCTTTTCTGCTCCCCGCCTGCCTTTGCCTGCCCACATTAATATCTAGGTTTGTTTCTCCTTCATTTTTTGATGGCTGGCTGTAAGATAACACTCTTTTCTGGCCAGGCACTCACCTCCCTTTTTCCCAGTCAGCTTCAACAACATTACATTCTGACTTGACATTCTGACCCATAAACCGGTTACTGTATTTTGAATATTTTGATTGATGCCCTTTTCATGTCTTTCAAATGACTCATCTTTTGCATCTGTAAGCTGCTTGCCTTTACTCTGAAGATATTTCATGTCCTTGCTTCCCCTACATGTCATTTTTCATTCAAGTTTGAGGCTGATTTCTGCTTCTGCCGGTTCTGGCTTCCATTGTCCTCTTGTAAGTTCCTCAGACAACTGTTTCCTGCCTGCTCCCAGGCTATGCAGCATAATGGGGAAGAGCTTCATTAAACAGCCATAAATCTATTTCATTACACTTTTCAAATACCTCCTTAAAACTGTCTTTTGGCACAGGATTGGCAAAAAAGCCAGTGGTTAGCTTTTGTACTGAGACTACTGTTTATAATCCCCCCCAGGATTAGTTCCTGTTGGTTGGTCAGGACATATTTTTCTGTTTTGATTTCCAGGCTTTGGGGGCAAGGGCCATCATGTTGATCTGGAGCCCTGATCCATTAGTTGAACATGGAACATGTACGTGGAAAAGAAGAGGTTTGTTCCATTGCTCAAAACTGCAGGACTAGCCCTTCAACTTGTTTTATTTCTCCACTAGATGTTGGCTCTATGGAAGAGTAAAGCTAAGATGTAGGCATTTGCAAGCAATAATGTCAAAAACTTTAGATATTTATGGCATGATTCTTCATCCATTGAAGTTAATGAGACTTTAAGATGTGCTCCAGAGATAATTGTAGCAGACCCACAGAGACTGAAAGATCTGTTAAGTTAGGGTTAGTTTAGCAACATAATCATCCCATTGAAAACACTTGGATTCTGTAAAATCTGAGGCTGAAACCCCAACAAGACATGACTCAGATCACCCGCTAATGATTATATAGATGCCCTTAGTTCTAGGATGTTTTTTCTTCTTTGTTGGAAATGCCCTTGTTCCTTTAAGTCTCATTAGAAAGGTTCCTCGACTTCCATTCTAGTGCACAATGGCCTACAGCACGCTTGTGCCTTGTTTAATATGCTTTCTGGTCATGAATGCTTACTCCACTGGCTTGTTTAAATCTTTAGACCTTTCCCCTTCGGTGCATGTGTTTGACCACATATCTTTTTGTTTTCTCTGCAGGATCTGATACTTGTAGACTTCCTGCACTCAGACTCTGCCTGATTTAGCAGATGCTGTAAAGCCAAGGCTGAATCTGTTTGAGACTTCTGCCCACACTATAATCTCTTGTGCCTTTCTGTGTCTGGTTTCAAGTGACTTGACAACAGAACTCCTGGTACTTAAATAGTGAAGGGATAAGAAGAGGCAGGGAAGTAGGAGGTGCGGTAAATTGTCTTCCTTTCCTAACATTGCCATCCAAATATAAGTGACAGGATGAAGACCATGTTTCTTCTGTTTACAAAACTGACTGTACAGGTCATCCCTGCTTGTGAAAGGGCTATTGCACAGCTTTTAAGCATGTGGAATATTTGTGCACTCTTTTCCTATTAAAGGTACAAGGGGAAGATGCTTTTCTGCATCCAGAAACTGGATTTGATGTGTGTGAGGAGCAAGGTGAGTGGAGGGATGGAGAATGAGGCAGGTTGTTCTCCATTCAGATTTTGCTGAGGGCTACTTATTATAAAAACCTCTGTGAAACTGTGATCACTAGGGCCTGGTGGACTCCCTCTGAAAGCAGGCAGATCTTAAAATCTTTGGGCTTCTCTGATAATTGGGAGAGGATATTTTTCTGTCACATACGAATTGCATCCTTTTTAGGGACTAGGATCTGGGTGAGAATCTTTTCATACTTGGCAATCTCCAAGGCTGTAAACAATCATTTCCACCTAGAAATGGAAGTGCCCTCATGGGTTACATGGCCAGAACCCAGCTGCAGTTAGTAATAGTGTTTATAACATGCCTCCAAAAATGTAAGGCACCAGCTTCAAATTATGAAGACTTTTGCCCCTGTTGTTCCCACTAGAATGCTGTTCAAACCCCCACTGTCTCTGATGGCTAGAAACATCCTAATTTCCAACTTATGCGTATTCATGGCTGGTCTGCACATACTTATTCTTAACATCATGTTTTAGCATAAATAGATTTTCCCTTTTGTTGGTATTTGCCCTGTGGTCTTTATGTAGAATAATCAAATTCTCCTTTTAGCTTTCTTTTTGCCAGGCTAAACAAGCCAAGATACTTAAGTTTCCTCTTACAAGAGAACTTCTCCTGCCCTAATCTACCCTTCAGAATATCTTACTTGAACTTAAATTACCCACAATTTACAAGTAGTTTAGATGAGATCTTGCTGGGCCCAATATAATAGCAATAGCTCATCTCTGCTAGAATTACCTGATATTTTCTGGAGTTGCGTTTGCTTTTTCATGGCCGTGTCACATTTGTGACTCTCAGTTCTCATGGGGTGGACTAATAAACCTGGACCCTTCACCTCTGTCATTTCCAGCAGCTGCCAGCTCACAGCAGAAATTCTCGGCATTAGCCCAGTCGCTGGCCTTACATTTCATGCTATTGAATTTCATCTTGTTTTTCTCACTTCAGTTCTTGAGGTCATCTAGTTCTTCCTCTATGATAGCCTGATCTTTCTTTCTATTAAGGGTGCCTCTACAAACTTCAGTGGGGCCTTCTGAACACTCTCTTCGTTCTGTACTGAGGTCATTAATAAAAATTGGATGGGAGTAGGCTCAAGACTGACCCTTCAGGAATTGCAGCAACAGCCCAGTAGTTGTCTGGGAATATTTTTGCTTTAACCAGCATGTTCCCCACCTCAGGACTGCTGTAGAAATCCACAGTTTGTAATTTCCCATGTGGTACGTTGCTAGTGCTTCATGAAGCACAGACTGTGGCTCTTCCTCAGCAGTTGTCTTATCAGAGAAAGCTGTTGTGTTAGTTGCATGTAATCCACTTTTAATGATTTTTTTTTTTTTTAATTTTCCTTCCATTTATTTTATTACTGTGGTGTAGTAGCATGAGTAATGGACCTCTTAGTAGGATTTCTGAGCACTAGGTGTTGCACAAGCACTGAACAAAACTCATCCCTGCCCCAAGGAATATATTACAACTTTATTCTTTCTTTGTTCTAAGGACTTGCAATGTGTTGAGTTCGTAATGGGTCTGTCCTGCCCAGTGGTTTCACAGCTCTGTTTCATGTCTTTGATTTCTCTGGTTTGATAGAGAGTTGCAACTCTGGCTCCTACCTCTAATGCAGGGATCATACATTTATGCACAATTTGCAAATCTGGAAAATACACATTTAATGTTGATGTAAAAACCCAGCTGTGTCCCTTTCTAAATACACATGCTATAATCTAGTGTACACATTAGTGAATTTCAGATCTGAAAAGTTAAGGGGATTTTAATTACTGATAAGCTTTGCTGTGCTCCTGCTTGTTCCACTTTGCTCCAGTCCTGGAGGGTGAAGATCCACCTCGCCTCACTCAACTCAGACTTCACCTCTCCCTGCTGAGTCAGTCTTCCCACGTCCTCTCTAGTGTAAGCCAAGAGATATTGCACTTATAAAACTTGAAGGTGAAGAGGGAAAAGGAAGAAGTTTGGAGAGGTGTCCCAAAAATCTAGGAAGAAATCACTGGTAGTCACCACTGCCAGTACAGCTGCAACTTGGATGTTAAAATACTGGCTGGTATATGTCTGTGCATGTCTGTCCCTGGGAAAATCCTCCATAGGGCCAAGACTACATGTGTGAAAATTCTGGTTCTCTCCTGATTTTATTCACTTGATTATTCAGCCTCAATTTTTTTTTTTTATTGTAGGAGTTTCAGATCCCAGCCTCAGTCATTGTTCAGCTCTTTATTGCCAACAAGAGGATTTTTGGCTGGTGACTGAAGATGGCATGCGACCTTAAGCCTAGGGAGAGTTGTCCCCGATGAAGGCCTTAGTAGAGACTTCAGAGTAACCTAACCCACGTACTTTGTTCTTCTTCATAAACAACTATAGTTTGGCCAACAACGGTGTTTGGGCTCACATAGTATGTGTCAGATCTCTTTTTTTTTTGGACAATGCAGTCCTACGCAAAAGATTCAACTGCAGTTTACGGTAAAAATGTCTTTACTCTGCAAGAACATAGGTGCACAGCTCTGATCACGGGAGCAGAACATTCCAAGCTGACTCTTCTCTCCGTCAGCCATTACAAGGTTCATATCAACACTTGCAGTTTCAGACTACTGAGCGTCAATTACTTTTGGTTTTTGGTTGATCTCTGTTTTAAACTTTCCTTAAGAGGAGGGATTTAAAAAAATTTAATACACACTACACATATGTACACACACAAGTTTGTCTTAAGGCAATCCAAGCGCTGATCCATAGGCAGGGGACTGATTAATGTGATGTTAGTTCTCAGTGCCGTGTGTCTCTGCTTTTGTGACTTTCTTGATGCCAGCATGTGGCATTAGACTTGTGATAATGACTGGAAGGAAGACACATTTATTCTTGCATAGTGGGGGGCTTTTCGATCTCACAGACAAAGGCATAACAAGATCCAGAAACCGAAAGTTGGACAAATTCAACCTTGAAATAAGACACGGTTTCCTAGCTGCAAGGAAAATTAAAGTTTGGAACAGCTTGCGAGAGGAAATGGTGGAGTTGCCATTGCTTGGAGTATAGCCAAGATTTGCTCTCTCTCTGAAAATGGTTTCTTTAATCCAGCATTTTGGAAGAGTTCTGTGATTTGTGTGTGCAGGTCAGTTGAAAGGAGTATAGCAGTGCTGTCTGGTCTTGGTGGGTGAATTACTGGATGTGATTAAATGACCTTTTTGGTTTGGGTCAGTGAACTTCTATAATAAAAGGATTAGCCACAGCATGGAGAGGGCTGTGAGATGAAGCAATATCTTAGAGAAAATAAAAATGAACGTCTGTCTTACTGTCTTTTTGATGGTTAATAATTAAAGTGTTGCTATTTACCAACTATGTGGTTAAAGCCTGCATAAATGTTAATATCAAAGTATTTCAATGGCAGAAGAGGACTTCGATTCTAAGCGGCTCTCTGTTTTTTAAGGATCTTTCTCTTTACGGTGTTTGTCATTTTGCCATGTATTCTTCATTAAAGCCCATTTTGTATTGATCCTCCTCTGGAAGGTGGTGGGAAGGGAAAGTGCCTTCGACCACTGCAAAGTGCAACTTAACACACTGCTGCAAGTGTTACTATTTTTAGGTCCCAGGGGAAGTCTGAAGCAATTATTATCATTATATTTTCATTCTCTTAGCCTTCAACGACAAACTGTAAAGGCTGTATGCAAATTGCCTGCTTTAAAGATCTTGAACAGAGTTCCAGAGAGAGAGCAATCTGAATTGCTCCATGAAATTTTGATTTCTAAGATTCACCAAGTCAGAATATGTGCAAAATTTAGGGGATTTCAATGCAGCCTTAAAATGTCTGTGTTTTTCTCAAACAATCATCTATGCAACTGTTTTACTTCAAGGAGGTGCTCTCAAAATGTTCCTGCAGCTTTAGTAGTGGTATGTAAGATTTTCAGAAGTTAGTAGTAGTAGCTGAACTTTGCTGCTAATGAAGCCAACAGAAAAGCCTTCTCAGTGCTTTGATGGCAAAAGGATTAGGCCAGTAGTGAGTGCTTTTTGAAGTCGAGTTCAGTTGCTTCTGTATTCATAAGGATTAGAGCTTTGTAGTAAGAGAGTGGTCACGTACGTAGTCATAATTTACAGCAGACCAGGGTACTCGGCAGTACGATTTTGGTACCTGAAATTTCTTGAGAAGCGGTAGGGTTCAGCTGTTCTGCTCCATCCTTCTCCTGGTTTGGATCCTCTTGAAAATTCACTAGATGGTCTTTGGTAAGGAATTTAATCTTGCTTTGCCTCAGGTGCGCTATCTCCAAAATGGGAATATACCATGCTTTTCTAAAATCCATTTAGTTTCTTTTTCCTGCTTTTCAGGCATGGGAGCATCTGGCAAGGTAAAGAGAGCTGATGTTGCCTTGCTGGCAGGACAATGATAATAGCTGCTTCTCCAGAGCTCTGCTCTGGGGAAACGCTACAGTAGATGGCTGAAGTTTCAAAAGAACTCCTTTACCTGGAGGTTAAGCTCTTCTTAATATATGGCTCCAACTGGAGGTGCCATGTGTTTGAAGGTGAAAGGGAATGGAATTCAGGTGAAGATCATCTTGCAGAGGCCCTTTCTGCATGAGATGGGTTGATGGTCTGGGTGGGTTGATGGTTCAACTGTTAGGAAAAACAGCCAAGTAGATTCTGTCTCTTTAGGTGTGACGTCTTCACAGCTGAAAAGTCCTCCCATCCAGTGGTGTAACGCATGAGCCATCCTACCTGTTTTTGTTTTGTGAATCACCTGCAGGGTTTCCCCCCAGACACAGAGCACACTTCACGCATCCTTGCCTTCAGGTCCACAGTGAATAACAGGAGTGTACCTGGCTGGGAGTGATACTTGGAAACTGCTTGGGCTGATGGCCCATGCGGTGTGAAGGTACCTGTTTATCTAGGACTAGATCCTGGCTGTATTCGTGGATAGGACTCCAGGGCGGCTGCTGCCCAGTGTATTGTCATCTAGGACTCCCTTGGAGGGAAAAAGGGAATAATTTTCTGTGTTCGCGAGCACTGTGTTCTGCAGCGTTCCTTGGGAAACATGGCTGGAAGAGGTGCTTCCCAGCTGGCCAACTTCCACAAGTTTCAGCAGGTGCAGTACTGCCCGCTCCACATTCACTGCCAACACCCTCAATACTGAGGATCTTGGGAGGTTGCCATTGAATTCAAAGTTGGAGCCAAGACTAAATTTTATTTCTTTCAGAGAAGAATTATATAAAAGGCAGTGGAAGGGTTTCTGTGCAGTGTTGTAAGGAAAAATTTCAAACCAGTCAACAGAGCCATTGGGTTTTTAAGGACAAACCATTTTCTTCCAGCTGTTCTGCAGACAGAATGCCGCAGCACTAAGGAACTGAAAGGAAACTGGCTTTGATTTTTCATTGTTCATGTGCGTAACAAGCATAATAAATAACGACGAACTGCATTATGAGTTTTACTAATCAAAATTATTATTAAAGCAGTTGATGTCTTTTTAAACGAGGTTTTCTCTTTAATTGTTATATTTTGTGAGACTTGCCCTGGTCACTGAAAACCTCGCACTGCTTTGATAACGGTGTGAAAGTCAGTACCTTTAAGAGCTGGAAGGAGGGCTAAGCAGGTAAGGGGAGCACTCTGTCATTGTATCAGTGGGTTTATGTTTACAGTTCATCAGTCCATGTTTAAAAATACCATGCTGCCAATTTAAATCACAGCTGGATTCATACAAATTTTGAGATTATCACTTGCTGAACGAAATCCTTCTTTTGCTTTAGCTTGCAGATTCGCTTGTGCCCTTGGAGATTAAGCCTGGTATTTCCTTAGCAACAGTTTCTGCCGTGTTGCATACTAAAGACAACAAGCATGTGCTGCAGGTACAGTATAATGGGAAAGGGAGAAAAATATCCTCACACTGGGTTTCCTGCCATCTGGGACCCCAGCTGTTCTCATGAGGCAACCCCTCCAACAACTCTTTCCTCACCGGAGCAGAGTCCTTGTCAGATGCTTTGTCCTGGTATGTGTGATTGAGGAATTACACTTAGAGTAGAGAGTGGGATGCAAATAAATCTCTCTACCCTCTTTTCATTGGCCATGTGCCTGGCTAAGATAAAAGGGGAAGTGAGATTATTCCCGAGGAGAGGCTACAAATCATACTGCTGTCTTCTATAACCCATACACCAGGATCAGCATCAGTCAGCCTCTCATGGACTTAGAACTGAGGGTCAGAGGGTGACCTAAAACATTAGACATGTGAAGGGACTGTTTTCCTTAAGTTGCCCCGTTCCCCAAGAAGCAGATTGTGCGCCCTTGTACAAAGTAAGAGTGTACACTCTCTTCCTACCACCTCCTTTAGGCTGACGCTGCAATTCCTGGCATTAGTGCTCCGCAGAAAGAGATGATGTCTGGTGGACCTGCTCAGCAGTGGATGCCCTGGTCCCCTTTCTCATTTCACACATGAGCGTGCAGGGAACTCAGTGAAGCCACACTCTGCATGATGCTGCCTCTGCTGCTGGGCTGCAGAGCTGGGCTGGGCCCACTACGCTTGGGAAGAGGGCCCAGTATGGTAATGTCTTTAATGCAGGGACATAAAGATTGGTTAAGGATTTATATCAGTGCACAGCAGACATGCTGTCTTACTTTTTCCAAGTCAGTTCCGTAGAAACACTAGGCAACACTGAAAAAATTGAAGTATTGCAATGCAGTTGGTCTGAGGCTGCCTTCCCCTTTGTGTTGTTCATTTACTCTCTTCTCCTCTCTGATATCTGATGCCAAATAAACTTAGACCTAGGCTTAAAATGCCAGAGCCCTCATAAATGAATGGAGGTAGGCCAGCACAGCGGTATCTGTCAGTACTGGCTGAACCTGGGACCTCTGGGAGTTACAGAAGCTGTGTGTAGACAGGTGCCAAAAACTCAGTCTACGAACACAGAGCCATGTGAGTGATTCATGCACAAATAACATGGTATGTGCACGTAGGCCCACCAACTAAAGGGAAAATAGTGGGTTTTGTAAAGTGACTCAAGTGCATTCCTGCTTGTGGAACTGGAGCTTGAGCAGGCAGCATTTCTCTCCCAAGGATGAAAAACACTCTTCCCTGGCTGTTGAAAGACACACAGGGACATCACAGCAGCAGGTTCAGACATGATGCTACATGATGGGAAAGACACTGTGAGGAGCCCAGTCTGTCACCTGCAGTGTACAGGGTGCTACAAGGCACTGGGGTTGCTTCAGGCAAATTCCCTGTGTGTTGTGCAGACGCATCTCTGGCAAATGGTCTTGCCAAAATTTTGGAGAAATTTTCCCCAGCTCCTTTTTCCCAGGAACTGAGTTGCTAGTTCACTGGGAAAGACCAGCACTGACACTTCCCTGACCTAACTAACTTGGCACAGGACACATAGACTTACTTTACATGATAATTTCCTCACTGTTCTTTTTGTAGGAATCTGGTTTTCATCTCCATGAAATGGTCTTTCAGAAGTGCTTAGTTAACCCCACACCTTGCCCCCACGCACAGCAACGCACAGTGCCAGGTTAGCTACTGCTGCACGTGCTAACCCTGCCTCCCCCTCCTTGCTAACAGAGAAGGGTCTCAGGGGTGAGTTAAGGCAGAAAGCTTTCTGAAGCAGGACAAAATTATACATAGATCATACTCCAGTGATTTTTCAGGCACTGCAGCATCTCTCGCGCCTCCCTGTCTGTATTCAAGTTCTTCCTAAAGACTCACTTTTCTGAGGCCAGTGAGAAATAGATTACCCATTTTTCTCATTCCCTGAGTAGCTACTGCTCTGAATTTGCCTGTTTTTCAACCTGTTGCATCTTTTAGAGTGTAATTTTCAAGGCATTGACTTCTTTAAGGCATTGATTCCTAGAAAATATTGCAGAGACCTTGAATGCTAAAATAGAAAGCTTCAGTCTTGAATTGAGTCAGAGAGGCCTTTTAAGATGACAGAAATTTGAACAGAACTGAATTTGACAGAAATTTTAAGATGACAGAGATTTGAACTAAAACTGCTAATTTATTTCTGTAAGTGGTGGCGGCTTGTGTGTGCAGAGCTGCAGTGGAGCCCAAGGCTGGGTGTCTCCTCTCTTCTTAAGCACTGCAATGTTCCCTTTTAGTCGCAGAAAACAAAATCAGTATTCCTTTTCTATCTCATGTACTTGTTATTCCAACTAAATTATAATAAGCTGATGTAATTCACTGCATTACTGTGCACCTTCTCATCCATTAGCTCCCTCCAAAACCTCCGCAACCTCCTGCCAGCAAGAAGAGAAAGCGAGTGAGTGACGACGTGCCAGAGTGTAAACCTTTGAAGCCATTGCTGAGCGGCTCCATTCCTGTGGACCAGTTTGTGCAGACGCTCGAGAAGGTAATAAGTTTTTGGTGGCAAGTGAGGCTTAAGCAGATTTTTACTAATCCCAGAAATGTGCTGCTTTGTTAGCAGAGAGGGAAAATAATTTTAGTGTGGCTTGAAATGGAGAGGGGCTAATGAGCTAGCAAAATACGCCAGGGAATGTGTGTCCCTGCACTGAGTATGGAGGGAATAGTTATCTGTGGAGGCAATTCCTGATATAGGGTCTTCGTGCCAGTCATGTCCTCCTGGCTTCCTGTGGAAGCAGAGCTTTTGGGGTCACTCTGGGTGGGTGAACTTCCCCCGTGTAACTTTTGGACTCAGCAGCTGATTTCCCATAAAAACAGTGGGGAGGAGGTCTCAAAAGTATAAGTTCCTACAAGTTATGTGAAAATGATGTGACCAAGTGAAGAAGAGATCCTGGAAATGTCTCCACTGATGGAGAAGCTTTCTGGGGAGCTGCAGGACAGGGAGTTTGGTGGCTGAACTTGCAAGCCGTTGGTTACTGCTCTGTGGAGCCCTGTTCTCGCCTGCATGACTCCTTGGGGAAAATTAGCAGGAAAAAGGGCAGGATTGTCTGTGAGGAGGTTTGCCCTGGGGTTCAGTAGCTCTCTGCTATCATCTTTGAGGCAGTAATGGCAGCAGATGGTCATTTCTGCAGTTAAAGGAGCCCTTTGTCCTCTTTGTCTCTCAAGATTTTGCACATGCAGTGACCTGATGTAGTGGAAAATGTTGGCTTTAGCTTCCCTGTTCTATAGTTTATCCATCTGTATGATGAGGGTCATATTTAGCTTAGCCTATGCGTGTTTCCTCTGCAAATCCCAGAGATCTAGGATATCTGCAGTGGCACTCTGTATTTCGTAGCCATTCTCCCCTCTCCTCCCTGCTGTGCCCCAATCTTTCATCTCTACCTGTTTTCCTGAGTTGTAGTAACATCTCTCTCTTATTCCCTCCCCAACACTACATCTAGCATGGTTTCAGTGACGTGAAGGTGGAGGACACAGCTAAGGGCCACATCGTACTCCTCCAGGAGGCAGAAACCCTCATTCAGATTGAGGAGGACTCCACACACATCATCTGCGACAACGATGAACCTTTGAGGGTGAAACTGCGTGACCTGGTTCTCAAATTCCTGCAGAAATTCTAGCTCATGGACATCATGCTGCTCTGCAAGGAAAGACCCCAGAGCACCAGAGCTAAGAGCTTTCCAGAGGGTGACCTCAGGGAGAGAGAGAGAACTTCTTGATTCAGAGAGACCAGAAACCACCTTCCCCTTCATGGAGAAGCAAGGAAGTATTTTTAATATCTATCTATTTTTAAAATTTTATTTTTAACTGGTTTTGGAATACTTTGGAGGGGATTCCTGTTCTGTAAAATTGGGAGTTGGAATCTTATAGGAGATAGGAACTGCAGAGTAAATGAGTAGAGTGTATATTTACAAGGTCAGGGTGAAATGCAGACATTTCTCTGTGTGACCCTCTCAGCAATGTATGCCCCAGTCCTTTACCTGAGAAAACTCTGTAGGAATATTGAAACAATGGCCTTAGATATTAAGAGATTTATTTTTCTCCCCACTGCTTCTTCCTGGTCACCAGATCGAATTTCCTGTCTGTCCTCCATCTACATTTGTAGACATGTATTTCACTGGCACGAAGGGGAATGAGAAAGCTGGTAAGGCAAAGCTCACAAAAATAGAAGTAGAAAAAGTGGGCTATGCTGGACATGTAGAATAGCTTCTAAGTGGCAAGAGCCTGGCCATTCCCTGCAAAAGCAGAGGGATTTTGGAAAAGCTGTATGCTTTAGCAATGCAAAGTGTTTATTGATGCTTGCACCCTCACCTGTTACGACCAGATTTGTCCACCTAGTTCTAGGCTCTTCACTGAGACACACAAAAGATATCTCAGGAAGATACTTTCAAAAGTACATAAAGTAGTTAAATTCCTAGTGCTTATGAAAAACCTTTTAGATTTAAGTGCCTTTTGTTTCTACCTTCCAAAAACCTGTCCTTTCAGCCCCCACAATCCCAAATCCTGGTTGAAGTACTGAGTCATTTATACAAAGCTATCTGTACTGCAGACCTGGGGAGGTTTTTGACTCCCAAAACCATATATTTGGGGCCTAAACTTAGTTAGTAGTATTGCTTTTAAAAGCGACCAATTTCTCAGATTTACTGCTGTTTGGTTTTTATTGGATTGTTTTGTATTTATTTGGTGTTAAAAATAAAAAGCATAGTAAGACTGCCAAAGGAGGAAGCACATTCTGTGGTTTATAAAAGCATCTGCATGCCTATTCCACATCCGCCTGTGTGTGTATGTACACATTTGTAAAATATAAGTACTCCTTCAGTTTATAGATTTGGGGAGATTAAGGCAGTGGAAGAACAGCTCTGTAATGAAAACTATTTGCTATTGCAGTTTCCACATCACATTTCATACACATGAAAGATTTCTGTTCAATTGGACGTACAGACTCCAGCATCCGTGCCTTTGCTTTGTGTGTATGTCATGGGTGTGAGAGAAATAGTATCATTAATGTGATAAAAAACTTGTTGCAGTAGCATTAATGCTCATAAGAGTTTACAACATTTGCAGTAGCTCAGCTTCTTTATCATCTTGTAATTAAATCTCCAGAAAGATTATTCTTAACATGCAGAGGCCATGTGATAAACTCAGCTGAGCTGAGGAGGCAGGGGGAGAGGGAGAGGGAAGAGTGGGCCTTGTAATATAGGAGTCCTCGAGAGCGTCTTTCTGCTTGTTACCTAGACCAGCTGCAGCTTTGGTGCCAGTGCTCCAGAGCCTTCATTTCGTGAATCTACTCATTTGCATTTATAATTATAAGGGACTTCACTTGTTGCTTTAAGAAGCCAGACCCGAGGCTGTGTGTTAGCGCTTGTTGCATCCGCCTTGGCTGAGCACGGGCGGTCCAGCGGCGTGTCGGTGGGCAGACCACGAAGGCAGTAGTTTCTGCTTGGCGAAGGCTGTGCTTGAGCAACTGCTTATTAGGAAATCCGAGTCAGTGTGCTGCCATGGAGGAGTCACGGGGGACCTTGCGGGAGCGATCAGCAGGTGTAACAATTCACCATGAAGAGCTTGTTTTGGGGCAAAGAACAAGGAAAAAAATCAGTTTGCCGGCACAGCGAAGGTACGCCACAAACCCGAAATTCCTCTGTTTTTCCTGATGTCTTTTGGGGAAGGGGAAGAAAATTCAGTAATTAGCACTTTATGGCTGCTTATGAACCATGCCGCTGTCCCCTCATTGCAGCCGTGTGATGCTGTGCTTCTGAACCACGGCTGACCCTCCCAGCTTGGCTCCACCAAGCTTTTGGGTCAGCGTGGGCTCTGGCCTGGGACTTTTCCCCTCACCAAACTGCTGTTGGAGGCCACGTGGGTACAGATGAGTGGAGCTGCGACTCCCTGGCAGTAAACAGGCTCTGAGAGCTCAGTTCCCAGGACCCAAGGAGCAAGAGGCATTAAAGCCCATCTACAAAGAGTCAAGACCTCGGCTGGGGTAGAGCCAAGTTGTAGCTCCTTGTAGTAAGGATGATTCCCTTGAGCCAGAACCCAAGAGCTGAACTAGCTGGGCGCTGAGACACACGGGGATGTTTCTGTGACATTTGTGTGGTTATATGACACGGAGCCCTGCAGTAACAGGGCTGCGGATTCACTGATGTAAAAGATTCAATCGAGCTCTGTGTCTCTGTGACTCTGCAGGTGTATGAGGGTGAGAAGACGAGAGAGATTTGCTGTCTTTGCTGAAGTTAAGCAGTCCAACCAGCCTTGCACATCAGGGGAGAATAACCTCCTCATGTACTCATCCAGCACAGCCTTGTTATACAGACAGACAGGTTAGACAGAGAGGCTTTACCGATCTCAAGGTATTAAGGAAATATTTAAATGTGAGGAGTGAGACAGCCTGTATCAACCACAACAGCTACTCCACAGGTGTGACTAGTGTATAATTGGCCCAAATAAACCCTGCTGCTCTCAGTGCCCCATGGAAATCTCTCAGTGCTGCCTAACTTGACAGAACCAGGGAGAGGCAATCTAGTCCTGCCTCTGATGGATGATTTCGGACACGTTCCTGGAGCAGTGCCTTGCTTTCCTCTTACATGAAATAGAAATTGTACCATCCTCCTTTGCAGGCTGCCTTGAGACTTAACATCTGAAAGCTGCTGCGGTGGAAGTTGTATTAAAAGCACGGTGGTTTGAAGGTAATTCGGGGCTGGGAGTGAGCTGCTGTGCTGATTAAGAGGAGTAGAAATGTACTCAAGCTCAACAGTTAGTTTTTAGCTTGGTTCACTACTGAAAGGCAACCGATGCAATTGGGCTGTCATACCAAAAGCCTTATTTGAGGTGCAAAGCCCTGACTCCTACCAGTAACAGCCATGCTGAGGGTAGCTAATGGCTTTCCCACCCTCCTGGGGAAAAAAAAATTAGAAGTTTTTACATTTTTGTTCTTGTTGTTTTGGGCAGGAGGACTTATTACTGCTCCAGTCCAGCATCTGAAAACTGATTCATTTCTTATAAAGGGAAAGATTGTGCCTGCTGGAAAAATAAACATACCGGGGGGGATTCTTTAATGAAAAATCTTAATTAAACTAACAAAAATAAGTGCTTGTTCATTCTGCACAGAGAAAGAAAAAGAAATAGCATTTCTTCAGGCTGGGTCAGTCCTGGAGAGGTAACCATGGCAGCCCAGCAGAGCTGCGAACAGAGGGGGTGGAATACGATGGATGGCAAATACATTTTAACCAGAAATGCACATTTTAATGGACAAAGAGCAAAGGTACTTGGTTTCATTCTCTTTCTTCCAGAAAGGAAAAAGAAATCCCCTTGGCCACCATGTGATGTTCATTGTGCCATGGCCATCCCCAGTCCCTGTGACCATGTGTGACGTGGGAGTCCCACATCCCGTGCTGCGCTTCACTGGCCTCTCTCTGCAGCTCCCCTAATTAAACACAAATAGTGGTGTTTGCAGCTGGGCTGCTTCTCAAGCAGCTGCTTTGCAGGGCTGCACCTTGGCCCCTGGCAAGTGATTAATTCTCAGTGTGATTCCCAACCTGTGCGCTCCTCCAGCACAGACAGGGCTGCATCACTGGGCTGGGGAATAATGGAGAGAAAAGGTTAAAATCAGCTTTCTGCACTTGGATGGCTTTTATGGAACAGATATTCCTGGATGAAGTATAATGTGTTTTCTTTCTATTAATGTGAGCCTTAATAAAAACAACTGCACCAAGTCATTTAATTCCAGGCTCATGCTATTCCCCCCACCGTGCCCAGGCGCAGTCAGTGTCACTGGGGATCCGCTGGCCCCCATGCCACCCGACGGGTGCCCTGAGCCACACCGCGGTCACCACCTTGGGGACTTGGACACGACGACCTGAGGGGACCTAGAGCAAGATGTCGGGTCTGTGCCCCATCAGCACCTCAGCCTTCGGGAGGAACGGGGAAGCTGAGTGCGGCGGGGTTTGCGTTCAGCTGCGCGTCATGGCCCAGGTAGGCTCACAAAGAGGCAGGTAAGTCAGATCAAACAGGTCCCCGTTTACCCATCACGTGCGACCCATCACCTGGGACCCCCCCATCTCTTGGGGACCCATCACCTGGGACCAATGGTCTCGGACTCATCACTTAGGACCTACCGCTTGAAACCCACTGCCTGGGCCCCGTCATTCTGGGGACCCCTCACCAAGTCTTGTGGCCCACGAGGAACAAGCCAAGTCTCTCCGTGTGACCTTCGGGCTCTCCTGGGCATGGCATGGGGACCTATGTTCCGAGGAGGCAGCTCTGTGGGCTGCAGGGGCTTCTTGCCCCTGGGGACACAGTATTTTTCCCACGAGGACACTTAGGAGCCATGGGGTGCTGCCTGGGAGCACAGGGCAGCCCTGGCCAGGAACCACTGGCAGATAACGCCCTGGGCAAGGCTTCATTAGGGTCAGGGATCATGGGGGCCGCATCCTGCATCCCTTCCATGAGATGATGCGACACAGTCAAGTGGCTGCACCATAGCAGGCTCCTAAATCAAGAGAGAAAAATTCAGCCCTAAGAGACAGCGATCTTCCCAAACCCCTGTTTCAGAAGTCAGGGCATCAGTTTGCTGCATTTTTACAGGCAGGGTTAAACAATTAAACGCTCCTTGCCTCGATTACAGCAAAAAATTAAATTATTCCTCCATCTTTTCTCTCCCTTGGCTCTATCACTGGCTGTCCCCGAGGGTCCCTAGGACACATTCCTCTCCTTGCCCCTGAGCACACGGAGGGGTGATGTCTCCATCTTGAGCGTGGTGAGACCGGGCTGCCGTGGGTAATTAAAGGTACGCCAGTGAGTGTCCTGAGGCAGAACATAATGCAGTGCGATGAACTCCCTGGTAAGAAAGCCTCTAACAACCAGCTGGGTCCTATTGCAGCAATAACCAAAGGTGCAAACACTGGCCTCCCTCTTGGTAAAACTTTGCATTATTATTATTTTCTTGATATTAATAGCTACTCGGTAACAAAAAGGGTGAGGGACGGAGCAAAGCAGCCCCATGCTGCGTGGTGCTACATGGAGAAGCCCAACCATATGCAAAGACATCACAACTTGTCTTATTTTTAATTATTGTTATTATCATGTTGGCAGCAAAACATGTGCAGAGTGAGAGCTTAAAAACCAGCTACGAAGAAAGCAGGGCCCTCTGCCAAGAAACGCCTGCAAGGAAAGCATCCGAAAGGCTTTAAAACCAAGGTGGTAGGAAGAGCTGTCACACCTCACTTCTCTCTTTTTTACTCTTGAAGGAAAAAGGAAAAAAAAAGCCTGTTGGTTTTGTGCCACAGTGCTGCTCCAGGACTCACTGCATCCCCAGGACAGAGCTGGGCTCCAGGAAGGCATTCACAAAGACTAGTGACGCTTGATTGAGGGTTGTTTTCTTTTTTTTTTTTTTTAACTACATTAAATTACTTAGCGGGTTAAAATGAACAGTGACAATTATCCTTCCCTTGCAGGCACAACACTGAGTGCAGCATAGGTCTTTTATTAATTGCCTGGCTAATAACTGCTCATTTCCCTCTGACTGCTCTTAGTATTTACTATTTTGAGCCTCTAAGTTACAGAGTGCTGCCGTTGGCCCAGCACACGCATTCGCTGGGTGGCTGCAGGTGCTTTGCAGCGGTGCTAACTGCCTGGTTTGCTTTCCCAATTCCTTCTTTACCTCTTTGCAGCCATTTGGTTGCACCGTGGGAAAAACCCTGCTTCGCCCAGGGGGTTTAAGCCAAGACCAGAGCAACTAATGCCCTAAATAGTAATACGTGTCAACTTTTGGTCAGCTGTGAAGTGGACAGGCAGTTGGCCTAGGTGATCCTTGTAGGTCCCTTCCAACTGAAAATGTTCCATTCTATTCCATTCTTCTTCTATTCCATTCTTCCTCTGTTCTATTCTATTCTATTGCATTCCATTCCATTTTACTCTATTCCATTCCACCCCATTTGATTCTATTATTTTCTTTTCTTACTCCATTCTATTCTTACTCCTATTCCATTCTATTCTTACTCCTGTTCTGTTTTGTTCTGTTCTTCCTCGATTGTGTTCTTCCTCGATTGTGTTCTTCCTCTGTTCCGTTCTGTTTTGTTCCGTTCTGTTTTGTTCCGTTCTGTTTTGTTCCGTTCTGTTTTGTTCCGTTCTGTTTTGTTCCGTTCCGTTCCGTTCTGTTCCGTTCTGTTCCGTTCTGTTCTTCCTTGATTGTATTCTTCCTCTGTTCCGTTCTGTTTTGTTCCGTTCTGTTCCGTTCTGTTCCGTTCTGTTTTGTTCTGTTCTTCCTTGATTGTATTCTTCCTCTGTTCCGTTCTGTTTTGTTCCGTTCTGTTTTGTTCCGTTCTGTTTTGTTCCGTTCTGTTTTGTTCCGTTCTGTTTTGTTCCGTTCTGTTTTGTTCCGTTCTGTTTTGTTCCGTTCTGTTTTGTTCCGTTCTGTTTTGTTCCGTTCTGTTTTGTTCCGTTCTGTTTTGTTCCGTTCTGTTTTGTTCCGTTCTGTTTTGTTCCGTTCTGTTTTGTTCCGTTCTGTTATTTTCTTTTCTTACTCCATTCTATTCTTATTCCTGTTCCGTTGAATTCTGTTCTATTCTGTTGAATTCTGTTCTGTTATTTTCTTTTCTTACTCCATTCTATTCTTATTCCTGTTCTGTTGAATTCTGTTCTATTCTGTTGAATTCTGTTCTATTATTTTCTTTTCTTACTCCATTCTATTCTTATTCCTGTTCTGTTGAATTCTGTTCTATTCTGTTGAATTCTGTTCTATTATTTTCTTTTCTTACTCCATTCTATTCTTATTCCTGTTCCGTTGGATTCCGTTGGATTCCGTTGGATTCCGTTGGATTCCGTTGGATTCCGTTGGATTCCGTTGGATTCCGTTGGATTCCATTCTATTATTTTCTTTTCTTACTCCATTCTATTCTTATTCCTGTTCTGTTGGATTCTGTTGGATTCTGTTGGATTCTGTTGGATTCTGTTGGATTCTGTTGGATTCTGTTGGATTCTGTTCTATTATTTTCTTTTCTTACTCCATTCTATTCTTATTCCTGTTCTGTTGTGTTCTGTTGTGTTCTGTTGTGTTCTGTTGTGTTCTGTTGTGTTCTATTCTTATTCCTGTTCTATTCTGTTGTATTATTATTTTCTTTTCTTACTCCATTCTACTCTTATTTCTGTTCTATTCTGTTCTATTATTTGCTTTTCTTACTCCATTCTGTTCTGTTCTATCCTTTTCTATTCTATTCCATTCCATTCTATTCTATTCTTTTTTTACTCCATTCTATTCTATTCTTACTATTATATTCTATTCTGTTCTATTCTATTCTGTTCTATTCTATTCCATTCCATTCTGCCTCCATTGTATTTTTCTTCTATTCCATTCCACTTCATTCTATTATTTTCTTTTCTTACTCTATTCTATTCTTATTCCTATTCCTATTCCATTCTATTCTATTCTTTTCTTTTCTATTCTTACTGTATTCTACTCTGTTCTGTTCTATTCCAGCTTTGTACTTCCACTGCAGCTGCGTGCCGTTGCCCCAGGGTTAAAAGCAGGACCCAGGGAACACAGCGGGTGGTGGGTGACCCTCGCTTGGTATTGGGCACCCATGGAAATGCAGCAGCTCTTTGCTTTTCAGCCTGCTAATAGCTCCAGAATAACTTCTTAAAACACTGGGGGTAAAATCCTATTTTTCTTCCTAAAACCTTTCATGGCCCATCGCAGGGAGCAAGCCAGAGGTATAAATCCTGCACATTGCTTAACACTGGCCCAGTGATGCACTCTCAGAAATTATATGGCTGTAGGGATTTATAATTCCCCCACAGCACCAGCGCTCCCCTTTCCTTGCCAGCCCTGCTCCCCACCCCACCATGCTGTTGAATTTAAGCCTTTTTTGTTTGTCTGTTTTAAACAGGAAAGCGATGCCACGGTACTTTCGCTGCCCTGGCCCATGGGTGGAAAAAGCGGTCACCTAATTAACCTGGGAACGACGGACCTAACGTGACCCTCGGCTTTGCGATGCTGCTGGTGCCTGGCCCTGTAGGAGTATGTTCTTGCATTTCCAGCTGGGAAAAAATGACCCAAATGGTAATTTCCCTCTTCCTGCCTGTCTCAGTGGGGCCGGGGCGTAAGGCAGGGCCATGGGAGGGTGCAAGCATCCGCGTCGGTGACTGCAGGTCCTTTACCTGGGCTTTTGCAGGAGCTGGTTGCTTTTATGGCATTGATGGGCAGAACAGAAACACAGGGATCAATTTCAGTGAAATAATTGCTTTTTATCAAGGAATGTGTCATCTGAAAGGGAAAAAATTTAGCGTAGGGGAGTGGAGTGTAAAGCACTTCCCCCGCTGCCCTCCCTCTGGTAGAAGGGAATGAATTATTAGGGGGATTTATCCCTTCCTCCACCTCTCCCCAGCGCCTGTTCCTCCATCCCAAGGTACAAACCCTCCTATAGGGAAAAAAAGAAAACCAAACAGGAACCATGATGCTGTGACTCATCTCACCAAGGTCACATTAGTTACAGCTGTAAAAATTATTTGCTTTAACAGGAGATATTTATCTGCTGTGTAAGGGCTGGTAAAGCCTCACGAGCAAATCTGCTACGGTCGAGCCAGTGCCCAAGATGCTGCTGGGCTCATCGAGGAGCCAGACCCCCCCCCCCAAAAACAGCGTCTCACCACTGCAGCCAGGTCAGTGCCTTTGAGTGTGGTTTTCTGTGCCCTTAACGCTGTTAGCAGTGCCCCTGCCTTCCAGCAATATTTTGGGGACAGACCCCAGGCATGTGGGAGGCAGGTCCTGGGCAGACCACCCACCTCCTCCCTTCTGGGATCAAAATAATTTGGGATTTCCCTGAAACCTATCCTGGAAATAAAACCAAGCACAAACACTCCCGTTATGGATGAGCCATTACTCCAAGGCAGTAGGGAAAATAAAGGGCACACTTCCCAGGGGAACAGCAGCAAGGGCAGGTGCCACAGGGGTGAACAAGCGTCCGTGGAGGAAGCCGGCTGCTCAGGAGGAAAGGCAAAAAAAAGCAGCAGAAAAGGAGAGAGAGGAAATCCAGCAATGTCCAGGAAATCCTGCGGGATTTCTAGCCCAGCATGGAGCGGGAAGCCCATGGCACAGCCAGCTCTGTTCCGCCTGTCTGCTCCTCCCTGTAGGTTTGAAGCTGGTGGAAATCTGGTTAGAAACCACACCCACCTGGTTGTTTTTTCCACCTCAGCCTCCTGCACAGGAGAGGGACTGGGAGCATCCCCCAAGCCAGCGATGCCTGTGAGCGCCGTAGGAAATGGCCCCTAAATTTCCTTCTTCCAGGATCCCAGGGCAGGGATGGGAAGGTTTGCAACCCCACGGCCGACTCGGCTGCCATTTTCATTGCCTAGAAATACCCAGACAACTTACGCCATGGTGGCTTTCAGCATCACACTGCAGGGCAGAGGCCCCAGGGCCGGATCCTGCAAGCGGAGCGGGGCTCCGGAGAAGGTGCTTTTTGGTTGGCTGTGATTTAAATCAGCGATGCAGAAATCAAAGGGCTTCTGCCTCCCCTGGATCCGCCATCCTGGCTGGATGTCCCCAGTGCCACCAGCAGCCCTCTGTCACCGTAGTGGCTGGGATGTGATGTCCCCTGAAGTTACGCAGGGCTCTGAACCCCCCCGGGGCTGGACTGGGGGGGCTCTCTTGGGGTTTTGCACCAGACGCTGCCATCCCTGAGGGGTTTCCACTATTCCGGACCAGCTCACCTGCCCCTGCTCCCTCGGGAAATGCAAGCCTGGGAGAGGCTTGTTTTCGGGGAGCCCCAGCACCATGGAGCAGCACTGCTGCTGCAAACCCTGTCCCGGTCCCAGCCCCCGGCAAAGCAGGCACGGAGACGCTCTCAAGTTAAACTCTCCATTTATTGGATCCTTTTACAAAAAAAATCAACATTGTGCTCGTGTTGAAGGAGTGTTTCTTTTCTCTCGGTTTTTGCCTTTTTTTTTTTTTTTTTTAAACCTGGTGCTCACAGAGCAGTTAGCACAACCACGGCGCAGGGGAGGGCAGGGGCTGTGCAACACGAATGGGGTACGGGGGGGTCCACGTCACCGCAGACGATGCTATTTACAGCGAATGTGAAAAAGACCTCGCTCCGCACCCGCCGCCTGCAACCCCTGGTGCTGGGTGAAGCGGGCAGAAATGTTGGAAAGGGGAAAAGGCCTTTTCCTTGGGAAAGGTGCAACCACCGAGAGACCTTCCCGTCTCCTCGAGGCTGGGGTGGCGGAGATCACGCGCCCCAGGCTGCTCTGTGCTGGAGCTGGGACGAATCGTACAACCTAACCTGAGCTTTGGAGTTACCCTGGGACCCCCTGAAAATCACAGGAGAGCGACAGGTAGCGAGGGAGGATGTTGGGGACGGTGGCACGGGCTGGACCCCTCTCCAGAAATGCCCCTCTCCTCCCTGATGGTGGAGGGAAACCTAAGGACAGCTCAGATCCGGGGATGTCTCAGGAGCAGAAAGTCGGGTTGTGAACCACGGGTCTGTACTCCGGAGGGGTTTTGGGGGCTATTTGGGAAGATTTCGGAAAGAGCCACAGCAGCAGAGGACCGGGAGGGACAGCACCAGCCCTGCAGGTGGGGAAGGTGATGCTCTCACTGTCTTTTTGTTTCTTTATGGCACCCTGTCCCTCCCAACACTGCTGCTGCCCAGCATGTCCCCCCCAAGCAGCTGCCATCAGCGACTCGCAGCACAGGTTCACCCCTTCACACCCCAAATCCTCCCCCTTCGGGGGTCTCAGCAAGGAGGAAACCATCCCACAACCCACACAGCGATCCTGTCACGCAGCCTCTCCCCGCACAACCATGACGCTTCAAACCCGACCCCTGGCTACCAAAGCACCGGCAATCCTCCAAAAAACCAACACTTCAGGCAAGAGTTGAGCGCGTTAAGAGCCTGGGAAGAAGAACAATTTGGATTTCCACCACTGATCTCTACATTTCTACTGGTCTTGAACTGAAACGCACCAACAGAAAGGATGAAACCCCCAACCTTGGGTCAGCTGCCAGCTCCGACTGCAGCCAAGCAATGAGACAGCAAAGCCCAAGCCCCACCGACGCAAACCCCAACGCAAATACTTCACATCACATCCCCATTTTCCAAGCTCCCTGTATTACCGTTTCTCACCAGAATAATGAAACTCCCCTTAAGGTTTTTTCAAAACAAGTTGCCAAGAAGCGCATCTCTGTTTATATAAAGTGCAATCCACAGCTGCCGGCATCCGTCCTTACTCCCCTTTGACTCCTGCCGTGCTGGCAGAGGGCTGGGGAAGGCAGAGCTGCCTCCACCCTTGGATGACACCAGGGACCTGTGCTGTACGTGAGCAACGGCATCGCTGCTAACGAACCACCTATTAACAAGGGGAGAATTAAAGCAGAGGAGTGTCAGGCCCCTCAGGGATGCTGAAGCTGGTGCAGCTGCTGAAGAATGCCACATTTCCACTCCGAGCAGGGGCAGAAAACATCCTTCCAGGTGTTTCAGGGCCTCACAGGAGCCTCCAGTCGCATTTCTCAAGAGACTGACCCTTCACGTGCTCCGTTTCAAGCACCTGATGTTAAAACAAAAAGAGAGTGGAAAGGAAAAAAAACGTACAGAGAGGAAAAGACACCTTGATCGTATTTCAGTGCGGTCTGTAGTGCTGGTGAAGGCACGAGCCATCAGCTCTGCTGGGGCCGGGCTGCCCCTTCCCTTCCCCTTACCAAGGAGCAAGTGTTGGTGACCCCCACCCACAGGGCTGACATGAAAATCTGGCTGAAGCACGGCTGGAGAGGCCACGTAACACCCCAAAACATGGTGCAGGCTGCAGGGGAGGAGTGGGGACAGGGCTGACCTTACGAGTGAGCCCAGGAGCTGCTGACGGACCATCCCCGCTCCTCTTTTGGGACACAACCAGGTGGTAACATCCTTCTGCTGCAGGGTGCCGGGAGGCTGAGCTGCAACCTGCCACAGTGGAAGTCAGGCCAGGAAAACCGGGGACATTGAGGTGAATTACCATCTACCCAGCAAGAGCTTCTCCAGGCTGCTCTTAAACATCTGGGACGCACTGAGGGAGAACATCCCACAAGAGAGGGCAACCTGTGTCCTTCCTTCTTCTTACAGGCTGGGATCGAAGCAGAACGGAGCAGCGAGTTGAGCGCAGAGGTCGGGCGATCACACGGACGTGATGGCGTTTCGCTTTCATGGGAGACACCAACTCCGAAAACAGCCCCGTGAAGGCGATCCCAGCAGCATCTCCCAGTTCACGCGAAGGAAAGGTCTTGGCTGGATTAACCTTCGAACGCAGCCCGAGGCCAGGGCATGAGTGTGGACGGGATGGGGGTTTAAGGCAGTTACGCTGAGGCCCATGGGCAAACCTGACGTGGGCACGTTTTGTCCTGGGATGGGGGACGGGGCAGAGCAGGGACTCCGGCCCACAGTGCAGCCCCAGCTCCGGCAAAGGCAGGCTGGGCTGGCACTTTGCTTCGGCTCTGCTTAGCTGCGTACACATTAAGGGTTCAGTGTCTTCTCCTTCCGCCACTCTGCAAAAATGCGAAGCGATCTCAAGAGAAGGCCCCGATATCCCGACTCCCATCAGACCGGCACTGAAAGCTGAACTACTGCCTGCTCCCCCCGCAGCGACCAGGCACCATGAAGAGCTGGCTCTCGGCAGACTGCGTCCACGCTTGGATGCTTCTGGGGAAGAGGTTTATTTTATCAGCAAAGGCTCGTGCAGCCGATCTCGGGGTGCTGCTGGAGCAGCTCTCCAGGGCTCTCGCAGCTGCCTTTGGTGCTGCAGCGGCTGTAGAAAACCGCAGGCCAAGGCAGCCCACTCGAACGCACGAGCCTGGGGCATTGCCAGCCCCTGCTGTGCTGCAGATGGATCACTCCCAAGCCCCAAACGCGCTCCCTGTCTTCAGAGGTTTAGCAGCACCTGTGGTGTGCCGCATGGGCTGGAAAAAGGACACTGAGAACGAGACCGTGGCAACCAAACTCCCCCGGGGCTGTGACACGGGACCCGGTGCAGTGCTGGGAGCTGGGGAAAGACCCTCCGGGGCCAACCTCTTCCCTGCTCGCCCCTCTCCCAGGGCAGGGGGCTCAGGGTGGTGAGCAGAGCAGAGCAGAGCAAAGAGCTCGTCACCAGCCGACACCTGAAAGTCCTCAGTAGTAGCCACAGGGCAAGACGAGCCAGGACACGGTATGCGGGAGGGGAGGAGAAGGGCTGCCCCACGGGAGAAAGGATGGGGACAACAGTGGTGAGCGGAGCTGCCTTGGTACTGGGAATAACCTCTCTGCAGTCAAACACCTCCAACCTGGCCTTGCTACAGTCCCCCTCGAGCGGGCAGACAGGTCCAGAGGGGAAAACAGGGTGGGTAGGGGGGAAAGAAGAATAGAAAAGGAAAAAAAAAAAAGCCTCACGCGGCAAATCTAAAACACTTTCATTTTAAATAACAATAATTATAATTAAAATGAATGGCTGCCCTTGGCTAGCAAAGGGGCAGAGCTACTAGCCAACACACCATTCCTCAGTGTACGATCCTAGGCAGTGTCTTTACAGAAGCCATGAGATCCTGTTCCCTGTCGCTCAGTCGAGTCGCTGTGGTGAGAGCGGGAAGGGAGGGGGAAACGTGCCCGTCCAAATCCAGGACATCCCTTTTGCTCCGCGGGAGGGAGGCCGGAGTCAATAGCAAAAGGTGTTTTGCACTCACAGCCCCATCAAGAAAGCCACCCTCTGCCCTCACCCGCCTCCGGCCGAAGTTCGGAGAGCCGAGGGTGCCCAGCTGCCGCCCGCTTCTAGATGAACTTGAAGCATTTTGTCTTGTCGTGGGGCAGGCGGGTCTTGAAGAGGACCGAGTCCACGCGGAACTGGGTGTACAGGAGGGGCATGTACCCGTACACCTTGACGAAGAAGTTGATGCACTTGTGTCGCTCGTGGAAGTGAGAGTCATCGTGCGAAAGCGCCTGGGGGCACCCGGGGCAGCGGAAAGTCCAGCGGGAGGTCACCTGGAACGAGAGGGACAAAGATGGTTGCTGGCATGTTGCCTGCAACACCCTGGCTGGGGGGAACACCGTGCCTGCGCCCAAGGCACTGCGTGGGGGGACTTGGCTTGACGTCCTGCGTGACATGCCGCAGACCGGGCACAGATTTGGCCGTGCTCTCCCTGGCTGCTGCGTGTCCCTTGGAGGGTGTCCAGGCAAGGAAGGACATGGTCCACACCAGCTCTGTCAGAGCAGAGACTTAAAGGGGGACATGATCATCTACTAATGCTTAGTTACTTTTTTCTGGTTTTATGTTTGAGAAGCTGTTTCAGGAAAAAAAAGACCTTGAGAAACCAACTCCTTTCCTTTCACAGACTACAGATAGAATTGTCGAATCACAGAATGGTTTGGGTTGGAAGGGACCCTTAAAGGTCATCTAGTCCAAACCCCCGCCATAAGCAGGGACATCTTCAACCAGATCAGGTTGCTCAGAGCCCCGTCCAACCTGACCTTGAATGTTTCCAGGGATGGGGCATCGACCACCTCTCTGGGCAACCTGGGCCAGTGTCTCACCACCCTCAGTGTAAACAATTTCTTCCTTATATCTAGTCTGAATCTGCCCTCTTTTAGTTTAAAACCATTACCCCTTGTCCTATCGCTACAGGCCCTGCTAAAAAGTCTGTCCCCATCTTTCTTCTAAGCCCCTTTAGGTACTGGAAGGCTGCGGTAAGGTCTCCCCAGAGCCTTCTCTTCTCCAGGCTGAACAACCCCAACTCTCTCAGCCTGTCCTCATGGGAGAGGGCATTCCAGCCCTCTGATCATTTTTGTGTCCCTCCTCTGGACCCGCTCCGACAGGTCCATGTCTGTCCTGTGCTGAGGACCCCAGCGCTGGACGCAGGACTCCAGGTGGGGTCTCACCCGATGGGAGCAGAGGGGCAGAATCCCCTCCCTTGACCCGCTGGCCACAGATGCTGCAGAAGAATTAGCAATTTGGGGTGTCTCTTGTTTTAGGCACCCAGAGGAAAATCTTTGGAGGGGGCTCCTGTTTTCAGGAGGTGCTGAGGGGCCACCCACTGATTAAAGGGCCTCCTGTCCATGTTGAATCAGACATCAGAGATCCCATTGCAGTACCCTTTGGTTTTGGTCTGATTCTCCTCTCAGCTGCACCAAACTCTACAACCTCCACTTCATAGTAGCTCCAGATGGGAAGAACACCACACAGAAAAACCCACCTGTCATATTTACGGCCAAGACCTATCTCTAAGGCAGCTGGCCTGTGACAGTGAGACATATGCAGGGCTGTAAAGACCAGTTTGCCAGCAGCAATAAAGAGCAGAATGATCTGCATCCAAAATTCATGCTCAAAATTGTGACATACATTTGTTATCACTGGGCAGGAATATTTCAGCTAGGCTGCAGTGTTTAGACCAACAGCCCTCCGCATGCAGATAAGTCTAAATGTCTCTGGAAAGCTACATGAAATCAGCAAGAAAATCATTCCTACTTGTGCTGTATGTTATGGAAAGACAGAAATTTTTCCTTTTTGGGAAGGAAGGCTCAGAAGGGCCTTTGCTGAGCCAGGAAACCCTCCGGTCTGAGCTGCAGTGTAAGTCAAACCCCAACTCATCCGCTTGCCATGGCAGGGATTTGGCTGCTTCTAAGGGGTTACAGTGAGTTTTCACACCTTTTTGAACACACATTACATCTCCTCGAGGCCAGAGGCCACGCTGACAGCCTTGAGCATGTCACGCTTGCAACGCAGCACTTCAGAGACGCAGTGCAGCCACATTTTGGCAAGGGCAGCACATAGTGCATGGCACAGCTTCTGCACTGAGATAAAGGGAAGTGGATTTCCCCCAGAGCAGCCTCCTAACATGCTTCTTGCCTTTCAGAGACATGAACCAAACCACTGTTTCTCCAGAAATACAAAGACCAGTACAAGCATCTGCCCGGCACTTTACCTTTATGGGAGGTTTTCTTGTCAGGTGAGAGACCAGGAAGTTCATGGCGATGTCCTCGCAGTTGATGTACTCATCCACCATGTCGCGGATGGCTTGCGGCATCACATAGGAGTACAGGTAGGCGTAGTACTGGAAAGGATAAAAAGGCACAACGTTGCTCAAGGTGGTCCCAAGCAGCAAGTGCCCACCATCGCTGGTGCCATCTGCACCAGGCCTGGAGCAGTCGTGGCACCGCAGGTGAGTATCAAGACGACTCGCTGGGACGTGTCTGACTCAGAGCTCAAGGACGCCAGTGGAGAGGCTCCCCATAATGGATTTAACCCTGCATCCAGGAGATCTGCTGTAGCCACAGTAGCAGCAAATCTACCCCACAGCCACCACCCTGACCAAGTCCCAAGGCTCCTGTAACTTCAGAAGTTGAGAAATAATGGTTCCAGCCCCCTCAGATCTTGCTGTCTTTGCTGCTGCAGAGTCAGCACGGCAGCAGTAGCTGGTGGATTACCTTCCCACCACAGTATGACAGCTCAGGACAGTCCCCTTGGGAAAACAGCCCACCCTTTCCTCAAGGCCTGTTTGCCCACTGTTGTCTCTCCCATACAGAGAGGCACACATCACGGAGCCACTTTTGGCACTGCTCCCTTCCAACATAAAGAAACCAGCCACCTCCCACACCTACCAGCCAACCTGTGCCACCACGCAGCTGCAGAAACCCATGACTTCCCTGCAAATTGCAACACTTTTGAGTCTGTTAAAGATGCTGCAGTAAAGACGCATGGCAGGCAATCCCATGGCCCGCCTCACCCTCACCGTGACCGAGAGCATCGCTGAAACACGCTCGGCCCTACTCTCCATCCACCTGCTTCAGTGCCGTGGTGCTTCTCACATGGCACAAACATAGGCAGCTCCTCGAGGAGACCGCTTGCTGGGACACAGACCAGTTGCTGGCTGTGTTTCAGTTTGGAGAAAGGGAGGGAAAAGGAGTGGTGAGCTCCAAAATGTGTTCTTTTTAGAAAAAAAAAAAAAAAACAAAACACAACAACAAAAAAAAACCCCAAAACCCAACCCCACAAACACAGACTCTGGTTGCTCTGAGAAGGAAGGGAAAGCTCAGGGCTTTGTGGTGACGAAATCTCACCTTATGGAAGAAGGCAGCACCAGTGAGCACCATAGAGAGCTCGCAAGAGTAGTTAGAGTTGTAGAGCCAGGACTGATGGGGGATGTCCCACGCGTGGTAGCGCCCTGGGAAGCCAACGATGCGGTCCCTTGCCTCTCTCCAGACACTGCAAACACAAAGCCTTTCAGTGAGACACAAACCCGGGGACCCTGTCTGGAGATGAGCACAGCTCTGGCTGAGAACCACTACACACAGGACTATGCCCTCGATGCCAACAGACCAGATCCCAAGGGGGGGGCTGCAAGTGATAAGAGATGCCTATACATAAAAAAGTTTGGCAACTGCTCGTCCAAAGAACAGCCAACATACATTGTAGTTTGGGCAAAAAGGATTAACATAGTTTAAGCATCCAATTACCTTGCTTTAAAGTCCATTTAATTTTTTTTAAATAAAAATAAAGAAAATTTCAACATACAAGAGACGTCTTTTTACGTAGGCTGTGCAGTGCAAACTCACCCACCTCCATAGCACTGAAGCTCCACTGTCAGTAGGAGGGACCGACTGGCTGTCACAGCTGCCCGAGTGACACGTGAACAAGGTCTCACCCTGAGATAACTCCGATTCCTTTCCTATTGTAGTGCAGGAAAGGGGTGAATGCAGAAATCTTGCCTTTAATGGATAGGCAGAATTTGTTGACCTTGTCTTGTTAAAGGTTAAGAGCTGTTAGATGTGAACTGAAGCACACCTTGGTCAGCTCTCCCAAACACAGGCTGTGAGCACAGACCAACGTTGCTTGGCACAAAGCTGAGCTGCTCACCTTGGTCCTCTCCTAGAGGCATGTTCAAGTTGCTTTTTCACAGGGAAAGTGCTACTACCTCATAAATTTGGGATTTTCTAACTTCTAAGGGCTGTTCTGTAGGTTTAAAACAAAACTAACAAAAAAGCCCAGTGGCCCCAAATTAGTTTCTGAATTACATAGAGAATGGAAAACATAAGACCTTGGATGGAAAGGCAGAGAAAGCGACAGGGAAAACCAGCGAGATGGGAAACTCTTCCATTTGCCACCAGCTTCCCACAGCCCGTGCAGGGGCATCACTGCACAACACATACGCCAGCGCTGCTTCTCTCTTATTTCCCTTCTATGGAAAGTCCAGACCAGCCAAGGCTTGGCCTGGGAGCAACACAGCATCTCCTGGCCTCTTCCCCCAAATCCCTGGGACTTTCCATCTCCCACAAGCTCAGTTTCTTCCTCTGTAAAGTTGAGGTAACATCAAGCTCCCTTTAGGAAAGCTGCTGAGATGCTGAAGACCCTGGTGCCTCCAGATGGAGGATCTGGAGTGCCAAACTGCCAGCTTCCATCCCAAACCAGCACCCGGCAGCTTCCCAGGCTCTGTCCATATGGGAAAAACCTCTGGGGCCATAAGCACATCCTTCGCCCTAACACACGCTCGCAGTTGAGCCATAGGGAATTAAATCGTGAGGTTTGCATGTGAAAGCATGGACTTGCTTAATATTCTGCTCTCCTCTGAAGCTCACTCTCCCACAGGACAGCTGCAATACTGACAGGACTAATTAAGAACAAAGTCAGTGCCTAATGCCTAACCTGGGAAATACAGCCAGCTTCCACTGACAGGGGTGTCAGCTTCCTTTGGATCATCCGATCCCATCTCCCTGTCCAAGCGACTCCAGACTACAAGAAACAAGTCCCAGGCGGCAGCCTGTTGGACACAGAAGGGTTCTCCCTTCTTCACAGGCACAAAATAGGGCAGAAAACAGCCTTTTTGCTTTTTTCCCTCATGTGGATGTGAGTTCCTCCCACAACCCCTGTTCCCATGAAGAGCTACAGAAGCAATGGCTGCAGGGCAATGCCAGGCTGCTGAAGAGACTGAGTTTCCGAGAGCCCCAAGCTTTCATTACACTTACTGACACAGACAGGAGCAAAGATGTGTTTATTGTTATATCCTCTACTCAAATTAATGAAACTCTGATATAACCTGGTAATGAAAACTGAGTAATTAACACCACCAGCAGCTTCCCTGGCACTATCCTCCCAGCAAGCACTTATTTGCTGCGGTTTCTGTCAATCCAGCGTGATTGTTTTGAAAAGCCAGAGTCGAAACTACTCATTCCCTTTCACTTCTCCCATGCCTCGCTCTCCTATGAACATGACACTTTTTCCTTCCCAGCTCAGCCAGAAAAATAAGGATTTCTCCAGAGAATTGTTTTGGGTGTGCTCCTCAGAAAGGTTTGCTCAGGGTGCCCGCCTCCAGCCCTCTCCTGAGCAGCAAACAGAGCAAGAAGAGGCTCTTGCCCAAGAATTACAGCCTGAAGCAAAGTTTCGACAAAACACAGTTGTTATGGGCAGAGGTTCACTCAATCGCTGAGACACTGTCTCTTCCCTGGCAGAATGCATTAACACAGGCAGACTTTGCGGGAACAAGGTGTTTGTAAGCAGGGATATGAGTGAGAATAATATGCGGCACTTATAATTTTCATTTGATGCTCTCCAGGGCTAACTGGTAAAGCCTCAGCCAGGCGCTGTGGATGAGCAAAGGAAAACGGAGACCAAAGAGGGGGAGAAAACAGCCAAGTTCAGATAAAGAGCCTGAAACAGGGCATGGAAGGGAAAGTCAGGAGTCCTGACGCCTACTCCCCTGCTTTAATCACTTTAACACCTCATTTGTCATCTCTCAGAGAGAGCTTGTTGGGTTTCCAGGCATTTTGTGCCTTTTAATCTTCCTCCCAAACATGAGCCAACACGTTTTGGTGAGAGTGGAGAGCTGGGCCACGTCTCCCGCCCCCCAGCCAGCTGCTGGGTGCTCTCGGATTAGCAATCACAGCCCCCGCTCCTGGGCTGGCGGGCTGACGAGCCACAGCCAAACGAGCGCCAGCGCTCTCTCCTCGTGCCATCCTCACTCCCCGGCACCTCTTTGGCAGCTGGCGAGGTTTCGCTGTACGAGCTGCAGGAGCAGCCTGCAGAATCCTCCCACGGCAGAAGCCCACGTAACTGCTTTCTCCCTTGGCCCCATAATTGGGAAACTTTTTGCCAGGGCAAAGTCAAGGGAAAACATAGATACTGAAGCAGAAAGGGGGTGGGAATGAGAGCAACCAGCACCAGCCTTTTCTGTGTAACATCTGTCTTTTCCATGCTCTGCAGAAAAAAACACCAAAATAGCTGTCACATCCCAATGTCACACGGAGCAAAGAGGATGGCAGTCCACCGCGAGCACACGAGCATCATGTCCTGCAGCGGCTGCAAACGTCCTGGCCTTGCCAACAGCACATGAAGGATAGAGTGCAACAGCCTCTTGGATTTGTTTTCCAGTTTCCTTCCACCCTAGGAAGCCACACACTCCCAAAACCATGAAGGGAACGTTGTCAGCACAACAAAAGCTGAAGAGTCAAGGTTAGGAAGTGCGAGAATCAGGGTTGCCTGGACAACCTGAAATCAGCCCACCTGCCTGCACTCATTAAACAGTTCATTACCGCGTATTACCCCTCCAAGAAATTGAGTTGGAAAGCCACAGGAAGGGATGTGCTAGCCCTAATTCTGGCCTCAGCTTTAGCCATGAGGCCATGCTACACCTGGGCAGACCCTGGATGCAGAAAACATCAGTTTGGGTCTAAACCTACGTGCGTGGAGGCTACTCACCGGAACCCAAACATGATCTCGTCGTGGCGAAGGTGAGCATCGTCATCAATGGACAGGATGGCCTCCGTCTCGATCTCATCCCATGGCAGGAACCGGTTGTTCAGGCTGTTCTTCTCTGTGCGGACAACCTAAGAGATGAACACACAATAGTTACAGTGGCTGTACGTGCCCAGAGAAGAGATTTAGGGGCTGGGGCTGCGCACTCCAGCTGCGTGCTCCAGCATTTTCACCCTGCTTCAGAGCCCCTGCGATGGGGAAATGCTATCTAAGAAAAAAGCATCTGCTCAGTCCGGCACCAGCTCCAGCTTCCAGCCTTTCTACCTGCTGCCTCCTGCCCGTCTCATAGGACTGCTGAAGCCAAACCCAAGACCCACGATGCCAGGTACCAGGTGTAATGGCTGTGCTTGTGGTCACCTGCCCTCTCACACGCAGGAGGGCAGCTCTGCAATAATAAAGAGAGGGAAACACGGCAGCCGCGGCTGGTCTGTTCTATGGCCCCTGAAGAAGTGGCCCTAGCAGCATTTCTCCAGTGCTGATCTAAACTGAATTGTTTCTGCAACTACCCATGATTTCTGCCTTGGACACAACTCATTTGCAATGCCTCCCTCTCTTAAAACTCTTCCAACCTCCCGGCCTGTGCAATTTCCCTTATCCCCAGCCACACACATGTAAAATCGCACTGAATTTCTCCCTCTTCTTGACTGCCCCTTCCACGCTGGACCCGTTCTCTCCCTTGCTCTTACACTTTTCGCCTGCCCTGGCTGATATATAGTCACTCAGTTCATCCCAGGCTTGCTGTCCCATTCAATCCCTCCAGTCATTTCTCTGGCTCTCCTCTGAACAATCTCTTTTGATTTAAAAATAAAGTCCAGCCTGGTGAAAAGAATAAGGCGTCACAGCAATAAAACTCCATTAAATAAGATTACATTTGATCACACAAAAAAAGGCCACACTGAAACCATTAACGGTGGAAAATATTTGTATTGGGGATCTGCATGACAGCTGGTACGATTAAATTCCCATGTAAAGCCAGTGTTAGTGCTTTCATCTGTCAATAGCTGCTGGGGGTGGGGGGAAGGAACATTTGACAAGAACGCATTAAAATATTTCACTGAAGATCTATCAAAAGCATGAACAATTTATTGCAGGGAGGTGAACAAATTATGCAGCTCTAAGCCATGGTGGAGCAGGGCCAGAGCCGAGCCTGCAGCACTCCCACCCCAGGAGGGCTGCGATGCAATTAGTAGCCATAGGAGAAGGCAAAAGCAGAGACAGACAATGCTGGCACAGGAATTTCTTCCCCCTCTCCCTCCCAAGGTGGAAAAGCATGACAAAAATCAGCACGGTGTTTGTATTTACTTTCAGCATTAGCGTGAGCCAGCAGATGCTCCCAGGGATAGCTTCTCTATCTGGGAACTGCTGGAAAAGAGCAGTTGCAGGAATCACAGTGGGAATGGGCGATGAGGAGGGAAGCGGGAGAGGAGGCAACTCCACACACTGATTCAGGGGAGGCAGCTGGTAAGACAGGAATCAAAAAACCAGGAGGTTTGGAACGGTACAGCCCTAAGGCACTGACCCAGGAGGCCAAGGAAGACCTGGACACAAGGAGGCCAGCACAGGCTTTGAGAAAACCACCTCCACAGAAGCATCACCAAACCCAACAGGCTGTGGGCATCCTCTGGATGCATCAACGAGGAAAGGAGAGGAGCCAAGAGTGGTCCCCAAATTGTCAACAAGGAGAATTTAAAATTTCTCCTACATCGCCAAGGCTCTTATCTGTAAATGGTTTTAGCAAACCCAAGTGCTCTTGCAGCTGCACCAGGAGGACCAGGTCTGCTGGCTCAGAAACAGGGGCTGCAGCTCGAGATGGGGCAGCTGGGCCCCGCTCAGAGTTGCTTTTTAGACTGGAACAGCATTTTGGCAAACCAATACGACAACAAAACCAAGAACATCGCACGGGGCAGCAAAGCAGACCTCGGTGGGAGCTGCTGAATGCGTCCAGTGGGACAGAGGCATTTCACCTTCTTAATTAAAAGCCATAAGCCCCAAATTCCAAACCTTTTCTAATTAATCACCCAGTGCATCGTTGCATTTACAGGATCTGATTTTATCGTGTGAGGGGTTAAATGCCTTAGGAAATTTTCTGCCTCCCACACCTGGCCAGCTCCTTTCCCAGTCAGCACATGGGCAACCCACCCTGCACACCAGCTCTCAGCTGCTTCATGAAGACTTCAGGATCAGCAGCATTTGCAAAAACCACCCGAGAGTAGCTTTCATGGTTTCTGACACAGGCAAGGGCCCCTCCAGTAAATTCCAGTCTGGACCAGTTGTGAACTGGTCATCACTCTCTCCAGCTCAACAACAATATAAGATGGGTTTCTGAAAGCAGCACCTTTCTCCTGATGAAGTGCTGTGACCACCAAATTTTACCTCCCGTTGCAGATCCCACCTTCTAGGAAGTTTGCAAACTTACTAAAACCAGCCCCGATACATAATTTAGCCTTCTGCTAAAGAGCAGGTACCACGCTGTGTCTCTGCTGTTACGACGGTATTTCCTCAGAAAGCCTGATCTCATTGAAGTCTTTGGGTGTCCTACTCATTAGGATTAGTGGACACTGGATTGAGTCCATAGTAAATTGATATGCTTTCCAGGCAAGGTCCTGCCTTGCTAGTTGAAGATGTATGGATGGATAAAGGACAAAAGAGCAGCAGCAGAAACCCCTCTCTGCCTCACTGATGTGCTGGGAAGTGGGTACCACTTTGAATTTATCAGACTCCTACTCACCATGGGTCATCTCAGCTTCTCAGGAAAGATTCGGGTACCGCATCTACGAACATCAACTCATTTTTGCTCCCCAAAGCTGAAAATGGCAGCGCGGGGGTTTTCCCATAGCACTATCCTGCATTTTGTCGTCAAGCCACTTCTAAAGCTGCTGCCAGAGCGAGCCCCCGCGCAACTGTACTTTTTTTGTGTCGACTCATTTCCAAGGGGACTGTGCAAAAGACGAAAGAGAATCCAGGGCCAGACCTGAGCTTTGGCTGCTATTCAAAATTGAGGGAGAGGTAAAGATGTGATGTTTAGCTCAGAGGTCCAATGACCCAACAAAGTCGGGGCTGTTGTTCACCTGAGCTTTGGAGTCAGGTCCATGTTCTTGCGTTGTAAACATCTGGACAGGAAGCAAAACTCGGCACAAGTTCTGCAACGGGCATGTTTCCAGTTACTCCATCAAGTCTGAAGCTTTGCAGGTCTGGAAGTGTCAGCGTTCAGCTTTTGCATTTCACCGAAAATAGGTGTACTCCTGCCTTTCATCTGGGAGCATTTAAGTAGCCTGTAAATCAATATATCCCAAGGAAAAACCCAGCAAATTTATTGATTCTCTTGTTTTCCTGTAACTTGCTGAACAATAACATGATGCAACTGCTGTCAATTGAGAAAGTGAAGCGGATCCTAACTCAAACGTCTGAAATTGGGGACCCCAAAGGATAGAGACATCAGTGCACCGGCATTCAACTCTTCCCTAAAGAGAAGGATGCTACAAAGGAGCCGGATGCCTCCAAGCCTTGATAAGCACATACAATTCATCACATTAATTCCAGCAAAAGTTAGAAGCAACTTAAAGCTATTGCCTTTGATGCCTTGTTTTCAAAGAAACTATCCCGATCTACAGCACTTTTAGGATGCAGCTAATTGTCATCAGACAACTATTCAGTGGCTTTTGTAAATCCCTGCACTTTCCCCTGGGCAACTACATCAAGGAAGTGCGTGGGGACCTGCAGGCAGCGATCCGAGATGGAAACGATGGGAACCTTCCTCCCATCTCTCTGTCCCCCTGAGATGGTTCAAGCGTGGTGCCTCCCCAGACAAGACCAGGTTTTGATCTTGACCACATACACTGCATCCCGCGCTGCAGAAACAAGGGCATCACGTTATCAGACAGAAAAATGTAACTCTTGAGAAAGATAAAAGTGAATTTTTGGGAAACTTTTCCACTTTAATACAAGCAACTAATCTGGTAAAAACAGGTTAGAGGGAATGGGAAGAGTATTTGATTCAGGAACTTGAAACATTTCTCTCTCTTCTAAAGTTTTTACATTTCAATGGGCCTCTAAAAACACCAGATTTCTCAGGCGTGAAATGGACATTATGGGCACAAGCATACTCAGAAGCTTATTAGGCCAGCTGAAAACAGAAGCATTACTATAACAGCAAAGTATAAAAAAAGTCTAATCCTCTCCCTCACATGGCATTAAATGAGATTTAACAATTTTTCATGACTTCATCACACACTTAAAATACAGCTGATTGACACCTTATTCCACCACGTCCTCGGCCACAGGTATCTCAAAGCACTCTTCCACTCTTCCAGCAATAACAAATTAATCTCCCTCCACCACGTGTGGGACGGTGTGGAGAAAGCCAACAGATGGTATGGTGACTGCATATGATGTACAGACAAGAGGCACTTTATGTTGCCAAATTCAGGGATTTACAGGCCACAGGAGGTCACTTGATTATCTTGTGTGACCTCCTTACACAGTGGACCAGGGGACTTGATGCAGCCACCCTTCCTCTGGAAAACTCTCATCACATGGCACCATAAAGCAGCTGTGAACTGACAACTTGGACAAAACTACAAAGCCACGAGAGCAAACTTCATGGCACTGGTTGAACTGTAATGCTTTCTGGAGAACCAACAGCAGACCGCTAGTGGGGTTGACGGCAGTAAGTTAAGCCAAAAGGGACTTTCAAGTCATCTACATTAACCTTCTGCATGATCCAGGTCACAGGGACCTCGTCTCAGACCTGAGGTGTGGCCGGCAGAAGCATCTCCGCCAGAAAGGCACCCTGTCTCTATTTGAAGACATCAGCAGTGAGGGAATCCATCCTTCCTCAGAGATGTTCACTCTCAAATGTTAACAACTTGCTCCTTGTTGTGAATTATCTGCCTTTGGCTCCCAGCTGCTGCTCCTCAGTGGGCTTCTTCCACCCCATAAAAGTACCCAGGTGCCACAACCAAACCCTCTCTCAGTTCTTTTTCAATGAGAATGAGGTCTCAAATCTCTCACCCAGGCCTGCTTCTCCTGCCCTTCCATCATTTTAATGACTAATTTTGCCACAATCTTGTTTCTCAACAGTCTCGAGCCAAGAGCTCTGTCAAAATGCAACAAAATATGTTCCCTCAGCAAAGCTGAAATGCTGCACTCCGGCAAAATAGAGTCAGCAGTTACCCTTACCCAAGGAGACTAAAATAGCGAGGAGGACATGAAATCAGCCAGCGAGCTACAAGACAGAGACAAATGCATTTACAAAAAAGCCACCTTCCCTTACAGCAAATGTTGAACCTCCAAACACTGAGCAGAGCATCAGTGGTAGCACCTGCACGCAAACTCCACCACCTCCAGACTCAAAACAATCCCAGACCATGTACTTCTGGTTGTCTTATTTTGGGCTTTTCCTTGGGAATATTTTTTTTTAAAACACTTTGCTGTCAGCTAAATGGCCCCCAGCTCAAAATCATCAACCTCCTAAACAGTTTGCAAACTTTTGAGACAAACTGCAAGACCTAAAATGCCTCCAAGCACCCGCCACGCCACATTAGAAGTTTCTGCTCCTTTCAGCAATTCAAGGTGATTCAGTTCCACAACATGGGGGTTTTTTTGACTCAAGGAGCAAAAAACCCCCACAACTCTATGCAAGCGCATTTGCTCCTAGTGTTGTTCATAGCCGCGTTGGCCAAACGCATCTTAAAAACGTTAGCAAGAACTAAAACAGAGCATAAACCCAAAGACTGCCCAGCAATAATGTCCCTAACCAATACTTCATAGTACATTTTTATACATAAATACAAAAAGGCAGTAAAATCAGTATCTTCCAGCAATCTCCTTGCTAGTGAGGCTTTATGCTTAAGCTTTAAATTAAGTGTCACATAATTTGACTGTGAAAACATGAAGAATGCCTATGCCCTTGGAGAAGTTTTGACAGGTCAACTTAGTGAGCTGGATTGATTTCTGGGCAAAGAGCAAACTCTGCAAGAAACCAGGAATCTCATTGCTCACGTCAGGTCTTTATGAGGAAAAAGCCAGAAGGATGCCATTAGGAGGGCTGGATAATTTGGTGAGACAAAGAACAAGCTCTTGGGAAAAGGATCCGCTTCTGTCATTTCCAAATACGTGCCAATTCAACCCAAATGGGCTAGGGAAAAACAGTACCATAGGCAGTGTGGGGATGAGGACACCACGAACTCCCTTTCACCGTGCAGCTAAGAATTACGGCACTGAAGACGTGGGAGCCAAATGCATCTGCCTCTTCTGCCTGAAGAGTTGACCTCGATCTACACTTCGAAGTTAAAAGCCGAGAGCTCCTGCCAGCGCAGTCCTCCAAGGAGGATGCAGATTTACAACACTGCCAATCCCTTTTCTTGGCACCAACTCTGAACATTTTATTAATAAGATTCAGTGAAGCAAGTCTCCTGCTTTGCAGGGGAGCACTCTAGCCAGAGGCTCTGGGGTTGTGTCCTTTCGCTTGCTGCTGTCCCAAGGACTGATCCGCTGAACCAGAGCAAAGCTCTCTGCAAAACTCAGCTTAGCCTGATGGGGACAGTACTGACCTCACGGGTGGGATCTGTCCGGAACCTCATCTGGGGCAAAGCTCCCAACGAGGACCCTGCTGTTCTACTCTGCAAGGAGAAGCAGGTAGGAGTTCAGATCCCGTCCATGAAGAAAAGCGGTAACGCATCTCCCAAATCATGGGTTACCAGTCTGACCACTTGGTGTGTCACCGTCATCCCCACCCATCAAGGAAGGTGAGATTTGCACATTTGGGAGCTAATGAACTTCATCCCACCCATATCCCCACATCCTTGTTTCAGGCTGCTTCCTGTCCACCTTGATGATGGCTTTTTCTTTCTGCAGAAAGCACATGGGAAGTGAAGACTTCTCCAGCTCTCCCATGCGCCTGCAGGCTCACAACACATGCAGCTGCTAATGAGGAAAGGAAAGCAATTAAAAATCAGCCGAACTAGGCTTAATAGAGGTTAGGGAGGGCTCTGTTAGCAGACTTTGGGAGTTAGCAAACTCCAGCAGAGGGGAACAATGAGCAGGTACCAAGTATCCCTGAAACTATTCTGTAATCAGGCATTTATTTTCAACTGCTAGTCTGGACAAATTCAGACATCCTCCGATTAAGAAAGTTGCCCAGATCAACCCTTAAGACCCGCAGACTACCAGATACACCAGGGTCCCTTCCCTCTATGCATGAGCATACAAGTGCTAAGAATATTTACAAGACTCCTTAGAAGGAGTTATGTGTGTGCAGATTCACATTATGCATAAGCAGGATAAATCACATCTTTTTTTACCACAGCTGACTCCATTCCCTGCTCCCTTTGCAACCGAGGTGTTAGATCAGACTGGCACTTGCTTCTCTGCAAATCCAACCAGAGATGCAGACGAGGAAGATGACAAGTCTGCCTGGTCCCACAAAACAGCAGCATCCTTGAAGCTGTGTATTTTTGGGGGAGTGCAACTGTCAGAATGGGTTTGCACTGACCAGCTGGAAATCAAGCAACAAGTTTGGGATGTCAGATGGGGATACAGCACAGTGTAAACATCCCAGCTATGGCAGGGATTTTGGCATCAGGAGAGGCTCCATACGGAAACTACGCACCTGAGGTTCACTCTCTTAAAGATGACTTTGATCCTGATTTCTCTCGTGCTCTGTGTTATCTTTCCCCCATTTAACATGTCAGGGAGCTGAAAAGAGGGAATAGGCTGGTCCCAAGGCAGGCACCATATGTGCACGTCGGCTGCACGATGAGAAGCCAAGCTTTCTGCCAAGGCAGCTGCCAAGGAGAAGCCAAAGAAGCTGTTGCCATCGCTACAGATGCCACCAAAAATCTCTCCAGCCCTCTACCCATTCCCAGTTAGATGATGTTCGTGTGAATCACATGGGTCTGACCAAGACTGCAGTCTTTTTTCCCTCAATTTTCTCAGCGTTTTATCAGTACCTGCTCCTGGGCAAGCAAAGACACTCCACAAAAGCTGGCAAGATCACCGTGGCTCTCAGCCCAGACCTCAATTCTATTTAACTGCCCTTACCAAGGACAACTACGGCAGTGCTTATTGAAAACTATCAATTGCCTCCTGAAAGTGCAGCATCAAACTGGGCAGCCCTGGGGTCCTGCCCTGCCCACACAGAACTGTTTCCTCCTGCCAATCTCAACTCCCACCATGAGAAACCCCTCCCCGTTTGCAGAGGACAGAAATTTATCCAATTCCTACTGGCCAGCATCCTGCTTTCCAAAGCCAAAACCACACACTGAAAAGCACAGATCCAAGCGCTGAGCTCAGCCGGCAATTCTTCACTTCATGAGAAATAAAATACCCTGTCTCACTCGATACAGCACGATTCTCCTCCCGGCACACAGCCAGGCTGCCGGGGCTCTGTGGGTAGGCAGCAGGCAGAAGATAGGATGCTAGCATGGCCTTTCCACCATTACCAAGCCCCCGGGATGATACCTTTCCTCCCTGCAATCACAATCTCATTCCCAGCCCGGACTCAAAAACTTGAAGAAATGAGTCCAGCACAACATGGGACTACAGGGTGTTTCTGACAGTTCCTGATGAGCTGCAAATCCAGGGGAAATTGCAGCCCTGCACTTTGACACACGCGTAAACATGGTCTTAAAGCTCCTTCCAGAAACATCACCAGCACTGGCAGATCTTAGCAGATCGGCATTTTCTAAAGAAATGGATGTTCTTTTGATTGTGAGTGTTTATGATAATTCATGTTTAAAAAACTTGGGATGCAAAGGCAAAATCACAGATGCAGAAAGCAGCTTTTTAAGGTGTTTGTTAAGACAACAATCTTCTGCCATTATCCTAGGGTGAACACTCAAATCCAGAAGATACTGATAAATGGGCACAGATGCCCTAAACAAGCCCCATTACCCTGGCCAAAGCCATCCTGGAGAGAGATCCAGGCTGCTCAGATCCACCTGCATGAGAGGTGCAGCCGTAAGAGGATGCGCTCCTCTTGTGACTGGTTTCTCCCCACGAAACAGCCTTGCCGTCCCCGGCTGGCTCCCTGCTCTGCTCCAGCTAGTCTGGATGAAGCCCAGGCCACACAGCGCTTGGCTCCGGATGGTGCCACACCAGCGTCTGCTGTGGCCAGGCAAGGGGGAAAGGGGGCAGGAGAAAGGAGACAGCACTTTGCCACCGGTGCTCGTTCCCAGACCTCTTCCACATCAGTTCTCACCTACCCCGTATGTATTCTGTGGAAGCTGCTCTCTTGCTTGGTTTGATGGCACTTGCACCAAAAATATCAGTAATTTATTTGAACGTCCACCCAAAAGCAGCTCTTCAGAAACACTCTTGGCAGTATGTTTCTTCAGTCGTCAACTCCCTGAAGATAAGTCCCTGGTTTTTACAGTGGCTTCCCCTGGCAATTCTTCACATTCTTGTTTTCCCTTTAATCTTTGCTTGTAAGAATAGATTTGAAAGTTACCATTATCCCCTTTCTCATATATTAATTATTCTGCTGCTCCTTCCCCAGCACTTCCTCTTCACCTTGAAACAGTTACAGCCCCCTCCTTCATGCCCTGAACCTCCAGACTTCTGTGCTTTGCTACCTCCAACTTAAGGAATTCTCAAAATTTGAATGGAAAGGATTTCTAGACTATTTTAAGACTTATCTCCAGAGGTATGAAAAGAGTTTCACTGGAAGGGTATTTAGCTAAAAAGCTACCCAAAGGCAGCGTATACCGCATATAAATTGGCAAAACAGATGCATTTTTAAAATACGCGTAATTAAATAATGCAACATAAAACCAAGCATAAATTATCCCCCACTGAGAACAAAACCACACAGGAAGATACTAGTGGAAATAGGTTTTTTAAGCTGATGCTGTGTCCATGCACGTAATATGTGCAAACACTTGGTCTTTCTTTAAACTACTCAACTGCTATCAGTGGGTTGCTCGTCTCCGAGATGAGAAAACAGCCTGCGATACAAATAAAACTGATTATTTATTCATTTTCATACGGGTGCAGCTGTTGCATCTTTCTAGAGAAACTAAAGGAGAAGAATGCTTATTTTAGCATTGAAGGGATCTAGATACTCACTTATTTTTATTCCCTCTCTGCTGCTGTTAGTGACTGTGCAATTAAAGATGCACGTTGAGTTGGTTGTCTGATTAGATTTATTTTACAATTATTTGTAATTATTTGGCTCCAAAGAACATCCCTGGGATAACATGCTGTCACTTGCAGTTGAGGCTTTCAAATACCTCGTCTCCCGTTGCTTCATCTCACTCCTTTCTCAACTTTCTGAAACTCCGCTCTGCGTTTTACATGGAAGCTCACAGGGGGAAAACTGCTGAGAGCAAGGGGACAGAAAAGCTCACGACCTAACTTCCATTAGCACATCTGGGATCACAAGCCAGATTTACAAGTTGCTGTTTGCTGTGAAACCAGAGAAAGCCATTTGAGAAGGGAAGATCTCATGCTGATAACCCCAATTTTGGGTTTGGTGGGGTTTTATTTTGGAATGAAATTGGCAACATCCAAAGGTGTGATGTTCTGACAGGTGAATGAATCGGTGGTTCTTTATTGATGCTTTTTCAAGCTGCAGCTAGAAAAATACTGCAAACCTGCTTTCAACCTGGCAAATCCTGTCTTAGTATTCAAGGCCTGAAAATTCAGATGAAATTTATGCTGCCCAGCCTAGAAGCGGTCCCAGCGCTCAGAGCTGAAACATGCTGGGGAGACAACGGATTGCAGAAGAGTCTGTCGCAAGAGCACACACGGATTCAATGCAAGCCGGGGCTTACGTACACAACTATTTGACTTCTGTAAGACAAAGTAACGCAAATAAACTAGAAACATCCTGTCTGCAGGGTTTCTGCTGCAATTTAAAAGTGGTGGTGTTGAACTGGCCTGCAGTCTGGCCCTTACCAGATGCTGATTCTGCTGCAAGGTTTTGCTCTTGTCCTGCTGTCCACGGCTCCTCCAGAGACCCTTTGCAAGAGGCCACGTGGGATGTCACATCCAGCTTTCTGCAAGAAGGGTAATGATCCTGCCACCGAGACTTCTCTAGTGACAGCACGGAAACACTCATCCTAACAACAAAATACATTCTCAGAAAAACCCTCTGTTTTCTCAGCCTTCATTTTACCCTTTCCATCTTCAAGCTCTTGCTTCTAACAGTCTCTCAACTCTGACTTCATCCTCGGTGCCTCTTCTTCCTCTCTAAATACCCCTTGGCTGCTATAGTGGTAATTTTAATAGCAAAAAGGTTGTTGGATAAAACAGCCTGCTCTTCTAAAGCTCGGGGTAATGATATAATGCACTGATGAAACTACCAGCATGCTCCAAGCCGATGCAGCTGCATTTTAACTGGTGCCATCTATCCTTTCCTAATCTCACAGGGCAGCTGTTCGTTTGACAAATGTTTGCTAATAACTCAAAGATCTTTGGATGGAAATAAACTGTTAGAGGATTTTCAAAGGTCAGTCCTATACAATAGGAATATTGCCCTTTCAGGTTCTAAGTCACAAAACCCGGCAAATGTTACCCAAGGCCTGATAGTGCAGCATCAACAGTGCTGGATGCATAAGGCTGAGACCCAGGAGCTTGGGGCTGGAGAAGCACAGCTCTATATCACTTAATACAGGAAAAAAAATAGCAGCCCTATGTCAGCCTCCCCATGTCCATCCCTGATAAAATTTGTTTGCACTATAAAATTCAATCCCAGGGGAAGCTTTTTCCCACTATGACCTCCCCGTCTCTACAGCATCCCTTCTTTGGCTCCATGTCTCCATCAAGCCCGGGCGCCTGAGCTCTCCCCGTACAAGATCCAGCAGTGTGCTCGGGGAGAGCCGAGAGCTGATGAAATGGGGACACCTGCCTTGCATTTTCTGCACTAAAGTAATTTTGCTAATATTAGGTAAAACACAGAGATGCCATTTCTAACCAGCCCTCACTGTTGAAAAAGAGAACACGCAAAGAGACAGAAAGAGGGCAGGCAGCATCTATTAACTCTTTTCACAAGGTGGAGTATTAGTGCCTGGAGCTCAGGGATGGGGGATTCAAACTGCTTATGGGTAGCAAAAACTTTCCAAAGCTAGACTGGTAAATACCAACAGCTCAGGAATAGATGTGCTTACTGCCAGTAAGCCTACAAACAGATGCCACCTTTCTGCTCCAGATTTAAGGCAACTTTGACTCCTGAAATTCAGCAGGAGTTTGGTTCTGCCAGCAGATCCTTGCAGCATCCTGGCCCATCCCTGGAGGCAGGCAGAGCCTGAGGAGCACATCAGGCTAGAGTGATCACTGCTCTGAACTAGCTTTCATCTCCTGGATCTGTTTTGGGTATCATAAGGAACCTGGCACTGCACCACGCAGGGCAGAGCTGCAGAAGGTTGGAGTGATACCCGCAGCCAGGACTGCTGCACGCTGCTTGGGCTAATTTGTTTTCGGAGCAGCTTGTGAAATTCAGAGCAGCAGAGTGAAAACAGGCCAGGAAAGAGCCCACGGCCAGGACTATCCTGTTCCTGTACTTGAACTAACCACAGAAATGCTGTGTAATACAGCCTGTACAGATGAAGATCAAAAACCCAACCAGCTCACACAGGAACCGACTGGGAAAGCCTGACCTTATTTTGGCAAAAATATTCATTGTCCCTGCCTCACTTTCCCAGCTGTGCCATGTAGGTGGAGTGCTCATCACAGATGTGTCAGGAGACGTGTCAGGCCAGATAAAATCTCAGTACATTGTCCTCCTCGGAAGAGCCATACGAGAGCCTAAGACGCACAAACTGCAACTCCCTGACCTTATTTAAAAAACCAAGCAAAACCCATAAACTTCTGAAGTATTGAAGCCCTGATCTCTCTCAGCCCTTCACTCTTAAGACTCCACTAGCAAAGTCATGCACTTCTAATTTCATTGGAAAAGACACGTTGCTAGTCCCCTGGTCCATGCTGAGAAGTCTGGCAGCAAATGGACTGAGAGCTCAGGGATGGATCTGAGAAGGGCTGTCACATCTCATCTGCAAGATAGAGAGCATGCAAAAGTCAGCAAGGCGGTTTAGGAGCACCCTTGAGGCATCCTCTTCTTGCCAAGCCATCAGCTGCCATGCAATACCAGGTCATCAGCATCAATGGGAAGGAAACACAGCAACATCCATCTTAGAGATACAGAAATGCACAACAGAGAGTCAGAGCATCTCCAGTGGAAGAAGAAAGTGCTGGAAACCCAAGGGATGCAGTCCCAGGGGATTACTGGAAATATCTTTCTGTTCACCAAGTGAGGCAGAGCTTATCCTTCCACACTTTGCTCTTTGGCTGATAGCCCGGCTGCTTTAATTAACAGAGACTTTCGTCAGTGCAAATCCTCAGTATTGTTGTACAATTACTTCTTCAGCAGGTTCCTTCTCTTTCTACTCGGTATCTGTCAAACAGGATTTCCACTACCGCAGAAAAAGAAAACGCCTGGCAGAGCAGGTGTGATTATTTTTAAATTTGTTAAAATTGGTACATCTCACTGTTTGGAATACATTATATCTAACGATGCTGAGTGATGTTGTTCAGCATTTAAAAGCTGCTGTGTCCTATCCTATAAGAGCTTTAGCACTGGCATTCATATCTGGGGGCTGAAGGCATCCAAATGAACTTTACATCTCAACTAACAGAGGAAGGAATTGGGGTCAGACTATTAATTTACTGAGCAGCTACTAAAAAAGCTGGTATATAAACTTGGTATATAAGCAGAGCCAAGACGGCATCAAGTTTGCAGGTAGGTTATTTTTTGATGGGAAGAGGACAGAGGATTTATTAATGCTTACATGGCTGGGAGCAGCAACCATAAAGAGCACTCGGGCATTCAAACCCACTTTTGACTTCCAGGTTTATTCCAGACTGGAAGTCTTCCAGGGACCTCTCAGCCAGATGAGAAGGCTGAGATCTCACTGGGAAAGTTCTGATGGGTCTGGATGAAATGAAGACAGCTTTCTGCCAGCACATCTGTCCTCAAATCCATTATCTAGAGATGAGAGCTCTTTTATGTAACATTAGAAGAAAAGAACTAGCAAACCCATACCACGATTCCCTGATCAGCATTTTATCTCTCGTTGTTCTGCTTGTTCCATGAGTACAGCTCATCAAGAAAAGCAATTTCCAACAGCTCAAATATCAGAGAATAGGGTCAGGATATTAGCCTGAATGTGGTCAAATAAAGAGGAAAGGCATTTTCACCGAACATGCAATCTCACCTCAGCAAGCAATAAATACTTTCTCACTCGACATGACAGAGCCAGTTGATGAGAAACCAGCATACAAGCCCCAGGTGGGTTTCTGAGGATCTTCCCTTTGCTCATAGGCTTCAATTGCTGGATCCTACTTCACCTGGTCCATGTCTCACACCAGCCCCCTGTCTTCCATCCAGAGAAGCAGAAGGCAGCAGCAAGAGGAAGACCATCCCCACACTCTCCAAGCCACGGGCTTTGTGTTGGGCAATGTCATGGTCTTCAAATCTTGGCCTCCCCCAAGACTTTTACTACTTAGTGATCTATTTAAACTTCTCCTGCTAATAAATTAAAAAGTTAAACAAAGTCAAGGGGGAATAAATGTTTCCCTTAAGAGGTAGTTAATACATTACTGCCAAACACATGGTTGGGATGAATACAGACTACCGTAACCACCTCCCACAACCCACAGTATGGATTGGGAATTAAGGACCAGCATGTGTTAGGAATCACAGAGTTCACATAAATGAGGCATAATTAAAAACAATTCCCTTTATAAATTTCTGATAAAATCAACCTAATTACCACCAGTGTTTTGAAACCAATTTGCTGTCACTTGCATTCAGAGGAAGAGGAAAATGAGCCTTACTACAAAGAATTATATTCCTCAGAAAAGTGCTTTTCTTGTTCCCTCTTAGCTCTCTTCTTTCACAGTAAAAGATGGGGCTGTCCCTTACTATAGAGATAAGGCAGGCTTCCACCAGCCGGGGCTCTGGACAGCTCAGGAGATCAAAGCGACGATTAGCCCTTCCACATTGAAGTTGGAAACTGAACCTCCCTGCCCAAAATGCTTTAAATGTTCAATGTCAAGAACAAAACCCATTTCCCTTCCCTACACAAACCTCAAAAAATCTCAGAGTTCAATTCAGATAAGCATTCAGAAACCTGTAGACTTTGCTTAACTATTTTGATCTGAAAATGTTATCTGGGAAGCCTAAGAACAGCTTCACCAGACTTCCCATCTTTCTGCTGCTAGTAAATCTGGAAATAGGTGAAAACAGCATTTCTATCACCTTATAAGGAGATGTACAAGTACATGCTTTAGTGACCACGCATGGCTTTCTATTCTCTGTGCCTCAGTCTCCCTCTAGCTTATTAGCAAGATGTCCTCAGCTCCTTGCTTATGGTCTTTTTGCCAGTTTCGGGAGAAGGGAAATATTCCTCACCTTTCCTCGCAGGGCTAACATAGATTTTCATTAATTAACTGAAGACTTTAAACAAATGGAAGTGACTTAAAACTACTACTTTTTCCCTTGGTTTTCTTATGCTCTCTAAAATGGCATCCCCTCACTGTCATCAGGAAAAAAAAAAGCTCCATCCTTTCTGGGTACTTGTAGTTAAACAGTATCGACTCCACGGATCCAGCAGTCAGGACAATGGGAAAAAAACCTGCAGCCCTTGGTTCTGAATCCAGCTACTCCACCACCCTTCTGCTTATCGATCGCCTTTCCACGAGATGAACTTCCTCCTCCAGAAGCACAGGAAAGAGCCAGGCTCTGCTTTTTGGACAGGGGAGTGCTCCATATGCACGGCACGGCAGGGAGATCCGTCATGCTTTATCGCTAACCGCAAAGTTTGATTTCAAGAAAACTGAAGAAAAAGCATCCATCAGTTAGATAAGGGAGAGCAGCATCTGCTTCCTCATCAGATACAGGCAGGTACCGTGGGGAAAAGGGGTAAGAGACTGTCCAGGAGGTGAGTAATACTGTGGCTGCTGTGCTACACCATCACCAGCCCACCAGTAAACTTGGGAATAAGTCACCATCTTCTATTTGAGAGCTGCAGTATCTTTGCTGATTGATCCCACAGAGCTTGGGGAGGCACCTGCGAGCTACACCAGACACGTAAGAACAAGCAATGATTAAAACCTCTCTCTTGCTCCTCATCTCTTTCTCTAACCTTGTATGCAAGAGCTACCTTCCTCTTTATAACCTTCTCATGTCCCTCAGTTGCCTCCTTGATGTCCCAATGCCCTGCGAGGTCCCTCCTGTTCCAGCAAACTTTAACAACACAGATTTTGTTTTGTCCCATCTATTTAATACCGACAAACCAAAGCCAAATTCATGACCTTGGTCACTACAGCTCACTCCTCCTCTCCTGTGCCTGGGGACCCATCCATTTCTTGTGGTACAGCATCAAGTTATAGCTGCTCTGGGAAACAAGGCTGTCTTCACTTCACAAATAAGGCAGTCTGTACAGAATGCACAATCAAATGATTCTGCACAGCAAACCCGCTCCACCAAGACAGTTAAAAGCATGGGAAAAGAAACACAGACACCCAGGGTCTGGGACTTTACTAGAAGAAGGGTGTAGCTTGCAGTGAGTGGATGTCAACACATGGTGCCATATGAACTAAGAGCGAGCTGCAATAGCAAAGCCACAGAGAATGAAAAGAAGGTGAAAACAGAAGGAAAAAAATAAACAAAGTGCATCCAAATGCTCAGTGACCCCCCCCATGCCTGTTCCACTGTATGGAATAAATTTGGGGACATTAAATATTCTGTTGTTATTTAAACAGGCATATGCAGGCCACCATGCAAACCCTAAAAGTAGCAGGAATCCAGCCCTGGAAAAACAATGTGGTATTTTGCTGCTGCACTGACTCCAGTGCCAAGTCCTGTCATGCCACTTTTGTCCCCTAGCTGTTGTGACAGACTCTGTTCCAGAGTGGGGAGCGTTTTAAAGATGCACAGACAGCTTTTGTGTTGATGGTTAAAGGCTTCAACACGGGGGGATTGGCCCCCGTGACATCTTCCAGCTTTCAAGTGCAAGAAAAACCATCCGATTATGTACACAGTAGTGTGCAAGGATGCTCCCCTCCCTTGTGTTTCCTTTCCAGTGCCCCGAAGTATGCCTTCCTTCTGGTCACCGACCCCATTAGCTGCATCCTAAGCCAAGGGAATTCAGAGAGCTGAGGCTATGGTAACATTTTGTCTATGGAAAAGCTATTACAAGCCAGCATATGGCATGCAAGAGAATTAAGCGCTGGTTTTAGGCAATAGCAGTGGAGTACTGCAAGGGTGTTTGAGTTAATATTCAGACTGCAAATCCCTAAGAAGTCGGCACCGCTTGTTACATTATCAGCATACATTCACGCATCACTGCATCTTTGCTTAGGCCCTGCAGTGACAAGCATCTGGATTTTAGCATCACAGGTAAACTAAGCAGCAAATTTGCTTCTTCCTCTTCTGCTATACAACGGTAAAAATACATATTAAGACAGCAAAACTCGCAGGGATTTGAGAACTAATCTGCCTCTCCAGCAGCACCGTGCTCTGCAGGCAGCAGGTGGTGCTACGTACCCGACAGCAGCACACAGACATTTTCGTGCAACATCGCCCTGCCTTATAATGTTCTCATGGAGAAATTTAACTCGTGATAGATACACTGCTGGTAAAGCTGGTGCACTGGATAGGGCCCATTTAACCCATGGATGGTGCAATCTCTTGTGTAAAGTGACTTAGTGCTAAGAAACAAGGTGATTTTCTCAGCTGATTTCCTTTGTCACAGAAAGCATAGCCTAAATTGTTCCTTCTGAAAGCATACCTGTAGCTCCCCACTCCCATATGCAAACCAGGACCCGAAAGTTAAGTTGGGTTCCTCCTGATCTTGTACGCAAGAGTTGTGAGCTAGTGTAAGGTAGGGAAAACCTGTCAGGGCCCAGTGTAAAGCTCTGACTCACCGAGGAGCTTCAGCAGATAAGTTGGTCCAGAAAAGCAGAAGTCACGTCACCAAGGAAGGGTTAGGTACGTGCTTAAGTACCTGGTTGAGTTAGGACCTGAGCTGGTATTTATACAGAGCTCCCAGGAAGGAAAAGGATCTATTGAAATGGTGGTATGATCAGCACAGAGACTTTTAATTCTCATTTAACTCATGGTCCCCGTGAGGACCTCAGCCTGGATCACGCACACCACTCCAGTTTAGCTTGAGTTACTGGTGACTGTGCGAGCTGTTAGTTTGCAAGGTTGGCTCTGCTCTTATCAGAAAACCAAACATGATGTTGAAGGACAAGCAGAGAAGTTCATGCTGCCGCCATGGCACGCTACACACTGATGTTAGTCTGACCAGGTTCTGTTCCTCCTCTTCCTAGCCAGAAGAATCACCAAGGGACCCCATTGTGCTCCTTGAAATAAGAGATACCAAAGCACCTTCAAGTATTTCTGCTAGAAAGGACATGCAAACCTAAGGCATCCGTCCTTCAGCAGCGAGCTCAGCACAGTACAGTTACACAGACGCTGCCCAAACAGAAGGGAAAGTCATGACGGCATTTCCACCCAGTCTGCTCCTGATTAACAGGTGGCATTTCAAGGGACACCACGGCCAGCCAAACAGGTCTGCAGATGCGGCAATGCTTCCGGATTAGACATTCTCCAAAGATTATTCCTTTTTAAACAAGCAGCTAAATTGAATGAGCCTTCTCAGCCGGCCACCAAGCCAGCAGAAAAGGACGTTACGCCACTGGAACTGGCTGCAGAGATCAAAGCCAGCTACTTATTCTGTAACAAAGCTGAAGGAAAGGATTAGTCACTGCCGAACGCCACAGGAGCTGGCATTGGCAGTGAACCCAGCTAAATTGCTCAGAAATGCCTACAAGCACACACCACCTAACCCGGAGGAAAAGGAGAAAGCAAACTGCTGGAGGGCTTTTCCAGCCATGGCTCTGTCACCAAAGGACACGCACGCATGCAGAAAAGAAAGATGAGTTGGAAGTTCAGGCTGTAATTTCTTAGAACATGAGCGCAGGTTGTGAAAATATTGTTTGGGGCTGAAGAAGATTTAACCCCAAATGTGGGAAGCCCTTTTGCAGCGCAGCTGGGTTCACAGGCAACGCTCCACGCATGACACCGGCAGCCCATGCAAAGCCCTTGGGCTTCCAAAATAACCCAACCAAAATCCAGTAATTACTTGGAAAGTGGGAGACATGTTACACTGGCTCAAAACAAAGTGAAGCCACGACACAACTAGATAGTCCTGATCCAACCCACCCACCCCAGCAATAAACCCTGACCTCTGGTCAGTACAAAATCTCCATTATCAACTAACAAGGATAAATCTCACTCTTCCTTTGCCTCCAATGTACCCAGCCTGGCAGGCTCAGATGGTGCACCATCATTCAGTTGGTGCCATCCCTCAGCCCACGCATCCGAAGCGATGGATTTGAGATCAGTAATGTCAGCAGCCACCCTGAGCTGCGTGCGAAGGGCTCAGGACAGGAAAAAATAAAAAGAAATAAAGGCCATGTTGCTTGGAAATCACTGTTCAAGGTTCAAATGCCCCTGTAAACAGATGAACCATTTGTCCCTGCTAAGCTGTCTGTCTTCCACAAACCTTTTTTTCATGTCGCTTGGACCTCTGCAGCCTTTGGCAAGCAGACACCGCTGTGCTGGCAACACAGATTCAAAGCAGTGGCTCCTCTCCGGCTGGCAAAACATTTACTTAAAATTAGATGCTCTCTCCTTACTCTACTAAGGATGGGGAAAAAAAAATACAAACCACAAACCCTGTTAAAAATGCGTCTTTATCCAGTTTAAGAGAAAGACCAACCTGAAGATGCTGGAGTTGGATGACAGAGGGTGCCTACAAAGGGCTGAGAATTATTTTTGCTCAAGATTATAACCAAATTCAGGGTTGTCCTGAGCTCAGTCCTCCCTCTCCCAGTCTCGTCCCATCTCCAGGGCATGACCCACAGGCTGAGAAACATGGGTAGTAGAGGAGGTAAGAGGAGGCTGGTGAGTGCACCGTTTGCTTTCCTGGCTTGGACTGCAACTCCTGGGAGGCTTTAAGGAAGTTTCTGAAAGGAAAATGGATAATTTAATTGCTGCATTAGAGGATCTGCGGCTGTTTTGAGTGCAAGTTGCTCCAGAGCTTAATCACCTTGCTGCTCAGGGCTTTGTGCTTTCCCCACTGAATCAAGGGCATACACAGCCCTGCCAACCTTCTGAAATACATATTAAATATATTAAAACAAACTCTCTTCAGGTAACTCTGGCTGTTCAAGCTCAACTCATTCTTTTAGGTTTGTAGGATTAAAACCAGAGCAGAAACAGGGAAAATGAATCCTGTCCCCCTGCCCCAATCCACATCCTGCTCAGAGCTGCATGGAAGATGGACAGTGAATCAGCTCCGGAGGATTTGAAGAGCTGCGAAAATCACGTATTGTGTTTATTAAGCATCTGGACTTGCATCTATGCTGCAAGTTTGCCAAGGAATTGCAAGCAAGTGCCCTATAGCAACCAGAAAGCAGCAGCGCATCGGTGCCGAGCACACCGCAAAGCGCAGCAGGATCTGAATCTTCTTGGGTACATCTTATTACCATTTGCGTGGGCTGGATGTGTAGTTGCCTGAGTGTTTTGTTTCATTTGTTTCCCTTCACTTTTATTCATGTGGATGAAAATGCTGTCAAGGAATTGCAAAGCAAAGAGTGAGGTTTCTCCTGTCATCGCCTGTATGCAATTTAGAAATCCTAAGTGCAGAGATACTGAAAGGGGAAGCTGGAAGTCTCTATCCCAAGACTGAGCCAGATCTTCTCCTTAATGACTCCTCCTTTATTCCACCGGTGGAAATCTTTCCAAGATTAATGTGCGTGCAGGGCCAGTGCAGGAGCAACAGCCAAGTATCGCCACCTCACTCAAACCCTAGTGCAGTCCTTCTACCTGTTCAGAGCAGGATTTAATCCAAATTCCTTTCCCCTTTTCTTCCCCGTAAGCATGAAAATAGCAGCAGCACTCACTGGTGAGCTGCGAGCAGCACCATGCTGGGGACTTCAGCAACTGCAGCAATGCCATGTACAGGAGGGCTCTCACCTTCGCTGCAACGGAGCGGAGCAAAACTGCCTGCAGGGATCAGTAGTCTGGGCAGCTTTTAATTCCTTGAGTATATTGCGACTTTGGCAGATGCTGCAGACATCTTGAAGTACGTATCCTGAATGATGCATCAATGCTGGGTAAATCCTGCAGGGAGGTGCTCAGAAGTTAAGCAGTAGTTGCAATGTCACTGTTGGTGCTGGTAGAGTCATGCTCTCCAGGTTCTTCTGTCTGAGGAAGTTCTCCTAATGCAGTGCTAGAGATACAAACACTTGCAGAAAGCAAGTGTTTGTAAGCTTGCACAAACAAGACTTCTCACAACCTTTGTTTTTTGCTGCGATTCTATTTAACGTGAGATGGGAACAATTTTTACAGCTCAACTCCAGCACAAAGGCACTTTAAATTAAAGGGTAATCTACCTACATCTGTTGCAGGGGCAGCCTTGAATGACTACACACACAACTTTACGTTAAATTATATTTGCACCTAGTCACTTCAAGCTCAGTACAGGGCCAGAATATTTTATCAGAGACTCCTGTGCAGCTAAGGAATCTTACTGATTTTTTTTAGTAAATTATGCCATCACAAGAAATCTATATCTAAGTAAAAGTTTCTAAAAAATCAAACATATTCTATAGCCCTGTTTATCTCATGATCCATGAAAGATTCAAAGATCTAACGCGGCTTTAAGCTTTGGTCTTGATTAACTCCCAGCCCACCAGGGAAAAGAAACCACATAACCTGCTTTAGAAGACCAAATCACAACCAAGCAGCACAGTTTGCAAACGAAGTTTCAAGGAACTTATTAATGAACTAAGGTCAGCCCATGCAGTAAGGCTAAAGGAGGAATCCCAATTCTCCTTTGGGTATTCGGCTAGCATAAAGCCGCACAGCTGAAGTGTAGCCTGAAGTCCCACCAAGGTGCTGCTGGTGGGACTTGGGACTACATTACGCTTCCAAGGGTTCTTTCAGCCCAGGACATGCTATACACGTTGCTTTGCCTCATGAGGCTGCGATTTACCTCGATAACCTTCTGGCTTCGGGTGCTTTGATCATGGATCACGCTGACGCACATGTGCTGCTATTGCACTACTCCTCACAGTATGATGGTGCCTGGACCCACTTCAATTGCAAGGAGGGGCACCCAAATCTGTGCCCGTCCACTTCTCTTTCCCTCGACTTACCTCTGCATAGCTCTGTGCTTTGGGACTTGAACACAGGGCAATTCCTTGCACCCTAAAGTTACTGGAACATATTTATTACATAGAGATACAGCACTGCTTCGAGATCTGAGAGAATTGGATATTCCCCATCAAAAGACACTTTTTTCCCCATAAAGAAATAAAATTCACAGCTCTGCAGTTTCTTTTGACATCAGCAGTCATAAGGGCTTGTGTTTCTTACCAACCCCACGTACCCACCTGCTTGCACATCTGGCTACCCTGGCTAGCACATCCCACGTCTCAGCCACCGAGGCTCAAACGGAGCCTCACCTCTACTCCCCAAGTTCTTGTAGCCCCTCTCCACAGCAGATCTTAGGATCTGTCACTGTTTGATGAAGCCCAGGTAAATTTTTGTATCATTACCATATTAAACCATTCATATAGACGAATACTACAGACTCCCAACGTGATTTAAAGACCCAGTCTGGATGTGGACTTACCAACAAGCACTTCAGTGGGATAGTGCAGGGAAGCTGCAATGGGTTAAGCCTCCTATGATTGATCCCAAGAGACTTGGGCTCTTTTAAAAAAATGGGATTTAGAAAAACAGCAAGAAAGCATACCTGTTATCAGACCAACATGCTCCTTCAGAAAGGATGCCAGCAGAAGCTCATGGTGCTCCAGCCATTCCCTGGCACTTGGCCATGAACACAGTGTTACCACCCAACATCCCAAAGCAGACACAAGACAATTTCCTCCTCTTGAACCAAGCGGTACCAAACATCCCCCACAGCACACAAACCCCAGCGCATGGCTCAAAGGCGACACACAGCAACTCACGTGTGTCAAAGTCCCCCAAAAAAGCCAGTGGGCCTCCAACACAATAGATGTGCAGATGAGAGCAGAGTAAAAAAAGCCATTAACTTCCACCAACAGAAACCTATTTTTCTTTCACAAATAACACCCATTAGCAACTCCAAGGAGAACAATCCCCACTCTTCAGTTCTGAAGGAGTACACAGTTTTTCAGCGGACACAATGCGAAGATTTTGCAGAATTCAGGCATTCAACAGGACTAATGTGAAAGATTATTTTGCAATTATCCAAGCAATTTTCTCTCCTCATTGTCCCTGGACCATAAGGGTTTTTAAATGTGAGCAGAAGGATTTATTCATCACAATAATAATAAAACGAAATATTAAATCAATGAATCTCTTTGCATGAAGCATAAAGCTCACATTGCTATTAAGCTTAGTAGCGTCCTGTCACATAAACCACACGCAGTTTGCGTACTTAAGTACCATCACCCTCTTTTATTTTTCCCTTCCCTAATTTGTAAGGCATTATCCTTCCATTTGTCCTCTAAACACAACCGGATTCAGACAACACAGTGTTGCTTCTTGTTAGTGTCTCTATGCCCATGCTTTCTTTATGAGAGCACATAGAGATTTATATTTAATATCAATTGTTAACAATGGCTGGTGCAGAAAGTTATACCAGGACGACAGAGAAGTCCTAAAATAAATACATACATACCTAAGTAATAATATAGGGAGAATTAACTCCTCACAAGCAACACTGCCAATATGCAAGTGAGTAGCTGGGCATGAAAATGAATGTTGGTCTTTGAAGGTGTCGCTTCTTCAGTTTGGCTGGGAAAAAAAAAAATAATCAACCTAAACCTAAGTAAAACTCAGTTACAACCTTTGGAGCATGGAAGCTCCTATGGTCATGTTGGCCTTGGCTTATATTTCCTTCTCTGCCATCCCTTGTAATATAAAGTGATAAATGACTTTGCACAGCTTCAGTGGGTCCCTCTTTTGTTTTTATTAAAGATTTATCTGGTAAAGTGCAGAAACAGTCACTACTTAGGTATTTATGAAGTGCCAACCGTCTTCACAGTGTGACACTTACAGAGCCTAAACAAAGATTTTTGATAAGCAAGAATCTCTGGCTTTAAGCCCTGAGATTCATACTAGGCTCCATACAAGCAATGACAGTTTCACGAGTGCTAAACACCTGGCACCTCTAAAGATCCCGTATTTTTACAATTTGGGCTCTCCTACGTAACAGCTTCTGTACTTCACAACCCGAAGGCCACCAGACAAATTCTCTCACAACAGCAATTTATCTCACCTAAATTCACACATCCACAGAGCACAGCCATCCACCTCTGAACATCGGCTTCCCTTCAAAGCCGATGGAGAGAAACAGGCATCTCTAGAGCAGGAGCCATGGCATTCTCATGGAAACACTTAAAATGGGTCAGATGAGTCATACCTGTAATCTCCCCGGTTTTCTCTGTGGATAAAGTGTCCAGATCAGGTACAGACATCTACAACCACTTGAGATGAATGCTGTCCTAGATGACTTAAGCCAAGCTGACATACTACAGAAGAGCTACAGCCAACTTCAATGTACAAACCCCACCAGGAAGCAAGACCATAGTAGCTACAACTTTCTTACCATGATTGGGACGCCAATGTCTGGCCACAAGAGATCCTCAGAGGGAAGCTTGGGAGAGTTCCACACTACCACAACTTTATTTAAGTATGGGAGACCATTGAGCCTTTCCAGGGAGTTCATCAACACTTCCTCCCGCTCGTAAGTCAACATCACTACTGTGAACTGCTCCCGGGGGACGTTGCCACCCAAAGCAGCTTGGAACTCCTTCCCAGAACCACCTGCTCCTCCACCAATTGGTCGAAATCCAGTCCCAGACCCCAAAAATTTTGCTTCTGATGGTAAAACAGGGTCAAAGGGAGTGTAGGGGAAGAGGTGGAAAGGCCCCGGAGCAGAATTCCAATTTCTGTAGATGTCCATTGCAGTGAGGGTAAAATTGCGGAGATATTTGGGAGATGCATAGGGTGGTTCCGTTTCCACAGGCCCCAAGTCCAGATCACCGTTGTCTGCCATATTGGGGTCTGTACCAGCAGCTTTGCCAGACCGGTGGGGAATCTCCACAGCGGTTTCTTCTCGGATAGGAGCAGCTGGGATTTGGATTCGAGTCCTTATGATAGCTAAGACTGTGCTGAACACGTTGTCAGAGGTGGAGAAGTAGGTCTCCCACAAGAAGCGGCCCTGCCTCCTCATGGCAAGGAGATCGTTGTCAGAAATGCTTCTCAGAAGAAAGTGCACTTCTGTGATACGTGGCTTTGGTATAATTAAGGCTGCCTCGTTCCACCGGATCACATCATTATAGGGTAGCTGAACTTGCTCTCCGAGAACCACTGGGATGGCTCCAACTTCCAGAGCCTCAAACAGTCTCATGGCACACCCAGCGGAGATCACTAAATGGGTGTCCCCTGGGGTGATTATCAGTGCAAAAGTAGATAGCTTCAGTAGCTCTAGTCTGTCATCCCTTTCTCCACACAGAGCCCACTCAGTGGGCAGACTCGCCTTAGGCTGGTTCTTACATGTGAACTCCACCAAAACAAAGTCCAACTTGCTGTCCTGAACAGCCTTCAAGGTGGTAATGATCCGATCGTCATAGTCAGCTGGGGCATTGCCTTCTATTTCCTCTTCAAAAGAGCGAACCTCTTGCAAGCTAGATCTGAGAGACTCGATCTTCTCCCCCTGGAAACTAAACAGATATTTACGCTTGACTGGCACCTGGGGCGGGATTTCTAGGAAATTGGGTTCCGACATAGCGTGGACCAGAGGCGATACCACAATATCAAACCCCGGTCGATACTGCACATCATAAAAGGTGGACTGGGCAATCATGGCGCGCCCTGTGCTGATGTTGTAAATGAAGTTCTGAGTTTCCGATTTCCTTGATAAATTGATGATGAGATGGTTATGTCCATCAGTCCTCCAATATGGCAAAGAGTGCAACTGTTGCTCTAGTTCAGTAGGTTTTGGCATTACGGGCTCTTGCATTTCCCCCACTAAAATTATATATACACAAGCAATATTTGCATTTTCAGTAACATAAACATTAGTTCTGACAGTCGCCTCAAAGGCTTGTTTAATTAAAGGGTCTAAGGAACTACCAAAAGGGTAATCATCACTGTTGTAGACATAGACTGGAAAGCCAGATGTCAATGGGCAGCGTGAGTAGTCAAAGCAGTTGTGTAGCCTGCAGTTCCGGTTGGATTTTGGCAGGGGGAAGGTTGCATCGTCTTTGTCTGGCAGCAGCCGGATGGGCAAGGAGAGCTTGGGCTGGTTCTGAGCCATCAGCTCTTTGTAGGAATGCTCGGTCTGGCTGATGACATTCTTCAACTGCAGCAGGTCCTGCTTGGCATTTTCAATGCTCTTTTTGCAGGCCTCAATCTTCAAGTTGAGCTTGGCGATCTCACTGTTGAGCTCCTGCCGCTTGGCCTCCAGCTGGAGCAGCTCCTCGCTGACTGACTCGCGGATGCGGCACAGGTCTTGCACATGCTTTACCTCGCACAGCTCATTGCCAGTCCGAGGGCCAAAGATGCGCTTGCCAGCATCATCCGCATCATCGATGGTGGTTAGGTAGTAGTGGGCAATGAGGGGAAAGAAGACGAGGATAATGAAGAGGGTGAAACTAAGCCAGGTGAGCCGGATCCGACTGGACCATCTCAACACCCACGGCTGGCCTCCGTTCCCCACTCCCCCATTCCGCAACATCGTATATCCAGTCATGAGTTCAAAAGTTGCTGCGCGCCCAATCACGTTGGATCAGTAGCCATAACCAAAAGAGTTTTTATCGCGAGTCTCTCGAAAAAAAATGTTATTGTGCCTGCTTAACGAGAAGCCAATAGAAGGGGAATTTCATCTTCTTGTCGTGCTGACGGCTTTTCTACAGTCGTTTTGCTGCAGGCGCAACTTTTGATCCCGTTAGACTCAATCATTGACCTTCTCACCCACCCCCAGCCCACCCTTGGTCTGCAGGCAACCTTTGCTGGAAGTGTCACAGCGTTGTCATGGTGATTCAAAGTCTCAACCGGCAGAAGAAAAACACAGTGGGATCAAGCCAAACTCTACCGCTGCTCTCGACATCCTGCATTACCATCCAATGAATATGTAGAGGCACCATCCATTGTGGAGAAGGAGCCAGGAGAGACTCGTACAAATGTCAGTCTTTCTCATCCCTGCTGCACAGCTGATGCTCTGCCATTCCTACAAGAGAACAATCATATATTCAGACAATGCAAACAAAACGACCCCTTAGTGACCTAAGACATTGCTAGTTTTTAAAAGCAACCGTCCTCTCTGCAAAAGAGCAACCTTCGTACATGTCTTAACACCTCCGGGGTTAATACCAGTAAAGCTGAGAAAGTGATGGGATTCATTAGATGCGGACACATGGCTTTCTCCGGCCACTCTGCTTCTCATTAGGGTTGCATGCTTCAGCGGCCAGACCAGAAAAATCACAGCCCTTGGATCTGGTTTCCTATTTCTGCCTCTGCCACCGTCTTGCTGTGTAACTTTGCAGAAGCTGCTTAACATCTGCAAGCCCCTGTCTCCTCATGTACAAAACGGAGATATTAATGTACACCCGCTCTCTCTACCCACCTTTTACTGGCGTGTTGTGAATTTGTACTGCATAACTGAGTGTAATCACTATTGTTCTGGTCTAGTGACTAGAGCTGATGAGGAATTTTTAGACGAAGTGTTCTGCTTTCATTTCCTGCTGGAAAATTTTGATTCACTACAAGAGAAAGTTTAAAGGGAACATACTCCTGTTGACTCTGATTACCTCCACTGGCTGGCATATGAGAGAGAATTTCTGGTCAAAACTGGAAAAGTCCACACTGTACATCAAAGCAAAGATGCCGAAATTAGGATCCGTTGGGTCCCACACCACCGAAACGGCATCAGCTTGCTTAGATAAGCCTTTTTGCTTGGAGAACTCTGATATGGCACTGAATGCCTACCTAGCATGGGCATAAAAATCAAGGACACAGCAAATTCAGCTCTGAGTCTTTGGTCTATGCCAACAGATTTAAATCTAGGCCACATGAATATACTACCACTAGAAACTCTCCCTTCCCTTCTATTAGCAACCAGTGAGGTACCTCAGTTTCTGGGATATTCTTTCATATACTGGACTTCCCACATCACTGATGAATATAGTGCTGCGCTTAGCGTCAACTCTTGCACAGCCTCAAGAGAAGCTTATTCATTTCTGCTTCAATTTTTAATTAGAGGAAAGTCATCTACACTGGTGACGGTCATTTTTCACTAAATCTATTTAATACTCCTCTCATCTACTCATCAAGAATTAGCAGAAAGAAGGTGAGGAAGCAAATCTCAGCCGAAACAGAGACCTGGAAATGGGCCAAAGCAAAACAGAAATTCACCTTAAAGGAGCACAGCGAAGTCAGGAATACTTTTCAGTGTAGCACACAAGCGCGTGTCAGAAAAAAAATAAACAGAAGATTTGATTTTAACCAGGAAAAATCATAATGAAAGGGGAAACAAGCAGAGTGATAAAGGACAATTCCTAGGCCTATTTCGTTACAAGGCCATTTGTTGTCGGTAGCTTAATGCCCCACAATTAAATGGGAATTCCCCCCAGCCTGACCTGCAACTGAGTTGCACAGGAGTATGGACACTTAAAATTAAGGCAGATTTTAAATTCATAACGTTGTCTGGCAAACAGCACTGGTGTAAATCTCAGAAAGCCGGGAGGATAAAAGGGCTAAAAAGTCAGCAAAAGACTAAATCAGCTTTCTTGGATCTTGGCAGTACAGTCGCTGCGGGCAGATGGGGGAGGCTTCAGCTCTGCTGGCAGGACATTTTACTACTATTCTCTGTACACCAACTTGCATTTGCCTGGGCTGGGAGAGAGCCTGGTGATGAATGTAAATCCCCAGTGCTTCTGCACGGCACTGTCAGTCAGGCACAGGGAGCCCTGGCAATAGCAGCACACTTGTATCGTGCCTCTGGGACTACTGCTACACACAGAAGTGTTTTAACATGCACCAGTGTAGAAACCAGGCAACTGAAGGCAAAAATAGTAATAAAAAAGCTTTCAAAGTCTATTTTTCAACTGGTTTTCCTCCTTTTTTAAGGTCTCCCCAAGAAATAAAGCTCCTGCTGTCACTGTCCATGTGCATGCACCGGTCAGTCAGTCCCTGCTGTTTGAACCTGGTCTCATAGGGACTGCAAAAATCTTAGAATTGCTACTAGTTTTCTGCAAACAGCTGGCCAGGAGATGAGAGCTGCCTTATTAATCCTTTTCCCGAGGGAAAAGCCAAAGCACACGCTCACTTGAACACCAGCGAATCTAAAAACCAGCTTAACTTCAAGGCACACATGGGAAAACAAGCTCTGCTGGTTTTTTTGTTTGGGGATGCCATGGGGTAAGTGTGGTCAAACCCTTCAAGGTGTTGAGACAACACAGAAACAAGGGATCATAAATGTGGCCGAGAAAGAATGAGGAAGCACATGGACATGTTGCTTCAGACTGGCCAAAGAAAACTGCAGCCCCACAGGCAGTAAAGGCAGTCCCAAAACTTATCAGCTGAAACTGCATCTGAATCTTGTTCCTTTGTAGTTGCTTTACCCATTTATGAGCCCTAAACAGTAATGAAATGGCAAACTGGACTCCCTAAAATGGCAACTGGGGTCCTTGAAAAGCTAAATCCATTGCCCCACACATGATCCTCTGCAGCTGTTCTGCCACCTAATCCTTCCAGGGGCTCCTCTGGTCCTTCCACACAGTTGACACAGAATAAACTTTATCCTCCTGACTTAAAAACAGGGAACTGTGGGTTCAGGGAACAGGGCTGTGAATTAGAAAAATCCATACGCTCAGAAACCTGAAGCTGATAAACTGACTCTGCTGCTAGTTTGGAAAAGACCACACGGGAAAGACCAGAGCAGGCTGTGGAGGGATTTAAAATGCAACACACGTGGCTTGGGATCAGTTAAAAGTATTGACTGTCAGTATGAAATATGTGCTTGCGATAAAGCAAGCACTTTAGCCACACTCTCAGACTCTTCTTCATTACTAAGACTTTATTCCTCATCAACTCGATAGAGTCTGAGGTTGTAACACATTGTTATTAGGACTTCAAAAAAAAAAAAAAACCAAACCAAAAAGCAAAGTAAAAACCCAATCTGTGGTTTTACCAAGAAAGACTTCAGTGTTGTATTTAAGAGCAATAAGCAGCCCTGGGGGAAAAGGCTGCTGATTTCCATAGCTCCCAAAAAGAAGTTTGGGAGTAGGAGAAACAGGTTAGTTGCTGCGCTCTCCAGCCAACTCATTCCTCTCGCTCCCTATTACTATTAAGTTCTTTAAACTGATCGAGCCCCACACTGAGAAACTCCTGTTGACATTATAACACAATGTTGCTGCCTGATAGACCTAATTACACACACACACACACACACACACACAAAAAGAGGCAGGAAGAGCTCTCAGGAAATCAGAAGCTCACTAATTACCAGAGCCTCTTCCCAAATGCCAATCCGACCGACTTCTCCAGCATGACAGGTTTGCATGCTGCAGTTCCTTCTCCCACAGCACAGGGCTGCGAGACTAAACTGCTGTTTGAGCACGTTGTCACATCTTGGTTCAAATCTCAGGCTGTGTTCCCAGCTTTCCTCGACTCCACAGTAGGCACTCCCCATGCCAGTGAAGTTATGGGAATACCTGAGGTTCTCCCTCATTTTGCATTTCTAGTAGAAAGAGCCAGGCTGGTCTGATCTGTGGATGCTCATGCAGTCATTACTCCGCAAATGTTCAGTCACCAAGGTCCTTTTGCAAACACCTGAGCACACCTATTCCTCGCTGCTTACACTTCCTTTTGTCCATCTCCCCTATAAAATTAGGGAAATATTGTTCCTTTCTCAGCATATTTGTGAACAGAGCCCGGAAATTTTAAACTTACGGTCCTCCAGAGCTTAGCACAGCAATAAATAATCATTAGGCACAATATGGTAACACAGACTGCACTGAACTTTCTAGGAGGAAAATCCACAGGGATCCTGCATCCACTAAATTACAGCTCCCAAACTGCCTGTATGCCCCCATACTTGTCCTTACACTCTTTCCTCATCAATTGAGGGGTCTGCAGCGTTATCACTTCTATGTTCCCTCCACAAACTTTCTGCTGTGCTGGCCCTCTCTGTGGAGAACAAAGCGCCGTACCCACCTCTGTCACACTGGTTCCGTCCCGATGAATGGCAAAGGATGTCAGGGAGTGCGTGTTAGTGGCTCCTGTGCTTTATCTGTCCAGTCTTGAATAGACAGTTTCTATTGCCAAGTCTCTTTTTCACTAGCACTAAAAATGAAATCAAAGATAAAAAAAAAAAAAAACCCACAACACTTTTTTTTAAAAGGAGAAGCAGAAAATTCTGCTAAACAAAGAAAATACAGCACATTCCCTCCCTTTAGAACAGGGTTTCTGGTGAAACGGAAAAGAAACGAACACAAAACAGCCCTTCAGCAATGATAACTTTCTACTTCCTAATGCACTCAAAGGAAAGGATTACACCCCAAATCTCCGATCACTTTGGGAACAGCAGCAGTTGAACAAGGAGAATAAATCTATTAGGTGTGTGCTTTAAGGTACGTTTGAGAGCAGATGGAAAATTCACTCTGAAATGCTTCACATGCTACAGCCTCAGGGATCATCACGAGGGATTTGTACCATCTTGAGAGCTCACAGGTACAGAGAAATTCTCCTAGGCTAAGATCAATGCTGCTACACGCACAACCGGTAAAGGTCTTGTAATCTAAATTCAGGGCATAAACTGCATCCCTGGCTTTAGGAAGCTTCTATCTCAACCAAGGAACATTCACCACATTTGCAGCTCCATGCAAAGTCAAACCTGCTTCCAGCCATGCTCCCCATGTGCAGCTGGGCATGCGTCAGGTAAAGCAGTCCTGGAGAAACACTCCAAGAAAGCTCCTTCATGTGCTCGCTCCAGCAAAGTCAGAAAACCACACATACTGAAGAAGGCAGTGGCTGACTCATATTAGGGGAAGTATCATGTACGTTCGCCCTGTTCTTCTACTCTTTCCCTGTGCTGCTTGTGTGCTCTGTTGGAAACAGGTTGCAAACAATATGGACACGAGCTTTGCACCGTGCTTGCTACCTTCTCTCCAGCCAGGCATCCTCCTGCCCTGACAGCATAGGACCAGTGCTCCTGGTACAGCATCATTTCATCTCACAGTGTTCCCAAATGCATATCCTGCAAGTCAGAAATCCTCGGGGGGCGGAGAGAGAAGGAAAAGACCCAGTGCATGTCCGAATTGCCCCAACAGCTCATCTGGATGGGGAATAGAGCTAGGGAGAAGAAATGCAACCAAACAGAAAATGCAGGACCTTTACAAGAGCTTTTCTGACTTTTTTTCCTCTGCAGACCCTCTACCAACCTTAACTGTGAGAGCAGAGAGGGAGCAGAGAAGTATTTGGGGTGGTTTAGAAGTAGCACTTGAGGACAAATCCTTTGAGAGTTGCTTTCCACCCCATGTTCTTGGGGGCGAAGGGCGCTCACTCCTGCAACCACATCTCTCATCAAGGGCACTCCAGCATGCAACACCCCAGGGCACCAGCCCTCAACCCATGCTCCCGCCCTGGAGATGCTCAGTGCCAGGACCTGCAGGCTCTCTGGGCATGAAATAGATAGCTAAGTCTGCTGCAGCTGCCAGAAGGATGAACTCTGCTGTTGGTTGCAGAGCCCCAGCAGGGAAGTTCAGGATCAGACCTTTCTCAGAAGCAACCCACCCTTCTGAAGTTTCATGGCAAGAAAACCCAGAAGAAACATCATCAGCTGATAAACCCAACAGGCAAGACCCCAAGATGCACATCTGTTTGTACTTCTGCTGGTGCTTTTGAGAGCTTATGACAGGTAAACAGGGAAATCAATACCCAGAAGAGATTGTAGAGCTAACCATCCCAGGTGTGGAGGTAAAATGGAGTGCTGCTCCCCCAAGGATGAAAGTTGAGTTGCCTCATCATCACAAAAAGGAAAAGGAAAAGAAGGGAGGGAGAACTGGGAGAAGTGCACTGGACATCTGGGCTGGGAGCAGGAAGGAGACGACTGGAAGGGTTGGGAGTGGGGGTTCCTCCTGCTGACTACCTGCAACACCAAACCCATCTGCGATGGCAGCAACCAGACCTTCCAGGGCTCCCACACTGGCAGAATGAAAAAGCACATGGAGGTGGGGAGTGCCATCAAACTGCAGCTCTGGCCACTACCTGCTTAGCCAAAGTTGGCCCTTGTGATAGGAGGCCAAAAGATATTCAAGACTCAGCTGGACAGTGCCCAAGTTCAGAGACCTCCAGAGGTCCCTTCCAACCTAAATGATTGTATGATTCTGTGTCTGAGCTCTCGGGTGGCAATAATTCAGAAATGTAAGCAGAAACCTGGAGTCAAGATGTCCTGGGTCTGCCTCCCCTCTAACACTGCCTCTCTCCAGCACCCAGGGGAAATCACGCAACCTCCATGCCTCATTCTCCCTCTTTACAGCTCCTTCAAGGCAGAGAAGTGAAGAACTGACAGTGTGGCTTATACCTTTTTGTTCCCCATCTGGGGCACAGGGACAAGAGCATGCTCCAGGACATGCTCAGTATTGTGGCAAGCAGAAGTTACAGAAATCTCGCCCCCAAGTGCTTCTAGGTATCTGCCTGCCTTGCCCTCTGCAAAAGGCAGCCACTGAAGGTCTGTCATGCTGCTCAGCTGAGGTTAACCAAGTGGTTCATGAACATTCAGTTATTCTGATGAAATCCTTGAGACAGTAAAACCGCATCCAGTTTTCAGAGAGCAGGTAATGGAGATATGGAGAAACAACTTGCCCAAGGTCACCCTAGAAGCTGCACCAGCTTGGGACTCACTCCACATCTAATTGTCCTGTCCACAAGATCATCCGTCTTCCCAGCCTACCTTTTTCCAGCAGTTTCCTTCTCTGGTGCCTTCTTGCTTTTTGCATAATGCACTGCAAAATATACTTTACATATAGAGCTTTTAGTTCTTAAATTTATTATTTAGTGTTGTTTTCTGGTAATAAACCAGCCATATTGTTTTATTTATTCTTCCAGGCTGCACACAAGCACTTTTCCGCACAAAGAAATATCCAGCTTATGAGCAAATCCTTTCATGTTCTGCAGTACTGAATGGCAGAGCACCCTGGGTGCAAAAAGTTCACCCCCTCCAAATCTCAGAGCAAGGGACCGCAGGGCAGAGCTTTACAAGAAAGCCAGTAAATCTGTACAACCACACAGCGGCTGATGTTGTACTGCTCACCACATTCCCATTTACAGAGTACTGAAGATTTTTTGGGACGCGGGAAGCAAGCCAAGGAAGCAGGTACTTTGCCCCATCATGTGCAGTGGCACAAGCTACTGGAGGAGTAGGTGCATGGCTGATCTTTTGTTCACTGCTAAAAGGGATAAATTAGGTGTGGGAGGAGGAGAAAGCTCTTTTTGCTTTTACCTTGAAGCAATTAATGAACAAGAACTGTCTGAGGTAAAACCACAGTCAAGAGCCAGGTGCTTTGCGTCATACGAGAGAAGCACAAAAAGGTCAACTCCAGACGGAGGAGAGGGCTGGCTTTCCAAATGCTGACTTTGTGAAACAGCTCAAGTCCTTGGTATTCTTTCTGGTTTTGAGCCCTAGATAGCTCAGGCACATTATTTTCCCCAAGGCAAAAATACAAACCTCTCTCACCTCCCTAAAACACCATCATCACCACTTCCTCAGCAGCAAATGACCACGTGGCAGAATTCAGGCTCCTGCTCTCTGATAGGTGCTTCAGGTCATAACTAAGCACAAATTTAAAATTTTCTTTGTCCTGGATATGTTATAAGAAAAAGGAAATATTACCCGAACAGCACAGAAACGCACACAACTTTTAACAGCATCTCACTTAGCAGGGTGGGTCACTATGGAAAATAACCTGTCTCTGTGGGTTTTCTGGAAAGCGTGCCCATTTCCTGCACGCAGCGAATAAGCCAGTTCTGGAGACGGAGCATCTCCATCGAGGGGCCTCTAACAAGCATGAAATCATACAGGTGGCTTCTCGTGGACTTCACCAGGCAAGGGGGCAGGTCAGCAGTAAGTCCTTGCAACCCAGGCATGCCGGGAAGTTTACATCCACGGAAAGCCTACAGAAACCAGGGAACCCCAGCTGCTACATCCCCGCAAAGTGCAGTGACATTAAATTCGTCAGTGCTACACGGCCAAATTAACCAGGCTAACCAACTCCAAATGTACCGGCCCTTCCTGTAATAGCTCTTTCACCCGCTCCCTGTCTTCCCATTTGTATCTGTGCTGCTGTGCATCTAACACCAGCTTTTCCCCTCCTCTCAGAAAAGCCTTTGATGTGCGGGGCGGGCAGCCGCACGCAGTCTCATTAGCAAGCTGGCGGCCTTCTGCACTTTTTGGAGAACGCTTCATCACCATGTAAGTGGAGGCCGCTCTGTTTCAGACAGCCTGATCGATCATGCCAAGTAACTAAATTACCTGACATGCCATAATCACCCGTATTTATATAGCAGGTGGATTCTTATCCAACACAGTTCATTACAAAGCAAGCTAAAAATTCAGATACACAAACATAACTATTGCCAGGACGCTATTAATTTGGACTAGCTTCAAATGGGGTCCTATGGGTAAAAACCCCTCTCTCATTACCAGACACCTGAGTCACACAGTTCCAATTAAGTGAGGAACATTAAATGCCTTTCTGCTGCACTCAGAGGCATGCAACACAGCAGGAACCCAGTGGCTTAACTAATATGCATCTTCACCATCTGCGTAAGTTTTAGGAGAAAGATGTCACCATGCCACATCCCATCATGCCACCACCTCTGCTGGGCTTGTGTAAAAGCTGTCCCTCTTTAACTGTAACAGCATCCTAGCCCCACTACCACTGTTGTTATACCAGTGGCTGGTAGCACTTGTGCATGGGTAGGCTTTGGAATGCATATGCTTATGTAGATCTGGCCACATACAAGAGTGGAAACTCACTCTGCACAGAGAGACTGAATCATAATAACTGCTTCTGGAGAAATTACACCTCCAACAAAAATCAAGCCCAGACCAGGATGGGCTGGAGAGCAGGCTGTTCTCACCCTGTCTTAGTGCAGAAGGATGGTTAAGCTTAAGGTCAGCCATGGGGAAAAAAATAAATCTAAGGATATTCTGCCCTTTTTCTAGCCTTCTGAGAAAAGTTGATGATTGTCCTCCCCCACCACACAAATGCCCCCAGCTTTACTGGTCCTTCTGGATTGTATCACACAGTGTTTTCCTCCTGTTTCTTTTTTGGACCCCCCAGGAGCATCTTTCACTCATCAACCCAGCACTGTGCCTTAGCAAGCTTTTTCTAAAGGCCCACCTTAGTGGTGAACTGAGTCACGGTGAACATGCATGCCTGGCCGTTCTTCTCCCCACCTGTTTAACCTGTGAGCTTCTCAGAGCATAGCCTATCCTTAAAACACGCAGAGAGCACAATGAAGTGTATCTACAGATCACCCTCTTGTGCAAGGTACCCACATGCTGGCAGAGATCGATACAGCATGTAGCATCCTTGCTGTAAAAATGCTGCTGGCATCAGCACTGTGCCAGATAACACCCCCACCTGAAACCAAGAGGCACCACTGGTACAGACCTTTCAGGTAAGATCTCTGCCAGCTAAAGCAATGTTATGACAGCTGAAATAAAGAAATAAAAGCTAATTACTGTAGTCATGCAAAGCAAAGAGGAACCTGACCAGGTGACTTAAGCTGGCCTAACAAACCAGATGTTTGCAGTCCAGCTAATGCATCCGTGCAGGACACCTGCACTATACAAGTTAGGATGTGCAGATGTGGAAGCAGCCAAATACAGCACTTCGAAATACACAGAGAGAATGAAACACGGTGCCTGAAGCTTGTGGGTGTGCTTAACGAAGTTATTAACCAGCAGAAGAGTGTATGATAGAAGATAAGCACTAGCAGAATGCATGATAATTAAATTTCTACAAAGCAAAGTTGCTGCTTGGATTTGAAATGCTGGATAATTTGACACATGCTGTGTGCTGTTTTGTCACTGATGCCCAGTGCTTTGCTTGCAAGATATCATAAAGAAACATAAACGACAAACCTAGTTTCAAGCTGCGTGGCTGGAGACGACTAACAACACCCAGTCCCTGGAAGAGGCAGGATGGGAGACAGCAAACTCCACTCAGCATGTGTGTCCAGCAGAGAGACTGCTCCTATCATAACGGGTAGGTAGAAAACCATGCAGAAAACACTGGGGGACAGATGTAGTAATAACAGACCAGTTAGGAAGGGCAAAGCTACACTGTTCTGTTTAATGAAGGTCTAAGAGAGAGGTGAGGGAAACAGGGATCAAAGGAACTTGGCCAAAGCTGGAGGTGAAGGAAGGAATTAACTTTTCACCTGCACAAGGTAGATTCAATCACTGAGCAAGATTAGATGGGTTTTGGAAAGCCACAGGTTATAAAAGTTAAGCTAAGGGTTAGATTGAGTCTGCCTAGAAAGAAATTGATCAATTAAATATACCCACTCACCAAATTTTTAATAATGCAGCATTATATTAGCCATCAGGCAACCAAAGGAGACCTCTGCTCTGGAGCAGCATCCCTCCAGCCCCAAGCTTGTGCCTGCGCTGAGGGTCCCAGTGGGGCTGCTCCCTCCCACACAGCTTCACTGCTGCAGCTCGGATGAGATGCAGCCCAAACCAACTGGCTCCCTTTTAGCACTTCTTAGTATCTGAAACTTAACAGGAGAAAACCCCACCAAAACTGTTAATAGCAAAACTCCCTAGTTTTACGAAATTCTTGTCATATACATAATTTACGTGTTATTTAATTTTATTTGGACTCTTCCAGTTCCCAGCTCATACCTGGGGCTCAGGAGGCAGCAGCAACCCGCCATACTCCGGGAAGCACAAGTGGGATCCCATACTCACACTGACATTTTTTTGCACTCTCATGTGTTACGCAGTGTATTCCTTACCAAACCGCTGCTTCACACCTCCGCGATGGCCGCTTTTATGAAATGCTTTAGGATCCTTCAAAGTAAAAGGTGATTCTGCCAACTCTCAGGGCTGTGAAGTCAGGGATATTAGGAAGAGTACGGCAGGACTGTTTAAGGACTGCAAACTTAAGGAGCAAACACAGCACTTCTTTTGACCTCAAAAATTACTTTTTAGGATAAAAGAGAAGAGGTCTTAAAATAAAAAAAGCACAATGAAATGCTTCAACCAATGGCACTGCCACATGGAGCCTGTTCCTTAGCATCCTGGAGCAGATGTGCTGCACTCAAAATGTCTTTGTCTATTAAAACTGTGTCAGCTTCAGAGACTCCAAAACTCCCTGTGGCATAAACAGAATTTCTAATGAACAGCTGCAGGATACAGGAGTAGCCACACAAAATGCAGCTGCCGAGATCATTTTCTTTGCCCCTCTCTCACCACCCTTCCTCCGCTGCCAGAATCCTACTTTACCCCATTTGGGTGTCTCCTGTCCTGCCTCTCCCACAACCCCACTGCCTCACTGTGTCTTCTGCACCTTCCACAGATGAGCACTGTCAGCCCATCAGTTTAGCTCATCCATGTCCTTTTTCATGCTTCCTTGTGACCCACCTCCATCCTCCTCCTTCGCAGCAAGTCAGGTAATGACCAGCGGTTTGAGGGCAGACACCCAGCACAGGTTTCCTCTATTGACATTTATTATTTCCAAAGCCTGCGAGCATCGCTGATCTCCGTGCCTGCACATCTCCTGGTCTAACAGAGCCGCACTCCCACACAAGCCCTTGAGCGCTCTCACACCTCTCCAGCCTCTCCGAGAGCTTTGCTGCTGCTTTGCCTGCTCGCACCAAGAAAGTGCAAAAGGGAGAAATAAAGGAGAAAAACATTATCACGCCAAACCCTGTAATTCCACAGAACATGAGCAATCCTCAGGGAAGGATTCAGCCTGAGTAAATTGAAACCCACTAATAGATCTTTTAGCTTCGACGCTGCCTTCCAGGCCAAGGCACCAAAGCATGACTCCTTGTGTGAGTTGTGGGGCTTTTTTTTGTTTGTTTTTGTTTTTTTAAATCCTCTGTCCTTGAAACCAAAAACCTGTCAAGCATACAGCCTGGTCCAAAGGCACTTCCCAACTGCTCTCCCAAACCTAATGGTGTCCTGTTAGCTAGCTAGAGAAAGAGCTGGAATGATTATTAGTTTAGTCAGGCACTTGTAACGGCCCCTGCAATGCTCAGCACTGTACTTAGAAAAAAATATAATTGTTGTTTCAATGTAGCCCCAACAAGTACTTCTGGGAACACCAGCACAAATGAGGCCTGAATTCTTACTGTTTGATGCCTTCAATCTTCTATGGGGTTCTCCAGTACCCCATAAAGAGCCTTGGTTTCCTATTTTCAAGACACTTATAGGGAGTCAATGCTTTGGTGAGCTCTATCCCTCTAATTTGAGTGAAAACAGCTGATGGGTTCAACTGTTATTGGAAGACTAACAGATAAGACCAGATGCCAAAGTCCCATTTTATTAGAACACTCTGACAACATTAAAGAGCGTCTAATGCTAAGCAATAGTGTCTTTTTAAAGAAGTCCTTATTAACTGGTATTGAACACGCAAGCCAGCTAAATACCTTGTGGCTTTGAGACAATCTGTCTGATGTAATCATATAATGTCTAAATGCTTTAGCTATTCATCCACTGCAATGAGTGGTGAGACTGGTGCTAGCACTGAGCAGCTTAAACCAGCCAAGGTTTTACAAAGTTGATGGCTTAACAGCTTCCCTGGACTGGCAGCAGGATGTGCAGGTCGGATCTTATTCATAGCTGACAGGGCTTCAAACAGTTAACATCGCTAACGTGCTTTAATGGCCCACAGGAAAAGTTCCCAGAGAAACTGTGTGCCACAGATATTGCGGATATGCTCTGGACTTTGGAGATTGCCCAAGTAATCCTCACCATGCGCAGTCCCACCTGCCAGTTCACAACAGAAGGTGAAGAGAATCCAAATGTTAGAAAAGGAGGTACATTTGGGAAGGCTGAGGCTAGTTTGGCAAGGACATACCAGCCTTAAAAATACTCCAGGCAGAAATCCCCAACACACGACAGCTATTTTTGCTGGGTAAGTAGGGCCAAATGTCCTTGGAGCAACTCAGAAACGGGCAGTAGGACACACTGCCAGCACAACACTCATGTGGATAAAGCAATCGCTTCCAACACAAGCTGCTGTCTCCCAGCCATCATCCCAAAGATCAGACTATTTCCAACTCACACCAAGTTCAGGGACCATTTGCAGAATAGATGCCAAGAGGTCCTAATGGACAAGGGAGCCACAAATGTCTTTTGTGGCCATTTGCATCAGTTATTGTGGACAGAAGAGTAAGGCCTAGCATCTCTCATGCTGTGCCATCTCCTTCACTCTCATGTCAGTGGCTTGAGCCATAAATGGCTTAGATCGCACAAAAATATTGCAAGGGACAGCACAGCTATCTCCCTTTTATGCTTAACAGCATAATAGGTTGGCTAGCGCGTGAGTTAACTATTGCCATCCACTGGACAAAAGCTGCTCATGTCCAGAGTAAACACCTGATGCCCAGCCAAGAAAAGGGGAGTCGTTCCCAGAGCCTGGGAAAGCTGCCGGTGAACACACGCTTTGAAGGGCTCAGCGACACAGCCACCAACTCCACTGCAAACGTGCCATGCAGACAGACATGAACGCATTGGCTTGGAACCAAGTCATTAAGATAGCCACAAAATTCACAACTCAATTTGACCACTGTATAGAATCCAATAAAAATAATAAAAAACCACGAGGATGGCTATATTAGATCAAACCAATGATCCATCCACTTCAATCCCTCATTCCTGAGTGCTCATTTCCAGCTGCTTTGGTGCAAAATACTCATAAATCATAGACACAGAACAGCTTATTCGGAACAATTTTCCCCTAACCACTAGCAAATAGGAGTTGCATGAGCCCTTTAAGAACAGAAGCTGTCCACCAAAATACTTTTTTGAAGCAATCAATCATGTACATTCTCATCTGTACAAAGTCTGAACTGCTAAAAAAGAAAAAAGAAGAAAAAAAAAGAAAAGGAAAACCACATCAAGCATTTGGTTTCATAGCTTCTTGCAGCAGCGAGTTCCACAGCTGAGCTCCGCAAGTGATTTGCTTTCACCAGCTTCAAATACAAACCCTCCTAATTCAGTCTGTGCCCTCTTCTACAGTGTTAAGCACCTCTACAGTGATGGGTACAACAGGACTCTCACCCAACTCACTACGGACCCAGAGGAACAACAGTAAGAAAGCCACCAGAACAAAAGCTGCCACCTTACCTTCTCTAAGCTCCCTGATGTCCCACCACGTGCTCCTCACAGAACTAGACAGCATTAATTTTTTCAGTCTTTGCAACCATCAGTGTTGGCAGAGAAGTAGAAATACAAGGATCCTACCGCCAAGAGACAATTTCAGCATAAATTTGCACTTCTGCTATTGTCTCATCCTTCCTGATGGACATCCTGGTTCTCTGGTACAGCCCTACGGTGGAGCAGCCCTCCCTCTCTTTTATCCAATGTCCTCTGTAACATCTATGTTCTGTTTCCGTTCAGTCATTTCCCAAATTTGTGCTGAGTTTCTTTTTTTTTTTTAATTGCTCTCAATATGTCACTCTATATTACTCAACAGCAGATTTATTTAAACGTGTCAATGCTGTTGCTTAGCAGATCTGACTGTGCTTTACAATTTAAGCCTGCTTCAGAATCAAGTGTTCCTCTTCCCAGTGCTCCCCAGCATGTCTGGATCATCAGGAAGTTTGAAGAAAACAAAAATGAGTCCAATTGTAAAGACAGTCCACTGGCAGGCCTAGGAAAGCTTCACTAGAGATCCTTAAAAACAAAAAACAAAGCAAAACAAAAAACACACCAGCAGAAACCACCCTAGAAGAGGAGGGGTTGTGCCAAAAAGCCCACCCAATTTTTCTTCTTAGTCAGGAAGCAGTATCAGGTGCTATTTGTCTTCCATTTTCCACGTTGTACCCACAAGCCTCAACAGGAGCCCATCAACTAAATGATCATCAAGAGCTTTGGAAAGAGTCCTAATACGGAGCTAATATCAGCTTTCCCCAAGCAGCAAGCTAATTTTAGGTAATGGCCTTCCACTGCTCTATAAAAGGCCTGGAACACCCAGGTGAGAGCATGTTCTGACCTTTGAAATTAGACTTGGGTCTTTGCTGAGAGAGAGAAGATAATGTGCAACTAAATCACATACACAGCGTTTTCTGCTTGGGCTTTTCAAGCTCTCCAACCAGCAATGGCATAGGTTTAGTCACTGCCCCCACGGACACCAACTCACACATTCAAAGCCGAGTACCTGGAGTGCCTAATGGCTCCATGCAGCACAGGCAAGCTCCGCAGGCAAATTCAGCGAGAGATCGAAGCTGTCCCAAAATGCTTATGAAAAAGACTAAGCAAAACCAAGAAAACGTCATCCTTCTGCAATTCACTGAAGCATAATAAACGCAAGTGAATTGCCCAAGAGCACACCAAAACCTGCCACTAACAGATAACAAGTCTTCTGCACATTTGTCCAGGGCTCAAACTGCGAGGCCATCTCCACAGGCATGTGTCCACTCGAGGTGGATTTCACCTGTTGCCCCTATGCTGACCTCATCTTCTGCCCCAAAATGTCCAGCTCAATCATCACCCTGCATCCCTCCAAGCCAGGCTGGTTTAGGGGGAATTAACTCCCATAAACCGATGCCATCAAGACAATCTCCAGCAGCTGCTAATTCCCGATTTGGACTGCAAATCACACCCAAGAAACCAGGTTCACAACCTTGGGAACTGATACCACAACCTGAGTCAGCCCAACCGAAGACAAAACTTGCAGCAGGACCTGCCAGAAAGGCTGCTGATGGGTTTCCAAAAATAACCCAGTTCCCTTTCTGTGGTGCCTGATGTCCGTTTACTTACAGCCACCTAAAAATAGTCCTTTCCATTTGGATCAATGAAGAGAGCTGACAGAAGTGAAAGACGCTCATCACTCCGCACACACACAAGACTAAAGGAGATAAAATACTTTTGAAATGCAGCATAGGGAACAATCCCATGCTGGCCCCAAGAGAGCCAGCTGGATGGGCCTAATGATTCTTCTCCAGCAACAGCTGTGATTGAGTTTATTTCCATTTTTTGTGATTAAAAAGAAAGAGACAGATAAAAGGGAGAACAAAAAGTCCAAGATTTCAAAAGGCACTAAAAATAAAATAGTTTGTATTCACTTGGCACCCTACCTTGACAGCATTTTATACATGATAGCCAAGCAGTCCCCAATAAACCAAAAGGAAGACATAAGTAATTTATAGGCAGGGAAACCAAGGCACAGAAATGTTACAATACCGACTCAATCATCAGTAAAATCAACAGCAGTAGTAGGTTTAAAGTGCAGGCGTTCCTGATGCACCTTCCTATATTCATGCCATAAGACCCCTCTCTATTTATTCTTCATGGAGGCAACGTAATTGTTTCCATTGCCTGGCAAGTGTAAATCGATGCCAAAGAGTTCAGTGGCTCCTCACAAGGAGTTACAGTCCATTTAGCTGATAAAAGTTAACTGGTTTTCAGAGCCTGTTTGCACCTCACAGAGAAAACGCACTTTTTCAAAATTCAAACATACAAGTTTAGCAGCAGGATGCCTGAAATTAATCCTTTTATTTAAACACTAACAACTTTAAGTGTCTCTAAGCAATTGTAAAGGCTTTATTAGCTAAGGCAATGAAAGCCTGAGAGCAGCCAAGTCAAGACGAAGCCAAGGTTATCTAAGTTTCCAAGCATTAACTTTGACAACACAAACTCACTCTTGAGAGTATTCGTATCTCAGAGCTAGGCATAAAGAGGACAGCAATGCAACTGGAAAGGCTGCACTTACCCTGCCCAGCTGCCTGCATGGCACCTTGCTGCTGGCAGAAGTCTGTGGGCAGGGACAGATGGAGCAAATCATCCTGGAAGCCATTCCCATGGCCATGGATGGCAAGAAGGTGCTTGGGAACAACAGCACAGAAGTACCATGGGCAAATTGTAGCTCACTGATCTGATTGTCTTCTGTAACCAAGTGACTGGCTTGGTAGATGAGTGTACAGCAGTTGACGTTGACTACCTTGACATCAGCAAGGCTTTTGATGTAGTCTCCTATGACTGCATATACAGAGGGAAAAGAAATGACTGGAACAGGAACCCAGAGAGGTGGTAGACTCTACACCCCAGCGATGGTCAAGCCTTAACTGGACAAAGCCTTGAGCAACCTCATCTACCTTTGTGGTTAGCTTTACTCCAAGCAGGACGTTGGATTAGAGACCTTCAGAGGTCCTTTCCAACCTGATTAGTTCTATGATTCAAAGAAATGCCAAAGAGAAGGTGGAAGTCTCTCCTAGAGATACGTGAACTAGATAAAGCTGTAATGTATAACAAAAATAACTCTTTGTAAGCTCTTCATTGAACAGATGACCTGGCGACAGGGGGAGGTCTCCCAGCACACTGTGCTTCCTTCTCTCTAAAGTTTACATCTTGACAGAGGAATACATCTGTTCAATTAAGACACATATACCACTTCCACTTTAAAATTCGAGGTGCTTCAGTGGTGTCATAAGACTTAATACCTGTAGGAGGTGATAAAACATTCATGAGAGCAACACTGTGAGATTAAATGGGTTGGGCTGACATTAAAAGACATTTTAAGAGACATCCTTTTAAGGATTCCTCTGCTCCTATCCTTCTGCTCAACCACTGCATAATCATTTCCCCAAATCCTTTCATGTATCCAACATGCAGAGAAATACACAAGGCATGCACATCCCAGACTGGATCCCATCTGGCTGCTTTAGCGGGAGGAAAAAAGAATGGATTAGATGCTGCCTTTGAATTCTAGGTGTCACCAGGTTTGGGATTTTTTTTTTAGAAATGTGTTGTGTTGTTACTAGAAAGTGTACCTACTGAGTTCCACCAAAGTCAAAAGCTCCTCTCAGGTTCATTTTCCTTTCAGCTTGCTCTAACAGCTGTCTTGCCAAAATCCACAGACGACAAAAATCTATAGTTCCTAGTATACACACTTTGTAGTGGTTTCAAGTGCAGAGCAAAGTTTTCACCCTTAATATGGTCTTGTAAGGCACACAGCTATCTTCCTGAGTTTGCTGGTCCTGATCCAGAAGGAAAAAAAAAAAAAAAACAACCTAAAACCACAAGTCACTGTTTTTGCTGACCAGGATTACCTGACTTAGTCAATGTCAGCAACCTTCAAGGACACGGTATAACAGAACCAAGTGGAAATCACAAGTGCTGGAAGCAGTTCCCTTAAATCCTCTAAGCCTCTGCTTCTTCACTGTAAGAGCCATTTAAGTGCTGATAAACTCACTTTTAGATTATTTTCATAAAACTGAAGGTCAGCAAACAATTTGGTAACTAAGACTGTCACATAATTCTCAGCCTGATGCATAACTCAAGCCTACTCCGCTGAACAGACCAGGAAGCAAGAGGTATGCTGCCTGTTTTGATGTACGACGTGCCCCGTGGGGTCACCAGGCCTTTATGACAGATTTCTCAGAGCCACGTCTTGCAGCAACATGTATTTTGCAGCCTCTCCAAGCTCTGACTACACTGATGCAAGCACCGGCACCCCTCTGCAAAACTTGGCCATGTTTAGTGACGGAGTCTGCTTTTGTGCATCCCTTGGCACTGGATGACTCCTCCTGCTTCACCAGCTCAGAAGTTGCCTCTTGCCCAGGGTGGCTTTGCAGATGAAGAGCGAGCAGCCGCACTGACCAGTTCTCAACAACCCATCCCTGCATCTAAAACGCTCCTGATTCTCTTCAAAGTCAATCTGAAGAAACTCACTGATCTTGGCCAAAACCAGTCTCTGATATAGGGAGGTCATTCTAGTATCAACCAGTGGAGGGCAACCACACACATACACAACTGTCAGCTTCCTACTGCCTAATACAGGAAAAAAAAAAGAAAAGAAAAAAAAAAAGCACTTTCTTCCCATTTCCAACCATCAGAAGAGTTTACTTTACCTTTCCCATTCTGCCTTATTTATGTCTGTGCCCTTCCTTGTGATGCTTAAACAGCGTCCCCCAAATAGCAGAGTATATTCACCTGAAATTAGGCAAAAGAGAACCTAAATTTCTCAGTTCCCCCACTCAGCAGCAGTTCTGCTCTTCTCCCCATACATGAGAAGGGCCTGCCAGGCCACACAAGTGAACCATGCAGCAGAAAAGCAACACTTTTCCCCCTTGCATTTCAGCATATAGCCACATGGACAAGATCACTGGAAGAGTTTCACCATCTTTTTTTTTCAGATGCAAGGCCTGAGCCATAACATGCTACCCAAATTATGTACCAAGAGAAAATAGCAGCTGTGATCTAGCAGGAACAGGTCAGCACCTGGCAGGTCTTCAGCAAACAAAATTCTTACCCAGCTAAGCAACATGTGCAGGATATAAAGGAGAAGGCAGGTGAAGGCTGTATGGGTCCTATGCCACACAGATAAGCCATGGTGCTTCTGACTCACAGAAGGCAGCAGTGCATCCCCTCTGGATGGCAGCTTCTTTCATGCTATCTCAAGATGAAAGGCTAAAGCAAGCTACTATCTTCAGAGGCTTGACAAAACAGAAAGCCAAATCAAATAATGCTTTAGCGAGAGGTAATCCAATAGTTTCAGCTGAGCAATTGTTCGAACAGTCGCAGTGTTTTGGTACAAAGACAGGTTGAACATCAATAATTCTGAAGTCCAGACCAAGCAGATGTTAAGCAAATAGGAAACAAAACACTCCTTTTCCTTCACCACCCCGGCAAGCTCAGACCTCCTTCCACAGCCCAACCAAGCAAGCGTGTCTGTGCCCCAGCCAAACCACAGAGCGAGCAGAGCAGTGCTGCTCAGCGTGCCACTGCGTTAACTTCCTCAGCTGAACCGATAACCCCCCAAGCTTGTCAAGACAAGTTGGTCGCTGTACATGCTGCTGACCAAAGGAGAATACATCAGTCACAGCTGGTAATTTGGGCACTGGAAGCAAGGAAACTGCTTGTGAACTGGCTATAAATAGCAAAGGGACTGGGGATATTTTCTCTCTCTTGTATACGCCTGCCTGCCCTGCTTGCACAAACCCTCTGAAACCTGTATCAGCCTGCTCTGATGCTCTCATGATTCAAAATAAGCAGGAGATGGAGGGGAAAGGGTCTGTTCAGAAGAGCTCAACTACCGTAACTTTTATACCCTCGAGCAGGATATCCTGCAAGTAATGCTGTTCCTCAGTACTTCGCTGGAAAATCCATGGAAAGGCAGGTGTTTGTGGGAGAAGCACTGGGTGACTCAGCTTTTCACCCTCTCCTTTCTCCCTGTCAACATTTCAACAGCACAACATGCTGGTGTTACAGGGATGAAACACAGGGACTCGCTTAGTACCTGAAATGGAAAGTCAGCAACCCAATCACCTCTGATTTTTAAGGATACTCATTTCTTCATCATCATTATGTTCCATTGTAAAAGTCACTTTACAAATCTCAGCTACTCTGGGATGCTGAGTTTCATCATTGCCTGGGAAAATGTTGATAAACAATTACTAAGGAAAAAAATAAAAAGAAAGAGGCAAACAGAAATCAGTGCTTCTGCTCTGTCCTCCAAAGGATCTTTCTGCACTCAAACCTGGTTTGGCCACAAGGGTTTTAGTTGGCACAGTTTGCCTGTAGGTTGTGCACAGCACCCAGAGTACCATGCCACAGCACTCCTTTGCTGCGTGCCAGTAAAACACTGTGGCTTTCCAGCCAGGAGTGGTTTTCAGTATCATTATCACTGGAAAAAGGGGAAAGAAGGGCTCTGTGGTTTTGGTATGGGCTGCCCTGGCTCCGAGGCTGCGCCAGTACACCCGCCTGTTCTCTGGCCCTGAGTCGAGCTGGTGTAATCCAGCCACTTTCATGCTCTTAAACTTTCTCACCTTCCTGAACACAGCGGCCACATCCGACCTGCCTTGCGGGTTCAGCTCCTGGTTCTGCCGACTTCTGGTCCATGGCTGGGGATCATGTGGTCGGTGGTAGCCAGCCGAGGCCACCGTTGGGTGGGTTACACCCTGGGCTAGCGAGTCCCAGCACCCAGGAGCATCCCCTTGTGCCTTGGCAACCAGGCTCCCAACCCTGAGCTGTGCATCTTGGAGCAGAGCTTGGCCTCAACAGCCCACAGCTGGGGAAGGATTGGGAATCCTGATGTTACACTGGTTCACAGCATTTAAAAATAAATAAATACCCATGAAACACATGGCAAGGGTTATTACTTCAGCATGTATAAAGGAGACAGTGAAGTGACAGAGAACTTCACTTCCCACTTTTTGAGGGGATAATACAAACCAGCAGAGCAGAAAGAAATCCAAAACATCATTTATCAAAGCAGCAACAGAATTTTCTGTCAAAGGAGAGATTTCACAACAAGGATGCTTTTGGCATGGGTGGATTCACGACAAAACAATGAAGCAATGGGGATGATATATGATAGTTTCTTTGCACACAGTGCTGAAAAGCTTTCAGAAGCTTTATAAAATTAGAGCTACTTATGTTTAACAGCTAAAATGAAAAGGTGGGGAGGGAGTGCTTCCCCCGTGCAGTTCTCTAGAAGCAGAGCTCATGATTGTACTCAGCGGGAAACATGCTACTCGTCGAGAACTCTCAGCACCTTCCCTCCCACTGAGCTGCAGGCACAGGGGAAGCTCAGTGATTTGCAGAATTGGGTCCTTGCTTTTGTTCCTCTTGCCTCTCTCCCTCCCCACATACTCTCCACCCTCCCTTTGACACACACAGATGGAAAGACTGATGATAACACGCCAATTAGGTTATTTGAAGCCTTGCTACTAGCTACTCTAAATGCAGACACATGAAGCAGCAGGATTCTGCTGGTGACATTTGGACCACAAATGAAGTCCCCAAGAGTAATAAACAATCAGGTAAAGAAATCTGGAAAGAAATTACCCAGCACACCTCGTCTTCTTGGCCCCCATGAGATCCATATAAAATGTGTTAATGCATCTGATTATGATCTAAATTATGTACAGAGGCTCCTGCCAAGCACTCTATGAAGTTTCTTTATTGTTAAGTTGGAAGCTGTTTAAGAATGGTCCAGTCATCATGTTTCAAATTAGATTTGGGAAAAAACATTTTCCTACTTTATTGCTGGCTCAGAACACAGGTTTGTGGGAGAAGGTCGATATGCGGTTTTTCTCTGCTGAAGAAAGAGCAGAAGTGGTGAACAGAACAAAAGAAGAGTCAGTCTATTACCTGTCCCTGTATCATAACCTGAGCTGCGTGGATTTACTGTACACAGACATGTCAGAAAATGACTGCAGTTTCAGCTGGCTTTCTAGATGTGTTTTTTCCAAAAGGGGGGTATAAACACCAAGGTGTTCTCATGCACACATTCCCGGGACAGTAAAACTTTGAAAGAAAGGGTTTCTGAAAATGAAGAGTTTGATGAGAGTGGCTTGCAAAACATCACATGAGACTTTCACCATGCCTGTAAGGGCTAGCTGAGCTGTCACTTACGCTGCCAACAAATCATTGTGTTGCTTGGAGGCAGGTAAGAAAGCTGTTTTTCTCCCCAGTATGCCGTACCAACATTGGAGCTTTTTAAAGAAAACAGACACACACCTCCCAGGTATATATTCAATACATACAAGTTTGGGAGAGCACCCACAGTTTTACATGGCAAGCCTGACAACCTCACTTGTAGTTAAAACTCCACCAACCCAACCTGTGTTTTATCTCCTGCTGGCATCTGACCGAGCCTTCACTGCACTGATCAGCATCTCCTTTCCACTGCATTGCTGGTTTCCCAAGTTAGAAGCAGAGCCAAGGTCACCTTGCTCAGAAGAGCTGTTGTTTAAAGGAGGGTCCCTGCATATTAAAGGTCTTCCATCTATTACCTCTGCCCTTCCAAATACACAGCTGTAGCAACAACTGCATAAATTTGGACTAAGCAGGGACCTATGGAAGAAAGCTAGCATATAATAGCTCTTACATACTTATTTTGCTCTATACATGCATATAAATACATACACATACATATATATATATGTGCCAGTTACCTGTCTCCACCTCCTCTCAAGGTTCACAGCTCATTTTTGGTATAGCCCTTAATACTTCATACTCATCACTATAGTGTCCAGCATAACAGGCATTTTAAGGTATCAACCACACCCAACCCCTCTGGTATGTCAAGACAGTCATTTGATATGCACAACAACTGTTGGACACATTTAATATTGCTCCACAGAATGACGTTAGAAGTTAAGCATTACAAATCCACATTTAGGGCAAGCCTTTCTTATTTGGCGCGTGTGCTAGAGCCCACATTCGAGCAGCTTCGCTTCCACCTCCAAACACCTCGAGTCGGGCAGCAAGGAAAACAAAATGCAGAGACTGATGCAGATGTTAAGCCTAAGTGTTGAAGTGTGGTGTCCTTGGCCTATCTTTTAGCATTCATTCCTGGAAACATCAACTAGGCAACAAGGCAACTATGCCAGTGACCAACACTCCTGCCCGCGGTGAAATTCAGCACAGACATAAGGACTGAACTCAGAAGTTAGCTAGCACATGTAAAACTTGGCCTGAGCCAGACCTTGTTATCTGCAGATCTGCAGGAAATCAGGGATCAGAACTACCATTTCTAGCCACCATGGTAATGTAGCGGTTTAAACACCAAAAAATGCTTTAATGTAGGATCACAGGCTGGATCCCAGCCAGCCAACAGCACTACTTTAAAAGGAAATATTTATCTCTACAGAACACTTACTAAACAACATGCTAGGTGCTTGAAAATAAAGCCTTTGCTAAACAACCAGATTTTAACCTGAAATTCTGCACGTTGGCATTCTCTTCTGCTGCAGGTAAGACCGATTCCCTTACACAGCATGATTATTTTCTCTCTTTCTCTTTTTAAGAAAAAAAAAAAAAAAAAGAATTTTCTCTTTCAGTTTAACTTTGAGGCAAGATGGAAGACCACAGCCTGGCCTCAAAGACATGAGATCTTTTGAACTCAAAGTCAGCAGGCTCTCACAGGAGCTGAGCTTGAAGGCTGCTCTGGAATAAATCAAAAAGGATTTACTCTTTCACTTGAACAAGGCAGAAAACCCCCCCCTAGATGTACAGATATGTCGTTGGGGGTGGGGAGACAGCTAACAGGTTAAAAAAAACCAAAAACCCGGCAACTTAGAAGAGTGCCATTATGGCTTGATTACCACAAACCCATAAGCTAAACACTAGCCTGCATGGTTGGATTTCCTGGAGGAAATCACCATCACAGTTGCTAAGTCTGCTGGAAACGGTTCAACCCAACTATATACGGAGCAGATGCTCCAAACATGACACACGAGGACACAGCGCTCCAGGAGAAATCTTCTGACAGCAAGTCAAAACAGGGGCTTGAATTGGTCATGTGTCATTAGAGATGCAGCTGTGATTTTTTTCACAGATTAGTAGAGTTCAAGGCCAAAAGGAACCCTGAGAGCACCTAGCCTGCTTCTTGCTGTATCACGGGCCATTACATTTCATCCAAGTTTTCCTAAGAGCAGGAGTTAGATCTGGCAGCCAAATCCCAACTTGAATAACTGTGGTGGCTCCCAGTAACAACCCATGTGCTACCTCTACTCAAAAACTCAGGCTGCCAGAGTAGCTTTGCATAGGATGCAACTGCCTCTTGGTGCCCTTGCGTCTCTGCCAGAAAACACTGCTCCCTGGCAAAGGCAGAAGCAACTCCATGCTCCAGCCACTTTGCTTCGCACTTGACACCTTTGCTCAAGCCCAAATCCATCAGCAGTTTTGACAATACTCAGGAGTTTGCCTGAAGGAGCAAAGGGCACAAAATCTCATCCTCTGGCTTCATTACAGGAGTGAGAGGAAAACTGGAGAATGAGGAATGTGCTGCTGGCAACAATCTCTAGCCTCTGCAATGAGATTGCCTACGGTTCCCAGTCAGCCACACACCGCCGCAATAGCTGCGCATCAGCACCCATGGGCTAATCCTTACACAGTGAACCTACCTTGGTTACAAAGTGTTTTAGGACAAGAATCTGCCCCATGAACCATGCTAAAGAAGAAAAATTTTCAGATCACGCACACAGTTTCAGAGCCCAACTCCCCCAACTGAGCTGTGTGCAGGGATTTGGCTCCCGAGGCATCCAGACACTGAGCCGGCGAGCTCAGACCATTAGTGACATTCAACACTGCTTCTAAAATCACAATTTAAACTGCTGAAAAGAGAATATTGTGAAATGCCACTTCTTTGCCTGCGGCTCTGCCAACTGAATTTGGCTAAAACTTTCAGCAAATAATAGATGATTAAATAGAAGTAGATGGCCAAAAAAATATGTAAGAGGCTTGATTAAGACTCCATGGGTGACACTGGTACTGGTGCTGCCCAACTTTACAAGCTTTGCCCATTTCACCGTTACTTTAACTTGACTATGGGGAGAAGAAAGAGTGTTGCTAAGAGTGCAGAGATGTTTTGGTAGGCTGTGTTAAAATACAGCAAGGGAAGAGCAATCTAATGCCAGGCATGGAGCAGACTAACACTGCAGTGCTCGTTTGTGCTTTACCTTCTGCACCTTGGCTCAGACCTGTCCCGCATCACACATCGACTCCTTCACTACCTTTCTTCTTTCTCCCAGCATTGATCTCAAGGGTTCTTCTCCTGTTTAATATAAAAACGCAAACAAAACCACATATACTTAAGAAACATATTAGCCATCGCCTAGAGGCACTGTGCAAGAGAGGTTGCCTATTAGCACACTGGCTAAGAACACTGCTTCCAGACCATCTCCAAACAGATGAGAGATTCATGACATAGTCGGTCGTAAGCCTGAAAGCTCCCATGGGCTTGACAATCTGGGCTGCTGGAGAGTATTGGAGGCTGGAGGACAGCTGCTGAGGAGATAGTCACAGGATTAGGCCCAAGGCAAAGGACACCTCCTTGGGTGCTACGATGCCTAGAGCAATGATGCACATCCTCAGCTCCTGCATATTCCTCAGCACAGCAGAGACTCACAAAGGGAGTGCAGGGCATCCGTAACAAAAAGCAAACCGGCCAAAATTCCCCAAGCAAAGTTCTGATGACCTGGACTCCTGGCCTGAGCACCTTCCATTGCATGAACATCAGGAAAATGAACTCCGAGCCTCCCGTACCTGAATTTGATACTTTGACTTATAAGGGCAGTATGCACACTTACAGGGACAGCCAGGTCCAGAAGAAGGATGTGAGATATGCTCTTGGTTGTCAGCCCTGCCACTGACTTGCTGAGTTACCTTCACTCCACCAAACCCTGGCCCACTACCTGAAGGCAGAGATAAGGATACTTTGCTTCGTAAGAGCCAGTACAACCTACAGCAGCAGAACTGAAGGGGTAAATGATCAGCACACTTTACAAACATTGTTGCTGACACCTCTCTCTAAACGAGACGACCTGGAGAAGTGATATTTCAAATCCTTTGCAGCTAAATGGGATGAGATGTGGGTCACCAGCTCTGTGCTCCATCAGCTAAAAGCCAGCTTGCAGATGTTCTCTGCTCCCTTCACAGAAATCATTTCCACTGCAACACCTGGCAACTGATAGCTCTCAAGTCACATGCACTTGAGCATTTCCCACAAAAAAACCAAAAAACAACAACAAACAAAAAGCCAGATTCCATAAGCACCAAGGTCAAAGCCATCCAGTCTGCAAGCCATCCAGTCTGACCTGTTGCATGACATACCATGAGCTCCACCCACCAGTTTCAGCCTCAAACCCAATAACTCACAATGATTTTTCATCCAGCTTTTTCCCTAGCTCAAATCCTCCCTCAGACACACTTCTGCTGTGAACAGCTGTCTGATCTCAGCAGCTAAACACATAGAAAACGGAAACAAAATAAAATACCTTTTGCTAACCAAAGTCCAAGGCTTCAGCACTATAAATCAGTGGGTGATGCCTTTGCTGTAGGTGGCATTTGCTTTTGTTTCAGAACAAAAAGCACTGCACATCAGGGCCGTCCACATCCTGCCTTCACCCTCCTACACAGCCTTTCGGACAGTCACAGTTTTGGCGGCCAGTACAAGCGGAGTGTCCCAAGCGTCCCTCCTCCCACCCCTACTCTTACTAATGCGTTCCATACTCGCAGCCTTTCACACAGTCCCAGCTCCACCACCACTCCTGGCAGGGGGCTGGTGCTGATCCTTGGGGGCTGGTGCTGGGCTCTGGTGATGAGACTGGCAGCTGCTTATAAAGGCTGCCTCCATCCTTTTCACTTTGGCTAGCAAAACGCTTCCCAAGTGCCTACATCTCTGGGCTACGAAGAAGTAAAACGCATCATGAACATAGCTCTTCTCTCTCTTGGCAGGCTGCAGGACGTGGCACGTTTCCATCTGCACAAGGCTCCAAGATGTTTGCAGAAATAGGAACTAACTGCCATGACCCCTCTGGCCCTCGCTCTTCCCTGGACTGCAAAACTCTTTCCAGAGCTCTCTAGAAATGACGAGTGAAGATGTTACTCAACAGCCACAGCTGAGGATTTCATTTCAACATGCCCTGCAAAATGCACGCTTCAACACTCACCCACACTACGCAAACCCAGCATCTGTACGCAACCCTCGCTGGCTCTTTGAGATCTGGAAATGTTTTATCACAAGCTTTGAATGCGTACAGTTTACAAAATAAAAATCCACATTGGTTAAATTATTTTTTTCGAAGTCACAAATCATTCTGGGTCCCTGAAACTCTGAACACCTGGGGCAAAGGACCCAAGGAATCAGAGCACCTGGAAATGCGATGCCCAAATTCACATTAGCCAAATGAACCACTCTCCCAAGAGCTTAGGGTTTTTTTTAGAAGCGTAATTCTAATGTAAGCTCTGAAAAACATTAGGGTGCTCATGGGTTAAATGCTACTTTACGATAAAAGCAAAGCCCCTTCTCTAATAAACACTGTGTAACTTATATAATGTAAAAATTACAGCATATATTAATGACAGTGATCAGAATACAATATTAACAGCAATAATAGTACATTAGCACAGGCTCACCCGAAAAGAAAGGCAGTTTCTCCCTACTCCCCATCAGAGAAGCAGTGGCAAGTAGCTGTTATGACTTAATTTTATTTTTTATTAGTTTTTACAAGCAAGCTATGCTAAAAGGTTGCACCAGTAATTTAAACTGCAGCTGTCAGCAAAAGTGAAGGACATTGTGGGATACATTTTATTCTAGCTCTTTTATTGCTTGGCTCCTTGGAGTGATTCAAGCAGCTTAAGGATTTTAGAGGTACTGTCACAACAATATCTGGCCCTTAGCAAGCTACCATTTAAAAAAAAAAAAAAAAAAAAAAAAGGCCAAAAAACCCCAGCCTTTAAAGAACTGGCTGGACCAGCAGAAGCTGTTCAAGAGTCAACAACTGCTGATTGCTACCAAATTGTTCCCTCACAGGGACATGCACTTTCTCTGATGTTATTCTTGCTTGACAGAATGGGAGGTGGCTCTGTAATACGTGGTAAATGCTGATTTTTGCAGCTCTGCCAAAACACATGCACATACACATACATGCATCGTGACTCTCCCCGCCATCAGTGGGAGCCAGCAGCGCTCTGGCACACATCTGCTGCGACATGGCAGGCAACATGCTGCTTCATGTCCCTTGGGCTAAAATCAAGCATGGTACCGTGCAATGGGCTCTCCATGGGATGGGATCTGGATGGACAGCACACACTGTAATTAGGCATTGAAGGAGACCTTGCGCTAATTTGCTTCTAAACAAGCCTCATCCCTACGCACAAAAATTAGCTCCTCTGTAACGTGTGCTGTGATTGAAATGCAGCTCACCGAGTTGCTGCTGCCACACACACGGGACCCAGCAGAAGCAGGCTGGGGTGCTTGCCTCCTCCAGACCTGGTCCCAGGAGATGGAGAGGAGACACCAGATATCCCTGGGGTATTTATTTCACCATGCCCAGTGCTGCCCCATCAATCAAAGGCAGGTAATGACGCTTCCCTGTTGTGCCAGTCCCTGAAGGGGATAAGCAGAGGACTGGAGCACAACGTGGCTGGCGCAGACCCAACCCAGGAAAGCATCAAACAGCGCTGGCAAAAGGAGAAAAGTTTTGAAGATCCCCAAGACAGCAGGCATCTACTTTCTGTCCAAACACCACCCCAGCGTTCTGCTGGACTCTCCTCTACAGACGATCAAAAAGCGATTTAATCTGCATCAGCAGTGCCTTGAACTTGCACTCAGAGACCACCCCAACCACTTCTCCCCACTAGACCAAGCTGGTAAGAGATGCAGGTCTTCATCCAGCTGCCCCGAACACCATGGGGCTGGAGGGTAGACAACATCCACTGCTGAGATGTCTGCTGGCTGCTTGCCCAGCAGAGGACTCGCTTCCAGATCCAACTATCAGAACTAACCTGGAAAAAGGGAGGGGGACGTTACTTTGTGGGAGAGCAGAACGAACTGGGGCATTCTTGGTCAAAGCAGTACGTTACTTTGGGCACCAGACTAATCATATGACTCAACTCAAGTCCTGCTTCCCCATCGCTCCACAGGGTGCTGAGCTCTCCCAAGGTCCTTAAGTGCTACCCACACACCAGCAAGCCATGAAAGACGTGGACCACGTTACCTCTCCCCTTGGGGTGCTTGCAGCCGGGGGGGGCTCCCAAGGCTGACAAACCTCAGCTGGAAGGGCATGCAGGGCCATGTTTTCATCTAAATCGTGGAGCCTGATTCAGCACGGAGGTAAAACCCAGCTGAACCCGGGTCACTCCGTGCTTGGGGCAGACACAGCCTTGCTGCCTGTAGATCTCAGTTAGACCACCGAGTAGCAGCAAGAGCCCAACCTACATCACCCAAGGCGTAAGGCAGCGTTATCTGGTGCCTCAAAAGTGCCTCTACTACAAAGGTGAGGTTTCCTGCAGGAACCGATGCTCTAAAGATAATTTGTTCTACCTGCAGAAACAGAAGCCTTAGAACAGCATTAACAACCCCAAGTTATTCCTGCACCAACAGCCTCAGTAACTCTGCCGCTGTCACCTCAGGGATAAAACCACCAAACACCATGATCCTAACCTCAGCTGAGATGATAGAATCATCGAATGGTTTGGGTTGGAAGGGACCTTTGAAGATTATCTAGTTCAACCACCCTGCCATGAGCAGGACCATCCTTCACTAGATCAGGCTGCTCAAAACTTTGTCCAACCTGATTTTGAACACTTCCAGGGATGGCACATCCACAGCTTCTCTGGGCAACCTGTTCCAGTGCCTCACCACCCTCATTGTAAAAAAAATGTCTTATGTCCAATCTAAACCTACCCATTTTCAGTTTAAAACCATTGCCCCTTGGTCCTATCACTACAGGCCTTGTTAAAAAGTCCTTCTCTTTCTTACAAGCCCTCTTTATATTTTGAAAGGCTGCAATAAGGTCTCCCCGGAGCCTTCTCTTCTCCAGGCTGAACAACCCCAACTCTCTCAGCCTGTCCTCATAGCAGAGGTGCTCCAGCCCTCTGATCATTTCTGTGACCTCCTCTGGACCCGCTCCAACAGGTCCATGTCTGTCCTGTGCTGAGGACCCCAGAGCTGGACGCAGGACTCCAGGTGGGGTCTCACCCGATGGGAGCAGAGGGGCAGAATCCCCTCCCTCGACCTGCTGGCTACGCTGCTTGGGATGCAGCCCAGGAGACGGCTGGCTTTCTGGGCTGCGAGCGCACATTGCCGGGTCACGTCCATCTTTTCATCCACCAGTCCCCCCAAGTCCTTCTCCTCAGGGCTGCTCTCGATCCACTCATCCCCCAGCCTGTGTTGATACTGGGGGTTGCCCCGACCCACGTGCAGGACCTTGCACTTGGTCTTGTTTGAACCTCAGGAGGTTCACATAGGCCCACTCCTCAAGCCTATCAAGGTCCCTCTGGACAGCATCCCTTCCCTCTAGTTTATCAGATGACAGATGATGCTACATGGTAAGTATTGGAGAATGGGTCATTCTCAACTGCCCACTTGCTGTGGGTCCCTCCATGTCCCCCTCGGCCCATGTGGACACTGTGCTAGGAGAGCTCCACCTTTGCCAGAGCAAGAGCTAAAGACACCTCTGTGCCGGACAACCATGCCTTAAGAGTCTGTGAAGACGAGCAAAACTTACTTTGCAAAGTATGATTTTTTTTTTTTTTTTTTTTTTTTTAAGCAGAGGGATAGCTCTTGTAGCTGGACTTCGAGATTTTTAAGTTTGGGAGCTTTTTTTTAATGTATTCGAAAAAAGTTTTTGAGGTCACCTTTGATGCAGAGAGTCATGTAAAAGGAGGAGGCTGTCAGATGGTCTCTCAGCAAGGGAGTATCTGTTCCCTGGGCATGAACACAGAGCCTTGTGAACTCCCTATGCCATCTGCATATTACATGTTTGTACTCCAAGCCCCATGGACACCTCTTTGATGTGTTACCATTTGGTGAGCTGGAGCTCCCAAAGGTCTCTTGAGATCACAGAAATCTGTGTGGCATGATGTATTTAGCGGATAAGGACCCCTCCATCCTTTGAAACAGAATTTTGTTGTTGCTGACTTTTTTAAAGAACATGTAAATTACATTTTTTCATGTCACTCCTGTCTTTTCATCCTCAGTTATTCTGCTAAGCAAACGGGGCTGCATTTGGCACAGACAGAGCAGAATGGTGCACACGCTGCAGAGACGACATTTAGCGGCATCTGCCGCTCACCCCACCATCAACCTTTAACTGCGTGCCTCACCGCTACTGTCCATAGGACAAAAGCAAGTGACAGATGTCTGCTGCAGAGAGCCTCAACAAGCCTGTGTGCATGTAAGAATCACTTTGAAAAGTAAAAAGGAAGCTTTGCCCTAAGCAATCACACTAAGTCATCGAGATCACCACCAAATGCTGGAGACAGGAGAAGACCAGCATGGGGACTGCTGGAATACATAAAGTAGGGATTAAACCTGTCCTTATATCTCAGCAAAGATCGGTGCGATAATGATAACAGAAATGTTAATACTGTACCGTGTACAACAGGCAGGGTCAGTGCCTTGCATCTCTGGGATGCAGGGCTGGAGGAAGGCAGCAAGAATACGGGCTCAAGCCAGAGTGGTGCATGACTGCTGCAGAGAGCAGCTATGGAGAGATGCCCAGGAAGAATCCTCTACTCCCGGAGGAGTCCAGCCCTGCTCTTAAACACATGGTCTCCTCCTGGCCTTTCCAGCTCGCTGCTCCAACATAAACAAGTAAGATCTACATCCTCCTGGAAATTAAAAACAGCATCTCGGATATGTACACAGACGAGCTCTCCTTCTCCCCAGCAGGAAAGAGGGATGGAGAATTTGCAGCCCCAGGTGGCCTGGAGCAATCCACATTAATGGGGGCCGGGGAAGGCCAAGAGTGAAACACACAGTGCTAAATGGCATCCTGGGATATTTAACTATCTCGGTTTTCTTTTCTGACCTTCTCTCTTCACTATCCAGATAAATTTGTCCATTTTCTTTTGCTCATCCTTGCAGTGTCCACTGAAAAGCTTTTTCCTTTACCCCTCGGTCACAAAAACATCACAATTTGTTTTCATCTCACCCTTTCCTGACAATTATGTCCACTTGCTTCCCTATTTTTCTCTTCTTTCAAGGCTCTCATCCAGGCTGGGTTTTTTATTTCCCTCATCTGCCAGTACCATCATTATTTTTCACATTATCAGGCATGCTATTGCGTATCTAAAATTTGTTTTCAGTATGGTTATTTAAGGTTATTCTCCTGCACTAAGGTAGACAAACACTGCAACCTAATACAGAAATATGCCTGTGGAAATCATTCCCGGCACGCAATGCTCTAACCCAATCTGAGCACGATCAAGACATGGCGCAACGTGAGCTCAGATCTGCAGCTCCAGTGGGCCATCCATCCATGGCAAAGGCACGGGAGGCTGCAATCTGGTCCGCTGTGCGCACACGTGCTGGCATCTCTCCAAGGGTCTCTCCACCAAAGCTGCTGAGCTGATCACGGTTGGGATGGAAACATTATGCAAGGTCAGGCAGAAGGCACTTCTGGCAGCCACATACCTGCAGCACTGAGTGCCATTAAGGAGATGCCAAAGTCCAGCAGAAGTTTGGACAATGCAAAACGTTAAATAGAGCTCTTTGATATTTAAGAGCAGAAAGTTTCCCAGGCTAATGCAGGCAACATGTCACATAAAACTGGCAACATAACCATCTGGGTCCATTAACTGCACTTACTCTATAGCATTTGCTGTCTGAATTGTTTATGCCTCGTTTGAGCACAGAGGCTACCCAGCAGATTAATACTCTGGAAAAGAACATGTAAAACAGAGCTAGAAATGAAGGACTGTTTGGGGTGTCTGTTGTTACACCAGAGTTACAGTGCAGACTGCAGTGGGATAAGGCAGGAGGGGTCTATGGGGGGAAAAAAGCACAGAAGAAAACCCCAGAGCGCCCCTATCTAGCTTCTACTTTAGCAAACAAAATCATACGAACAGTGAAATTAAAACCTGTTGGTGCAGAGCAGAGAGAAAGTCAAAGATTTTATGATCCCACTGCAAGAAACGAATTTTAAAAGGCTTATGAAGAATTGGGATAAACTGTTAGTTTCTTCTGCAAACGTGAACAAAACCAATTGATTTCCCAGAAACAAACTGGGAAATTATTCCCGCCCTCCCCGAGTCAAGTCCAAGCCTGCTAGCAAAGGATTAGTTTCTGCTGCCTTCTCCTTACCCTTTACCTTCAAAGACTATGCCAGTCTGGGTTCAGACTCGCAGTCCAAAGTCAAATAGGTTAGAGATGCCCTAAAAGCTACTGCCTGCCTGCTGACTCGCTGGAAGGGAAAGGGATTTAAGCTAAAAGTTTACCTTACAGCTGACTAGGAGCTTGCCAACGCGCAATGCAGGGTGTACCTCATGCTGGAGATGCTCAACTGAAAGGTCTGTGTGTCCCCAGCCACCTACTCCAGAAGCCACAATTTCCCTTTCATGTCCTCTTGCAGGAGACACAACTCTTGACCATGCACCTTTAGATGACCAAGTGACTATCTAAATCCCAAGCGGACAAGGATCTCCTTTAAAAAATCCCTGAATTCCCTCAGCAAGCTCAAGTCTGCCAATCAAGCTGATATGATGATACACACAGAGGGCTTTGCACGGAAAGGGAGGGGTTTGGCATAAGAAAAAGAGGAATGCACAAGGATGTTCAATGCAAAAATGAGGTTGGATAAGGAAAACGGGACATTTACTATGGCACTGTTACTCCTACCATTTATCAACAAGGAATAATAAGACAAGACAGTATTAGGACCTGGGGGGGGGGGGGGGGGGGGTGGTTTAGAAAAACAGAAAAGAAGGATTTTTTCCTTAGCTAACTCAGAAAAAGCTTTCATAAAGGAGCCACTTTGCACATGCTTCTCAGGCCTAAGACATTCAGGGATAGACACTGGACCTTCAAATTAAGGTCCTCTGTGGCTGGCTTGTCCTCTTTACCTGAAGTCATAGCCCACTGTCAGGAATATTACAAATCCTTTTCACATTAAACCAGTTGGGTGGCACAAAGATTTAGCATGCAAGCAGAGGGATGCTTAGCAGTGGCAAATGAGCTGCTTCAAAGAAGAACAAGAGGCACATTAGAATCTGTTTCAGCAAAGTCCTTCCCTCTTCCACAGGCAGATAAAGCACACAGAAATAGCAATGACTCCCTTTCAGAAAATTGTCCTAAGCTTCCAGTCCACTGCTGAAATTCATTCAAAAGGAAGCAGTCCACACAAGAACTTGCAGCATTTTACTGTGCAAGACCACCCTCTGCTTCACAATGGCATTTTGCTTTCACAGAAAAAATGATGCTATGGGATTTTGCCTTCAAGAAAGAATGGAAACTCCCTTCGCTCAACGCCACCAAAATGGTGTCACTGCACAAAACTCTGCTGGCATGAGGTGTTCAGAAACCACCTCCTGACATGGTCTCAATTTGCTGACAGACACTGGACTGATACGTACCATAGCTTAGTTTGTGACCATGCCATGGACTTTCTGCACAAGCACAAGAGCCTCACCCTCTCTGTATCTCAGCATTCCCATATGTAAAGCAAAAGTACTGGTTATATGTCTCCCAGTAAACCTAGTTACCTGCTTTTAGTTACAGTACAACTTCCAAAGATGCATCCAAGCTCGATCCAAAGAGGTAGTGAATCCATCCCTTCCTGGTAAGTTGCTTCAACAATTAGTCGCACCCACGTCTACCTTCTAACATTGCCTTCCAAACAGCTGGGACTTCTCACAGTCCTCTCCAACAGACTCGGCAGTATCCAGCACCCTCTCCCCACAAAAGGGAGTCGTGTTTCGGTCTCTCTCTTGACCCAACAAACACAGTGGGAAATTTAAAAAGTTCAAGTCTAGATATTTTCTCCCTGCTCCAAATACTGCCCTGCTGCTCCTTCTGCATGTTCTCTAGCTTTTCCCATGTCTATTTAAAAATACAGATATCAGAGCTAAATAAGTTATTCCACCAGTATTTTCATAAATGCAGTTTTTGGAAGTAAAAACATCCTTTGTTTCTATTTCCCAGTTCACATGTCCATAGATGGCATTAAACACTTTTTACTGCACTACCGCTCTGGGAATTCAAGTAGACTTGGCTGCTTAGTACAACCACAGTACCTTTCCACAGTGACTGTTTCTCCAGGGCAGAGCCCTCTTCCTCAGGCATGGCCCACACTGCTTCCTTCCCCGTATGCAACTTCGTCGTCGTGGGTCATTTCACATATGATTTGCGGGACTGCAGTCTACAAGTCATCTGGATTACTCCAAGTCATTTATCATATTCTCGTAACGATTTATTACTCCATCAGTTTTGTGAAGTCCACAGATTTTATCAGCAACAACTCTGTACTTGATGAAAATCACAAGAACAGCAAGGATGCTGCTATTCCTAAGAACTCCCATGATCACATTTACAGTGCTACAGCTTTATCACAGCCTTTACATGACTTTTATTTCCTACACTGATGAAAAAAAGAGCAGAGACATGGGCTTACAGTATCTTCATGACAGCTTTGACTCTAGTCACACAAAACTGAATTTGTTCAGAGCAGTGTTTTACCACGAGCTCACAGAGAACCCACTCCTAACTACAAGCACAAGCTATTACATTCAATTTCTTTTCACCATGGACAAGAGAAAATTGATTAAGGAGAAGTCATCCTTAGAAAATAAGTCGGCTTATCTACTATCTATCAGACCAAAATAACTTGAAAAACTGGCAAATCTAAGTATTTTCCCAGGAGTTAAGACAAATACATCCTTCAACGACTCTCACACTTTTCTCCCACCATCTGGTACTCCTGCAGGCCTTTGTCACCACAGGAATGATGCTTGGCGCTACCAGCAATGATGCTTGGTTCTGTAATTTTAACATGTGCAAAAGCTTTATTAGAAGGTCATTAAAGTCCAGAGGCTCTTAGGGCAACTTTGATTCTACCTACCCCGAGTGTTGCATTTTGACATAGGCTCCATCTTTAAGTCAAGTAGGTTGTTTGCTGGTTTGTTCTGTTACAGAAGAATATCTCATGCACTTACTAATTCCTGGGCAAATTGAGCAGAGATAAGATGCCTGTTCATCTCGGCCATCCTGTGATTAAAGCTTTCCTTTACGAGGAAGACAGGCACAAAACACTCTGTAGTGTCTTACCTTATTTCATTTGGTCACAACCACTTCTACCAACCCCACCCCTCCCCCCCCCCCCCCAAAAAAAAAAACAAAAAAAGAAGGGTCATTACACTCACGGCCTTCCATGATGCTCCAAACCTAGAGGCCAATACACCAGCCCAAGCTGCAGGAGAACAGAGCAGCTGCAGGGCTTCAGGTCCCTTTTCGTCAAAACTGCAGGCTATTTTGAAGAAGGCGGCATGATGTATCAATGTAACTCGTAAAGCCTGATCCAAAACGTCCCTTAGGGAGTTTTCTGCTCCACTGGGCCTCCATTTCCACAGGGTCACAGCGATTTGCCTGTCTGCTTCCCACAGGCACTGACTGCCACCAGGCTAGAGGTGGGTACCGGAGCATCTATGTCCCACGCTCTGCATCTCACTGATGCTCTGCCCAATACCTGAGGGTGTGAAACACTGCCCTTAGCCCCCTTCCAGCCTAGTTTCTTACACAAATGAGAGTTGTACAACTGTGTTTTCTTATACCTCTTCCAAAAATCTTCTGAAGCAGTTTCAATGCAAGTCTGGCCCAGAATCAAGCTCTGAAGACATTAAGATTGTCCTTCCCTAAGGACAATAGGCTCAGAAGCAGGGAGGGACTAGGACCAATGGCTTCTGCTAATGTGGGGATGCCTCAGACCTCGCTATATCTATATGGAGATATATTTTACCATCTTCACCAACATACAGCTATATATGGATATGTATTTTCATATACAGCCAAACACACAGAGGACAGGTCCCACTGAATCCTGCTAAGCCAGCAAAACTAGATCTAGGGTCTCCAGAAACATACACTGCTCTGAAAACAGTATTTCTGAAGAGATCGTTTCCAGCAGCTCCCCCAAAATCACATACTCTGTGACAACAGCAAGGAGAGGATCCAACTTGAGGGCGGTATTCTGTGACAATTAAGCAACACAGCTTTTCTCCCTCCTCCTCCAGTGCCCTGCCCCGTTCCCCCGCACATTTCTAAATTGGCTCAACTTTGGTGGATTTTTACAGGAACTACAAAAGTGACATCTGCCAAACATCAAATCATTGCTTCCAAGTGCGGGGGGCACAGGAACTTTAAAGGGGAATGGTCACTGTGCTTTTATTTTTATTCTTTTAACTGTAAGAAAGTGCATATTTTCTGTCTCATTCTCCAAAACAGCTGAACTGTTTTCATTACAGTCTTCCCAGAAAGCACATCTCCCAGCAGACAATTAGCTGGAAAGTTCTAGCTGAAATAAAGTTTGACAAAATACCAGCAACCAAAAATAGGGTTTTCAAACACAGAAAGTCTGGCAAACTTTTAATAACAGGTGTTAGCATCATCCTCAGCTGCACTGAAAAGTGAAAATCTGGTTGAACTCTACATAAGGTTTTTAGACCACCAAACATCAGGTGCCCGAGTTAGCTAGCTGGTGTCTCTAGAATCTCTAAAGTGGGAGGAAGACAGAGAGAGAAGCAGATACATTCCTCCCAAGGGCAGTTCAGGACACCTTTGCCAGGCCCTTGCTCAGAAATCCCTCCTCTCTCTCAGCCACTCACCTGGATCAGCAACACGTGTGGGGGCTGCAAGCCAGGAGTCCTCACCTCCCTTCAAACATCACTTGTAGCAAAATAAGGCATAATAAAAGCACAACCCCTCTATCAGTGTAACTTAACTCTGTTCAAAATACAATAATCACACCTTAAGTTACATGTACTCCAAGTATTTTTACAAGTTCAGTTACAGGGAAATGCTAGCAGAGAGAAGCTTAGGAATGCCACCATTCAGCTCTCCCGGATAAAAACCTGCATCAATCCCCTCTCAGGGCTCTTTACCCACCCTTCTCCGCCACTTTGTTTTGCTGCATTATCCAATTTAGGCTGCATGCTCCTTTCGTAAAACACCAACACTTATTTGTCTGTAAAAGTTACTCGCTCACCAACGCTGCTTCGCAAACAAAAACATCGATTTTAGCTGTGAAGGTATCAGTTCTGCATACGCATCCTAACGAGCACATTTTAAGCAAAATTCTCTTTAAATGTCCTTCCGTTCATGCACAGGTCACCAGCAGGATTTCTAAGCAGGCAGAAGATGAATGTATGTTACGATACACAATTAACATTTCCATAATCAGGATTTCACGTTACTCAAGAGCAATTTGGTGGTGGTTTGGGTTTTTTTAAGTCTCCAACAATCCCTGAAGCAAGTACTGCTTGGGATGAAGGAGAAGGTGGGCAGTTACAACCCTTGCAGGTCAAACACTGCCACGCACCTTGCTGCTTTGCACGATCCCTTGCCCAACTCTGCTTCTCCATATCCAAGCTGCAAAAAATTCCATATCACAAAAATCAGATGGCATCGTAACCAAGCCCACCAAGAATAACGAGGAATCAGAAGTGAACGAGATCTTTGCAGGATGCTGATATAATCTGACACTGACAGTCTTTTCAGCTCATTACTTTTGGCAGCATGGGCTCCCCATGAGGTCCCATGAAGCACGAATGACTTAATCAAGGGACCTCCCTGGGGGTGAGGGAGACGCACAGGCTCTGTCAGGCTCATGAATAAGAGCATCAAATCAAAGCCTGGGAAATCAGTGTCGCCCTATGGAAAATTGACAGTATCAGCTGGTAAATTCTTAAGCTGTTAAGCAGTACCTTACTCCTGCCCCTGTACCACAAACTCAACTGCCCTGAGCAGAGCTGGAGACACAATGTACACTAAAAAGCCAAAATCAGGGAGCAAAAGCTGGTTTCCAGAAGTCTGCAGAAAAGTGATCACACATTTGAGTAGTGCCATGCTACTGCCGAGTGGGTGAACTCCCGGTGCACCCTGCTGTCAAACCTTGCAAGTCCCACTGAGATGACAACAAAGTGGCAGGAGTAGACAGATGATCAGGTTGAAGCACTGTTAGCCCACAGCCAACACCCAATACGTGTCAACTACCCTTCCACAGCAAGGTAGGAGAATGCATGCACATGTACAGGCATGACTGAATTCGAAAGTTATCAGTGGATCCTTTGAGTACATCTCATTTTCAAGCAAAACCAGACAGCAACTTTACTGTCAGGAAGCTACTTGTGCATAGCAAGTGCTGCAAAACCTGAAAGGACTTCAAATTCTTTACTATCACATTCTCCATATTAATCTTCCCCAAATGATCCATACTGGAAATTTATGTATGACCCTGTATTACAAACCACAGTTAACTATCTCTCTGAACATGTCATGGAGCTTAAATACATGAAAGTAGAGTGCCTTAAGAGGCTGATGAGAATCATTTTCTAGTACATTGGAAGGGACAAACTGTTTTTATGAGTGTGTTTTACAGTCTGTTTTTTCAAATTAAAACTAAAATAGTTCCCAGATGGAAGTTGTATCATTCCAATGTCAACCTAAAGAATACTTTTTTTTTTTTAATTAAAAAACAGGCAAAACTTCAGAAAATTTGACTCCATGGAAAGGCTGTCAGTGTCTTTTGTTGCTTAGAGAGGACTCACAGAGACATGGTGAAAAAAGCCTTGAGATTTTTTGATCAAAGATTCAAATAATAAGGAAATAGTTTCAAAACGTGGTAGCAAAGTTTGTCCTTAATTCTACAATATGTGCATCAGACTGTGGAAAATTTCTTTACAAAGCTCCAGGCATCCACACAAGCAGCTGGAGTGGGAAAAGGATTCCCTTGCCCACAGTGTGCTTATCCACTGCCTCTAAGTAGCTTTCCTTCTGCAAACCGATGTTTATATTTGGGTTTGGTTTTTTTTAAGTGTCACATATAGCTACAACATGGGTCTAATACTCTTTCCAACTCACAGCACCTTAACAAGAAGCAACCTCTAAAACTTGAATTTAGCTTTTAATCTGCAACAGCAACATCTAATGCAGACGGTAGCCCAGCTCATCTCTTGTTCTGGTGATGGAGAGGCGATGCAGAGATGTGCATTTTTGCCAAGCAAACTAATACTTGCAAAAGCAGAGAACAGAAAAAGATAGAGGAGATGAAGTCAGGATCCTTGAAGTTGTGCTTCTGCTAGCACATGAAGGTAGATGTGCAATCAGCACCTGGCTTTATTTGCATCTTCCGGGTGTTGCAGAGACTGCATATATTTATAATTTGGTAAGGACAAACGTAAGAGCAGTTTATCTACAGGACCACAGGGATGAAAAGAGCAGGTCACTTGGCAATTTCCAGCTCTGGAGGTCCCTGGCTGCTACAGGGTAGGAGGGAATAGGAGGGGAATCACTATAAAAGCCTGCTCTTCCACCCTTCCCTAAGCATTTACTACTATGCCCACACAGGACACTGCTCTAAACAGACATTTGGACCAACCAGGTAGTACAGGTCTTTTCTTTCGAATGAAGCTCTGAACATCCTGCTGTGTACTAACTCTTCAAATAAATCAGGCTTCAAGGAGTGAAATCATTACTATGGTAGATAGGATGCGTGGAGGGAACAACTCTCATGCCCTACATACAGCCCAAGGTTTGGTCTTACTCTGGCCCAGGCAGGGTGACCACACACCTCTCCCAAACATCTCCTGAGTATCTTGCCTGACTCCTGGGCAAGAAGCCATGCCCATCCATCGAACTCAACAGCAGCCCAGCACTCCTCAGCATGTCACCCTCCAGCCCTTTGCCAGAGCAAGTTCCCTAGGGATCACCAGGGAACGGAGTGGAAACAAATACGTGTGCTTCGAAAGAAATGCCTGGGAGGAACTGAAAGCAGATCCTCATTTCCTCCCCTTTACTCAAACACCTCTCCTCATTTCCCATGCAACTCATCTCCTACCTGTTAATGCTGTCCTTACTCCAATTTCTGGCTCCTACCCCAACCCTCTTACTTTCCTCACCCATCATCCAACAGTCCTCCCTTCTTTTCAACGTCCTCCTGCCAACACCAAGTTCCAATCTACATTACGGTTTCTGCTGGGCACAGAGATCCTGTTACAGCAGATTACTGAAATGTTGCCTGTGCTTTGCCGTTTAGAGAGGATCAAGTTATGCCACAGCTCATCCAGGTTCACGATGCTGTTAGTAATCGTTAAGAAAGCTTTCACTCTGCCTGATGAAGGAGAAAACCGTTTTGGCCAAACTGGAGAGGTGGGAGGGAACAGAATAGCTTTGACTGTAAGAGGATCTCATAACCTGGTAGAAATTGTGCTGTCAACAAGAGCAAGACACACCATGCCAGCAGAAGTTATCCCTTCTCCAAACAATTTTAGGCAGTGCAGTCAGGAATGGAAACACCAGCTTATTCCATACTTGTTCCCTCCTAAAATTCATTTTCCAACCCCACATCCACGGTGCATCTTCCAAGTGGCCTTATCTTCCCTGTATTCACAGTTCTTATTCTAAAATGATTTTAAAAGCTGCTTTCAAGCAGATGAAATGTGTGATATTAATCCCAGGGCCATTAACCCAAGTGGGCAATCAGAAACCCCTCAATGGCCACGAGCTTTGCAGCAGACCCCTGTGGCTGCTTCCCTCCCTGCACTGCATTCAGGCCACTCCTGCCCTAGTTCAGTACAACAGGGGGTAAGCGGTGCTTTCCGTTCTCCAAAAAGCACTTTGGGATGTAAGCCAGAGCAGTCCTGCTGGAGAAGCCCTACCTCAGTCAGAGCAGGGAGCTCTCCCTGGAGCTGGGATTAAACACGGACATCTTCAAACAAGGATCTTACCCCCCTCCATGTCACCAAACCTACTCTTTGCTAAAAGAAGCATTGAACAGGCTCTTTAAACACCAACCTCATGTGAGGCTCCGCCAGCAACCACAACAGAAAGCACAGGTTTCCATATTAATTTCTGCTCGCTGAAAACCCTAGGACACAGCAAGACCAGAATAATAATACCAATTACAGATGTTTAATGCAGTAATTTCAGAGCCAATTAACATAATGAACCTCCGTCTCTTTCAGATAAGTAATCTCAGAACAATCGAGTTAAAGGTGATCGGGCTGAAGTACATAAGAAGAATGCTAAACACCGATTACACGAACAAACTGGGAAAGATTTCTACACCATCCTTCCTCAAAAAACCACCCCCCAGCCCTGCTCTGCCTCCATGCACACACAAAAGGCAGATTCATGGTATTTATTATCTATATTTTGATAGCATGCAGAAGGAATAGCGCTGGAAACTTTTTATATAAGAGATACTGAGCCAAACCAAGCCCTGCTGCAGATGATTTGGAGGCAGAAGGGTAGTAAGGTGGTCTTGCAGCAAATGAGGAAGGGAGTAAGCAGCAAGTCCTGGGGGAAAAGCTGCTCATTCCTTCTGCATTCAGTTGCATGATAGAGAAATCATCTGTACTAGAGGAACAGATCCGTGTCTCTTGTGGGAAATACCCGAAACTACGTGTGCTGTTTGCTCCATGCTGTGCCCTCTGCAGAAGGTAGCCAAAGAGGCTATGAAGGATCCCCACTTAACACACATTTGTGACACTTCAAATCAATGTTCTGGAGGAAAAAAAAAGTTACACTAACATTTAGGACACTAAGTGGTGGGGAAAGAGGTTATTTATGACATAAATTTCTCCGTCAAATCAGTTACAAGGACATTAATGCTTTGTGGGGTGAACATGAGAACTCACCATGGATGTGGGACAAAAGACCATCGCACTGACCAGGCCAGTGGGTGCCGGCATGGTCCAAGTCTGTCCATTCAGCACAGCCTTGATTTTTCTAGCCAGACATGCAGCTCACAGGAGCCACAACAGCCTGGTCCAAGCCTGCTATGCCATGGGAAGGGACTTCAGGGTGGCAAAGCTCAGACTGCCAGCATGAGAATGGGCTGATAAGGCCGCACCACAGCTAATGAGGATTTCCTGCTTTTGAAGCTACAGAAACAGTTGTTTGTTTTGTTGGTTTTTCTTTTCTTAGAAATTAACTAAAAGCGTCAGTACTGTTAGTGCAAATGGCATGAGAAGGAAGTAAAAACAACCAGAAAAAAAAAAAAAAAAAAGGAATGACATCAGAGCACACAGCCTCTGCTTACAACCTGAACCTGACTCATTGCCCACCATACCTCACCCGGGGACACTTCCCTCCTTTGCTTCCAGGTCCACCACAATCCTTACTCCATTTCTCATCCAGTTCCTCCAGCTTTGGTCCTCTCCCTCCCATTGGAGAAGTGCTCCAGGAGGTTCCAGTAGATACACTAGGATTTCTTCCTCTACATCTTTATGTAGAGCCACCCCAAAATGCTCATCCTTGCTGCCCCAACTCTCCACCCACATCCCTTGCACCCCCAGCACCGAATGGGATGCCTCGCAGGCTCATCTCACCCCAGATGTCCCATATACCACCTGGCAGCTGAACCCAACCGCTGTGCTGAAAGCTCGCTATTCCTGATGCTGGCACCGATGCCGAGCCTTTGATGTGTGCATGCAAACTCAAGGCACTACACAAAAGAGACCCACAATACCCACAAAAACGAGGCAGCCCAAGAAGAACAAGCCAACGGCCATATAAGATGCAAAACACTAGTTGTGCTTAACCCAGACACTTGGAGAGCACAACCATTTCTCCTCCCAGGTAGAAAGGCTCAATCGCTTCTAATAACCGTAAATCTCATAGTTCCTCAAATACGCACTGTAGACGCACAAAAGATTTCTAGTCTAAGCTCATGAACAAAGTTGTTTTATGCACTAAAGCTTTCGCTCTGTCACTTCAAACCATAGCAAAATCTACCTACAGATTCCGAAGAGGACAAGTACCAAGGATATGCTTCAATGAGCACCGAATTAACAAATCGATCAAAATAACATATAGCTGGATTTCAAGACAACAAGGTCACACCAGTACCACCTGTTAGCATCCATGCTGGAATGGGCAAGCAACCCCACACTGACAGCTAAGCCTTGTGTTATAAACTGAGTCGTCACCTCCAAGTTGCCGTATTAAACGTAGCAAACAGGAGTTTTGCTGTTTATTTGGCTACAGATTAACAGGGAACCACGCTGAAACTGTCCCCTCTACAAGCTGAGAGCTTCCTTGTCATTGCCTCAATGTACAACCAGCAGCACCAATTACCAGAAATGTGAAACAGCGGAAGGCAATAATTAGGCAAATTAAGGCAAGGAAGAGCTAAATAATTTGCCCAGGGCCACAGAAGGCAGTCAGTGATGGAGAAATGAGTGGCGTTTAGGAGTCTTGTTTACAGCCCTGTTCCCAAAGCCCTGACAGAACACCCACAAGACCAATTCACATGGGAGCTGCCAGGACAAAGCGTTGGCATCTCAAAACCTGCCATGGGGCGAGAAAGCCGTGCTGCAGCCAAAACCAACTTTCGCTCCGCTCCCTTCCTCTCTGCCCACAAAGACAAGAGTTCTGCTGGCTGAGTAATTTCAGGCAAAATGTAGAACTCGACTGAAAACAGAAAGAAAAACAAACAAAAGTCCCTCACCCCCCGGTGCTTGGGGCTCAAAGAGCCGAAGGCTGCTGAAGGGATGCTTGCTTGGCTGGGCTGCCTAAGACACGCCGTACAGTACACGCTCCTTTGTGAGCAAGCAAAGCTACAAACAGAAGGAAAAAAATAAAAGCTTCTCATGCGCTGTGGCAGCAGGAGGCATTGCCAGGGATCTCACAGCCCAGCTTCGGGAACCCCACTGCTGTGCAGGGGACGATGAAAGTCACCCGACCACACGGCTTCCTGGACAAAGCACCGCAGGGAGCAGAACAGAGCAGGATAAAGCTTACAAAACTAGACTGCCTACGACTCAGGTATCCTGATACTCCAATTGCCCTGGAGACAGAAGTAACTAATTAATAGGGAGTCATGGGATAGAAGTGAGCAGCTAGATATTTAGGATTAATTTAATTACTTCAGCCTCAAAAGCATCCCAAAATTACAGCAACAAGAGATTCTCTTTACAGCATCCCCCTAGTACAGCAATACTTACTACCTGTATTCCAACCTCTGCTGAAGCTCTTGACGTCTCCAGCGGCAGAGATTTCCTTGGGAGAGGTTTCTGGCAGCCTAGCCAATTTTCAATGTTACCATGTAATAAAAAAGGAAATTCATGAATTGGCTGCAGCAATTTGAGGGAGATTTGTGGCCATAGCAACATTACTATAATCTATGCTGCAGGGAACAAAAGCTACTTTGATCATGGTGTTCCTTATCCTCTCTACCCCACCCGTAACGCTAGACAACACCATCCAGACACTCTCCAGTCCCCCAAATGCCCACATGTGCTCTCCCACTCGCTACCCCTAACATGAAATCACTGAAAAGGGGACTCAGACTTTGAAAGACTATCCAGTGCATTCGCCATCCAGACAGACTCTACCCAAGCAACCGCTCTTGACAGACCACGCTCCTGTGCTGGTTTAGGAAGGGAGCGATGCCTGGCTCTCCTGCCTGCCCGCCAAGCACCGGCTGCTCCACAGTGCTCCCAGCGAGGCAAGCATGTGACAGCGGTGACTTGGCTGAGGATGAGCAGAGGACACTAATTGTGCTGGTAAGAGATAATAAAACAACTCACAATGGGTTTATCGCTGGTCTATGTCACATCGCTGCAGCCTTCTGTTTCCTTCCTATCACTTGCTTACTCTTAAATTCATCTAGAACATCTTTAGGCTCAGATAGTCTCTTGCAATGCACTCATATCATGCCTAGCTGATGTCTTAACAGGGGTCTAAGCTCCACTCAGGCCTGCAGGCACTCCTGTAATGCAAATAAAAGAGTAAATCAAACTGTTGAGAAATTAATCTAACAAGCTGCCTGCCTGCACCCTGTGCTGTATGCCTCCTACAACGAAGATGCATCTGGAGAGGCCAGTCTGCCCAGCGAGCTGAAGGGAGAGATCCATATTAACGATCTCACTATTTTTAGCTTCACAAATCAGGGGTAGCTGACTTGCGCTTCCTGCCCCCGGACACAACATCTGGGCTCTTTATGGTCATTCAAGCTCTTTTCCTACAACATGGAGTCTGGAATGTGGCAAGGTGGAGCACTGGAGGGGAAGAGGCAGCAAACTTTCCAAATTAGTAGCAAAGAGCAGAGTGCTGCAGTAATTCTACAGCTGGGATAGCTCAGCAGCAGTGATTACAATCTGCCCACTTAATTTGGCCCTGCAGTTTCTATTAGAGGCACAGTAGGAGGAAATTCTTGTACAGTAGTTAAAGCAAGGGACAGGGTGTCGGGTGACTGGGGTTTTATTCCCAGCTGTGTCTCAGACCTTCCGCACAACCTTGGGGAATTCACTTCATCTGCTCCGGTTCCCTCGCTCACAGCATTCCTCACTAATTCACAAGGGATCTCATGGGTTACAAATAGCAACAGAGACAACAAATATAACCAAGAGCAACTTCCTGTTCAGCAGGATGTAAAGCGTCTTACAAATTTGTTTGTAAAAAGGCCAAAAGATTTAAGTACACAAAATTGATCGATCTGCGCCCTCCAACCATCCCACTTTTATAGGTATGAAAGGGCACACCCACACTGAGCCATGCCCATAGTCCCACATTAGCAGGAAACTTATTCGAGGACGTATATCTTGATAGTCTCAAAAGATGATCCTGAGAGACAGGAAAAATTAAGCACCTTTTGCTGGTCTGGCTTAAATTATTTCATAGCTCTGTTTCCGAAATAAAATGTGAGCGTGGGAGCGAGACATGCCAGGAACATGCGAGAACTCTTAGTGGAGCCCTCCTGGCCCCTCGACTTTAATCAGACCCAAACTTCAAGCTTTTTAAAAAAAAAAAAAAAAAGGGGGGGGTGGAGGGGAAGGGGGGCGGGACAGGACCCCACAAGTTAAACACAATAAAAGAATAAAAGGAAGGAGGAAAAGGGTGCTTATTTCTGACACTTCACTCATGTAGCTCTGAAGTTCAAGGTTTGTTTGGAACTGAATGTATTCTAGCACCCGGGACCTTCTGCCAGTTTTCCTTGGCAGGGGGCAGAGCAGGGGTGGTTCTTTGTAAAACGCTCTGAGGTCCTCAAAAAGAGGGTCAAAATGAATTAATGGCATACCTTTCAGTTCAAAACTCTTGCACCACATTGACTGTGAACTGTTGAGACTATTAACTCCTCAGAGTAGCTTCGACACCAGAAAAGCAATCTTCTCCCATCTCTTTTTTGTATATCCATACCCACCAGCAGCACAGCGATCCAATTAGTTAATAGGCACTTTTGTATTACAGGATTCGCGGCTCAGACCCTTGGAAGAAAGGCAGTGTCACAGCAATGCTTTGCACAGATTTAAATCATCATGTGCCAGTTTGAAAGCGAAACACGTAACACTGAATGAAGCAAGTGGCCAGAAAACAGACCAACAGCTATGCTTTGCTTTCAGGGCGAAGTGTCACGAGTACCACTTGGTAACACTGACCTACTTATCCCTACAAAAGGGCTGCACAAACAGCCGACAACCCCATCTCCTGGGCTGCTGCTCTACACAGCTCCTATAGCTTCAAAAATATCTCTGGAAGACACACTATAAAGAATATAGCAGGGTGGGACCTTCCAAGGCAGCTCCAGCTTTCACAAAAAAAAAAAAAAAAAAAAAAAGCAGCGGTATTTTTGCCACTGCATTCTGCAAAGGCAGAGTCAGAGCAAGGCTGCATTTAGGAAATCCCACTTTGCACCTTTGCCTTCCAACAGCATCTTTTGTCCAACATCTCCCAAACATTAAAACCCTTCTGTAATCTTTCCAGGATGAAAGGGCAGACAGACTTCATTTTTTCAGGATGAAAGCTTTCAAATCCGCAGGAGTGTTTCAAAAATGATCATTCACGCTCGCCAATCCAAACAAATACCCACACGCAAGTACATGGGAATGCTAAAGAGAAACAGCCCGCGCCGCAAGTGGCATTACACAGACCTACAGCCCCATCGGCAGCAGACCAGGCAACCTGCTGCTCCTCGAGCCAGAGCCATCACTCAAGCGATACATACATGGAGGCAGAATAAAGTCGAGGTAAATAGCAGAGCTGTTGAGTGAGAGCAAAAGAGCCTAAGCCCATGCATTTGACAATGCAGAAGCACACTGTATACAAGCAGGGTACTAGGATGAACCTAAATCACTCAAAGCCTGACATCCCCTTCACGGCACCTTGTGAGGTCTGAAGTTACGGCTTTATTTTGAATCAAATTTTCACCTGTGGCTTTATTTTGAGTCACGTGCAGAAGCTCAGTACTAAAGTAGACTTGGCAAAGAGCAAAAGGCTAAGTGATAACTCCATAATAATGAAGAGCCAAGGAGACACAGATTAATTGGCAGGGCAGCAGTGACACACAAAGCTGAGAGGACCCAGGACTCGACCCCTTCTCAGACTTGCCCAGCTAACCGTATCACCAACCTCTTCCTAGGACTTCCTAGAAATAGATCCTGCTGCCCAGCACCATTTATAAGCACAAGAGTGGGAGCCCAGCAGGGTTCTCTTGCTTCATTTGCAAGGAAGGAACTTCAGAAAACTCTTGAAATAAAAGTTTCCTGAACACCAGCCACAACTTCTGAATCAACACTCTGGTAGCAAGATTCCTCCTCTATCCCAGCTGATGGTGTGATGTCTCTTTACTTGCCAAACACCTGCTCATCAGAAATGAAGCTTAGTGCTTTATAGCATGAAACAGTCTTTGCAAACATATGAACTAACCATGCAAATGAACCATTTGTTCAGGCTTCATGCACAGCAGCCCATTCCTCGGCAGTTCTGCCATTCAGACCAGCAGCGAGACACAGCCTAGGTGGCTCGTGAGGATCACTCTGAGCCAGAGAGGCACAACTGGAGCCCCGAGAGCTTCAGTCAGTTGCTCAGTCCTGGATTCTTCTAAATCCTGTCCCCCAGTGAGCTGTTCTCATTCATCCCAGAACCAAGGGCAGAGCCATCCTTAAGGAACAAAAGCACTACAGACACTGCACATCTGAATAAACATTCAAGAGTTGACAGAGCCTCCATTCCCCCCAATCTCTTGAAGACCTGAGACTTTTATGATGTTTGGCATCTAACTGCTTCAATGTGCCATGAAGATGCGCAATGACAAGCAGCTGCATGCCATTAACGCAAAGCATCACTGTCTTCAATTAAAATGCCTCCATTTCATACAACACAAGCAGCTCTGTCTTCTTTAATTTTGCACCATGCGCTTTATACAACGCAGACTTTTCCAAAGTGTCTGCAGAATTTCCCTTGCATTGAACGGAAACATAACCTGGGAAACTTTACATGACGGAGGCATTTCGGCAGAGGCAATCATGTTAAGTTTGGCAGGAACTGGACCAGTGTAGACTCAAACACAAACTTCACCTTTGCTCAAACTGGGGACAACAAACCCAGATCCAGATTTCAGCCACACAAAGAAACTTTGATTCCCAATGAGTAAGTTTAACCCTCATGCTTTGTTGACTTCCAAGCAACCACTTCTGCTATAAATCTTAATGTCTCCACAGATGATCAACAGGGTCAACTATACAGAAAAGGCTGAACATCTGTACATAACACTCACTGAAAATTATACACAGGTACTTCACCCCATGCATAGCTATTCAAAACAGTCCCCTTCCCACACACATTTATACATCAACTCCAAAGGGTACGGGTGTACAGAAGTGCTGCCCACATCACATATACAGCAGCTTGCTCCTTCAGCCATAATTTTTTCTGAAGTATGGGTATAACAAGAAACAGACATACACAAAAGGCAACTCAAAGACATTTAGCTGACCTAAATAATGGTAATTTCCTGGTAATTTAACTTAACAACTTTGGAATTTGCAATACCTCAAGCAATTAACACACACTGGCCACACAGATAAAAGCTGGTGGCTTCAACTTTACTATCTGAGACATCCTTTCCACTGTGCATATCTCTGATAAGCACCCAGCTCTTGCAAAGAACCACAAGACTGAAAAGTCTCAGATCTCCTTTTGATTTTATTTAGCTTCTAGAAGGAGGCACTTCCAGACTGCAGAAACTGTGAAGAAGCACTAAAGAGAACAAAAACAAAGTGACTTGCTTTCACTGCATCAGTCCAGAGAGTCCTGTATCTTTTAACTGAGAAATCCCATCCAAGAAAGGTGCATATGAAGGTTGAAAGCACAGCATGTCTTATGGATCTGGATTCATAAGGAGGTAAAACTTTTGTTCAGAAAAGGAAACTGAATATCCAGACTGAAATAGGAATTTCATAGTAACAGCAAACAGGAATAAAATATTTACTTTTACTAAGTTTTGATGTATTAGCCTCATCTGTGTCTGGTTCTGCTAACACAAGATGTTTGACATGCCTCAAACATGAATACCAAACAGGTTTCAGTACTCGTCTTGGATTTCTCCTAAAAAAAAAAAAACAAACCAAAAAAAACCCACAAAAAACAACACAAACCACCAAACCAAACAAAACAGTTTTTGTAAAGTCTGAAGTTCTAGCTATGCTATGAAGAAATATAGTTAGTAAGGTATCGTCTAAGGCAACCTATTGCTTTTTAACTTCTTTGCTCACCAAAAGAAGGCAGCCTTGTTCTCTCTCCTCCAAAACCTTAAGACCATGTGGGATTTTGTTTTTTAAATTATTTAAGGGATTAAAAACATATACATACAATTTGAGAAATATACAGCCCCCCTGCCTTTCTCTTTTGGTGCGGAATTTAGCACTGTCCCAGCAACTGTGCTGAGGGAGCCCAGTCCCTTGAATGGTGCAGACCACGGGTTTCTATCTGCACTGCTTCTCCAGCCACCCTGAACTGCACACCCAGCCCTGGGCTATGGCCACCTCATGACCAGAACTCGTAGTTAAAACTTGCTGGTGAAACAGTTTGGATTTCCCATGTTTTCATTTCACATTATCAGAGAATCATAGAATCATTTAGGTTGGAAAAGACCTTCAAGATCATCAAGCCCAACCATCAACCATGCCCACTAAACCATGTTCTGAAGTGCCTTGTCTACGTGCTTTTTGAACACCTCCAGGGATGGTGACTCAACCACTTCCCCAGGCAGCCTGTTCCAATGACTGACAACCCTCTCAGTAAAGAAATTTTTCCTAATATCCCACCTAAACCTCCCTTGCCGCAACTTGAGGCCATTTCCTCTCGTCCTATCTCCAGCCACCTGACAGAAGAGACCAGCCCCCACCTCACTACAACCCCCTTTCAGGTAGCTGTAGAGAGCGATAAGGTGTCCCCTCAGCCTCCTTTTCTCCAGATTAAGGATGGGACACATTGGCAGAGAAGGGAGTTTGGCATGATGATGCAAATATTTGACGTTAAAGACTAATCAAAGAAAGATCACATGTTGTGAGAGGCAATAACACCACAAAAATAGAGTTTTAAGGCTGCAAACAGGACTACAGAACAACTTCGTAACAGAGAAGGACAAAGCAACACTTTTATAGTAGAGTCAGACAAGAGAAACTAGAGCAGGGACAATCCTGCCACGGAAGACCAATTACTACCAGCAAGTTTAATGGCGATACTATTGTGCACTACTGCAACATGGACAGAGATGGCCCCAAGAACATGGTCCCCACGCACCATCCTGGAAGAGAGTCCCTCACCTGGAAGGGCTTGGTTCCTACACAGAGAGATGACAGAAGAAAAAACAAGTGGTTAAATGACAGGGACAAGGACTAAACCCAGAGGCTGTGCCTACAGTAGCAAGTTAAACCATGCCAGAGTGGACCCAAACAGTCCCCAGGTAAGGGTCAGGAAATGGCACAGGCTGGGGACTGTTCCCAAAGGGAGCTGGGACCAAGCTGTCCCAATTTGGAGGCTGGAAGTTTAAACAGCCTGATCACCTCCACGCTGTGCCAGGTGGGCTGAGGCCAGGGAACAGGCCAGGAATGCCACAGCCTGACCGACAGTCCTAACCAGTGACCTCCCAGTCCCCAGAGCTGCACCCTGACAGACTCAGGGGAAGTGCTTGGGGATGGATGTGGAGGAGACAACATACAGATAAATACTTCCATGGGGGTAAGTCTGCCAAATACACATTAGCATTTTGAGCATCTGCTCACTTAAGACTGAATAGGAATACATGAACTCCCCATAAGAGAGAATATGAAGTTGCTCCACATCCTCTCTCGCGGGCAGCAACTGCTCTCTACGGGATTAGATAGGACTGCACTTACTGCCTGCCACACAGCAACCTGCATGCTCTGATCCTATCATGAAGGGAACAAAGAGCGTTCACTGCAAAGGTCCCTGCCAATAGGCCACCATCGATGACTAAAATGCTCTTTATACAATAAAAGACTTGAGGAAATCTCTTTCTTTGAGCAGTTCTGGGGACACTTCAAGGCTTCTCTACGCTGCATATTCCACCATCACCACAATACACCTCAGCTCCAATGGAACAAGTGCTCTTGGTCCCGAAAGCTTCCAGCTTCTAGGCAATAATTCCTATCTTCTTGGCTGGGGAAAACCCTTGACCTGTAGGGCCAAATAAATTCCCGGCTTAAAGAAAAAAATAAAATAAAATAAATGAAGCTAATGCTTCTCTTCTTCCCCAAACCACTCTGAAGCCAACACATAACACTGAAGAAGCACTAGGAACCAGCACACTGTCCATCCTCTTATCCACCGTTCTCAGCCTTCACCTTTCAAAACATTCATGGTGCAGCACTGGGTCTCCCTGCAGCCACCTATGCAGAAGGGATAACGCCCTTCAGGAAGTCCTGCCAACACCATGCTGTCCTGCCCCGGAGCAGACTTTGTAAGCACTGAAAAACAGCAGATCCAGGAGATCAAATCATTGTATATATTTTTAAGTGCTTACAGATGAGCACGAGTTGAGAGTAGGGAAGAACGTGTTTCTGCAGCTCCTGCAGTCTGGGTTGCACAGACTGACTGGCACTCGGAGAGAGAGGTGCTTCCTCCGGAGGCTCAGAAAGCTCACTTGGACACAGGCTGGGGTGGCTCTCGCTTTATGTCTGTTCCTGGCAAAAAGGGAACCGGTACACGAAAGTTTCCAGTTGTATTTACTGTATTAACTAAACAAAATGAACTGAAAGAATATAAACATTTTAAATTTAAAAAGCAGGTTAACATCAAACTAAATTATCAGGCTAATTAAACCCCATCTACTAAGCCCATTTATCCTTTATCTAATAATTAAATAATTATTTCATTAATTTGGGGAGGGAGCAGTATATTTTTAATCCTCATGACAGAGGAGCATTATCACAGTGTCAGTGACAATATATAGCTGCATACAACAGCCATGCAACTGATACAAGCTTCATGTATTTAGTCACAGGCTGAAATCAATGCTGAGACAATAATTCCTGATGCCAGTCAGAGCTGTCCATACAAATTATAGGCACATAAGATCCCAGCTTATGAAACAGTATCACAATGAAACTAGCTATCTTGTTACAATTAAAATGCAGTAACATAATTCAGGTAGAAAGGATGACTACTGGAGATAAAAATATACAAAGTCTAACGTTAAGAGTATGTATAGGTGCTTTTATAGAGAGAAATTTTATTTAATCGGTGGTGCTTGAAAAATTATAGGTCCCTCTGTCCTGCTCACACACTTACCTAACAGCCATCTGCTAGAGTTCAGATGAGTGCAAGTGTTTCCCTCCTAGCAGGAACTGGAGAATGAACAAGATTTTAAAAGTCAATATGTACAAAAAGAACAGCAGCTTGAATGAGGAAAATGGCTTAAATTTTGTTTCTTCCAAGTACCTGCAAAAGCACCATCTCCTCTCTTCACTCAAAGATCTTAACGCTTGTTTTTCTTCTTTATGTCCGTTTATTGATTTTACAAGGAAAACCAGCACCAGAGCATTTGCCAGGGAGGATGACTTATGTGTGTAGATTCAAGAGGTTTAAAGCAGACTTGCCCTGAAATCTGAGAATCAAGTTCTATGCAAGGTTATTCAGCCTTTACTATGTCCACAAGGGAAAAGCATTTTCCATGGGAAAACAGATCCATGAGCTGCCCAAGCTTTCATTTTAGACCATTTTTCATTTCTGGAGCACCTTTAAAACCTTTACATTTCACAGAAACATTATTGTTTTCATTGTAGATTTCAGAAAAAGTATAAACAGAAATTGACATTTCCTAAAAGTATCAAGGAAGCTTTTCTTATTTATTGCTTTCCTGCTTTGGAAAAAAAACATTACTTGCTTTAAAATAAATTTCAAATGAATACTGCTCTGCTAGACTCAAGGCATTTTATTGCATAGAAAAGCAGACCTCATGTGATGATGTGGTGGATTTGCTGTGCACAGGGAAAGCTCAACACACAGGAACACATGGTAAGCAATACAAAACACCCGGTGCCCAGGCAGCATGCCCACATCAAAGGCACCGAAACGGTGCACAAATAAAAGCAAGTCAAAACCCTTTGACAATGGCAAGAATTCCTGGGTCCTAACCCAGATCTGTCTTCACTACAGGGCCACTCAGTTAAAATTACTCTATTTTAACTAAAAGGGTATTAATCCAAGCCAATTAGTTCAACCATACAAAACCTCTATTTGCAGAATTGACCTTCTTTCAAATTAGCTTAATTTTGAGTCTGGAAGTAAATTAAGACAAACCTTCAGGCAAATTTCATTCTGAGTAAGAACTAAATTTCGTAAACTTCAAACAATTGAACCTGAGAAGCTGAATTCAGATTAGTTCACCTGAATATCCATATGCAGATGAGCCATGAACCTCCCAGCAATTCTTCCGAACACCCCACGGCAGTCTCAGTCCAACTTTCTGCTCCCAGACTGAAGTGTGATGTTGCTCTTCTAGTCAATAATCATCTTTCCACCTCCCAGATGGCTATATTTCCACAGAGCTGTGAACGTATAGCTGTCTAGGGCTTAGAGAACCTGGGAATGGAAAGCATTATATGATGCTTAAGGCTATTATACTTGTGCGTTGAGTGCTGTAGCCCAGAAGACAGCCGTTAAGAGAAAAGTCAAGATACAAAGCTCTTACAGAAGAGCTCAATAGGAGGTTTCTGTTAAAAAAAGAATAAACATGGGAGACTAGGGAGTTTGAAAATATTAAGGAATAACAAATTTGTTTTCCAAGTTCATTTTATTGCGTCAACTCTGTTAAGTGAAAGAGACTGCTTAGAGGGTATGAATTGAATCAATCATACCAGTTTAGGGAAAACACAACACTGGGGGGGGGGGGGGGGGGGGCAGGGCCCACAGGAATAACTCACCCAGCTTCAGAAACACAAGTCTGCTAGGAAAAGGAAAAAGGCCACTGGGGCAGGCAGACAGCAGAGAGGTCTAACAGGAGGAATGGATTTCCGCCCAACTTTTAAAGTGAGGGATGACTAAATACCAGCTGAAGTACCTGAGACACAGCTCGCCAATTAAATCCAGCCCAAAAGGAAAGGCCTACAATGAGAACTAAACAAGATAGAGAGATGGGAAAAATCCCTCCTCTCAAGTGCTGTAATTAAGGCATATGTAAGGAAACAAATCATGACAAACTTGCTTGTTGATCTCTTCTGCTCCAGGAACCAAAGAGCCCCAGAGCTAAGAGTAGCTAAAAAGCAGCTGAGAGAACACATGATGATGGCTCCCCGTATTTGAAGAGAGAGGAATTATCTGGCAATGATACACAAGGCTGTGCTTGAAATGACAGAATTACAATTTCAGAGCTGTAATTTTGAGCTTTCTTCAGATGATGAAGCTCTACTGGAACATCAAAAAGTCCCCTAAGAGCAGGAGTAGGAGCCCCATTTTTTAGCAATAAAACCACAAGATGATGCACGGTGGAGAAGCAGTTTGGTTCCTGGTCCAGGGGTACGGCTTGACAGCCTCCCTGGTTGCTCATCTCACTCAATTTGTCCATGGCTGTGAAGATTGTTATGCCGCAGAACTGCACGTAATCAGAGCTCAGGGTTACAGAAACAAACTTTGCCCATGCAGTTTTTGTATTTGGCTTCATTTCCTCTTCCGAGTCTCTCCTCAAAGTCACTCACCCTTTATTCTCCCACCCAGGGTTGCTGGTCGTGAACAACCAAGTTGCCACAAGAGACATGTGCATTGCCACAAACAGGGCACACAGTCATCAGATGGGAAAGGAGGTTAGGAAGAGGGAAAAAACAACCCTTCCAAAACAGACAGCAAAGCAAAACTATTTCCAAATACCAGGCAACATTTCCTGACATTTCTCAAGAAAACATCAAGAGCTCTTTAGCAAAAAAGGTAACTAGAAAGCCTCCCCTGGCTGAGTCCAGCACTGGGAATACCCCTCTTGGTACACCTCTTGCACAAAGGACACACATCCCAGGGGCAGCAGGAAACGTGCTGCCATAAGCTCAAGTCTCAGCAGTTGCATAAAAAAAGCAAATGATTACTAGGATGCTCAGGTGAGCTCATCTCTTGTTTTAATCAAACTTGTTGGTTAAGTCATCATTCACTCAAAGATTTTTCCATGCCCTCTTATGGCACCAAAGCACAGGGAGGCAGTGGCGGATTGCATCTCAGCTACTGCTGTCCTCACCCAACAAACATCACAGACTCCAGTAAGGAGTGAAGTGCATGCACCGTGCTAAGATTTATTATTTTGAAAACCATCAACGACACACTTGGCAGAATTCAGAATTCTCTTCTGGGGAGAAGAAACTTGCTACATTTTATGCGGGAGTCAGACATCTCTACTCCCATAATGAAGTTCACACTGACAAACATGGACACAAATCTTCATGAAGTCACACAACTCCCTCCACCCTTAGTGGGAACCAGGGATATTCATTCCAATTCAGAGCATCAAATCCCTCAAGCCAGAAGCATGAGGCAGAGAATAACCACATCTTGCTGTGTACTCTGCGATGTAAGACTTGGAATTTAAAGAGGTGAAAACAAGTTAGCGCGCTACATTTTATTTTTCTGGCTGTTAAACCCTTGCTAATAATAAAAGAACTTGTCACAAAGAACCAGCTTACTTTCCAATAGAGATGCATGCGGTGGGACAGACTCCTGCTCGTTCTCCCACAGCATTACTTCATCTGAAGGGCAAACAGGAGCAAGGGTTTAAGTGCTGAAGCAAACAGATCTAGCTTTAACACACAGGTTGATGAAAGCAGCCATACATAGCTACTCTTGAAGTAATTTCTTTGTAGCCTTCATTCCCACAGATAATTATGAGCTTAAACGTTCCAAGACTTCAAATGATATTTTGCACTTTCTTCAAGTTAAAAAAAAAATTTAAATCTCATGCTTTTTAAGTCAAGATTAATGAATCCTCACAAGAATAACAGTAATAGCCACAGTTACCTAAGAGATAAGACTTACGGGGGTGCTCTGGGGTACCCAGTTTTCCCAAAACCTGTTTTCCCATGTCTATACTTCCTTTGTAGGCAGTCTGTGCTCAGCCCACCTACAAACCCACCCAAATCTGCAGTGGGCAACCACTGCTGTCAAGCACCAACTATGTGATGATGCTGCAAGGACATGTTGGGATGGATGAAGACAGCATGACACAGAGTGCAAGGACCCAGTCCCACAGCAAGTATCAATGACAGCAAATGCATTTGGAAACCGGAGGCATTCTTCCCTTTTCACATAGATACGCATATGGTCTTGTACAAAGGCTGTACCTCAATCTGCGTTGAACCCATAACTATTTAATCTAAAAATTATTAGGCTTGAAATGCTGCCAGTATGAACTCAGGGAAACCTGAGTCCAGGGAATGGAGGAATTCATCTAGTATTTCACATCCACCTTAAAATAAAAAACAACAGTGCACGGGCCAGCATGCCTCTCTGGAGTGACTGGGATTTAATTAAAATTTAAAAAAAAACAAACAAACAAAAAAACAAACCCCAAAAAACGCCATCACCCCTGCAAAGGGCATAGACCAAAAAAGGGGGGCAAAAGAGAACATAACATGAGACACAAATAGTTTGTGATAGAAAAGAATAGGTTTTATTCTCTCCCCCAGATTTGGAGAGCGTGCTATATTTTGCGTAGCAAGTGTGTGGGGAGAAGGAGTGGGGGGAAGAGAGTATCAAAATCAAAACAAGTCACAAGGCATCAACAATCCCTTGATGACAGGAGAGTAGTTTTTGTTGGCACAGCTCACGACAGCTGGAGGAATAATTGCAAAGCTGAGCGAGAATGCCTAGAATATATTTTGCCTTTAGATCCTCAGATGAAAGATGCTATCCACAAGCACTTTGCAAACGTTAATTAAACCCACACAGCCCCTTTTGGCAGATCAAGAAGTATTTATCCTTATTTTGCAGAGAGGGGAATGAATATCTCGGGCACTTTTAACATAAGGTATCTACTCTTTCTCCTTAGGAAGTGCCCCATAGATATATACACCACTAAAAACGCAAATCAACCTTTCCAGTCCAGCAGCCTTCCCCAGCGTGCAGCCAGGATAGAGCTGATACCTCGTATTTCCCTCTGACTTCTGCCCCAACAGAAATCTTGACTCTGCAGAAAAGGCAAGTCAGCTCTGGCCATGCAGGTCAGAGGCAAGAATGAGCACTACAAACATGCTTTAAAGAAATACCACCCCTTTATGAGTTGTAAAAACCAATGCAACTGCTCTTCCTTTGGTTTTCCTCTTCAAAGGTGCTGCAGCCTTTCCATACTGACTGGGCTTCACGCTGTGAAATGTCTCCCCCATTTGAGAGCTGTTCCCTGCAGGACTGCTGCTTCCCAACACCACTTTATAGACACCCACCTTTGTAAAGCCACTGTCCAAGGAAATGTCCCGGGCTCTTGGGCCACTTACCTACATTCAGACCACACACTGCCAGTTCAAGAGCCCCACTGCAGGTAGGGAAGAGCATGTCCTCGTTACCTCCAGAAATCTGCCTGCCATAACACCAGCTCTCTCCTGGCAGAAGAGGAGAAACACTTCTAGCGTCTCCCCCACACAATGCTCCAGTTAGGGACTTGAGTCCTCAGCTTTGGCTGAGTTCCTCGCCATTGAGCCCAAGGCAAGCGCCTGCGAATCCAGTAACAATCAGGTTTCATCCATCTTCCCTCTAATTAGACATTATATCAGCACACATAAGTATTTCAAAGTAGCTTTATGCCTAGCCATCAACAGCTACTGTTACTGTTCCAAATAAGCTTTCTATTCCATATACTGAAATACATACACCACTCTCCAATGTGATAAAATAAAATAGTATTAGTGTAAATTTAATCCAATTTACTGAGTTAAAGCAGGGAGAACCAGTGGAGATAAAAAGGAACAGTGAAATATTTACCAAAAAAAGCAGAAGAGTCATGAAGTATTTGAGACACCTACACTGGCAGGGCAGTAGTACCGCTGTCTTCTGTAAAAAAGAGCTTATCCTCAAAAGAAAACCAGTCAATTATTTGCTAAATTGACATGGAAATTTTTGTATTTAAGAGGAGAAGGGTCAGTTTGTTGGATCTACAAAGAGTAGCTGAGAACATCTGCAAGGACAGGAAGAATATGCATAAACATACATGTGAACTAAAAAGCCAAAATACACAGTGGTGGCCAATGCTTGTGATCTTACCATGAAAATAAGGATATTTTGAGTTCTTCCCCGTTAAAAAAAAAACCAAACCCTTGAGGCAGCTGATTAAGTATATATTTCAGTTGGAAATACATTTAATGATGCAGTTGGAAAGGAAACCTAAGAATAAGTGGAGCACATTCAAAGACTTAAGACACTAAAAGGCATAAAATCCTCTAGTTTTCAAAAAATCTCACCCCAACATATGTATAGCCTAGGAGAAGCTTGGATAGGAACATAATAGTGTAAAAATATGTAGTTTAAAACCTTGTTTCCATTCTAATTTCTTGTCTAACACATACTTCACAAAGATCCCTTCTGCCTTACGCTGCTGAACACAGAAGGAGGTTCCCTGCAGAGATGAAGACTGTTGTCTCTTCCCCCATCAATCAGGTGTTGAGTGACATCCACTGCCCTGGAGCTGGACAAACACAGGTTCCTCACTTGTGACAGCAAAACAGATGACTATGTGCAGCAGAGTCTGTTGCAGATCCCTTGGACACACCAGTTCAGCAGCAATTGCAAGTCCACTGGTTTCGTATGCAGTGAGTGCATCGAGTTAAAAGCATTCTTCAACCTAAAGGAACTATCAAGGAAGTAAGAGTTTGGCGATACAAGCTGCCATTCAAATCATCTAGTCTCATGCTCTAGACTCTATTTTACTCAAGTTCAATGTCATTCAGGTTTTGTTTTCCTACAACAGTGGAGATGAAGACATTTTCAAATTGTCCATCACACCTCCAGCTCTCTGACCCCACTTCACTGGCCATCTGGGCCAGCCCGCCTGGCTTAAAAACCCACCTTGCAGCGTGGTCATCTTATTCAGATATTGCCATCCACCAGAAATGCTGTCGGACAGTGTTCCTTCTGGAGAACTCAGATATGCAATGGCAGACACTAGTTATGGAAACATAGTGTAACTATGTTTTTTTATATATATAATTTATATTCCATTTACATTTATAGTGTAACACCATGCCCCACAGGGCACAGCACAGGTTTCACCACCATCTGGCCACTGTGCGCAGCAAGTCAGGAGACTGTCCGGGGCTGCAAGCAGTGTTCAGACCAAACACAGAAGATGGAAAGCTTTCCCTAGACTAATGCAGTGCTTCAACTGGCTTTCTTGGGAGCTTGCATGGTCACAGCAACTTCCCATAGAAGCTGCAACGTATTGCTTGCAAAACCAGGCTGCTGTATGCCGCAGCATACTGGGGCCAGCACTGGTAAGTCAGCTGTGTCACTGCCTCGCACAGGTGGCCACCATCTTCTCTGTGATAATCCAAGGCAGAGGCAGTTCCAAGGACCCAGGAAAACCTGAAACACAGCCAGGGAAGCAGGTAGTTGGTTGTGCAACTCCAGTATTACATGTGCTGTTGCAATCTGGCACAGCCAGGAGACATCAGAAACATTTGGGGTAGAGCCAGCAGATGTTTGCTGCTGCATTTAGTTACCCCCTCTCCGACCCTTTGCAGAGAGGCAGGACCCACAGGGAACCCCAACTGCTTGCTCCACCCAGCCCCACATGCCAGATCCAGTCTGGGCTCTTCCCATGCGGGCACCCGCTTCTCTTGCCATCCAGCTCAGAGCTTCTTCTCCAACCTGCTCACTCAGGATGGTGGTAATACAGGGGTTAAAATAATGCACCTCAACTGCATGCATTAGTTTTTAGTGATAGACAGACTCAAAGTTTTTTGGCTCGACATTTCATCTATGCCCTTGGCTTCTAGTTAAATTAAGATTGCACACAGTGAGGTAGATACTGAAACATTATTAAAAGTGTCCATTGCATTCAGAGCAATTCCTGCAGAAATATATGTATTTGCAGTACACTTCACCTTGATGACATCTCTGAATCAAGACAATTCCAGATGAGAAATGTTGCTGTGTTTTAACACACACCGCAATGCAAGACAGCTGCACTGACCTTTCCTGGCTGCCATTCTGGGGTCCTTCCAACAAACATTTGCAGTTTTTAGACAGGTTTTGGACTTCCACTGCCCTTTGAGGACACGGCACAGAGCAGTGCCCTCCAACGCGGTGCACATCCGCACCGTGCAGCAGCAGCTAACCGGTACCAGCTGAGAGGTGGCACAACGGATGACCTGATGCCTGTACCCAGCACACGGAAAGGATGGGAAGCCTGGGACCACTGAGGCCTGGGGCAGCTCTGCCCGCAGGCATGGCAGAGGCGGAAAGCTTGCAGGAGAACAGAGAGGCCCCGAATTCACAGCCATACACCAACGCGTCAACGCACGGGGCGCTTTGCCATCTGAGCAGCCCTCCTCTTCTAAACTTCAAGGTAAGGTTTGAGGCTCAGCACTCAAGGCTGGAGGAGGACTGGAGCTAGGAGGGGGTACGCTTCTGCCTGTGTAGGCAAGGGGCAGGGGCCAGGCCTTGTTATTTCATTCTTTACAATAAAAGACAGAGGACATTTTTGGCCTTCCCACACAAATCCATAGCTGTATGACTGCCAACTCTTTATCGCTTCCCATTTCACTTTGTTTGTTTGTTTGTTTCTTCCAAACTTTGCCCAAGGTTACGTTCAGCAAAGGCTTCTCCCTCAAAATACAGCATTAAAAGTACTATCACATTAACAACTGGATATTGCATTAAAATCCTTCTTGAAAGTACATGCTTTTCAGAAGAAAGCCCCAACCGAGCAAGAGAGCAGCAAATCTTCGCCCCACATCCCTCTGCAGGTGAAACATTTTGCAGAGGCCACCTTGCAGGCTGCCATCATGACTTTCTACACATCACCAACCCCCTGCCTGTGCTCACCTGCTCCTGCCCTCAAGGGAGGGAAACACCATGCGCACACACACCTAGCACACAAAGCAAGCATTACTCAGTAGCCTTGAACCTTCATAGTGAGTATAAACAAGCATGGGACAGCTCAGGACCTCCTACATCAAGTACAGCCTGCTGCAGTCACCAACTCAAAGACCTCTCTGAAAAGCATCAAAACATTTTCGAAAGAGCCAACTGGCTGTTGAACTCAGTCCCCTTTTTTCCACCCAAACTACTGTTTTAAAGCTACATATCTCATGACTAAAAGCCTTCTTCTAACTCTCAGTTGCTGCTTATTTGTGGCGTTATAATATCATTTTCCGTCGGGGGATCGACACTGCCCTTTAAGTTAAAGGATTATTTTTTTTTTCCCTGTATGGTATCATCTGTATTACATATTTATAGAGAGAGATAGTAACCCTCCTGCTGCCCTTCAGCATCCCAAGCACGCCCCTGTTATCACCCTGCAGCTGCTCAGGTATGCCTTTTGAGGACAAGGCCCCTTTTGAGCTCCCGTGTCCAGCAAATGTTCTACACTTCAGAGAAGCAGTAGTTTCTTATGTGGCACGCTCTTGCAGATCATCCTTCACTGAGTCTAATGACTCTGGAAAGATCCCTGGGGAGGGAGCACTTTTCTGCCAACAAGCTCCATTAAGTATCCAACAACATCCAGCAAGAAACAGCAAAACTTATTTTTTTAATTACTTTTTCAAGTTGGTCATAACACACAGAACATCACAGAGCATATGCCATATAAATGATCTGCCCATAATTCTCTGCACTTATTTTGGTGGCTGTAAACAAATGCAGCTATTTCCAGGAGAAGTAACTTAACTCAAGATAACAAAGTAATATGAAAGCACTGCTTTTACAATGGTTGTCCCACACATCACTTATCACAGGGGAGAAAGCAGAACAACTGCAAATACCTTTCAAATACTGACATGCGCTACTGGCACAAGAGACTTCACTTAGGACGTGGTTCCGCACTGTCGCTCAGCTGATGTAATGGCCTGTTGCTGTTGAAAAGAGAGATCTCTTCCCCAGCTTCCAAGCCTGGATCTACAGTGAGCTGATTCAGGGACTTAAGCTGGAAGGAAACTATCTGTACTGAGAAGGAAGGAATCAGATACGTGTCAGCACAAGAAGATCAGTGGGAGCACAACGCTGGGAGCAAAACCTTTCCTTGCAGCACCAGCTTGACATTATATTAGTTCAGCTACGATGCACAACCACACTCTAAATTTAGATAGCTTCATAACTATAAAGCTGTATCTCACACCCATTATTCCTCTCCCAACGCAAGAATGAGCCATTCTATTATAAATGCTTTTATATCACCGCAGCGCTCTCCACCCTACAGGAGCACACATCAATTGAGGATAAAGTGGTTCAACTTTTGAATGTAGACAAAAACTGAGACAAAGCTAACGGTGGTGAAGGACAGGTTGCCCAGGGAGGGAAATGATCATAGGTTTAGGAGGAAAGAGGAAAAAACCTACAGACAATTTACCTGTGCTTGGGTCACCACTCATTAATGCTCTGAAGAGAATCACTTCACATGTTATAAATTATGCTGCTCTTGGCTTACTCCCTTATTATCTACCTCAGACAGTATCCAGTACCCTTTCACACACACAATCTAATGGGAACACTTTGAATAAAATGAAAAGAAGGGAAAAAAAACTCAGGACCTTCATTTGAGCAAGAAAAACCGTTAGGAGACCCAGCAATGGCACCAGGTTTCACAACTCACTTCTAAGTTGCTCTGCATTTCCACCTTCTCCAGAAAAGGGAGAACCTCTCTGAAAACAATCTCCAGGCTGTGTGGGCAGAAGACAACTGTTTTCTCCTGTTGATATTGCTATCTAATCCCTGATGATTTGGGATTTCCAACAGACTTTTTAAAAGCTTTCCCATTCAGGCTGCGCTCCATTTTAAGAAGTTTCTGGAGAGAGTGAACTGTGTTCAAGGCAGACATAAAAAACTTTCAATTTTGGCTATTAGGGAAAGCTCAATGTTCAATAGCAAGTAGCCAATTTCTGTCCCAATTTTTTTTTTTCTTTCTAATCATGGCTTGAAAAAAGCATAGCTATAACATACATTTTACTTTAAGATTTTTTTTTACTGTATTGAAATAAAATCCAACATCAGACAGTAATACACCAGTGGTATCTCCTATCAGGGCTGGCAAGGATGAGATCACTCTTCCCACATACCTTCTAATCTTCTGCTAGTATCACTGATAAAATAAACTAATAATAATTATTGAAACATGCTTTAGTCTAAAGGTTAAAGGTTGAAAGAATCCACAAGTTGCTGAGAGAAAACAAAACCCAACTCTGACCAGAAGGCTAAAACATCCAACTTCAGCCAAATATTTTGTCAATTCTCCCGCCCTTCCTGCTAAGGATCTGGAACTATGACCTGTACAATTACAGTCCTGCAGACAGCAGCAAACTGAAACTTCATTTCACTCTTACAATAAGATCTCAGAGGCAAAAGCACATAGAAACAAACACACATTACTAGTGAATGCAAGAGTATCAGTATAAATTAGCTCCCTAGAGACCTAATGAAGGCTTGCTTTCCTCCTCAAAGGCATCAGCTCTGTGATGCCTCACGGTGAGCACTCTAGACAGAATTAAAAGGACACAAAATCTGTCCACAGGGAAAGGCAGCAGCTGGATCAGCAGGATGAAGCAGAGGATCCAGGCAGCCCCACATAGAAGGCGGGAGGGGAAAGGGAAGAAGTGCATCCTCCTTTCCTTAAGGGCAGTTTCAGTGCAGCAATACATTCACCTTCCACCACTCCCAACTTAAATCTCTCTTCTGAAAGTGCTTTCATAGGAACTGCTTTATAAGACCTGCAATATAACCCATAAGATCTATACTGTCCAGAGCAGCAGCTGCCACCAGACTCTTGTACAGAGGATTGAGGCACTGTGAAATGCCTCTGAAGTCGTTCCAGATCCAGACCAACTTAGCACCAGCTTTCAAAATCTTCCCACTCTCTTTTCAACAGTGTAAATACTAATATGCAAAACAATAATCTGACTCTTCATAGATTACTAACAGAGATTCAAGTCTCCGGATAAGTTTTTCTGCAGTGTTGTCTAACACAGGTCCAGGCTAAAGCCTGCTCATAGAGGCAGAAGGGAAACCTGTTCTGCCCAGGAGTCTTCCTGGCAAGGTAAGCTGCACCCCTTGCTCACCACTCTGGACCAAGATCTCCTCTTCTAAAATTTTAAGCATCTTTTTCACAGTGAGATGCCCATGACTTCCACATTAGCCTTTCTGCTGCCTGCAGGAGGTACAAATCCTGGCTTGCTTTTAGCTCATAGGTCACTTTGGAGGTGGTAACAGAAGAAAGGTCTGCAAGAAATAAGTATCCCCCAGGCACCAGCATCTCCAGCTAAACACCCAGAGAACAGCAGGTCTGAGACCCACTGAGTACAGGAAGCACATAACAAAAACATTTCCAGAAGTGGAAAAGTTAATAACCTTGTTATTATTTTTTGAAAAATAACAACATTGATTCCCACTCTTCCTTTGATTTGCAACAGGAGGAGGAAGGAGTGTGAAGGAGGGAGAAACAAGTTGTTTAAACAACAGCTGTTACATCAATACCGGCATAATGGAGTCACAAGCATCCTGTTCTTGCCAGAGCAGTCACTGTTTAAGTAAGAGCTCTGCCTTTTGAAGAGGACTTTATAACCTCAAACACGAACATTCAGCTATATTTTCTTCCTAATCAGAAGTCAATTATCCTGCTGAGTGATGATAGAACATTTCCACAAAGTAAATCCTTTTCATATCAGGGCCTTCTGTGATCAAGTTGCACTGGAAACTTCCTCACACAAAAGCAAGGAGGATTTCACTTGTGCTTCCCACAATTGTTCCCAGGGGCCTCTCTCCAAACTACCACGTGAACCTTTGGTGTAGAAAAAACTTCATCTGACAATGTGAGCTAATGCACTTTTATCCAAACTGAAATTTCACTAGTCAATCTTTTATCAAGTCTGAGGCTATGTAGAAAGTATTTATGTTCAGCCGCCTATAGATTTTACTCACAGAAGCAAATTAGTGCTACTGGCAAACATTGTTCCCTATTTCCCAGTCATGCAAACCTCCTGGAGAGTCCCTTTAACACTTTTTTAACCACTTTGAAATAGCTTTATTATAGTAAATCACTACTGCGACATTTTCATATCACAAGCAAGTTTTCATTTGTTCTCAGGCTTTGTACCTTGGAGTATTCTTGTCTCCCACACCATTCCCTTCCTAGGTGCCAAAGTTCATATATACTGAAATTACTCAGTACCTGCTTTTTGGATAAATGAATGATACTTCACTCACAAGAAATCGAGGGAAGCCAGAAGTTCTTAAATCAAACCGATACCTGGCCAGTCCCCAGGGTTACTGACCCCATTCTTACAACAAAATCTTTTAACGAGCACAAATGGTCAAGGCCTCTGCTTTACAATTATCCAGAAGCTGACGTTTCCCGCGACACGGAGCCCTCATACCCCTGGCTGGCACAGACACGCTCCTCAGGAGCGGAAGCGCCTCCTGAACCATCGCACATCACTGCTACAGTACCTGGGGTGCTCAGTGGAAGAAACCAGAGCAGAGGAGAGCAAAGGAACCATCAGGCCAGATTCAATGAGGCTTGTCTGACTACAAGGAGGTATCCATTGCAGGCTCAACTCCTGGGCCCCCATCCAGCTTCCAAGCTGATCTATCATCCACATGCAACGTCCTTTTGGCAAATATGGATGTAATTTGAATTCGGACTTACTTACCTGGCCAGGACAGAGGTTAGAGCCAAGGTATTCTTTGTCTTGCAGAGAAGATCCCATGTCATCCCACAGTGCTCCAGGCTGGCATAATCCAGCTCTATTTCCACCCCATTCTGTAAATAGCTGTAGGAAACTGCCCCAGCAGGCCACCTGGCCTCTAGGGTACATGGCTTCTCATCAGCCACTGTGATATCTAGAGCAGAGAGCACATGTTCAGTGACAGGTCCCCACAAACCATGCTTGTGGATAAGTATGAAGAAAAGACTGGCAGAAAATGGTCCCTCACAGCACACACATGAAAAGCTTGATGATCCTCTACCTCAACATAAAAATTGCAGCTACAAGTTCAGTAACTCTCTGCCTATTTATCTCTGCTGCTTCGAAAGTGTCAGTAAGTGTTTATCCCTACTTCAAAAGGAAGTCTTACATGATATTTCTGAACAGGAATGGTCAGATTCTCCCCCCTCCTTTTTGGATGGGGGCACAAGACAGAGGAGCAGAAAGAAATCGGTCTAGACCCTTGTCCCTGTAGCAGAGACAGCATAAAAAATATAGCTAGGGAATCTGCTTAGATACCCTCCCAGGAGCAGTTCAGGAGTGAACCCAAGAAACAGCCTGGAGAAGAGCAGCAGGGGAGCTAGAGCCACAGTCCAACAGGGGATAGCTGAGGTTTGTTATTTAAAAAAATAGCAACACCAAGAGAATAAGTGAGATGGAGAGTTGTAGACCTGCATTAACACATTGTGGAGGATCCTGCATGCAACCTGATGGTTTTAGCCTCACTTGAGCTCTCTTCCTCTAACCCACCACGTGATTCAAGAAGAACTGTAAGCAGAAAAGAAATAAACACACAAACAGTGACTTATTCTACCTAAATATGAACCAGTTCCTGGAGGGAAAGGGAAGAGAACAGAACCCGAACTGATATTCAGGCTTAGCAAGCAGGAGCACTTCAGCACATACTGCCGGCTTTGTAATTCTGCCACAAAGGCAGCCTGTTACAGCTCTACCATTACAGCATTGTCCCACGCAGCCTCAAGTCTCAATTTCAATGGCTATATTAAATTAAAAAGTCCCCTGGGTGATGGCGCTCGTTGGCGTCTTGGAGCTCCCCATTTATAGCATACCACTTCCCTAGCATTGCTGGATCACAGCAGGGATCCCAGCAAGGTCTCCAAACCCTCCCTTGCTCCAAGCTAACACATGAGGTTTCCCCTACACGGAGTCTCTCCATCACGACAGATTTTCCTGGGCAGATCAAAAGTCCAACACATAACTCACCATTTTACAAGCCCTTTCTACACTGGCTATATTATTCAGTCAATGTACTAAAAAAAATAAAATAGATGCAGTGTTCCAGTACTGTCCAGGAAGAGGTGATCCCTCTTTCAGAGGGATCGATGTCTGGCACATTTACACCCTCTAAGGACTGCCCAGCCAAAAATAACACTGAAAGCAACAAGAAAAACAGCAATTTGGCTGTTCTTATCCCAACCAGATTAAAAATTACTCTCAATTTACTATCTTACTAAACTACCTCTGAAATTGTTACAGTAGGCTGTCTGTGGGCTGGCAAGCTAGCTGCATGCAACTTCGCCTAAGCACATGTAAAAAGAAGAATGAGAAAGAACCATAAATATATATATATATGAAGAAGGCACGGAAAGAATGAAAAAGCCTCCTGCCAACAGTCCTTCACTTTGACAAGCAGGGGCTACAACACCCTGGGTAGTGATAGACCCCAGATCAACCTATGGTTTCTGCATGTATTTTTCTCCCTCTCTCCTCCTCCTTGTGCCATATGTGTCCCCTGTACAGGGAGGACTCCGCAGCTTGGATTCAGGACTGTATGGCTGTGTGAAGCAGCTCAGTGTGCCCAGGGTGGCACATCTTGGCAGGCCAGGTGAGGCTTTAGGGAGCTGGTGTTTTACTACCAGTGTCTGCACAACTCTTTGCAATGAAATGATCGTACATTTGTTGACATACTTTCCTGGACACAGCAGAAATACCTGCTGCTTCAGGAAAACTGCTATGAGGACTTCATCTGCACACACCTGTAGGTCTAATTTACAGTACTGTGATACCACAGACTGGTACAGAAGCATTGCAGGGCTTTTGGCATGGTACTGGTATGGCAGAAATGGTCACCATACCCTAATGGTGATCAACACGGGCCCCTTGAAACAAGGGGTTGGCTGAGGCAGACAGAACCCAGGTCCTTTGGCTTCTTTGAACAGAACAAAAGCCACCAGCGAAGCACAGACAGGCCCGAATCACCGTGTGGGTTCTTTGATTTTAAAAGCAGGAAGGAAGCACTGGGGAAGGTGGCAGAGAGGAAGGAGGAAAAAAAGCCCAGGCACAAGGATAGCCACGAAGCTGGGACGCATGGGGGAGGATACCGCAGGACTCAGAAGACAAGCCTCAACACAGGGAAAAACTGCTCTGGATGATCCATGGAGCTCTGACTCAGTGCTGAGGAAAACACCTAACTGTTCCTTAGCTGAATTGAGACCCAGGTTTCCCAGGCTGCCCACAGGGCAGAACTTTAACCACCCTTGTGGGAGGGGTGATTCACCTTAGGGCAGCACAAAAGCCATGGATATGTGTCAGGGCAGATAAACAAAACCACAGATATGTCACAGCCCCAGGCATGTCAGTCTGCAGACCATCACTGCAGACCTGTGACTACAACCCTGGATGTTAAGATTTTAATCACGTATTCCCGTTCTACTTTTTGGAAGCCACAGCATTAATAAAATACCACTTAAGCAAAGCACAGGGGATGGAGGGGCATGCCTTTCCCTTGCAGAACCAGTACCTGTTTGATGACACTGATTTATATTTATCTAAATAAGACTAATTCTCTCTTTTGATATAATTTCCCCTCTTAACCAACGGAGAGAGGGAGAAGGTTTAACATCCAGAGTGTTCCTTGTCCCCATTTAGAAGATGCAGTACACACCAGCAGCCATTTAGTTTCACAAAATTGCTGCAGGATACAAAGATACATCTCATATCCTGGTTGACAGCTTTAGCACAAAGCCACACAATGTCTGCCAGGGCTCCTTGGTAAATACTATATTGTTCTAGTGACTCAGTGCACTGGAATGCATCAGGTTTATTCATAGCTTTTCTGATAGAGTCTTTAGATTAGACACATAAACTTTTTAGAAAAAAAATAAGTCTATGGCTTATTATTATGTGGGGCATACAAAATTCCTAGTTTCTTTACCAGGCTTATAAATACAGAGAACTGAAGCAAAAGGACAGGCCCTCAGAAACCTAATGGTTCCTTCAAGCTTCTAATAAGTAGGACTGTAAGAACATTCGAGAGGAGGAAAAAAACCAGACGTGAACCATGACCAAAAGTTACCATCAATACAAAAGAGGACAGAAGAGTAGTGAAGATGGTCAAAGACATGGAGCACCTTCTGTAAGGACAGTCGAATTAATTAGGACATTTTAGTCTGGAAAAGAGACCTCTGACAGGGGACATGGTAGGGATCTACAGAACCCAAGCCAGCATGGAACTGGCAAACACGCCAACAACAATTCCCTAAACAGGAGCTTATTACAGTAAACTTGTTGGCAGCAGGTTCAGTTACCAGAAGGAGGTGGTTCATCACACAAAGTTATAGTTAAACTTTGAAATGTGTGGGACAGAGACCAAAAGCACATGTGGGTTCAAATAAGAGCTAAATAAATTGATGCTAGATGAAGGCCATTTCTACCGTCCACTGCTGAAGACAGGACAGACCTCTGGCCTCCCACAGCTCAAGTGTTTGTTTGCCATGTTCTGAGTTTTTAATGAAGCAGGCAAGAATCTATAGCAGCTTCTGAGAAGAACAGCAGTAAGAAGCAGGAATTCATGTCCCTCACTGCCCAGCACGCCTCAGGAGGACTGTAGGCAGGAGGTACAGGCAGCACAAATCCTCCTTGCGATACCGAAGTTACTGCTCTCGCTTAGCCTTCTTAATTGCAGTTGTGAGCCAAGACCACACAAGCATGTACACAGCTAAGCCCGGTGCCTGCACAGGAAGCATCAGACCTACGCTCACATTCATACAGATGATGCCACATCCTCATAGGAAGGGACCCGCAATAAAACCTCCCACAATACTTAGCTTTGCCATCAAGCCAGGAAGTCTCAGGTGATGCTTGAAGATGAGTCTCCTGAAAATATTTTTATATTCCAGGCACAGCCCAGTTATTTAGATATTTAGTGCCACCGAAACAGTCTTGCATAAGAATGACTTGTTAAGGACTCCCTTGAAACAGGTTATTTTCCCATTCTGTTCCATGGCAATCATAAACAGACTGTGTTTCTAGCATCTCTTCTGTTCCAGCTCTCTGCCAAGAACAGCCCTTCACTCAGCTATCTCCTACTGACCTAAACTCATACACGCAGTCTTCTTGCTTTAATCACAGTCTTCTGCCCTACAAAAGGACTCCAAACCTGAAATCCTTGTCTCCTCTATTCATTCGTCCAGCCGTCAGGTCCACAAATGCATAACAGCTTCTGAAGGTCAATACTGAGCCTGCTACACACGACACCAGCCATAATAAATGTTCTGCAGGCCAAATTATGCCCTTGGGGAAGCCTATGCAGCCCTGTGGCCTTCAGCGGATTGCACAGCTGTCAGGCTGCAACTTACTATGTTCTACTTAAGATATGCAAGGAGAAAGAGAACTCAATGGTATTGACTTATTTTAGCTACTGAAGTCAGCAGATCTGACTCTAAACACATATTGGGATTAGATCTGTCGATTAAGACCATGGCACGATGGCACCGTTGGTCAATAACAGCATTATTTGTTCTTCACATGACCTCTCTGCTACTTCCAGTTTTATTATTCACCATCGCGTTTGTTACAGTAGTCAAACCAGTCAGTACCAGCTGAGAAGAGAGTCCCCACTGTGTTTGGCACATAACAAAAGTAGGGTAAAAAGACTGCTCTGAATCCAGAAGTATAACAAGCTAAATCAATGCTGTAGTAGGTAGGAATAGAACATCTGAACCAAGGACATCCTGCATGCCATGCTATACTGGTGTCATGATTTAACTCCAGCTGGCAACTAAGCACCACACAGCCGCTCCCATGGCAGGACGGGGAGGAGAACTGGAAGTGCAAAAGCGAGAAAACTCATAGTTTGAGATAAAGACAGTTTAACAGGTAAAGCAAAAGCCATGTGTGCAAGCAAAGCAAAACAAGGAATTAATCCACCACTTCGCATCAGCAGGCAGGTGTTCAGCCATCTCCAGGAAAGCAGGGCTCCATCACATGTAATGGTTACTTGCGAAGAAAAATGCCATCACTCCAGATGTCCCCCCCTTCCTTCTTTCCCCAGCTTTATATGCTGAGCATGACATCATATGGTCTGGAATATCCCTTGGGTCAGCTGGGGTCAGCTGTCCCGGCTGTGTCCCCTCTCAACTTCTTGTGCAACCCCAGCCTTCTCGCTGGTGGGGTGGGGTGAGAAGCAGAAAAGCCCTTGGCTCTGTGTAAGCACTGCTCAGCAGTAACAAAAACATCCCGGCATTATCAACACTGTTTTCAGCACAAATCCAAAACATAGCCCCATACTAGCTACTACAAAGAAAATTAACTCTATCCCAGCCAAAACTAGCACAGACTGTTACAATAAACTTAATTGTGCAGTGGTCTCAGTCAGTCCATGCAGTTCCCACACTCACCTGCTGTGTCTGCACCTGCATTTTACACCCAGAAGTAGAGTGTTTCCTGGCTTGCAGACACCTACAGTAGGGCAGTTAACTATTTCAGTCTGGCTATGCCACTGCACCAGATGGGCCAAGATGTTCCAATTAACCAGTACTTACTAGCAAGTCCCTCACAGTAGCAAGTTTAAAAATATTTGTAGACACCTCATAAAGCACGGGCTCGCTATTACAGCCCATTAGCATGCATGCAAGATATTTTAATGTGTAAAAATTCCCCATGAAATAACGATTTTCTCCTCTACTTTCAGAAAAAAACTGCCGTCCTTACCATGAACTAGGCGACACTTTCCAGTTCTTTTCTTACCCTTTCCAGCCCACAAGTCAAGCCAAGCCTCATTTGCCTGATTTCACAGCATGCCTTTATGAGTAACCCCTAAATGTGCCGTGGCAGGTCCCTCATCCACCCTCCTCGCTGAGTTCAACACCTCCAACAAGGCTGGAATAAAGGAGGTGAACCTTTGCTCTCCTGACCCTAGAGTCTCCTCTGCTGTGCAGCACAAGAAGCTGCACATGACACATTGCTAAATTATGTGGCAACACCTTTAGTGTTGATTTCCTACAGCCTTGAGCAGGTACAAGACATAACTGCATCAGTTCTCCGCTCTGCTGAAATGTGCACACTCCTGGAAGTGGGATACGAATAAAATTTACCACTTCAGATAAAAGGAGCTGGAGCACACTTCTCCCAAAACACAAGTTACGCCAAGGAAGCTTGTATTTCTAGGACAACATTGTCCAAGCATGCAGACTTAACGCTGCTCCCCAGTGAAGTCAATATTAAGCCAGTGTTAGGCACTACTGAAAATCTTATTCTTGAAATATTAAGGTACTTACTGTACAAGGTGATCAACTGGAAAACTGGAATCTGTCTCTCTCCTGTACCCAACTCTCTACTCATCTGTCTGGAGCCTGTTAGAGAGGGAAAAAATTGTAAACATACACAAAGTGAGAAAAAAAAAAATTTAAACAATTTAAAAAAAAAAAAGTCAAGAAGTAGGCCAGCTAAGCAATGCAAAAACAAGACACAGCCACACACATCCCCAATACTGAGGTCAAGAACTGGAAGAGTTTGCAAAGCTCACAGCATGGTCTCTCAAGCAAATGCTGTGATGTTTGAAAACAACTATGGCACCAGCTGTCTCTGGACGTTCTCAAGAAGGACAGACCTGATCCAACCCAAGAGTAAAGCAAGATATTTATATAAGAGAGTAGGAGCAATAGCTACACAAAACCAGTTAACTACAGAGATAGTGACACATGCTGATCACCAATGCACCATTACACCTGTGGTCAAGAACATTACACAGGGAAACAGGTTTTTCCTCACTGGCCACAAAAACTACTTTATCAAGACACAGTCCTGAAGGGTTAGATGGGGTGTGATCTAGCATGCACCAGAGATGTTCCTTTAATAGATTTGTTGTTTCAACACCCTTTATCCCCTTAATAAGGAACCACTGAACTTCTGCTTAAACCCATTTTGATTAAGCAAAAGATTACCCATAGAATTGTGGTGGGATGCGGACAAAAGAAAAATCCATTGCTAAACATACATGTTGGTATACATCACACACAGACCAATTATGCTTCAGGGAGACATTAAATCCCCGTTCAATTACTAGAGACACCTCTTAAGATGAGCATTAAATAATTCCCTACGATGTAGCAAGACAACTGGCTACTTCAGTAAATTGGAATAGAAATAACTCCATATCTCCCTACCAACAAAATCCCAATCAAAACTTGCCCTTAGAACAACAAGGTCAGTAAGGAGGGATGGGAGGCAGGAATGTTACTACTGCAGTGCTATTGTATGCTTATATTAAAGACTCCTCATCAGAAAATTAAATGAAATGGATGCCTTTCATGTTTATCAATAACAGAGCTAATGGTTTTTATGTAAATGCCATTACTTTCAGCCAGATCTGCAAGAGACTCGAGCCATATAGCCCCATCTCCCCTTGCAAGCGGCTCCCCTTCAGGCAGCCAATCTAAATGCAAATTATAATCAAACGGCAAAACTAAGAGTTTTCTGGATGATACTGAAAACATAAAACTAGGGACAAAGTATACACATTTGAGAACGACCCTCCTCTTCTGGAAAGACCTGCTGATCTCACATTGCTTTTTCATCCTGAACGTATATAAAAATTAAAGTATAACTTGGTTCTCATTTACAGTCATATTATTTACCCATACAGCAAAAGAGTACCATCTTCTATCATTCTATTGCCCTTGGTGTTAAAACAAGGAGGGGAACATTTTTCTACCAAGCTACAGCGAGAGGATATCTCTCAGAGATGTTTCACCCACAACAGGAACATCCCAGCAGCAAGGATATTAAAACACAGCAATAATAAAGCTCCAGTTGGACTTGGCAGAACAAACAGCACTTCCACATTTTCAGAGGGAAACTCCTCCTTGGAGTAGAGTTAAGTCGGACAAAGAAGGTGTTATCACAGGATGGTTATTAGGAGGCAGAGATATAAAACTGCTGTCAGCACAAGGAGAACCATTCTTGCAGCATAAAAGCTTTTTTGAGGAACACTTAAATCCTGACCCCTACCTGGAACATATATCAAGTCAGATGCTTTGTCGGCACTGATTAAAACAAGGTACTAATGGCAAATCTCAAAATAACTTAATACTAGAAACTGCACTGTTTAGTAAGTAGAATGCACAGAGGAGAAACTAATGATTAAAACAAAGGCCAAAAATCTGACAACCTGACTGTGGCACAAGTTTGCAAGTGAGTCTCGGAGGGGACTTGCTCTAACTACCACAAGCAGCTAAACACCAAAACTACCATTCCCAAGAGGGGCACATGTCCTCAGAGGGATCCAGCTAATTAACAATATAGCTATATACATGCTCGTTACACGGGTGAAGAGCTTAGCACTTTGTATGTTTTGAAAGTGCATACTACAGGAATATTCATAGAACAGAACCTCGCTAATTAACATTAATAACCGAGAGACCACTTCTGCAAATGGCTGGATTTTGTGAATTAGCCAGCGAGAGAACATGTAAAGCTGGGAAGCCAGAGAGACAACGCAGCCCAGCAGGCGCCTGGCTCACTTCTTTGGACATCTATAATTAAATAATTTATCATTGTGCCTCAATGTCTATGAGTGAATATGCAGCCAGTAAATAAAGCACCTCTTATTATGCAAGGCCTTGCTAAATCTGATTAGTAGGGTTTGACTGCCCATCGAAAGAGGTCATTAAATTAAAAAAGACAACCCTGACTACCTTCTCTCAGAAACTTTTCACATGGGCCGGCATTTCAGAGAACTCATCGACTTCTTTTTCAGCTGTTCTGACATACTTCATGGTTGATCAATTACTCACAGATCTATTGTTTTATACACCAAAACCCTGGCTTTCAATCCTTGGATCACAACTTGGAATTGCTAAGGTTCCCTTCTCCTCCTTCTCTTCCTCTGCAAGCCTGGTGAAGCAAGTCTTGGTGCATAGCCACATGGTGGGTCTTCTCTAGCAAAAGGAGACTGGGGCCCCAACTTGGAGCTTGTCACCACACCGACCACACACAGGATCAACCTGTGAGCGGTGAAAAGAGGAAGAAGCCCTTCCAAAACAAGCGCATCTTTTCCTTTCCCCAATTCGGACATTTCAGCAATGCAGTTCACAGTACAAGCCCACAAACAGATGTCCTGGCAAAAGCGGCGAGCAGCCGCGCTGGGACGCAAACGAGCGTTCAGGCATGGCAACTCAGGGAGATGACTCTGCCGCTTCAGAAAACATGTTGTGCAACCGCACAGCGGTGTGTCGGTGACGGTGCCACTCAGCCACCCGGGATTTCACACCCAGCTACCATGTGCAAGCGTAATCTGATTTAGCAGTCGTATTCTGACTTCAGCTGTCAAACCACAACCACGGTACATTTGCTGCAGCAGCGTGTGCAGCAGTGTGCTTGCAAACCAGAGCTGTTCCTGTAGCAAAGTTATTTCCTCCCAGAACTGAAGGTTCAAAATCTGACACGGCGTATCTGTACATCAGCGTCCAGCCATGCCGCACACCCCCCAGCCACCACTCACACACTGCTGCACACAACCTCGACCACTGGCTTAACCAAGAAGTTAGGTGCCAGCAATATAAAGAAATTTTCCTTTGGGTGGCAGAAACTTCCAACAATCACTTGAATTTTGCAACTTTGCAAAGGGAAGGAACAAAACTGGAAATATTTCCCCTTGCAAACTGCTTCCTAATGGCTCCTGTTCTTAGCTGTAGCTGTACAATTCAAGACCATGCTAAACTTACTCAGCACTGTATTTTTTTATGTTTTATTTTTCCCCAAAACACTACCATCACACGCACTCACACACAGCCTGTGGCTTCCCCTGCTAAAGCTCAGGGTTTTCCTTTTGCAAGAGTTCAGGTTTATGCACGCCAAAATGGTCTGTTCAGCAGTCTTTTCTTACTGCCTTTTGTGAGAGGCTTCACGCTATGATGAATGTGTAGAAATGCAAAGCAGAAGTCCGTACAAAAAGAAGCTAGTGTGTGAGGTGGTTTTGTCTTAAAAAGAAGAGAGGCAGGAATGACTTATCGCCTCATTAAAGAGCTCCAGTCTGCATTTTTATTAGATATACTTAGACACCAATGGTTAAAAAGAAAAAAGAAAGAAAAAAAAAAAGAGAAAGCAGCTATATTCTTAACATATGGCCCTGGATCAGTCACATGGATATAAACGAAAATAGGCACAGCAGATTCTCCAAACTAAGGCATGGAAATCATTTTAATGGTGCACATGACCTAGAAAATTTCAAGTAATACCAATCCACACAAAGGTGTGACAGGATTTAGCTACTGCAGGGCTGTGTCTTGTCCCCATTATCTTGCATTGCACACGCCTGTGCATATCACAGATACCACAGAAGACAGTAAAAGGAAGCATAGCTCCTGCTTGCTCCTAATGAACACGCACACACACTCACAAATCCTTTCTATTCTTCTTCTGAAGGAAAAGAAACTGCTCTCTGCTGCCTGTAGGCAAAAGGTCCAACTAACGCTGAACTTCGCAGCATGCCATGTCTAAGGCATCTCAGCGCTTGCTTGGAAACACACCAACACTAGGCTTTTCACCACTCTCTCGCGCTAGGGTCTCACCACACCTTGCAGATAAGGTGGTTCTCCAATGTTCATATTTGTCTGTTTTCCAACTTCATTACACAGAGTTTGAAGAGTCTGCAAGCTGTCCAATGCAGTAAAAGGGCAAGTCATGCTGTATTCATTTTCCAGTGGAGAAATTGAGGCACGGAAGAGGCATATTCTGCCTAAATTCATTTCTTATCTCAGTGGTAAAACTGAGCTGACGGCTCAGCCATCAGCCTCTTCCCTACCAAGGGTCTTCCACAGCATTGCTGTAGCCCAGCGTCATCCCAGGCTGCTCCCTCCTTGTGCTGTGGCCTCTATCCTGCAAGAAACACGCAGCTCCGAGAGAAAACTTACTTCAAAATCAAGAGTCAGTGTATATAATTCTGGCCTGCACAAAGCACAAATTACTAATATAAATGATATCTCCCTAGCTTAATGGCAATGATAAATTATGGCCAATCATATACGTAGACATTTGCACTGAACAAAACAAGAAGGCACACCCAGAGCAAGCATGCCTTGCAACCACTAAACACAGATTTCTGTGCTGTACGTGGGCAGCAACTGCTGTCCAGAATATTTTAACAGCAGAAACTGCACTGCTTGCTGTAGAAGGAAAAAAAACACAACACACCACAACACAAAAAAACCTGAATACATTCCTCCTCATAGTCAAAGCCAGAACATAAGAAACAAGCAATATAATTATTTCCACACCAGAAGGAAAATAAACCCAAGAACACACATACAGAAAGAAAGAAGCCTCCAAAACTGCATTTGCAAAATAGTTCAGGGACTTCTGTGCAGGGCTACGACCTCACAGCAGAAGTCGGGACAAACAAAAACTACAGATAAGCCAACTTCAGGGCTGATGCACGCTGCAGAGCCCATAGCAACCCCCCCTCTACCCCCCTTCCCCACCCCAGCGCTGGCTGGTTCAAAAAAACCCAAAACTCCCCTGCCCAGCACCCCAACAGCAGTGAGGCTAGCTAGCTGTGATATGTGCTGGCTCCATTTCAAGTGCTGGCTCCATTCCCCCTCCTCCCCCCAGTGACCCCTGTCATAGCCTGCAGCAGTTTCTGCACTGAGGCAGCACCCCAAATCCAGCGCTGAGCCTGCAGTAGCAGGTGCCCTAAATACTGCACATCCTTCAGTGCATGACCGAGTTTCAGTTTCCCTAAAGTTACTCTTTCTGGAGCGGCCTCCCTTACAAACAGAAAGGCAAACACTTTCCTCCCTTTTGCATCAAGCACAAAACACATCAACCCCATCAGTGAATGCTAATCCATACCCACCTGCCCAGAGATATTCATCCACAAGAGGATCATCGCCTCCATCCCAAGAGGATACATTCAGCGTGTCTGTCCCAGTACCAGCCCAGGTTCTCCAGCTAGGATAGTGCTGGGCCCAGAATCCTTGAAGGTTGCAGGCAAACAAACCTTCAGCAGGAACAGAACCGGGCTCTCACCCCACTGTGCTTCCTCCAGATAGCAGAAGCACGGCAGCTCGGACACACTCTTCACGGACAAGTAAAAGCACTTTAAGAATAATTTTTTCCCTCCCTTCACTTTGTTTTAAACGGCTGAAGAATTTCCTCTGTGAATGCTCCCAATTGTGGCTCATGCTGAGTTATTTTTAAAAGCACAGAACCAGATTTTCAAGACACTGAATGAGGAAATGCAAAGCTTTTATTAAGCAATAATAGCCCAGACAATAGTCACAATTTCCCAAGGGTCTGAACACCGCAGCTGACAATAAGCTTTATTCCTCCACAAAACCCCCTTCATGGGCTCAGAGGGCTTGCTTTGTATGATCTAGGCTCAAGTTAAGAGAGTTAAAACAAAAAGCTCTGTGGTCGTTTTCAGTGTGATTTCCTCCACCAATGCACATCTGACCAGAGATACAAAAATCACTGGGAAAAGACCCTTTATGCTATCTCGTTCCTCCCTTTGTGAATGCAGTTAAGTCCTGCTTCAAGCTTGCTACCAGGATATCACCCCACCTAGCTGGACCTTTGCTTTGTGGTTGGATCACAGCTGACAAACTGGCCAATCTTTCCAGGGTCAGGAGAGTGAAACAAAGCCCTTCAACTTTCTTTATTGATATTTGAACCATCACACAATGACTCTCACTAAAATGGCCAGAAACATGCTTCAAACCTCAAACCCGCTACCACGTGGTATAATCAGATCCAGCAACCACATCGGCTCTTCCTGCTTCCGAGAAGGAGGAAGTTGCAACTATGAGGAGCTTGTACAGTCTCCAAAACTACCCAGCACCCAAGGTTTGGCCTTGCATAAGCCACTTCTCATTCAATAAGGTGTCACAGTTGGCCACAACCAATTACCATTACGCCTAAACTAGCTGGTCTGGCTCTCTCCACAGCTAGCAAAAGAAGCAGGCACTTCTGGGGCACATAAAACTTGATTGGTTCAAGATGTCTACTTTGGACAAGATGAACTGTGCTACAGAAATGGTTCTTTTTCTCTGCCGACTATAAAGCAGACCTCAGAAAACGAAAAAAGAAACAACTTTGTAGACAACTATATCAGTACACAAGAGTCCCAACCTAAATGTCTTCCACTTGAATGCTGCCCTCACCTTAACTAGCAGAGAAGCTAACACAAATTCATTAGTTCTTCAAACCAAACCCAGAGTATTTCTACCCTCCCATCATCTCTCTTCTTCCTTGTCCCAGCAAAAGCACAGTGCGGCTGCCCAGCAGACTGAGGTTACAACTAACCTCGCAAACAAGAAGAAAGCTTAGATTCAATCCGATCACTTCCCAAACTGGTCTACCACACAGCCAGGAGAGAGAGACCACAGGACCTCTTTTTTCCAGCTTACCACAACTTCAAGGGGTTGTGAAAATATGTCCTAATCTTCTGCATATCTGTCAGTCATTTTATAACCAAGAGAGCGTATGTGCCCAAAAGGAGAAAATACTTCAACACCCTTCACAAATACCTGCAATGCTCCTGGCTGCTGGTGCACCCTCACCAAAACAGCCACCACGAGCTGCAGATGTGAGATACATGTACCTGCTGCAGCTCTTTCCCCCTTCCACTGCTCATAGAGGTACACACCCTGGAAAAAGGTTTCAAGTTTGTCCACAACTTCCTAAGGGAGAGAAGGAAAAGGTGTTTAGAGGATTTAATTCAAAATATGCTTCCTCCCCTTCCCTTTTTCAACCCTGCCTATAAAATCAGACATAGGGCAACAGCCTCTATCATCCCTTGTCTTTTTTACTGTAAACTTCAAGGACTCCTAACCCAATGAATCCCTTAACTTGGCTTAAAATGCTGCTGAAAAATTATTAATAATCTGCTTGTCTGTAAAACAGCTGTCCATGTTGTATGTGCAAGCAAGTGCATACTCTGTCCAGAAAAGTATGCAGAAGTTCAGGATATATTCAGAAAATGGATGTACTCAGAAATTGAGGATGCCGAACACACCCAGATACTGCCATTCAGAGAATTCACAGAGGCACTTTTTGTGCAGCAACATCTGTAAATCAAAGCATATTATTTTCCACCCTCATAATCAAGAGATTTGCTAGATTATCTAGAGATCTGTCTGATCATGACAGACAAAGCTGTTGAACCTCATGCAGCTGCCTGAAACGCACACTCAGGCAAAGAGCTTACTTGTGACACCGAACAATAAACGCGTCCCCTTCAATGCTCACTTCCAATTAGCAAAACTCTCGGTGAGATGAGGAAAGAGCCCGTCACAGCAAGAGGAGTGGCTACAGGTGACAAATGTGCGTGCCAGCAGCCACTGCTTGGCAGACGAACCACAGTCCCCGTCTAACAAAGTGAGGATCAGAGGCAGACTGCAGTCAGCTCTTCATCTGCAGTCAATGAGAAGCCAGAGAGACTGGAATATCATTAGGAGGACAGACAGCAGAACTTAAAAAGGCAGCCTTGACAGCGAGCGTAGCTTCAATTAACAAGCTGTATTTGCAAGGCTGGACTCCAAAATGCTCCTCAGCATCCAATCATCTAACTGTTGCTTAAAGACATAGCATTATAAGAAGGAATTGGGTATCAGTTGGCTGAACAACTAATCCCAGCCAGATGCTAAAACTACCAGCAAATAGGTCAGTCATATATCCTACACCATTCAGGGCCCTCCAACAGGGAACAGTCACGCACCACCACTCATGCACCTGTGAAAATGGTTTGAGAGGTTCCTTGCAGTCCTGAATCCATTTGCCAAATGATACTTCATATTGTGGTTCAAGGAAAGGCAAATCACAGCCCACCTCATTGCTGAAAAGCCTTTTCTTTGCTATCTTTCCAAATCATGTTACGCAACAAGTAATTCATTCCTACACATGTAGGAGCAAAAATGCCCTTCAGCATTAATAACAATTCTAGATTACTATAATCTTAACAGAAATAAGATCATGGAGATTTTTATACAACTCTGCAAATTACTTAAATCAAGCAAAAAAGTACAAGGTTAAATTAAGACTCCTTTCCCACTCTACCCTTCATGCCTGCCTGTGAGAGTACACACAGCAAAATTAAATACAGCTGTTAACTTTCAGATGCAGTATAACAGCTATTTATTTGGTCAACAGCCAGCTGAATATGAGCCAGCAGTGTGCCCAGGTGGCCAGGAAGGCCAACAACATCCTGGTTTGTATCAGAAATCATGCGGCCAGCAGGACCAGGGAAGGGATCATCCCCCTGCACTGGTGAGGCCGCACCTTGAGTACTGTATTCAGTTTTGGACCCCTCAATACAAGAAAGACATTGAGGTGCTGGAGAGTGTCCAAAGAAGGACAACTAAGCCGGTGAAGGATCTAGAGCACAAGTCTTATTAGGAGTGGCTGAGGGAACTGGGAGTGTTCAGTCTGGAGAAAAGGAGGCTGAGGGGACACCTTATCGCTCCCTACAACTACCTGAAAGGAGGATGTAGCAAGGTGGGGGTTGTCTCTTCTCCCAAGTAATGAGTGATAGGACAAGAGGAAATGGCCTCAAGTTGCGGCAGGGGAGGTTTAGATTGGATATTAGGAAAAATTTCTTCACCGAAAAGGTTGTTCAAGCACTGGAACAGGCTGCCCAGGGAAGCGGTGGAGTCACCATCCCTGGGGGCATTTAAAAGATGTGTAGATGTGGTGCTCAGGGACATGGTTTAGTGGTGGACTTGGCAGTGCTAGGTTAACAGTTGGACCTGATGATCTCAAAGGTCTTTTCCAACCTAAGCAATTCTGTGATTCTACAATTCTATGGAAGATCCAAGCACATACCTCAAGAAGCATGTGCCAAGGGTTAGTTATTCCAGGTACTTCAAGAGATACTGCTCTCAGAAGAGAGTGGTGACAGATACCATCTTTGGAAAGATTCAGGACCGTATCATACTGAGCCTCCACTGCCGTCAATGACCTTTACAGTAATACGATAAATATTTTAGCATATAATGAATTTGCCGCATTACATTTGCTCTCCAGGCTACTGAAGATCAGCTAGGAACTGATCAGTTGCAGGCATAAAGCGCCCACGAAGCTGAAAGCTACAATGGAGATCTTACTGCCTGCATCAAAACTGCAGCAAAAAGCTGGGGGAGCGTCAAGAGAAAAAAAGGTGTCTTAAAAAAAAAAAAAAAACAACTCATGAGCTCACCATTTACATAAGCTTCCACCAGATTCACAGTACCAGCAGAGAGATCCCTGCAGTCACTCAAGCAGGACTGGTCCTGAAGCTGCACCTTTATTGTTTTGAATCTCACAATTCACTCATGCCAGCAACAAACCTCTCAAAGATAACCTCAAAAACCCACAAGCTTCCCAGGAGTTCAAAGGACAGGCTGCACAGTAACTCTGAAACACAAGGGAAGTTGCATGTTTTAGCTCCAGTTTTGCCATCAGTTCATTCGGATGACTCGTGTGACTTCAGACACCTCTTTGCATCTCCATTTCTTTGCTTGGAGGCATCAGTGCTTTGTCATTTTGCAGTAGTATCTCAAAAACACATGGAGTTGTCCATATCTCCTCAACGCAAGGAAAGGAGATGCCACGGTCTCTTTCTAGATACCCATCTCCACAGAGGGTAAAGCATCCACAGAACACATGAAGCCAGCAGATGCCAGCACCGTGTCTGCTGATCTATGCCGAAACCTCAGCCAGCCAGATTGTCTCATTTTTTTGGATCTCATTTTCAACAGATTAAGAAAAATTATCCCAGGGGTATGGCAATGGACCAGAACGCAGGAGATCATTTCAAGACATCTGCAATAGCACACAATTAACAACAACTCCTCAATTTTGTCTTATGACCTCACTCATTAGGAAGAGTTTTTATCACCCTCAAATAACATCTTTACAAACACTCCCCCCAACGTCTCCGCCAAGTCTTTTCTTACTGCCATTATAAGCCCGAGGCTTCTCTTTCCTTCCCTTGAGATGGAGTCAAGGTAAGATCTTAATTTCCTCTACCATCTGCAATGAAACTGCCTATACACACGTGCCAAACAAGCTAGAATTACACCATTAATTTCAGCTTAGTCAGCTCACGCTACAGACTAAGTCAATATTTGACAGATATTTAGCAAGGACTACAATTTATTTAAATTCAGATCATTGTGCCCCCAGGAGCAGATATAGCAAAGGATGAGACACAGCAGGACACGCTGCTTGGGATTTGGGGGACAAACACTAGATAACCACAGACTTCTTTTGGCTGGAGACCTCCTGTTGTCAAAAAAAGGGGTTGAGGGAATAGGAGGACCACTGTCTCCTGAGATCAGTCCTCCAAACCAGGCCTGCTTCATGAGAAACAACGAGCCTTCCTGCGAACAACAGTACGTGCGAGTGAGAACATCTCATCTTTCAGAGAGGCAGGGTTGCTAAGGCAATCAAACAAAAGGCCCGTTGTCTGCACGAGTCCGCAGTTACCATCACTGCTAGCTATAGGGCAGTTCAGCCCATACAAGAAGCTCCACCTAAATCCAGTCTCCATCGCAAAACCATGCACCTCTGAGCAGTTCTTAAGAGCAGTTAATGTTTTCTGGTATCTTCACAGCTGGCAGAGAACAAGGAAATTCTGACAAAAAGGATTTATGTGAAAACAAGGCCAAAGAGGAGGAAGTCAAGTGAGCAAGTGGAGTGTGAGGAATAAAATAATAATAAACAGAACAGATTAAGCACAACTCCACCATAAGTTGCAACCAGCCCACTACTCTTAGTTTTCAACAGAAACCATGGAAAAAACAAGAAACCATCAATTGCAGGACAGTCTCTCAGCTTCCCACCCCCTTCTGCAAGTTTTATAAGCTTCTGAAATCCAGTTGTTTAAAACAAGCACATCCCAGCAGATATCGATGCTGTGAGTCAGCAACGTCTCCTCACAGATGCGATCTCTCCCAAAGTGACTGTTTTCCAGAGCAACATCTCCAGACCAAGCGCGGCGTCAGCGCTACTTGCTCTCAGTTTTCTGCCAGCACTGTTTAAAGAAAAACTGCTGAAACCACCCAGCATGCCAAGTTAGTTAATGACAATGCAAAGAAATAGGTTTACCCAAGACTGTGTCAACTTTTAATACGAAGCTGCTCCAAGTTAGAAAACTGACATTTTTTGCTTTTCAATATAAAAAGGTAGAGAAGATAGAAACCATTCCTTTAACTGCCACTTCAGTCTCTCATGATAGCATCTTCTCCCCTCTTCCATCATCACAGGCAGATACTAAAGCTTCTGGATCTCTCCAACCGTGTTGCACATGCTGGTTCATCCTGCTAGTTGGCAAAATTCTTTGCTTACACGAGCCCTGGGAAATGGTGCCAAAATTGAAGATTAAAGGAATATGTCAGTGAAAAATCCCACTGAACAGACAATCCTGGGGGGAAATAAAAAAAAAAAAAAAAGTGTTGATACAAACCTCCCTCTTACACAACCGACCACAGCTAAGTCCCCTCCTGTCAGCAGATATGAAGCATTATCGGGTCAGAGCTGCCACCAGCAGAGAAAGCCGCTCATTAAAAAAAAAAAAAAAAAAGCTACATGCATGAAAACTAAGTGTTCCTTGTTTTGTACGTAACTGTCTAGGAGACTCCAAACACCAAGTAAACAGTCCACCTGCAGCCCAAACCAGCTGCAAAGCGTGGAGCCTCCCACCCAGCAGTGTCCCTGGGACCTTGCAGGAAGCTAATTTTGCCTGGCGAAAGGAAGGTGCATGCAAAGACACAAGATCCAAATTCAGAAGAAACCCTGTTTTGCAGTGCAGCAGTTCACCGAAGGGATGGTTTTGTTTTTAATTCAGTCGCAGAGTAAAACTTAAAAACAAAAAGATACCTATCAAGGGTTATAGCAACAAAAGGTTTATAGCAACATTTTCTCTTGCCCCTGGACAAACTCTTTAGCTACAGAAGCTGAAGGAAATCACACCAGCAGCCCTGGACACACATTCATATCCTGCATTTGAAAACACAAAGAACAAAGCTCTGCTGAATTTGGGAATTAGAAAGCCTGACAGATTTAACTCTGGTTTATCCCCTGGCAAATTAGCCACTGTTTAAACATGGAGCTTGGGCATTACATCATCTGTTTGCAGGGGATATTTTTAATTTTTTTTTTTTTTTTAAAGCTAAACCATTCTTGTGTTCACAGCTTGAGGAACACCATTCACTCCCAACAGACTCAGTGAAATGAAGGAGTGGATCAAATTTTTGCAGGAGCCCTGCAAGCAGGGAAGCACACACCTAAACTGCTTTGCAAGTTCAAACAGTAGATCTTATCTGGAATTTAGCAGGAAATACAGAGTGCCCCTCAGGTTTGTCTATTCAGATTCAAGGATGAAAAGCCCACTTTTTCAAGTTATGATGTGCAAAAACCAGACTGATTAGGGGGCTGAAATCACACATGCTGGAGCCTACCCAGCTCCAGTTCAACGTGGATCTAAGGAGACATGTGGTTGGGTCCCATTTGATTATTCCACTCACTTCTGTCATCTATGCAAATAACTCCAGCATTTCAGTCCTTCTAGATGCCATGGTGCCTTAATGGACCAGACTGAGAGGCAGGGAAGGACCAGCTGCAAACTGAACTACTGGAGATACTTTCAGTGTCTATTTTCTTGTTCCAGCTTGGACACTCATTTTGGAGACTTATCTTCCCTTGAGAGATGCAGATCTCTGTCGGTGCAATTTTGTTTCTCAAAACTTGGCTGAAACCTAATTTTGCAGCACCTGCTCTTTGACCCTTGTTTCACAGAGCTTTCTTTGGTGTATTTGAAGGACCAGGCTCTCACAGCCTCTCCAAGTACAGCTTCGGAAAACACACAGTGCAGTGGGCTCTCGTGAAAACTCATACTTAAACGCTGAGTTGATCTGAGAGATTTCACACAATCTGTTTTTCAGACCCTTCTATCTCAAGAGTTGGCAGATTTTAGAAAGGAAAGAGGAGGAATGCCAGAAGAGACATTTCAAAATGGTAAAAGGAGGAACCATTGGTCTCATCCCCAAGAAGAGGTTTCAGACAGACACACAGTCTGGAGTGAGGTCCTCTCAAATGTTTGACATTTTCCTACATACCAAACCCACAGTGGGCTGTGACCACAATCTAGTGACATCAAAGAACGAGATTTCACAAGACTTTTGCTAAAACTTTATTAAAAAAAAAAAAGGATTTTTTTTTAAACCTGAAAGGTTCTATGACCTAATCACATTACAACCTCTTAAGCTAAAAAAAAAAAAAATGGATTTTTTTTTAAACCTGAAAGGTTCTATGACCTAATCACATTACAACCTCTTAAGCTAAAAAAAAAAAAAAAAACCCAAACCAAAAAACCCAAACCAAAACCCCAAACAAAATCCAACAACAAACCACCGCCTTTTCATCATCACGCCTCTAGACATTTAAAAACACAGTGAGAATTTTCTCCTTAGATTAATAAATAAATAAAGCATTGTTTTGAAATAACACCAAGGACAAGCAATTCTGGCTAAAAAAAAAAACCCCAAACAAAACAACCCAAAAAACAACAAAATTCCCCAAAGTTTCAAAAGTACATCTGTGGAAGTCCTGTTAAAGACAGCTTAACCTTTAAAAAAGCCAGAACTATAACACACACAGAAGAATAGGCTTTGCTGTCAGAATGTAATTAAAAAAAACCAAAACAACTCAATTCTGCTCTATATCGAGATAGCCAGGAGCTGATCTGGGAGAAAGTCAAGCAAATAAATTTTCTCTCTGAGATTCCAAAAGGTCATTGCAAACAATTACTAAAATGCAATACTGAAAACAACATATGCCAATTCTTTTTTTCAATTTAACGAGATATCTTTACTGGTCTAGTTATTACTTGGAAAGAGTAATAATCCCAAGGATCGCATAGCCAGTTAATTACATGAATACCAGGGAACCATTAAAACTGCATTTCAAAGTGAGTAGGCTACACAACTGTTTGTTTCCTCTTCCTCTCCCTCTGCTTTTGCATAACGCAGTTCCCAAAACAGATCTCATCTGCAGTTAAACTTGGGCCAGAATGAAGACATTCCTTCCCATGTATGGGAAATAAGGGAGATTATTAATTTAACTTCTCATAACAGAAGAGCAGAAGTCATAGTAAGAAGGCCTCAGAATAAGAAGTCAGGCAATAAAAAGAAGCACCAAAGTCTGAAAAGATTTGTACCAATACCACATGTCTTTCCAGTTGTCTTGCTACCAAGTAGCCTTCAAAACAAGGCATTTTCTTCTTTCAGTGCAACTCCAGTCCCCATTAACAGGAACTGCATGTGTCAGCACAAACCTCGGTTTCACCCAGCAGCATGCAGAAACTGAAAAATGAGCATCCTATTCTAGTGACCTTCATAGTCATACACAACAGCGAACTATTCTTGTCCATTCAGCGCATTCATTTATAACAAGTCCCCCTGCTTCATTAAATTACCCTCGTTGGTCCTGAGCAGACTCTAGATTTGCAATAAAGATAAAAGGGCACAGGAGCAGACTTCTGACACAGCATAGCAGCTCTGTCACTGTCCCACTACCTCTTCTACATCTGCCCAAGCCTTGCAATGCTCAGCCACTCCTGTTGCTGCCAGGGGAAGCGGCCAAGCACATACAGGCATTGCCCTCCTTAAGTAGCAGGTGCCTATTCCTACCATCCCCTCCAGCAGCAAACAAGCAGCAAGCCTAGCTTCTCGCTGCTCTGCCTCTTGCTTTGCCTTTTCAGCAACAGAAACAGGCAGGCTCCTACTGGGCATCTATCCCCCATAGCCTTGGGGCAGCAAAATTCAGAGTACCAGAGCTGGGTAAAAATATCAAAATACAGAGATACTCCCTGCCCCCTGACAAGTGAGTGGGTCTCCTCCTTGGGCACTGCCAATGCTCACACCTCATGTCTTGGGAGAGCCAGGTTGGAATCAAGACAGGAATATCCTAACGCAGGATCATTAAGACAGTAAACTAACAGTAAGAAAAGGGGAGAAGGGGCACCTAGCAACCTCCCCCCCAAATCCTACTACTAAGGGAACCAACCCCTCACCTCCCCCCCAAAAAAACACAAGCAGTTTGCTGTTGGATTATCAGCCTGAATCATTTCACTGAGGCATCATATAAATGACAAGGACTGCAGAGCTGAGAGAGGGAAAGGAACCAAGGCCATCCCTTCCAGCAGCAAGCTATGAAATCAGTTCAACCATGTCATGAGTCCCGAATTCAAAGGTCAGTGTCAACAAGTACTGGGCAGTACTTCACAGAAGCACTGCAATACGCTCAGATACTATGGAAACGTTAACCTCCATTTCCTAAAGATTTATAAAGCACGGAAGCAGGAGAAGGTGACAGAAGAGCTCGAGCATAATCCCTCCCTCCCCCAAAGGCTCCACATAAACATACAAATGTTCCGTATACAGTAGGAGTTAACACAGCGCTCCCTCAATATGCACACAACAGCTTTTGGTAAACACACTAAGAATAGGTACAGGGACAGCAAAGCGTCCAAGCAAGACAACCCTGCAAAGCAGCAGCATTAAGCTCACAAGAAACATTCACAATACTGCTTTTGCTTTAACCAGTTTTAAGAAGAGGAAATTCACTTTGGTTCTTTTTATAATACCTACTCTATCACATTTGTCAAACAGCTGCCACTTTGTCCCAGATATAGCTGCTTTCAGTGGTAACCAAAAGGATTGCCCTGTCTGCGCATGTATTATAGATCAGAAATGCATATTAAAACAGACTCAAGATCTGTCTAGAGATTACGTGTCACTCCTTCCAAGTCAATGGAATTATACAGAGACACAAGTCAGTGCAAAGCCTGGGTCATACTTGTATAAACTACTCCGGAAGATGCTCTGGGCCTTGCTGCCCAAGAAACATCATCTGAAATGCAAGCTTAGTAAGATAGACATTCAACTGATGCAAAAACCTCTTCTTCCCCGACATCTCCTTTGACAAGGAAGAAATAACCGTGTTGTTGGCCTTTCTAATCAAAGTCCTTATTGTCCCAGCAGTGTAAAAGTCATTTTCAGAGAAAGAGCAGGTCTGATTCCTGAGGGGAGGGGGGAGAATTAGCTTCTGTACAAAAGCCTTGAGATACCTACCAGCTCCAGCTCAATCGTTACTCCTAACTAACTACACCCTTGAGACACTTGCAAAAGGCTTGGTGCTATTCATCACTGCCACAAAGTAAAAACAAAGTCAGAAGACCCTGGAGACAAATGTGAGAAACTAACTACAAGATTTCTTTGAATCTTTTTATTATTACTTTCATTAAATCTTAGTTTTTGTTAAGAATTCTAAGATTAACATCAACAATAACACTTTGTAGATGTTACTAATTTACAGCTTTCCCGTGAAGAAAGGTAGCCTCAAAGCTGTTTTATAGGTAAGAGGCATAAGAAGTTTGCAGACTACGACAGAGCCCAACAGCAAATAACCAAAGAGCTTCTGGGTCCATCAAATCCTGCCTGCTCCACTAGAAAGGAACCACATCAGAATCAACTCCATGTTCTGCTTTTAGCAAGATCAACAAAATAACAACCGCCCAGAACGTTTTTTACAGGATCATTAGAAGGACAGCTCTTGCCTTTCTCCAGGTCCTTGTTTTTGTTTCCCGATGCATGGTTGAGAACTTGCAAGGAAAGGCTTAACAACAGCTAATTGTCAGACGCCACAGTAATTAGTGGCAACTTTCCAACGCATCCATCTCTGGCTGGTTTTCCGATAGCTGGCTCCTCCTCAATCCCCACATTAAAATGAAGGTACACAAGGTAGGCGGCAGATTCATTTACAAGTACCAAGGTCTTCCCAGGAGAGATGCCTAAGGAAAGAAATATCTTACCTAAACAAGGCATGGGTTGGGGTTTTTTCTTCCCATTTGCTATGGGACTGCTATCTTTATTAATAGATCTCACAATGATGTTAACCTATTCACTGACACGTATTATTAGATGTACAATGCATTTCTGGGAGTCAATGGGCTCCTGTACTGCATGTTATCTCTGGCCAGCGAATTACCTCTAAATGAGGAAGACAGGATCATACTGTCCTGTCTGCTGCCCGCCTGCTGGTTACACATCACAGCTTTGATGTTACTACTCCACTTATATCAAAGGTTTCCGGCCTATTTTATTTGCAGACCCGTACAAGTTTCCCTGCAGACACAAAGGCCTCCCAATAGCGAATTCAGGACTGCTTTGCTTAGACTTTATAGACCCCTTAGAAAGAGGCTCACACCATTGCTCTATATATTTAGGCTCTGCTCTCAACTCCGAGGCTCCCCACTTGTTTGGCAGCATTTCTTGTCACAAGCTCCAACACTTTCATGCCAACCTTTTCCAGGCGTCATCTGCATGTCAGCAGTACTCCACAGCATATACTCCACTCAACACCAACACAGTCCAGAACACATCACTTCCCACTAAGTGCCTACACAGAGCAGACCTGCAGTATAATTACTTCCTCATGCCCATAATAGAAACACTAAAAGACGTGTACAAATTTCATCCTGATGCACCCCTGCATTACATATGATGCGGAGGCATTTAATCAAGGGAGGAAAAGATAAAGAAATCTTTCCCACATTCAGTGACGTGCTTAATTCCATCACATGCAAATCTCGACTCAGAAGGTGGAGTATGTAAGGGATGGGGAAAAGAAAAGCTTACCTTCACATTTAAAATTGAGACGTGTTGATGGTTTTAATTGTACTGCCTTTATACAAGCAGAGGACCCAACTTCCAAATTAAGTTGCCAAACTTTAATTCATTATCTATTTGACTGGAGTTAGAAAGTACTCAACCTGTCGAGAAGTGTTCTTTAAGGAAGACAACACATGCAGAGAACAATTTATTTTCTGCTCCATGGCATTTTGGCTTTCAAATAAATATAATTCACTTCCAAATGAATTCATAGATGACCAATATATTGGCATAGATTTGAGATGACTACATAGCTCCACAACCCTTTCATGTCACACGGAAGGGCTAGCACAAAACAGTAAGAAAGCTCATCCTACAGAGTTAGATGTCAGAATATACACTTCAGCACAGCAACACTTGTACCAAAACACAACAGGATTGGAAACAAACCTCAGGCTACCTGTACTACCACTATCCCTAAGAAGAAAGTCAGATAAGAAGACACCTGCAAGTATTTTGGATCATAAATGAAAGCATTTTATGAAACAAGACAGATAAAAGGCTAACCAGCTGGAAACTGTACATTAAAAAGGAAATAGAAATGTTACTTGCGCAGTGGGAAATGTTATTAGCATTTTGTATTAGAAGAAACTTGAGAGGGTTTCTTACATTTGTGGGTTAATCCCATGTTCTGATACTACTCTCAGGCAGACATTTGCATTAGAAATGTGACACACTTTCTTAATGCACACTTTCTTAATTCATGGGCAAGAGGGAGGGCAGGGGACAGGCAGAGAAAACACACACCCCCAACTCCAGGCAATGAGATCCCAACCTTTTAAGAAACTGACTGTAAGGGCAGAAACTCTGAGACTCATTAAAACACGCACCTTAAAAAAACCCAAAACCTTTACATCCATTTGTGACCACAGATTATCTGTTGGTTTGAAGTTTTAGGATTCCCTCTCCCCCGCCAAACATAAAAGATTAATTTGCTGGATTTATGAGTCTCAATTTTCTGTATTTCACTTGATTTTATCAATGATTTTATCAGGTCACTTTGTAGTGGTGTTGGTTATGTCAACATAGCCCTGAGAAACTGATGTCCACTCACCACGAGTCAGCAGGGGCAGATGCCAGCAGAGGGAGCACAGCACACCTCCACACTTCTTATATGAAAGACTGGATATTGTAAACCTCCTCAGCAAATGCTAAATTAAAAAAAATAAATATACTGGAACTTGCTTTAAAATTGCAATAATCTTGTAGGGAATATACAGCATGTCAAGGCAGAAGCTACAAAATGTCCTTTCAAATACATTTGTGATAGATTAGTCAGTCTTCTAAACTGCTCTTGCTGGTAACAAACATCAATTAACTAATAGCAATGATTTCGCAAAAATGGGATTTCAATTTGCACTTCAAAACTGGCCCTGCAACTGCTACGTAATAACATCAATTTACCTGGTCGGCTAGCGCTCAAGGCTTCCTACACCCAGGCAATCCAGGGATTGATGAGCTGTAAACCATGAAGCTGTACATGCTTCTGTCTTTATCCTTCCTAACAAACCCCAAAACCTCAGATTGGCTTTGCACCTCTTCTTGGGGAACATCCACCAACATCATTTGCATCTGACAAACAGCCATCTAAGCTGCAGGAGCCAAACTCAACCACGACAAACCCCAGTAAACAGTACTTTCAAGTATTCTCCAAGAAGAAAACTACAGGCTCTCTACTTTTGAGGATATGTCTAAATTGCAACCACAGAGCTGCAAGCATACTCATGCTCGCTTTAGCCCAGCAAGCACTGCCTGTGTCAGCACAGGTTACACAAGACAACTGGAAGTCCCAGCTGTGTCCCTCAAATCCCATGTGAATGCTTCCCCTACTGCCTAGTCACATACTAGCAGAGATACAGTTATCTGTACCAAAATGGTGCATATCTAAATATGCTTACAAGTATTGTTTGCTTCCTTGTAAAAAGGCAAGTGAAATCCCCACTTATTTTGCCTGCTGGGTTGTTAAAACATAGGAATTCCAGTCTGGGTTAGGATTCGTTCGTTACAGTAACAGCAAAAATCCCACCCTGGGTTAAAACCCCAGAGTTAGGAACTGCTTCAAAATGGTCACAGTCTGTTCCTGCCCAAAAAGAGGTGTTTAGCACAGATCACAGGTAGAGAAGCGAGACAGCAAGCACTGCGAAGACCTATCTGCTGATGAGGAGATGGGATCCAATGATCAGGAGGTCCCTTCCAGTTCTGTATTTTTGTGGGGTTTCCAAAGCAGAAAAATTGCCTCTGGACTAGGAACCAAGCAAGTCACTTTTGACTGCTGTGATCTTGGCTTCAAACAACTAGCGTACGTGGTTAGCGGCATTTCCCACCCCAGTGAAATCATTCTTGTGGGCAGGGGGAGGAATGCCCTGGGAAAACAGGCAAGGTAACTGGGAGAGGTGATAGGAGTCAAACAGCAAGGAGAAAAATCAGGTAGCAGAGACGGAAAGGAAACAAGAACAAATACACACAGCCAGAAGGAGAGAGACAAACTCTAAAAATTAAGATGATGGTATCACAGCATTTCAAGACATAACAGTCATGGAAAGAAGACTCAAGATGGGCTCTGGCTCCACATATGCAAGCAAGCCCTAGGAATGCATCAACAACATTCAACTCCTTGGCTGAATAGTCCCAGAGATCCACGCTACAAATATTCAAGAGATGATGATGATGATCTTCCTCTCCCCATCTTAACAGCACAGAAACAGCCCTCTGATTTTGCTATGTATCATTGAGAAACAGTCTAAGTGAAGGCAATTCAACAATCATGTTTTTCTTGGTTTGTGTATTCGCTGCTTCTGCTCTGACTTGACAACTGCCAAAATCCATCCTCACATGCAAACAAACATGAGAGCTAACAGTCTCCACTTGAAAAATTAGAGAATTTCAGAAAACTATTTTGGACTTCCCTTCTGCAACAAGACAGCAAGAAGTTCAAGAACTGTCTGTATCACAGCTGAGCTGCCAGAAGAATTTGGCTGTACCATGCTCAAATAAAGACAGTCAACTACCCCAGCTCCTGAATCTCTTAACACTGAGCTGAACCGATGCAAACTCCCGTTTCTGGAATGAAAAACTGAAAAGAAGAGGCATCCCAAAGCCGTGAGTGAACACAGATAAAGCTGCTTGTAACAACTGGACTCTCCGATGGTACATGAAGTTAAGGGATTCCTCAGGGGGAGAACACTTCTCTCTCCCCATCAGCACATAATCAGACTGTGGTTCATTTCTGATGCTACTTCTGCATAGAAACTAGCTTAAGATTACTCATTACTTGATAAAACCCGACAACGTACAAAACACACCCCGTGTTCCAAGAACCTTACTATCTTAAATATAATAGATTTCTCCATGAAAACAGAAATATCTGTAAGATAATCACCTGCACATGACACTCATTTCAAGAAACAAAGTTCTTTAGTCTTCTTCATACAGATGTTAGACTCACAGCACAGAAACCCAGACATTTTAAAGCCAAGCTATCATATCAGGATATCAACACACACAATTTATCAGGCACACACAAAAGCAACAAGAGATCAGAAACTAGTCAATGAGACTCTCAATGGTTGAATTTTAACACACACAGCAACAGAAAGGTGTACCTAGAATGCTTCTCAGCACCTTTGTGAATCCTTAATACCATTTTAACCATTTCCAACTCCTCCAGGCTCCACATTGTTTGGTTTTGGACCAGCATAATGGGGTGTTAAGCAGCCAGCAGCAACGTATTAACCTCACACTGGTAAAATTTTTGATTGAGGAAAGACCCCTATGGTTTTGAACAAGAAGAGACCTCATGTGGGGAAAACAGCTGGGAAAAAAAAAGAAAAATAACATGAACCTCAACTTCAGCAAACAATTCACAGGAGCGCAATACGAGCATACCAGAAACGCTGAGAAGCCCAGAGACAACAGCCTTGTCGTTTCTGTCCTCACCACCTCGCAAGGCAAAACCCCAGCAAGAGCAACAGGGAGCAGGCACCGATCCGGTGGAACTCGCTGCCACAGGCAGCGGCGAACGCGAGGGCTTTGTCAAGTTTCCAAGATACGGGACAACCCTGCGAGACGGCAACAAGCGCGTTGGGGTCAGCGTTTTCGGTGACCGTCGAAGCCGGACCGGGTGCTAGGCCTCAAGCCCCCACGCCGAAACCTTCCTCAGAGTGGGAGGAACGGGACCGCACCGGCCATGGGGGACGCGACGTCCCCCCCCCCAAGCCCAGGAGATGTCGCAGGCAGCCAGGGGAGACGGGACGAGGGGGTCTGGGGGCCGCCTGCGCCCCGGCCCCTCACAGAGTTAGTTGAAAGAGGCGGGAGGGAGGGCAGGGGGCAGGCGGGAAGGCTGGAGCCTGTCAGCAGCGCCTGGGCGCCAGGTGCCGTCGCAACCCTCCCGCCATGAGGGACCCCAGCCTTGTAGGGACCCCCCCCGCAGCGTCCCTCACCCTGTGAGACCCCCCCCAATGTCCCTCGCCCTGTGAGGGTCCCCGCTCGCGGTGTCCCCAGCCCTGACGGGCACACCCCCCCCCCCACGGTGTCCCCAGCCCTGAGGGACCTTACCCCCCCCCCGGACTGTCCCTCAGGGACGCCCCAGCCGGGCCCGCCGCCGCCTCAGGGGTCTTGCTCCGGACTGAACCACTCCCGCCACTCACCCGGCCCCACGGGCTCGCCCGGGGGTGGTGGTAGGGGGGTGTGCTACCGCCGCGAGTCGCTCTTGCCCCCCACACCCCCACCCGAGTCCGTGGTACGGTCCGCCCTACCTCTTGGCGCCCTCACTTCACCCTCCTGGCGGAGCCGCGGTCCCGGCGCCCGCTGCGCCGCCCTCTGCGAGTGGCTGGGGGGGGAGCCATAGCCGCTGCCTTGTCTTCCCCCCTCCGTCCGTCCTCCCCTGCTCCCCCCCCCCCCCCGGTCCGGACACAGTTGGTTTGTTCCGAGAAGCCGGCCGGTCTTCTCCCCTAAACCGCTGGATCTCTCACGTCTTCGGCCATTTCCGACCGAGCCGGCGGAAGTTGCCGAAGTGGTGGCGGAACTTAACGGCCTTATCCGAAGGGTGGGCGGAGATAGCCGAACTGGCGGCGGAGATAGCCGAAGGGCTGAAGGGGCGGGGAACAAGAAACGCGGAGGCGGAGACTCTTGGCTCCGGAACCTGCCGAGAGTAGCCGAAGCTCCCCAGCTCTGCTCCGTCTCCAGCGCGGAGAGAAAAGACCCAAACCGGCACGGGCTCGCACAGTTACCACCCGCCCTCTCCCGGTTCTGAGGAGGAAGTAAGGCGGCAAATGGACGGCGAGCTCTGTCCCTTTAAATGGTGGAGGAGGCGGAGCAGCTGCTCTCCCCCCTCCCGGGAGCCCGCCCACCTGCCGCTGCGCATGCGCATTGCGCGGAGGGGCTTTTCCCGCCTAAAGGCAGGCACGTGCTCCGGCACCCCTCTCTCCCCTCCTCACTGAGGAGCCGCCGTCCTCTCAGTGCCCGACGCTGCCTCGTACGGGCTGCCGCGTCCCAGCAGCCCTGTCCTTCCTCAGCTGTCCCCCAGTACCCCTGCGAGGCTGGGGGTGCACCCACAGAGCTCAGTCATGCCTCAGCCCTGTGGGTCAAACCGCCAAGGTGACTGCAAGGTTGCCACTGATCCCCCACCCAGGCGTCCAGGTGACTCGCTGGCAAAAGGGATTATGAAAACAACTGTATTGTGGGAGGCTGATCTAAAGACATAAAGACACTGACTGCAGAGCCTGCTTACAGGTACTGAAATACCACTACGGATTGGAATTTGTTACAAAATTACATCAAGATGCAACTTGGTGGGTTTGCATTAACAGCACAAATTATCACTCATTCTGGACAAAGTACTTTTAAATACTAGCGTGGTGTTAAATGGCATTAGTGGGTAAATGTTGTTAAGTCACACCAGCTATGTAAAATTTAGGGCGACGAGTACTGAACATACCATGCAACAGATGGTGATTGAAGCGAAAGGGAAAAAAAAAAAAAGCAATGGGGAAATAAAGGGGAAAAAAAAAAAAAGGCGAGTGATGGTGCCAGCATCTTCTCACAACAAAGCCAAATCAAACAGATTCAGTACTCTGCTTCCTTGCTTTATGCACTTTAACTGTAATTTTGTGTTTCAGGGGCCCCATGAAAGGCATTCATATCTACAGGAATCAAATCTCACCCCAGAGCACAGAAACTGACAACTTTGGGGGGATTAGAGAATTTTCACAGGAAGAAATGGGGTTTCATCTCTGTAGGAGTGGAGAAGGTGGCAACTGTTGTGTGTGGCCACAAAGCTCCAGGAATCTCAGCTTTAATAAAACATGAGCACTTCAAAACTGCGAGAAACCACTTTTCCACCACTCTGCACTTTTTAACAGTCATTTACACATGTGTAAAGAATGCAAGGAGAAACTAACTTTTTTACTGAGATGAAAAAATAGCAGCAGTTAAGGCAGGGGGCACAGGGACTACCCTTTGATAAACAATACAAAATCCAATCTCACAAGCAGGGAATGTGCTATACTGAAGGGCAGGAATAGGTACTGCAGGTTCAAAAGCTCCAAGAAACAATACTTTGTATTTTTCAGGAAAAGTTAGACTATGATTACATTGCACAGTATAAAGACAAAATTAACGTCCAAATTATTGAACACACCCATGTTCTCCTAGCACACACATCTGTTCCCACTCCGCCACAGCTTGAGGTTTCGCTGTTCCACCCTGCTCTACCTGGAGCTCTGCATGAGAAAACGGGGAGACAATAAATTCCCTTCAGGATCTTGCTGAGGAAGAAACACAAATGGAGAATGTGCACGTCAGGACACAACTCGAGAACAATTCTCCCAAATCCCAAAAGAAAACAAGCTTTCAGGATCAGCAGCCAGTCTGGCAAGTCTTTATTTCACAATGCGCTATCAAGGCTATTACACATTATATTGACGAAGATATCTTCAGATTTAATCCCCTTCTCTGTGTACTTACCCTTCTTATTCTAATGTAATAGGAGATCAGTATTAAAGAGGAGTTTTCAGTTTCCACCAAGCCAAAAATGCACTGCTCAACTGCAATATCCCAACAGAACAATTACCATGTTCAAATATCCTCATTGTCCACCCTTTCTGCTATCTGGGCTTCTGTTTTCTCTTACAGAGTATCCAAGAACACACGTAAAATTTTCACGCCAGAAGTGGATCCTGGTGGGCGGAGCCTATAACGTATGATGATCAATAGTTTAAACAAGAAAATACATTGCACAGAAAGTTGCCTGACTCCTTTCCTAGCAAGGAGAAGCCTTATACTCCTACCAGCTTCTCAGCCTGGTTTCCCAAAGGAACAAGCCTTAATGCAGAGCATTGACTGACTGCACAGTGCCAGTCCTGTTGTTAAAGACTTCGAAAGTCCTTGGTGACTTTTAGTTGAATCTGACAGAGGGGCAGAGGTCTAAAAATACTAGATCCTGCTATATGAAAGCACGCAGGTGCAATGCAAAGACACCCGAAATGCAGTTGCATTTCAGATCTTGTCCCTTCTGTTTGACCTGCTCACCAACCAAGCAGCCAGCTTGTGTGTGGCTCCCAGCCAGATATCCAAGTGGTGTATTTCCAACAAGCAGCCTCAACAGTGATGGGAGGTTTGAGATTCAGGGGGTGCCGGGGGCTGCCAGGGAAGTAGCAATAAGGAGGGATCTGGGGATTTACAGTAAGGACAAGAAGGAGGGAGGTTTGGGGGTGGTGAGAAAGGGAAATGGGGTGAGGGCCTGTGATTGGCACACACCCTAGGAGACAGAAGAAATGGTGGCAGTCAGAGGCTATAAGGAAAAGACAAAATCTAAGAAAAACTGGCTTCATGAATCCCACTGCTCACAGAACAACTTATTTGACACCTATGTATGATTTCATGCTTGGAACCTCCTTTATATTACCTTTTAAGTAACTCTACAGTTGGCAGCTGCAACTGAACACAGTGAATGCCATCACACCTTTGTGTCCTCGTTTTCTCTACTTGAAATGGTCCCCACTTTACCTCTTTTCCTAACCCACACCAAATTCCCTCTTCCTCATCCCACTTAACTCGTAAGCATCCATTTCTCGCATCCAACATACTGGTGTCTCCAATCTGCTATAAATTACATCGAGTCATTTCAAGCAGGTATGAAGGAGTTTCAGAGCCAGCTAATGCACGTTTCCATGGCACGCTTCCATGGCCTGAAATAAACCTCAGAAAAACATCCATCACTCCTCAAGGGAACAACAATCTAAGGGGAGGACCCTGAACTTTCATGTTTTCTCTGCTGCAGTCCTTTTGGTAAATCTTTTTTAACCTCTTTCTCCTCCCTTCCACAGGAGACAGTACCAAGGCTGGACCATCTGCGGATTTTACAAGTTTCATGGAATGTTTTTAGACCACAATCCTAACCTCAGACACTGCTATCAGATTTCATAGGATTCAGTCACTTTTTAGCCCCAGGGTGCTGTAGGTGCTAAATAGATAATATACATCTCTCAGCTACTATGGAACGACTACACAGGAAAGCTCAATTTTTAATCCTGCTGAGACTCTGACTGCTTTCGGCCATCAGGTATCCCATGGCATGCTTCACAAGAGGAAATGTTAATCTGGAATGCTGGCCAAATTCCAGTTTAGGTAATTACATTCTGACAATTTACATTCTCCCTGCAGTTTTAAATGGATATGGATTTTTTTTTTCTCCTTACTTTATGTCATAAAAGCAGTGGCCTGGTCCTGCTCCTGCTGTTAGAGCAGCTGCCAGGCTTTGCAGCATAAGTAGCTGCGTTTCAGTGGTAGGTGAAGGCATCTCGATACGTTTAAATAAAGCACTTTGAAGACCCCATGGGCACAAGAAGTATTGTAACAATACACCCTACTGCTGGCCATAAAGCATAGCAAGGGCTAGAGCGCGAAGTTAAACACTCAGTGGCAGTATCTATGTTGGGAATGGAAAAGTTAGCCTAAAAACGGACACACCGACATACAGACTTTTCCCTCCCAAATGCTGATCCTGATTTGGACCCAGTGCAGCCCCAGCTGGGATCCAAAGAGCAAATACAATGAACTGTCAGCATCCTGCACAGGGGAACCAGATCCTGACGGCAGGAGAAAGGAAGTTTATAAAAGCAGTGAAAGCTTTTGGCAAGATGCTGGGATGCTGGAGGACAGTGCTTGGTAGTAAAATGGGGTGAGGAAAAAAATGCCAGTTCCCTTGTTAATGGAGGAACAGTTAGTGTTTCTTATTTTACCTAGCTATTTGAAAGAAAAATCATGAGGCAAGAAACGGGGTGGAAGGTTTTGTTTAAGGTGGAATATTATGGATCACACTTGGAGTATGTTGAGTTGCACTGCCAGACATTTGATTAAGAATAAGCATTCTAGATAAATTAATTAAATGACTGTATTCTGCTTTGTTTATAAAACCATACGTAACCACACTATGTTATTTTCTTCACAAGAACCACAATGCCTAAAAGGGTAATTTTCATAGTTCAGCAACAAAGAAATAAGTTAAGAGAGATTAGGACAGTGGTTACAAATAAACCGTGAGAGACCAGATGGCTCGAAGGATGGGTAGAGAGACATTTAGCTTTCCCTCCTCCCCCAATATCTCCCAGATCATTAGCAACTGAAGGCTGTTACTAGCACTGGGTGAATATTTTTCACAAGTAGTTTGTTGACCAGAATGTGGGTTTCCCCATCCCCAAAACTACCAGCAAACCAATTTCAGTATGACAAGTCACTCCAGGCTTTGGTGGAGCTAGACACAGTGTGAGCGGGTGAAGGTAGAGCGGGTTTTCTTCCCTTTGTGTCTATAAAAGCTCACGGCATTTCTACAGCAATTCTGTGAATCTAGCCCTCACTTCCTTTGCATTTTTATAGTTACCTAAAAAATTAAACGCTTTGAGTCATGCAGAGTCATTTTGTGTGTGTATATCAAGCCTAACCAGGTACATTAACAGCAAGCTGTTACCACCAGCAGCCTTCACGATGGTGGTACCCCAAGAACAGAGAGATGTTGCACACAAGCCACTACATGAGTGGCTTCCTGGCAAAGGAGCTACATAACCAACAGAGCTACTTTCTTAATCCTACAGAGTGTCTTTGCTCTCCCATCCTCACCTGGGCCCTTGCAGGATGTACAATAGAGAGAGTGAATGTGTCTGTACGTGCTATTTTTGCTTCTCTTTTTAGCTAGACTTAGCTCTATCATTCTAAAAAAAAAAAAAAAAAAAGATGAGTCACCCAGCATCAAAAAAATTATCTTAAACATTTCTATATAAAATGTATCTACAGAAATAATAAAAAACCTCCCATTAAGAGACTTCCATATTGCAATACTCCTGGAAATTTCAGTGACTATTAAGAAAGACGCGATCCAAAGCAGGAAGCAGCAACCCAGCCTGGTGACAGCCAAGCAAAACTCCAAGTGGATCTTGGTGATGACTGAGTAATGGCACAAAATACCAGCGCTGCCTCTTTGCTTAAGACTCCTTCCCCTTTCAAGACCTGCTACACTAAGGAATCAGTTGCATTTCTGCAAAATTCCCTTGAATTCCTTGAATATTACAACTAACCATGCATCCCCTTCATCTCAAAGCAGATGCTTTGAGGTTTTCCAGAGATACCCAAGAAAGAAGACACATCCAAATACCTAGACTACCCCCAAACTCCACCCTGGAACAGATGGCGAGGTTATAAATACAGAAGCATCTGGTAACCACTGGTATGAAAAAAGCTGGCAAGCAACAGCTTATTCTGTTCCATGAAATTCCATAATTTGAACTATATTTAAACAGGAGTTAAAAAGAAACAATCGTTTCATTTGTATATAACATAATCCCAAAACACCTATATATTATAACTGCAGCATAGCTTGGGCATTACACTCTTGTCTACCAAAAGCACTTTTTCTAATTAAGCATTCAGCACTGTCTAAACTTAAAGTCACTGCAAAACAAGCAGTTCAGTAAAGTACAAAAGCATCATTTTAAGCGTGTGCTTTGTTGCACCAGGCTACCAGACTCGAGGCTGCGAGTTTCCAGCACTTCAGCTCACCCTTGAGTCAACGCAATTTGAGGGGCCTTGACAACCTGCCAGATTGCCGGGAGTGCTCAAAAAGACAGAAGACTCAGGGAACGCAGACTCCGCTCACAGAGACCAATGTGCTTAAGCCAGCTGTTTCATTTGTTGCCGGGTTCAGTTACCACACTGTAAACTGGGGATAATGCTTCCTACATGACTGTCAGAAAAACAACCTGTTAGAAATTATAGTCATCATATAGTAAAGAAGGCTGCTAAACACGTACACAGGCAGTTAAGAAAAAAAAAACCACCCTCAAAGTCCCAAACCAAAGTCAGACCTGAGCATGCACACTACCCACAGTAACCCCAAATCCACTTCCAAAACTCTATTTAAATAACCTTTTGGGACACTGCTCCATGGTTCTTTCTGTGAACTGAGTGAATCATCTGTGTTTGCTAGAAATCCAAAGTGATAGCATGCATAAAACGATCATTCTGGATTAAAGTCACTTTGGGAAAAGACTGTAAAAGGCTGTCTGCTGGGATTGTGTTAGAGGTCCGCTGGAGACCCCACCGTTGGATTTGGATGTGTGCAGAGAGCTTTTAAAAATGACAAGAGAGAGAAAGAAATACTCCTAGGAATTGGCTGATAAGGGAGTCTTAAATTCCAGAATAGAACAAAGAACAAATACTAACAGCAGGGCCCTGTATGTCTGGGATGTAATAGCCGACCGACTTCTTTACAAAATAGGCACTGAGCAAACGAGAGGTGATTCTGCTGTAGACTTTCAGCAAATAGTGAGGATGTTGTAATAAAAGCTGCTTGTGATCACTCAATTCGAGCCTATTTTCCACAAAATGGTTCAGTTTAAGCAAAATAAAAGCAGGTCTGCAAGGTTTTCAATTTCAAAAAGAAATGTTGAGGTAATTAAGGGAACTAATTTGTGAAGCTGAAGGGCTGAATGGCTGAAAGGCTCCAATGAGAAGGTCTTGAAACCAAAGAAGAAAAACCATCTGCCATTTGCATCCTGAATAGAGGAGGCAAATAAGAAGCACACATAGGGAAGCAATGGGAACATGCTGGAGATTGGAGATAGCCACGGCCAAGCCCCCAGACTGAATACAGATGCCATCTTTCCATTGAGTAACACACAGAGCGTAGAACACAGGGGCGAAGGCAGGCTGGGCTATGAGAAAGCCTGCCTGCAACTTCTCCAGCCAGGGGAAAGTCAACTGCACTGCTCAGTGTGCTCTGTTCCAGGCTGCCGAAAGGTCAAGTCTGCTAGCAAGGACTTCTAACAGGTCTACACAATCCCTCAACTCAAATTCAGGAATCTTCCTAATAGAAGCTTAGAAGTCCTGGAATGAACCTCCTCGTCCCACAGCCTGTGTTTGAAAGTGCTGGTGTGCGTGTCTGATGTCCTCATGTAACCACACGGCATCCCACCAATACCACCCTACCTCAACCTGCAGCTCTCCCAAATGGCCGAGACCTCTACGCAGAATATCTCTGCTTAAGGAAGGAGGGCTGGAGATGGCAGTGCTCGGGGAAGCCACAGCTATCAACTGCAGACAAGACTTGAGAACAGAGTCTGAATCAAAACATAAAAGGCATGGAAATACAGAGTGTGAAGTGCACCGTGAGATCACAGTTACATTGTGCTAAAATAGCTTGGCACCCATCTTAGATAAAATAACCAGTTTCTTTTGACAAAAAGGCACTCAGTCTTATTTATTGGGATTTTAGCAAAGCGACAAGAAAACTGGGGACTATTAGTAAAGGGGGAAAATGGGGATCGATAAAGAGAACGGTGAGATCAATAATAAACCCTAGCATGCATTAAGTGCTGCAGGTTTTTTAAATCCATCATTACAAAATTAAATAATAATAAATAATTGTGATCATTTTGAGCACAGTCTATGTCAAGGCCTAACTTTACTATAATGTACCAAAATGATTTAAATTAAAAAAAAACAACAACATATCCAAGCAGTACAGGCTTGCTGCCAAAATCAGCCACTAAAATAGGGAAACGGTTGCCAGCTGCTGCTTTTTCCCAGTGCAGAAAGGATACTTCCTTCTTTCCGCAGTTCACTCAATTCAGTTATTAGTGCATTAGAAACAGAGGAACGAACTCCAAGCTGAATCATGAAAACATTTCTTAAAATGAAAACCACCTATGTTTTTTCTCATACCTGCAGGATTCTTAAGTGTATTTGCAAAAGCACAGGACCGGAAATCCTGAGTCTGATCCCTTAATACTGAAGTCAACCACATTGCATAATCCCATTAATACATTTATCAGGCTCCATCTTCACAGTAATCAGGTTTTTAGCCCCTGTTACACAATTCCCATTAGAAGGCTATTCAAGAACCTCCCTTGGTTTGAAGCCATTCTGCTCATTTCCAGCCTAAACTTATTCAGAGCCATTTGTTCTTGTGCCAGAATTGTCATTTAACTTAAATAACTCTTCTCCCTCTCTGGTATTTATGCCAGTGTATTTATAGAAAAGGAATATAATTTTTCTCTGCCTTTTTTTGTCACTGGCTTACCGTCCAGGCTCCTTTAATCGTTTTGTGAACCAGCTTCTCTGTTCTCCAGATCATTTCTAGCAGACACCCTCCCCTGCACCTTTTACAGTTGAAATCAATCTTTCCCCTACATAGACAAGGAACGCATAGTGCATTTTAAACAATGCCTCACTAAAACCTGTTGCAGTGGCATTCACATTTCCTTGTCGCTAGTGGAAATAACTTGGTTGACAAATGTGATCCCAGTACGTATCTTTGTCATTGGGACATCAGAATTATCCTATGATTGATTAATACATTCCAATTCCAATATAGGAAACCCAGCTTTCTACCAGCGCTTGCATTACAAGAGCTTCCATTTGCTTACAGACAAATAGTCCTAAAGTAATTCATTCTTCTGATGGGATGTCCTATTTTTCCTCTTTTGATGACATCTCCAAATCCCACTAATTTCTGCTACATCATTAGTCAATACATTGATTAACACTGGTCTTGAGACCAGTCCTTGAGGAACACTATTGCTAACTTGCCTGCCAATCCTTTTTCAACCATCCTACCTTTTCTTCTGTGACTACACGACTTATTGATGCAAAACAGAGAGCAAAATACTTCAATTCTGATTGATGTAAACTGTCTTGCTTTACATTTAGTGTCTTTTTTTTTTTTTTAACAAAAGGCTGACTTTTGCTGGTGGAGAACAACAAAGGCATCTTTCTCTGTAAATCGGGCCTTTGGCTAAACTGGAAAGCTGTCCTGTTTTTACAGTTGGGCATTTGTAAAAATTAATAAGCTATGCAAGTCAACACATTTTATGTTCAAAATGGTAAACAAAGTTTCTTAATTACTAGTCTGACTTTTTAATTGTACTTAGGATTTATGTCACAAATTTAAAAAACAATTAGAATGCAGGAAAATGGCATGTAAAACTTGTAGTTAAATAAAATTAAGCTAAATGTGCTGAATACATAGTTTAAATTAAAACAAACTGTTTTATTGTACAAAGGAATTCTGCAGCCTATAAATAGAACCAATTTCTATCTATTCAGCATGTCTTCAGGTTTTCAGAACTTGAAACAAAATTAATTTCTATTCTCATGCAAAGGAAGAGCTGATGCTCAAGAAAGATGAGTGTGGCAAAAACTACTTCATTAAACATTTTCTTTTAACCCAGATCACTTCTGCAGTTCAGTTGCCCATGCAGCCATGCCTGTGTTGTTAGCAAAGCCTTTTGTCAGCAGGATGAAGGAAGAGCAACATCAGCGAGCAACGGTGGGAAGGGGGGAGCAAGACTGCTTCTGCTAATTGTAGTCCTGCCTAAAATGGTTGTGAAAGTATATTCACGGCTGTAGTTTTGGGGCAGATTGAGCTGATGAAGGCTGCACTCATTGCAGTCCTGTGCACTTCGATGGGCAGTTGCATTTGCAGTGTCTATGTTGGCACTCGTGATGGCAAGATTGCAGAGCAAGACAGCTCAATGAGCTAATCAAAAACTAAGTCTGCCAAAGAAAGTGATTTCTATTCTGTTTTTTCCTAAATGTGAACTGATGCATTCTGTGATGGGTGACGGGTATGCAAACGCTGGCTTCTTTAATTTGGTTATTACTCATAGATCTCCGTAACAGCAGACTGACTTTGACAACAACCAAGTCAGGAAGACTGTGGTTCTCAGCAGAGATGGGTGCAAGCTGCTTGGTACTATCGGAAGAGGGGACCGTGCACTCACACAACCCCAAGCACACACACTGTCCTCCTCCCATCCCTTGTCTCCCTCCCTATAAATTCATGCCTACACGCACAAACTCTGCAGAAACACACAGGCTGACACCACCACATCAGTTTGAAATGTCATCAGCTACAGAACCAGGCAATGAAGCTTTTTATGGTGCAAGTGCAGAAAAGCAGAGGTCAGTGAGAGGGGCAAACCGGAGAATAACATGGCAATCACTCCAGTTGGTGTGGGGAGGGATTTGATCTAGTGCAATGCATATGGATCAGGAATTGTTGTCCCAGGAATCGTTACCTCAATCTGAGCCTTAGAAAGTTGCTTCAGCTTCCTTATCAGTAGAGGAACTAATGACATTCTCCAAGTCTTCTTCATTCACCAGTCCTGAAGTTCTTTGAGATCATCCAACAGATGGCAATACTTGTGTTTAATCAATACTACTACTGGCTCCCAAGAGAGCAAGAACAAACAATAATTTGCCCTTCCAATTACAACAATGTTCCACTAAAATCACTATGTATGTCGAGTTTTAAATTCAATCAAATTTAAAGATTAAGAAAAATCCTCCCTTTCTCCCACCAGTGACAGAACAATACTACCCTTTGCCATTTTTTTTTTTTGTAATTAAAAAATAGGTTGAACTTTAGGACTGTTATTGCGCTTGAAGCAGTAGAAGAAGCTGAATAAAGTGCATCATAAAAAGATGCCACTGGGATCAGTTAAAGCTAACAAAATTGAAAACATTTAGAAGGAACTAAGCCAAAAACACAGAACCAGATCTAAACTTGGCGTATGCTGTGGCACGAGGCCAGTGGAAGGAGAACTTGCTAGAGGAGTAACGAGAGGGAGGGCTCCCTACTGCAGCCCACAGATCAGGTATGATGGGCCAGATAATCAAGTGTCATCAGCTGGTGCAGCTGGGATGAGATCAATGAAGCAATGCCTATTTCAACTTGCTGAGGCTCCGTCCTGGCGTATCTAAACTCAGCTGTAAAAAATTCTCATCATATTAAGCCATGCCATTAATAAACATTGAGCTGTTATACACCACTTGCCATCTTCAAAGAGCTTTAAACCAGTGACTAATCCTCACAACCACCTCCGTAGGTGCAGGAACTGTTTATAAAGATGGGAACAAAGGCAAAATGGTAAAGTTGTTGGCCACAGCTCCTAAAAAGCAATTTTTAAAACCAGCTGAGCACAAGGCAGAAATTCAGGGCTGGCAGTCACATAGCCCCTTCATTAGCCAGAATTTCCCTTGTGTTTCTTTGACAGCAGGAGACATCTACAACCTAAAATATTTGCCCCCAAACCTGAAACCTTACATATAAAGTTACTTCTCAAGTGGGTGTAAGACTGATTTTGTATCTTCTCTGCACAGGCAGGGATCAGCAGAGCAGCAGAGGAAGTAAAATGGGTGAAGTGATGGTACGATGGGGATCAACAGGCAGTTTTAGCCACTAACTTGCATTTCAGCTGATGTGGTTTAACCAAGAAAAAAAACAAAGCAGGTAAGCCTCCTCACTAGAAGGTCAGTAAATCACAATTCCTAGATTCTCTTCTCCATCTCAGTTTTTCCTCCAGAAAATAAAATTACCTTAACATTTACAAGAAGGCTATGAAACAAATTCAGGTTTATAACAAATTCTTGGAGGAAAGATGATACGGATGTACAGAGCATCTCCATTACTAATGCTGCATTCAGCAAAGATCTCCAGAGGAGACTAGAACTGAAAAAATATTTTAACAAAATGCCAGAAACAAGAATAAGTCACTAAGGGGAGAATAAACCCAACACACTTGTGTTTCTAAGCACCTCAATAACGTTACCAATAAACCCAGATGCATCCTTTCCACAAATGCAGCAGCGACAATTGACTCAAATGGATGACACTTCTGTAATGCGCCTATTTGACTCTCAAGCTGAAGCAGATAAAAATTCAAAGATTGGACTTCCTTGGTATTTGTATGTTAATATACACAGCTTTAGGGAAATTGTTGCGACTCAACCTACAATTCATTCTGTGCAGTCAGTGACATTCAAGTACCTACCAGCAATTTTCATACCACTTGCAGTATATCTTACAGGCTGTCATCAATCTGATGCATTATCTTTTTTGAAAAAAGTCTGTCATGAGTGCCAGGCAGGCTTCCCCTTGGTTCAGATAGGCAGGAGTGGAGCTGACTCATCCTCTTTTTTTTCCCTCTCATCCTGATTTGTATTGTCTCCTTTTCAATTTAGTTTTCCCATTTTACACAACGAGAAAGGGTCTCGCTACATATATGTACAATGTGTGTGTGTGTGCAAGGCACGGCAAGAGAAAGAATGTGTTTTTAATCTCTATCTGTTCCTCTTGCTAACAGTTCCTTTTGCTTCATCTCCTTGGAGGTATTTTACTATCAAAATCAAATGAATTCTCCTTTTCTCTTGCTTTTGTTGAAAGAAAACAATAGGACTTGTGAGAAACCCAGCTAGGAGAAAACATTCATGATCTGGAGTCCTTGGGCCTGCTGAAGTCTTCTGCTGTATTTCTACAGAAAGCAGGCAAGCAGCTATACCTCCCCCTGAGCTGAAGGTTTCCCCGGCACCAGCCATTTTCTACTAGGGCCAGCTTTGCCCAAACCACCACCGCATTTAAACTGAGAAGACATTTTACTGCAAATAGAAACTGCCATCCATGGGCCTGGGGTCTACCAGGGCAACAAAGGGGCCACACTCTGGCTCCAGTTGATGGATCTCATCACTGAAACAGCTGGAAGATCTCTCCCTCATGGGGACTGTCTAGTATCCACTCACACAAGCTGGAGCTGCACCTCTCCCTGAGGCTCAGTAAGTACCTGGGCTATCCCTCCTGCCTGACTGCCTGTTTTTCATGAACTTATGCAACCTTAATTACCCTTGCAGACCTGTATCTCTTTGTCAGGCTTGACTGAAACAGGCTGACAGGTTCAGAAGTTATTGGGGTGGCGCAAACATACATACATATAGTGTGATAAGAAACCTGGATGAGACTGAGTCTCATTTTGTAAGAAAGCAACACGGATGTTGATGGTAAGGGCAAAACAAGGGAGCCTCATCATGGATCCAAGCAGAGATCCCAAGCAGTGAGCTATCAACAGTGAAGCAACCTAAAGATTTAGGTGTAGCCACCCAGAAAAATCAGTATTTGGATGTACTCAGGAATAGGCAAATGTTTAAAACACCACATTCAGAAAGAAACCTCTAGCCCAGCTTTTTTCTTCAAGACTAAGGGCTGCATCAGCCAGCACTAGAATGACACTGTCAAGGTCTCAGGGCAGCTGATGCCAGACAGGACAACTCAGCAGAATCAGAGGTTGCACGAAGCTCCCAAACTGCTTCACCAATGAGTCTGGGTTCGGACCACAGAAACACGGGAAGAACAGAGCTGAGATGGACCTGAAAAAGCCTATCCCCTTACTCCAGGTTGCATGGTTTTACTTAAGTCATTTTTTTGCAGATGTCCACCCAAGGTTCTCCAGGATCTCTTCAAACTATGGTTAAGTTAGGCTCAGGTCAGTCACAAACCATGTAGAGGAAAAGCTCTAACTCATTAATCCCTTTAACTGTGTAAGCCCTCTCTTTTCACCACCACTGTGATTATGTTTTCCTTTTAAGAAGGCTTAGAAAAGTGATGAGAGATGTACCACTTGAAGGCTTGCTTTGGCATCAAGATGCAGGAAGCCCTGCAGTCATGAGATTGCCGTGCAGTTTTCATAGTCACAAGGTTGACCTGGACAGAGCACAGAAACCAGCATTCCTACTTCAAGCTCATGCCAAGATGCAAGGATTTGAGATTTACATAAATTCAACAGCAAACACAGCCTATACTCAGGTAACAACCTACTTTGCACTCAAAAATTATAATTAATGTTATGTATTCCTCATTAACAGTCACAGGGTGAGAACTTGTATTTGTGCATGCGATGGTTGCTTGTAAAAAGCTACCAGACAGCGTCCCTACCTTCCTCTCCCACAATTGGCATGGCTCAATGCATGGTGCAAGTCTTCCCATGCACAAAGCATGCAGATACGACATGAAAAACCAGGGCCACTAACGGCAGTGCATCGCCCGTCCAGGCTCTCCTCCTGATGGGCCTTCAAGGCAACATGAAACACAACAGAGCAACAAGAAAAAAAGTCCTCAGGTGGCCAAAGATTCATTACAACAGGCAGAATCATTCCCTTCATCCCCTCTGCAGCCCCCACTTAATTGAGTAGCCTGGTAAATTGATGAATCACAGTTAAATGATCTCACTGTGATGCCTCTTGCTGATGAATGAAGAATACCCTGCCAGAGTCTCCTGATTTCAGGTGATGGATTTGAGCCAGGCTACAACACAATTCCTTGTGACTGACAAGTTCAGCTATTTTCACTCTTAATCTTGATATTATTTGATTGAATAAATCCAAGGTCATATTCTCCTAGGTGGATATGGTTGTTCAAAATACCACCAGCCCTGCAATTACTTTTAACTGCATCAAAAAAAAGGTGAAGAATATTCATGGAAGAGCTGGTAAGATCACAGCTTTGTTGCTGGGAAATACCTACACCCAAAACACACCTTTGCTGGAGCATGAACCAGCAACTGTGAAGTTACATTTGTCATCTCATGGCCCAAAGATCTTATCACCCCACCCTCAAACCTCAGGGACACGGACCCCTGGGGACTAACATTTCTCATGTTCGGTCACAGTCGAGAAGAATTTTCTTTATTGTGTTAGAAGTTTGATAGGAGACAGCTTGGCTGAATAGGAGTGATTTGAAGACGTGGGAAGCAGGGAAAGGATCACTATTCATTTACATCGTTTTCTTACAGCACATAGAAGCACTTTATAATAGGGGGGCACCTTAAAACCCCCACACTTGAGCCTTAGTAAACACTTTTGGGATGCAACCTGATTTTCCTCCCTATTTTCTTCTCCTTCAAAAAGCACAAATAGGAGCAAAAACTTCTCCAACTTGGCTGCACAGAACTTTCACACAGATCTCTGCACAGCATCAGCTGTATCGAAAGATGTTGTGTCATGCGTGAAATATTCCAGCACTTTATTGTGCAAGCTCCTAATTATTAATGTCTAGGCTCCATATTTCTGCAGCAAGATTTATTATGTAGCTTAGGGTGGTGGATTTGAACTAGTTTTCCCTCAAATCTACAGATGGGGAACCACAGAAATGTTTTTTATCCCCTCAACTTCTGTAGTCTCTGGTGCAGAAAAACCCCAAGGAACAAACAAGCGCCTCAAAAGAGGAATCTGGGTGAAAATTGTCCTTCTCTGCCTCCACCACTACCACAGTGGCATAACTGTCTTTTAAACAACTCCACACTGTCCCTTGGGGACAATACAGCCAGATCTTTGCAAAATTTCACTGTTGTATCTGGTTTTAGGGGATATAAACCCCACCATTGCAAGTCTCCTTCCCTCCCACTGAGGCCTCCCAGACCAGGTCCAGAAGCGGGACTGCAGAAGGAACAGGACACAGATGGTCCCCTGGGATCAGGAGAAAGGCAGCAGCTGATGCAAAAGCCATCGGCCGCGCGTAACTCTTGGGGAGGGAGCCAGAAGCTGCCCCCATCGAACAATAGAAGGAAACGCTGTCACTGAGCTGGCTGTGGTCTGTGCCTTCAAAACCAGTAGCTGGGGATGGAAAAGTCTTGCAAGGGAGAAGCAGAAAACTTCTGGGGGTAAAGGGTTTCACTTCTGCATATAATTTTCACAGCAAACTGAAAGGGAAGAATTTTAAGCCTGGAAATTAAGCTGATTTTGGAGGTAAACACATGGTTGGAAAGTCAAATGAAGCTAATCCCCCCTTCCTCCCCAAGAATATGATACATTGGAAAAGCCTGTAGAGGAAGCAACCAGTACCCAGACTAGTGGCACACGCTGCTCTTACTGGTCTAACAGGGGTTAACACAAATGGCTTGTGCTCCAGAAACAGTCGTATTTATATATTAATCTATATGTATATGTACATATAGACATGCTGGATCACTTTTTCTGCAACTATAAAATAAACCCCCATCTTTTGGCTCCAGGATGTAGGATTTAAAAAAAAAAAAAAAATTAATCTACACGTGCTATTGCAAGAGTTGCAATAAAATAAGCACCGCCGGTGCCAGTGAGTTATAGGTGCTCGCAACAGGCGGGATAATGGGATTTCACCGTGTTTTGTTTCCTCCGAGGTAACTGCACTCTTATCAGGAGATGCAGGATATGAGGCCCTGACACTTCTCTGCTCTGATTCATACACGAGAATAAAGCAGACATTTGATGGCATCTGCACTGCTGACTCAATCACGTATCTTTGGTGCTGATCTTGTTGGTGCCAGGGAAAAAGGATCTGGCGGGGAGAGTGCTCTTCTTGCCTGCATGCAGCAGGCAATGTGGCCACGGCTTTGCTGTTTTGCCTCAGGGCCTCACTGGTAAAAATAGGTAAACAAAATAAATGGATTCCTGCCTCCATCCCACATCCACCAAGGCAAGGTTTTCAGCTGGTTTTCTCCACCCAAACTTGGCAAAGCAACTTAAAAAAAAAGAAATCCCAACTGCTTCGCTTTTGGAATATATTTGAAATGAACAGAAAGTAAACCTTGCCCCCTCTTCTCCCTGCTCTTTACTCCCAGCCAGCCTCAGAAAAAGGTGGAAGACAAACATTTTCTTGTTGAGGCTCATTCTACCTCCAAGTGGTTGTTTCCAAAGTCTGGATTTTTTTTTTTTTTTTTTTTTTTTAAGTTTAAGCTCTGGCATGTCTAATTTTCTTCCTTTTGGGGAATAAACAAGAAGAGCAGCAGCCCAGCAGGTAATGCAACAGATTCTCCTCCAACTCTAAAAGTACACAGGAGACCAAGGAGGTGACGAAGAAGATAAATTAACACCTTAGTGGATGCTAATCACACGTGGAAGAGGGACTTTCCAGCAGGCGGGCAGTTTTTGCCTCGTCTCGTGCTCTGGCAGCCCTTGGAGAATGTTCACAGCCCCACATGCCAGACCCACGCACAGGATTGCTGCTCACATTCTCTTCCTGCCATGCCTTCACCACCGACAGCTGCGATGGATATAGCTCCTCAGCCTCCTCCCTGCTGTGGTCACAGAGTGAGAGGGGCTGTGACACTTTCTCCACTTGAAAGTGGGCAATTTAGCAAGAAAAAAAACCTGCAGTTGCATGTGGGGGTCTTCATCCCCGTGGCATGACCCAGGTTGAGTTATCTCATGCTGAGCAAGGAAAATACTGGAGAGGACTGGCTATGCCTCGTGTCCCTCTTGATATTTTATTCATCGAGGGTGCAAACAGGACCACAGTGAGGGTCAGACTAAAGGTTCTCTCCTCTGCTGTCCTTCCTCCGGTGGAGACACTGTGCAAGAGCAAGAGCTTCCCCCCTTGCACATCGTCCCAACCTGGCTTGCTTGAGCCCACGCAACTGACATACACAATGTCCACGCTAGCTGTGGAGACCTTTGGGATGAGCCAGGAGGAGAGCATCTCCACAGGCTGGTGAGGCAGTCGAGGCCATGCCAAGTCCCAACTCCCGCCCTCCCACCTGGCTTGCAGCAACAGCCCCACCAAAACCAAGACCCGAAGGAGCCAGAAGATTTACAGCAAACAAGAACAGGCCTGGGGTTGACGGCCTCAACACCCGGTGCCAGGGCTAGGCCTCCTTTCCAGGGAAGTCGTGTCTCATCAAGCGCAAGCCTTGACTGAACGCTCTCCCAGGCTGAGGCATGCCAAAAGGCTCTTCCCGGCGCAGCTTGGCCGGTGAGTAATAACGCATAAGCTCACCTCTTCCCTCCATCGCGGCATTTCTGCCAGCGCCTGTGCATCTTGCACAAAGGCCATTGGGTTCCCTTCCCTCTGAGACCCCACCGCTCTACCAAACATGGTCAAAATTGATTCAAAGAGTCATCGGGGATGCACAACAAACAGCATCTTGTTATGCCTCCTGGTTTTTGGGAGCTACCTCCAACTACAGCCGCCACTGACATCACTGGGTGTGCACAGACCTTCAGGTGTACCAAGCAGCAAACTCTGCCCGCGCCTGCCAATGATGCCCGTTGCATTCACCTTCAGAGCTCGATACTTGCTGAATTTTCCCCGTTCCAGTTCATCTCTACTGTTTTATTAATCACATAGAGAAATTCAGGGTAGGGCGGCTTTTCTAGGAGGGTAGCTGTATACAGTCATTAAATAAAATATAAACACCTCATCTATACTTAACATCAGGTTTGATCTTCACTGTTTTCACTCCTCTTTTTCAAGGCGATTTGCAATTTCTTTGGTTGCTTTTTGGGAAGGGAGAATGTAGGGGAGGGCTGACTTAATGCTTAATCTCATTTTTGATCTATTATTAAATGCCTGCTTGCTTTTTTTTCTTTTTTTTTTACCCTTTCTCTAGGAAGCCAGAAGCCCCAGCAGAAATTACAGCCAGAAAGAAAGGTGAACTGTGAAATGAAAGTTGGGGGAGAAAAAATTGCTTGGGCTTTTTTTTTTTCCCAGAGTTTTCTCATTTTTAGCTATAAGAAATCTCTACAATGCCAGCCAAGTAAAAGAAAGTATGCTGAAAGTGATGGAAATGCAAAGTATTGGCCCCGATCCCATCGCTGACATACATGGCCAAATCCTCTGATTAAGGCCGGCACATGTGTCCCCACGGGATTCCTCCCCAGAGCCGCTTTTCAAATACAAACGTATTGACACGAAGCTGGTGAAGGGTCTAAAGTACAAGCCTTATGAGGAGCGGCTGAGGGAACTGGGGTGGTTTAGCCTGGAGAAAAGGAGGCTGAGGGGAGACCTTATCGCTCTCTACAACTACCTGAAAGGAGGTAGTAGCCAAATGGGGGTCGGTCTCTTCTCCCAAATAACAAAAGGACAAAAAGGACAAAAGGAAACGGCCGCAAGTTGCGGCAGGGGAGGTTTAGATTGGATATTAGGAAAAATTTCTTCACTGAAAAGGTTGTCAAGCACTGGAACAGGCTGCCCAGGGAAGTGGTGGAGTCACCATCCCTGGAGGTATTTAAAAGACGTAGACGTGGCACTCAGGGACATGGTTTAGTGGTGGACTTGGCAGTGCTAGGTTAACGTCTGGACTTGATGATCTTAAAGGTCTTTTCCAACCTAAACGATTCTATGATTCTGTGACATTTCCTCACCCTTTTACCAGCATTAGTAATTCTCTAGCAAATGCCCAGGCTTGGGGAACGGTGTTTGTGTGCCACGAAGTCACGCACTCAGATTTGCAAACCAATGCCAGAGCCAGGACTTAGTGAAAGTCCAGGAGAGAACAGCAGAGCATGAGGCCAGCAGCACTCAAGGCATCCAGGAACATCTTTTTTTTACCCTTTTTATACAGCACCTTCAAAAGGTTTGATGCGACTGTAGCAAAACACGATCCCTGCAAGGAGCTTAAGCAAACTGTAGCACACAGCCAGGTTGAGAGCACTGCAAAGGCGCAGCAGCATTTAGTGCCTGCTGCCTTTGCTTTAGGATGCTTTTTAATAGCTTTCTTATTATTTCATTACTTCATCCTCACATGTTGCTAAATAACAGTGTTTATGTCTGCCCTGCAACCCAGTGCGTGACCTCCCCTGCCCCAGCTCATGGGGACAGATTTGGTTTCAAGCTAGCAAAGCCAGTCCAAGAAGCAAAGCAGTTCCCAGGTGGTTTCTTTGCTGTCTGCAGCCACTTTACCGGGGTCGGGGCTGGCAGATGGTTTGAAGTTGATCCAGGCGAGCCTCACTGAAGGAATTCCCACCAAGAGGCAGGAGGACAAGCCCAACGCTATCTGTAGCACACTCTGAGGGTGGGTCAGTTTGTTCCTAAAGCCGCACTGGAGGTGGGTCAGGGTTGATGGGGGGCCTGAACAACCTGCACCCATCTCGTGCCTTTTCAGCACCCCTTTTGCCTCCTTTTGGTCCCTTTACATCACTGGAAGCGATTCTTCCTTCTGCAGTATTTGCAGAAATAAGGAGTTTCTCCGCATTTGGCATCAGGACACGCTTCCACCTCCCAGCCAGATCAGACCGAAAGCAAGCATCGCTTTGCTGCCAGCTCCCGCCGAGAGCTGGATGCGCACCTCGCCACGCCAGCCATTTGGCTGGCGAGCAAACGATCCCCGTGTGAAACCGGCATGCCCAAATCGGGGCTCCCAGCTCCCCAGTGAGTCCCTCTGCTCCCACGTCTGGGCTGCCGCAGGCTCCGACGGCTCCGACCTCCAGCCAGGGCTCGCGCAGAGATCACCCCTTGGCAGCCCCAGGGAAAGGCAAACAGTCCTTAGCATTTCCTGTTAATTTAATTAATTAATTTAAGCATTTCCTATTCATTTCCTATTATAAACATTGCCTTATTAACTAGTAAGAAGAGAGCCATCCCCTAACCATCAGGAACACAACCCTGCCAGAGTCCAGATACCAACACTATTTTGGAGGGGAGGGGAAGCAGTTTTTTAAGTGCCTTTATTTTTAAAGAATGGCCCAGGCAAGCAGCTGAAGATTTTGCAACAGAACTGGACAAGTTCAGACCCATTTTGGAGGAAAAAGCATCTCCAGGCCACGTTCCATGGCAAACCCTCTAGTTTTTCCAAGGGAATACAAAAAGGGCAGGGAGGTGGCACACAGCCCAGAGAGCAGCCGGGCATGATGCCACCATCTCCTTCTGCACCAGTCATAACTGGACATCCCAGTACCTCCTCTCTGGGAAAAGCCAGTGGATGTTTGGGAAAGAAATCAAAGAAATGGCACATCCAGAAAGAGCCATCCCTGGGTGGGAGCAGTCAGCAGCTGTGTCCACCGCATGCGACAGCCACCAGTGCCCACCTCTCCTCTCCCATCCAAAAGGCCACGAGGACCCTGTCCTGGTCCTGCTACGAGGTAACACACATCATAAAACCTTCTATTTGATCATTTCCAGCCAGCTGCTCCTAGGACTCATCAGAGAACAACTATAGATAAAACGACAAATGCTGACACGGGACTGGAAACCCTTCTCTCCTTCCCAAGGGAGACCAGACAAGTAGAAGAGATGAAAGAAGCAACCGTGAACCTTCAATTCCAACTCACCCAACAACTACAAAATCCTTTTTGGGATCCTCAGTAATCAAATCACAGCTGCCACAAAAATCGATGTTGGTGACATGGGAGCAGAGGTTCCCTCGCCTTCATATTTTTGCTGGATACAACTGATTCAAGTTTCTGGGCAGGAGTAAAGTTGGAGAGAGCCTGTTTCCAGAGCTGTATTTCTGCTAAAAAAACCCAGAGCTGGATGTCACTGTGACACAAGGGGCGTATGTGCCACCTTCTTTCTCCACCTCCAGCCTAAATCCCCTCCTGTCTCCCTTTACACTCAGCAAAAAGAAGCCAAATCAAAGCAACTGTCTACATTTGGCTTTATCTGCTACGAAATGTCAAACTTTTCAACAGGGATGATTACATTTCCATCCTCCCTCCCCACAAAGCATGAAGACTGGTATAAAGAAGTCAAAAACGTATCGGAGAAAAGAAAGCATCACCTACACCAGCCACAAATGCTGGGAAATCAGGACTGAAGCCGGAGGTCCCACTCAGAGAACAAAGGGTCCTGCTGGGGAAAACCCCACCTGGGTTTCTCCATTCCCTCGTGTCACCTCCAATTTTGCTTCCTATGCATTCATTTATACGGAAATGTGAGTGCGCACATGGTAAAAAAAAAAAAACAACCTTCTGCGTGCTAGAAATATTGTGACTAATGGATGGGAACCTGCACAGTGTAAAAATCTTCCCTCTCTCCCGATGTAACAGCATTTTGCGTGCACTTTAGATGTTGGCACCTACATTTCATCTGCTTTCTTATAAGATGACACAATACATTTAACGAATTACATTGATTTTAAGTCTCAGCTGTAGATTCTGTGCTGGCATCATTGCAGCAAAGAAGCCACAGGCTCCCCCCAGCCCATTGCTACAGGGTCAGCGGGCTCACATCCCCCCTTATTTATTTTGGAACAGCACATCAGGGCACAACACATAATTTAATTTTGATCTTTTTTTTTTTTTTCCCCCACTAATACCCCGCTTCCCCCAGCATCCCTGGTCTTTGCCATCCTCCCGGATGGCACGGGACCGCATCCCCTCGCACATCTGCGCCTCGACCCTGCCGCTCCCGCACATACACAGCGCCCATCCTGCGTCGCTGGGACCGCGCAGGCTCTTCCAGCAAGGAGAAAGCCCTTGCTCGAGGTTTCCGCACAGGCAACTGGGAACATTTACAGCCCCATATAAATGATATGTACCGGCACCTCCAGCCCTGAAGCCCCCCTCACCCCTCGGCTCCTGCGCTGGAGATGCTCATTCCTGCGCTCGCTGGTCTGCATCTGGGCTCCAGCTCCCAGACCTGGCCAAGTCTGCAGCCGTGGGGACAGGCTGAGCAATAATCTCAGCACTTTTGGGGTTTTTTTAACACCCCTTCCAGGGACAAAAATAACACTGGCTTCCCTCATTTACAGCATCCTTTACCTCCTGAGCTGAGCAGCACGAGCCACGAAGCCGGCACGCATCCCTCGGCAGAGCGCACAGCCCCGACTGACGCACAGCCGCTGTCAGGTCAGCCGTGCTCACACTTTCCACGTCTGCAGCATCTCTCAGCCTGGTCCCGAGCTGCTTCGTGGGGATGGGGCTGGAGAAACCCCACAAAACCCCTCCGCGCAGCAACCGAGAGGAAAAACACCCAAAGGAAGAGCACGTGGGAGGCAGAGGACAGAGCAGCCTCCGTAGGGAGCGAGGTTTGCAGAAAGGAGCAGAAGTTTTTTTGCTCGGCCACTGAGACGCGTTTGAAGGTAGAGGTTGGACATGGAAACATTTGCGGCCGTAGGGAGCCCAGACTGCCCAGAGCAGAGTGGAAAACAAAGAAACCCAACCCCAGTGTGATGAAATACAAGTTTATTTGCTTTAGCCTGTGTCCACCTTCCCTCCCTGGCACAGAAAAATTTCTTTAATGCTGCTGTGGCTGGGGGCTTTTGTGCAAAACTGAGGGTTTTAACCAACCCACCAACCCAAAACACAATTCGAGGGAGCTGGTGTGTCCCGAGCACCTCCAAATCCATCACACGAAGGGGGAACCGTACAAGGAAGCGAAACCGAGGCATCCCGACTCATCCAAGCCCTTCTGCTCTCCCCACGCTCTCCTGGTTTACATCCTGGGACGAGGAGTTAACGCAGCCATAGCCAAATGATGGAGAGGTACCACTAAACCAGCAGCGGTGGGCATGCCGGGGCTCCTAAGATCCCTAAGGGGAAGCCAAAGCCATTCCTCCACTTTTGGGGGCCACTCACCTCCTCTCTCCCTCCCGGCTGGGATTTCTCCTTGCGGCTCAAAAGCCCTTTCAAAGCAGCCAATTTTCCTCGCATCCCCCCATGGCCCAAATCGCCAAACTCAAAAGCAACTTTCACCAGGGGCAGAGGAACCCTTGCCTGCTATTTAAACAGCTGCTTTCACATTAAGCCTAATTTATATTGCACCATCCCAGAGGAGCCGGAGACGAGCCAGTGCCACCCCAGAGTCACAGACACAAGTTTCCCGTAACTTTGGGGGTCTGGGTGAAAACCCAATTCCCCCCCCCCCAAGAAGGCAGCTGCCAGCCCAGCAAGGGCTCACCCCAGAGCCGATGCTGCCTCCCTGCAAGCACCGAAAATCCCCCACCCCGGGGACACCCTCAGCCCGGGATGGGGAGGGGAAGGGGGGTGGTGGGTGGGTGATGGGTCCCCTCTAGCCGGGACCCATCCCAGGAGGGGATGGTGCTGCTCCCCGGCAGAGCCCGGGCACCCCTCCAGTGCCAGGGGGAGGGATTAGAAAATAAAATAAAATTAAAAATTAAAATAAATAAAAAAATAAAATAAATAAAAAATTAAAATAAATAAAATTAAAATAATTAGAAAAAATAGAAAATTTAAAATAAAATGAAATAAAATATCAAATAAACGCCCCAAAGTAGCCGAGCTCGCCCTGAGGGCCGGGGGGGGCAGCGCTTACCTGTCGGCGGGGGCTGCGCGGTGCTCCGCCGTGCTCCGCGCTCGCCCTGCGGCCGCAGCCCGGCGTGCGGAGCGGCGCGGAGCCCCCGGCCCGGCTCGGCCCGGCTCGCTGCATTGTGGGAAGCGGGACCCAAAAATGGGGGCGCGGTGCCCTCTGGTGGCAGGTCCTCCGTGGGGGTCCCCTCGGGTGGGAAGGGACAGGGGGGGTCCCTGGGACCTGGGGGGGTGGTAAGGGCATATATATATATATGTATCCATGTACATTAACCTATCTGAACCACACCCGTGATGGGCTCTGACCCCCCCTGCGAGGAATTTAGGGGGGGCTTCTCATGGGCAAACAAAAGCGGGGGGCCAGGGAGCAGCAGGGGGCTCGCACGAAACTGCTGCTACTCCCTGCCATGCCAATGCAGCACCCCAAATCTCTGCCCGCTCCCATACAGCACCCCAAATCTCTGCCCGCTCCCAGGCGGCATCCCAAAAGCACCCCAAAATGGTGCCTTAAAACACCTCTGAGAAAATAAGTGACATGGGACGCACCAGTTTGGAGAGGAAGGGGCAGATGTTGGGGTACATCAGCTTTTGGGGTGCGGCTCGTGGCTGGAGGTGTGAAATTCAGAATATTCCCCTTGTTGCAAGAGCTTATGTATTGGACACGCATATGGAATAACATACAGCTATAGAAATGTATAGTTAGCTACACTATATACACTCCACGGGTGTTGCAGGAGGGATGTGGGGCCAGGAGGGATCTGGGGTCTCTGGGTCGGAGCCCCGGTCGGAGCCCCAGTCGCAGCCCCGACTCTTTCTGCCCTGCTTTTCCCTGCAGGCATCTCCTCTCTGCCTGGGCTGCTGGGACAGGTAATTAATGCAGCTCAGGTGGGTAATTAATGCAGCTCTGGAGAAGGATTGACTAAATATTAACGAGACTTTGTGGCTTGCAGTAGATGTCACCTCTCTGGGTCACTGCTTGGAGGAGCTTTGTTTGCTCTGCTGAGCCCAGCGGTGGGATACTACTTAAAGGCCAACCAATAATTGAGTAAAACCCTGAAGAAAAGGGATCCCACAGGAGCGATGACTGCAGCAGAGTGGCACTCTGCACCCAGCCAGGGTGGGATCGCCCCAAAAATGGGGCTAAATCCCAAATACCGCTCTGAAAGGAGGTCAACAGGAGACCCCACATGCTTTGTTCCACATTTCCAACTTGCAGTGGGCTCCACTAATATAATACCTGTTTTCTTCTGACAGCAGAAGCAACTGCAGGTCATGGACAAGACCTGGAAAAGAGCCACCAGTGACAACAGAGGAGATTTACTGAAGGAATCGGTGGAAAACCAGAGGCACAAGCAAGCAGATGTGTGTGCAGCTTGAGCTCCAGCTTTGTCTCTCTTCTTTACCAGGGCAAGAGCCGCTGAGTGACCATGGGCAGCCTCGCAGGTAGGACCAGGCTTTCCGATGCCACCCTGTGGCTGCTGCAGATGTGAAATGACATTGCAAATCCCACCAGTAACTTGCTCTGACTCAAAAAGCCTTTTTTTAACCAAATTCCCCATCCCGTCGTCTCTGTTCGCCTAAGGTCTTTCCACACACTCCTGTTGCTTCCCAGGAGCAGGCATGTGACTCTGGGGAGAGTGGGGTCCTCTTCCCAAGCAGCACTTGGCCAAATTCTGGGCGGGGGGCTGCAGAAATTTCTCAATCCAAGGGAATCCCATGTTTTTCTGCTGGGCATGGTGTGTTTGCCAAGTCTCGTGTCTGGAGCGATGATGGCTGTTTCACAGAACTGCTTAAATAAAATAAAACATTGGGGATGTTCCCTGGGGCTGACCAAGGACTGGGGCAGGGGGGTCCCTTTTGCGAAATTTTGCCTGTACCTGATTTTTCTGGCACCGTATCCTCCATCTCTAGGTGGCGGCTTGGACACGGATAATCCAGCATCTTCAAAGGGGCCAGTTGCTGCTGGGACCTCCCGGTGCAGCACAGGGAGGGGATTTGTGGAGATTACGAAGGCTTGAAACGTCCCTCCTGGCTATGGAGCACCCCGGTCTGGGCAGACCCACGATGGACAGACGGACAGGGCAGAGCGAAGCCACCGAGCCCACCAAGGAGCATCTCTTCTCCATTGCCTGCTGCAGGGGTGGCTCCTGGGGTACCTGGAGGGGGTGAGTTTAATCTTTTCCATTTGATTTTAATCAGCTCATCAGCAACAGGCATTGACAGCATGGCCAGCTAAGAGGCTTACGTCTATTATTCCCAGAGGATTAGCCCTTCTGATCCGAGCGGAGGGAGGTGGCTGCATCCTAAACCTCGCTGGGGGCGTGCGTCATGCCAGCGATCAGTTGCAAAACCGTCTCCCCCCCATTAATTCGGCAGCATGCAAACGCTGCTCTCTGCTTATTTGCACAGCCCAGGGCGGGGGGGGCATCTCGTTCCTTCCAGCCATATGTCCAACAAATCCCTCCACCAGCCTTAGGGGCATGGTGATCCCATATGGACCCTATAGGATGGGGGGTGCCCTCCCAACAGCTTTGATTGGACCATACAGGGTGTGTGGCTATGCTCATGTATTTGCACATGTGCCCTTGGGTGTGTGCACGCTTGGGGGTTACTGAAATAGCAAAGCCTGACCCTAAAAATGCTCAGGGGAAGAGGGGTCCTGTCCCGAAAGCTTCTCGTCCCTGTTTGATGCCCTGAAACAGTTTCTGGGATATGTGGGAAATCCCCTGCGGCAAGAAATTTTGGGGAGCTGAAACCAGGGACATCGCTCCGCTCCCTCTTCCTGGGTGCTCATCTCACACGAGCTGAGCTGCACTGGGAGGCACCCTCAGGTGCCTGGGCTGTCGGGGAGACACCCGTCGGGGTGTCTGGGTTCCCTGGGGTGTTGCAGAGACTCCCGTCACTCATCCATCCTCGCGGCTGTAGCTCGTCTGGCAGGGGGATTTCAGGATGCGTTGCCGCCGCCTTAAGCATCCCTCTATACATGCAGAAAATAATTGCTTCCTCCCCAACCCTCCCATAGGCCACGCAAATTATTCCAAACATCCCTGAGGTTTCTCCCTGGTGATGCTGGCCCTTCCCGGGGCTCAGGGAAGGGCCGGGGACACGGGACTCCCCTCGCAGGGTCAGAGATGGGATATTCCCGTGTTCCCCCTGCCATCTCCCTCCAGGGCAGGACACGGAGCAGAGAAGGTGACTGCGTGGTCCAGGAGCTGCTCACCAGCACAGGCCACCAGCAAAGATAAAGAGCATAAAACAGCATGAAACTCCCTTTTGCAACTTGAGAAACCACCGAGTTTGATGTGATTTCTGCATATTTCATGTTTCTCTGGCTTTTGTGGTGTCCCTACAAACCACAGACATTTTTGGCATCTGCAGGATCCCAAATGCAACAGGATGGAGTGATTCCCGTGGGGACACAGCCGTCACCCCTTCCCCGCTGCTGCCGTGCCCGTGGCCGTGTCTCCCACTCCCGGGTGTTTTGATCCCCAGTGCCACCACTCCGCTGTGGTGGTGGGGACCCCATCCTGCCTGTCACCCATCTGTGTCCCAGCCAAGGCCACTTGGGCCACCGTTACAGCTTGTCACCGCAGCCCGGGACTCGCACGGCGCACAGGGTGGCACTATTGCATCAAAAATCCCAGCTGGCCTCTGGGGATGCTGGTTTTTTGGGGAATGATTCCTTGCAGCCCTCCTGATCCCAAGGGTTTCCCTGTGGGCTCCCCACACCCAGTGGAGAAGCCGGGCCGGACACTGCTCGGCCCAGTGCTCAGCCTCGCCGGGAGCAGACCTCGCATTTCCCTGGGGTTTTTCCTTTTCCAGGGCAAAGAAGGGGGTTCTGCCCTGGGCTTTGGGTGGAAAGGCCACGGTGGGTCCTGCCAAACCACTCCGAGCAACAGGCAACCGAGGGATGGTGTGGGACATCGCCGGTGCTCAGGACCTTGCACAGGAGTAACATCACGGCTTCTCCCATAACATCCTCCCGAAACCTGCCCAGTTTGGTCCTACAAAGCTGTTTACACCCCTCAACAGCTTTGCGAGTCCGGGCTCGTTGTCTTCACTCCAAGCAGGCAAGATCTCAAGCTGTCTCAAGGTCCCACTCTCCTTGCCATGAGCAGCCACCCCCAGGAGCATCCCTCCTTCCCCACGAGCATCCCTCCCTCCTTGTGAGCCAACCTCCATCCCCACAAGCATCAATTTCTTCCCACAAGCATCCCTCCTCATGAGCATCCATCTCTCCCTCCCTGGGAGCATCCTTCCATCCCACGAGCATCCGTTCCTCCCCAGGAGCATCCCTCCATCCCCGTGAGGTTCCCTCCATACCTGCGAGTATCCCAAGGTTGCTCCAAGAGCTCTTTTACGAGGCTTCCATTTTCCCACTGTCCCAGGAGGGAGGAAAGGCTTTTAAGGATGGTTTGTGCTTGAGGAAACAGGACATGGGGGGAGGGGGGGGAACGACAAATATTTTACAACGAGCTCTGCTTACAGTGGGAAGATGGGGACAGGGGCTCACCGGATGCCGGGAGCCAGGTCGAGCCCAGCCTCAGCCCCAGTATCGGGCACACGAGCTTGCAGGATGGTGCAGCTCTTTGCCTGCTCCCGTACCATCCCTGATCCAACTAATTTGATTAACGCAAAGCCCCAGAGGGTCTGGGGCGGGGGCAGCTCCGTGTTTTCTCCCCCGATTTATCTCAATGCCCCTAATCACACAGTCTGCAGCACCTCCCATCCCTGCTGAGTGTCCCCCCAAGATGCCGGGGTGCGGGATGGGGGGCCCCGTACCCCATCACGGCCCTGGGGACACAGGTTGCTGCTACAGTTCCCAGACGGATCAAAATCCCTTCCCGGCAGCTGGAGGGAGAAATGCACCCAGGGACAGGCCGAGAGGTCACTCACACCAAGTGACGGGGGGGGGGGTCGGGGTTTTGGGGGGGGCTGGGGGTGACCCAGCACCTGTTAACGGCAGGAAAGCTCAGCACCTCCTTATTGCGCCGCTGCTAATTTATCGCAGCTCCGATGGCTGCCGTGACGAAGCTGTCACTCCAATTAGCGTTGTTGCTCTTCACCCTGCTCGTGGACTAACGAGATTTGGCAGGATTCAGGGATTTTGCTTACAGTTAAAGGCCCCCAAAGACCAGCGTTAACCCTTCACCTGCTGAGCCGTGCCCAAGCAGCGCTGGGGGCTCACATTTTGTGGGGCTGCCGCCAAGTTCGGGTCCCCCAAGGGAGCTCCAGGAGCTTTTCTAGGCAACCAGGTGCTTCAAAACTGCATTTAGGGAGAAACTTTTCAAGTGGAAAAAAAGATTTGAAATATAAAGATGGCTTCTTGGTTTTGATGGGGTCCAAATACTTGGTTAATCCCACATTTTATTGCTCTTCCATGAGCTGGCACATGGCTGGCCCCGCTCCCTCCGTACATCCAAGCCACCGTCCCCAAGGGCTTGGCAGCACCTCGTCCTCAGGGTTCGGGGACTGCCGTGAAAGCCCCAAACCCCCCCATGCAAGGGAGAATCAGCACAAGGAGAGCCAGTTCCCCCCAAAAAGTTAAAAATTAGGAGCAAGGTTAACTTTTGTCTAACCCCACTTTCTGCAGCCAAGCAGATGTTTCGTGTCTTTTGGCAGGGGCTGAGCCTTATCTGACGGCAGCGTTTCCACGGAGGAGATCAGAGGGCTTTGAAGGCGTCGCGGGAGCTCGGCGGAGGTATGTCGGGGCTCGTCGCTGCTGACAGATTCCAGGTGGGATTTGTAGCTGGATTATGTTGCAATTCAGGGCCTTAGGGGATTTTTTCAGCACATTCTCCTAAAGGCAGGAACCCTCCGCGCCAGCGCTGGGCCAACAAGCACAAGAAGCGGCGGAGGATACGTCTACGCCAAACAAGACAGATTTAAAAGAAAGAAAACAAAGGTTGTTTTGTAGATCCCAAGGCAAAACAGTAAGAAATAAAGTCCGTATCTAAAGCTCTGAGACCCAAAAATGTATCTGAATCCCCTTGTTTCTGGCAGGGCCGCAAAGCCACAAGGAGACTGACAGGCACGGGACAGGAGACCCGCACCTTCCTCTTCCTCATGTTGCTTGTGCAGATCGATGTGAAATAAAAAAACCCACATCAGCTGCTCTTCTCACCTGTGCCTGTAGCCCTTGCTTTGGGAGCTGGCAGCTGAGGAGGGTGAAACCATTATCATTTTTCTGATTAAACGAACATAACCCCCAAAGGACAATATAGTGACCAAACCCCAAACCCTAAAAAATAAAAAATCAGGGACAAACGTGGAAATGAAGAATTAAAGCACCCAAACGTAACCTCTGTGCCTTGCACGAGGCAGATGCAGTGGCTTAGCTGCAAGGATGTGAGTCCCTGCTGGGTGCTGGCTTTGGTCTCTGTGTGATTATTGTATATGTTGGATATATGGATATATTGGCATATAGGTCTGTGTGATGTGATCATTTTTCGCTCATATTTATTACGTTTTATATGTTTTGAAATATATTTTTAGTATTTTTATATTTACATATTATATTAAAATATTATAAATGTTATCATTGTTATAAATTGTATTAAAATGTTATAAATGTTACATCACAGCAGCTTGGGATGAGGCTGGCAGTGATTTGGCACTGCAGATCCGTCCTTCCTCAGCTTTCCCACCATTTCAGGTGTCGTGATACCTCCAACTTGCGGAGAACCCATGGAGCAGCCCCCTCATCCCTCAGGAGACATTCCGACCACCCAGGAAACTTTTTCAAGCCAGCCGCGATGCAGAGGTAAGTAAGTCGCTTCAAAATGCATCAAAGCGCTGCAGGGGGAGTTGCGGAGGCGATGGGATAAACAGGGGCGTGAAGCAAAGGGTCCTGATGTCAGGTGGGATTTAATAAAACTCAAAAGCAAAGAGATGGGCGAGGAGAAAGTGGCTTTTCCCCATGCTGAGCTGAAGCCCTCGGAGATGTCCCCGTGGGATAGAGGAGGAGCAGGAGATGCCGGTGGGACCACGGGAGCGGGATGTGGGTGCTGGGAACAGGCGGTGAACGCGCGCAGGCACCGAAACCGGAGACTGAATATCAATCAAACGCACTGCAAGTATTATCATAAAAACCAGTCAGACCGGTAGCGAAGCACGTTTGAAACGTGGATCCCAGCACACGGTCACGCTAAAGGGTCGGCGGTTTTGTCCTGCTGCGCGGGAGCTGTACTGAGCTGGCGATAACGCCTAAAGAAAATTACTTTTTTTGAAAGATCCTTCTATTTCCACCCATTTCATTTCAGTCTTTTGTTATCGAGGATTTCTTGGAAATTTTAATTTCTTTAGGCTTTGTGCATGGCCAGATGCTCTTCTGCCTTCAAACTGATGAAGAAATCGCAAGGAGGGGCACGAGTCGGCAGGGCTGAGGGGCAAAGCTGGACCCAAACCAGCAAACAGGGTGTTAAGGCGCATCAGGAACACGACAGCGACTAAAATTCGCTGCCCTTAATCTCAGCCCAGGGCAGAACGGGGGTCTGGGCTGCCTCTGCCTCCAGCTCTGGCCTGTCCCCTCTCCCAGCTGCTCTTTCTAATTTCATGCTCGTGGTTGTCCTCGCCTGCAGGTCATTAAAACCACCTTTAAACTTTGCTTCCACGCATCCCGAGGGCTAAGCCCGCTCCAGATGACTCTGATCTCCACCCCAACCCCTCGTCCCCTACATTAACCCCTTTGGGACCTGCTAATGCAGCGCAAAAGCAGAGAGAGAAATCACGTGAGCTCCAATTCCCCATCCCTGATGGTTTTAGCTGTAGCGAGAAATCCCCCCGGCTGCCCCGGCAGACCGAGGTGGATCATTTCTTCAGCTGCTCACTTCGGAGCCGGCACGCTCACAAACCAGAACAGCGACAGTTTAAACTCAGGGAAGACGGAGGCAAAGGGATATTGTCCCTTCTGCCCTCCCTGCCGCGGTGCAGGTCCTTACGGCAGGGCGGGCAGCTGCCTTTTGAGCATCCCCAACCAGCTCTGTGAGTCCCCAGCGTGCGGTAGCCACAGCCCTACCTTGGTTTTTCTTCCCTGGAAGGAGTTTTCCGTAGCCGGCTGCCACCGCTCCGAGGGGCTCTTCGGGAGCTGCAGTTGCAGCATCCCCCGGGAGGCTGATGTTTCGGGACAGAGCCGCTCTGCCGAGGATGCTGTGCAGGGCTGCATGCACACAAGGGCTGATTTCACATCTCCACGTGGCCCCGCAGGACCGGTGTCTTAACCAGCAGCTCCTAAAGTTTCATCCCTGAACTGACTTATGTATCTTAACGAGACCCAAAACAGCACCGTGTGCTAAAACAGCACCATCTGTGATTATTAAAACTAGTTATTTTATCACCAGCCATGCGAGACTCGGAGCATACGGCTTCCCAAACTGAAATAACCACATATCCGCCCAAATGCCAGACAGCTACTTAAAAAAAAAATAAGTCATCCTGTTCTCTGGTTTGATTCGGCAATAAAAAAACCCAGCACAAACCCCCAAACAGCCCTAGTATTGCTGCTCCCAAACCCGGCCGCCATTCGTTAGCTCGCTCATCTCTTTGCTCGCGAAATGCCGGTGGTTTGAGCGGTCTGTTGCTCATAAAAGGGTGGGACAAACCAGAGCCCGAAGTCTGCGGAGAGCTTTGTTCTTGCTGGAAGGGTGCCTGGCGTCCAGGAGTACCGCTGTTAGGGAAAGATTAAGTCTAGAAAGTCTTTCTTCAAATTCAGAGTGCCGCTAGGCAGAGTAAACCTTAATATTTAAATCTGAGCTGCCTCTGAACTGGGTTTTTAAAGGGGGGAGTGTAGCTACGCACATCGGAGGGGGCGTGAAAGTTTGTTGACAAAGAGACTGCGATTTTTCCATTGTTTTATTAAAAACTTTTAAATGTCTAAAATGAAAATGTACACCTACTACAATATAATCAGTTTGTACACTCACAGTTAAAGTGCTAAAAATTAAACATTACAAAACTGACACTGGACTACTGTAAACAAGTCTACCAAGAGCTGAGTGCAAGTCAAGTCAGCTACGGTCAGGTACTACCCCATGCTAAAGCCACGTGCACCCTCTACGTACAGGTCTCACGAACACGAAAGCTTCTTCCTCTCTCATTCAGAAATGGATGAAATTACAATACCAACACGAGCGCGTCAAGGGAAAGCGCTGGAAGAGGTGGCAGCGCCGTTACATGCACCCAGTTCCCCAGCGCACGGACCCGACGGCCGTTCGCGACAGGCAAAAACCATGTAAAACATCCCGCCTCGGGTGAAAATAAATCCTGATCCGGTTATAAACTAAGTACATTGCGATAGGAGTGAAATTTCACATTCAATTCGACATTCTGCTGTTCAAGATGAACCTGGGGATGTCTCCCGTGCAGGGGCTGCTCCGCTCTGCACCCCGGTTTCACAGCACAGCTGGGGCTGCTCGCTCCCTGCCACTGTCTTTTTGGGGGGTCCTCAGCCCCCCCCAGAGCTGGGCTGCGGGGTCGGCTCCCCTGGAAGGGTGGGCATCGCTCTAAGGGCTGACCCCAACTCGCACGGCTCTTCCTGTGGTCTCCCCAGGCCCTTCCCGAGGGGTTTTCCCTCCCCTCCTTGCTGGAACAACTTGGCAGCAGCGTTGGATTTGGCTGCGGCTGGATTTCAGCCGGAGCCACCCAGTGCAGCCCCGAGCTCACCACCGACCCCGGGTACAGCTTCTATCTACAGCAAAGTTGTAGCAAAGTTTAGGTCTAAGCACTAAGAAAAGGGAGAGCACTTGAGAGCGGACAAATAAATTTACAATTAACTGTGGCTTTTTCCTGCTGTTGGATTTTTTACGCTTTAAAAAGACGAGCGCTACCGATGCAACGGGAGGGCAGCGGCGCGTGGTCCCGAGACAGCCTTTTCCATGCAACACGCTCGCATCTCTCATTCGCGATATTTCAATGAATGACGAGAGCAACGAAGGGATTAAGAAAGAAGGAAGATCACCAACTGGGGGTAATCTATTGTCAGTGGCAATCGGGCCGACGTCTGCGTTCACCAGCTGCAGCCGAGCGCTCGCCGGCCCCCAGCCACCTCCTGCTTTGCCTGGACGGGGCAGCGAAGGTCTCGGAGCAAAGCACGCTGTGCCACATTGCTCCCTGCCAAGGGGGGGATGTGTTCACAATGGGATAAAACGGGAGATTCAGGTCCCCGGGAATAATGGGAATAAGAAGCTGTGGATTTTATAGGAAGCTTTGATATTGCGATCTTGCAAAGCAGTATTTCGGGGCTTCAGTCACCATATGCGTAGGATGGAGATACGTTAACCTGCCGTTGGGACGAGCTGGAGAAACTGGGCTATGTACAACTTCTCTGCCTGCTTCAAAGGAGAGAGGGTTAAGCTTTTAGCGGCATGCATCTGCTGGAAAGGGACAAAGTGCTGCTGTTAAATCCCGAGGAACGCGTGTTCAGCTACGGGCACGTTAGATCAGCACAAGCCCGAAGCAACCGCAGAACTGCTGTCCTGGGCAGGGGTTTAAGCTCTGTGGGAACTTAAAGATTAGCACCAGTCCCAGAAACCAGGCGCCTGGGCTGGAGCTCTCACCAGTTAGCAGGGGGTGCCAGATAGGAAATCACCCCAAAAACACGCCTAGGTACCCCTGCCAGAGACGGCGGCTGGGCTGCATTCAACCTCAGACACATTTCAGGGCCCCCAGGCACGATGCTCTGGGAGCTGAAGCCCTGCGAGTGCCCCGGACGGGGAACTGCACCAGGGCTGGGGCAATAATCTTACACGTGAAACCTGAAACAGCCATTGGTAAAGGGCTTTGAAATCCCGGGAAGGAATGCTTTGCAGAAATAAGAGCGTGGCATGCTAATTCAGGTGTTGAAGATAAAAGGGAGGGTTTGGGATTACAGGGGTAGGGAGGGCAAAAAACCCAGCCAGAACTCAAGTTTTACATTTTAATCACCTCTCTGGGGTGACAGGAGTCTGTCCCTCGCATACAGGACACGTGAGCAAGGAGCAGCTTAGATGTTCCCATCTCGGAACAACACAGGGACTAAACCTCAACAACTAATAAAATTTCAAGCAGGATGTGTTTTAAACCTCCATCATCATTCCCCTCCCTGACTCTAAACAAGTCAAAGCATTGCTACAATTTAAAAAAAAAAAAAAAATACTGGAAATTGAGCCAAGAAGATCAACATAAACACTTGAGCTTATTTAGTTCAGCTACAGTGTTTAGGAAAACTCAGCTACCTGGCTCCTTCTGCAGATCCAGATTCCCCAAACTGTCATCCCTTTGAAGCAGCAAGTTATTTAGTAGAAGCTGAATCTGAAAATAAAAAAAGGTTCCACCTTTGTGGCTTACAGGGAATTGTCGTTTTGCCAGTTTAAGTCACTCAAAGGACTCTTCATGCCCATCTGCTTTGAAAGAGGTGATCTAGCGTATCTGGACAGTTATCCCTGCAGACGTCCCCCGGGGCTGTTTGCTGAGCAAACGGGCAAAGCAGAGAGTCTGCTCTGCCCCGGGGTGGCCGGTGCAGCAACCTCCCTCCCTGGATTCACAATAAAGAGAGCGCGGCATTGTTGCTAAGCTTTGTTATTCCACGTTGGGTTTGGTTTGTGCTTCTCCTTTGGAGCAAAAGCCTGGTGGAAGCAAGAAAGACAATTTACAGTAAATATATTTCTAAGACATGGTGACTCCCAGGGCAACCTTTGATTTCAAAGAGCGCACGGTTACGTGCTTTGCTGTTGTGTCATCAGCTACAATTAAATTGAATAATTGTAGCGCAGCTCTGTTTCTGCTGTTCGCGAAAGCCTCTGAAGTACGCACCACGGGTTGTTGCCCTATTCCTGCCCTTGAGGTTGTGCCATCTAAGCATGTACAAAGGCTTTTCAACATGCCTCGAACAGGTCAAAAAGGGAATTATGTAAGGACAATGAAAAAATAAGTATTCATTTCCCAGCAATGATCTGTAGTAATTACTGAGGTAGGTTTAAATGCAATCAGTGTTTCCTCATGCTGAACAAATCTTACAGTAGATGCTTCCGAAGATCTACTGCACCATCCAAGACATGCCTCGACTTTTGCCTGCAGTGTCAGCGAAGACTTGCTGTACCCCAACAGACTATTTACACACAAAAAAGCCCAAACTGAGAATCCTCTACCGCGAATCTGTAGCAGGGAATGAAAAGAAAATAACCTACAGTAGAGGTTGACCAGTAATGCAAGCTCCCCGGTTGGGAAGGAGCCAACGATTTACGGTGGATACCTGTCTCCTCCTCCTCAAGACAGCCATGCAGCAGGTTTCTGGCTGCTGCATCCCGCCCTTTTCCCACCTGCGGGGCAGCTCCTGCCTCGATTTCTCCCACCCATTTCTAAATTCTTGCTCCCCGCTCGCTCAGCACAAAGAGAATCCTCCCAAAACCCAGCCATGATATCGCAAGGAAGGTGGGCTATCCCTGATTAAACTCCTCCTGTCCGTTTTGGCCTCAGCCTTCCTCGCCCAGGCTATGGGGTTTGTAAACAGGCTTTCTTCTGTTTGTACGGAAAAGGCTGTACATTCCAGTTTGGGCAACAAATTCAGCTTTTCTATTATTATTTTTTAAATAGATCAGGAACAGGCAATCTCAGCTTTTGTACATTAATCTAAAAAATAAGTGGCTGAATATTATCTAGATAACTGGTTTTAAAATTGATCTCTTCCTACATAAATTGTAAACAAGTAGAAAATTTAAATAGTCTTTTGTAAAAAAGCAAGGACAATACAAGTTATAAAAAAATCACTCTTCCCTGCCTCTCTCTTCCCCCCACCCTCCCACCCCATCCCAACAACTGAGCCTGAACAGCTCTGGTAAGAGCTGGTGATCATCAGCGGAGTTTCCTCTCCTTCTCCAAAACGCTCATTCCTGTGTTGCATTTCCAGTGTAATCATTAAAAACGCCTGCCGACTCGCACAGATGTCCTTTATACAGCATTTAATATGTGTCCCCTCCCCCTGCGTTTGATGAAAACCTGTATCAGTTTGTTATCTAATCAGAGAGGTGCACAGAGGAATTCCTTCAATGTTCAAGAGTTCCCTTATGCCTTACAAGAAAAAATCTCAGCGTGACCCTGCCAGTGAGTTTCGAGGGTAACACCTACCGACATGCAGAGCCATCGGAGGGAGGGGGAGATTTTTTTCAACAAAGAATAAGAAATTCAGCAATGGTGTCTGATGAGTAACAGTTATCGAATAAATAATTACCTACAGATAGGGTCAAATGAGGCAACCAGCTTTTTACTCAATAATTCAAGATTGCTGAACACTAGCTCTGACGCAAGTACAAGAACGCTGGCTTCAACACGAAGAAGCCAGTCTTGGCTTCCTGATGCACAAAATCAGCACCCGATGAGAGGCATGATAATACTGAGCATTATCACATCACTGAGGAAGGGACCGCGAGCCGTGCAACCACATCAGCTACTCCTTTCCAACAAAAGCGGCTCAAGCGCTGGTGCCATCCTCTTCGATAACGCGGTTCATGCTGGTCCCGTGCGTGATGTGTGTCATTGGGTTGCCGCTGAGATCCCTGATGCTGCTGTGACGTGACTGTTCATTAAGCCGATGAGAACTGCTGTGCCTGGAATGATCAGTCAGTCGTGACATGCTGCCGTGAGGTAGTCTTTCTTCTACGCCTCTGTAGCTGCAGGGAGTGTACCTAATTTATAAAAATAGAGGACAATTATTACTATTGTTACCGCCAGTCATGAAAGAATGTAAATAATTCTCGGTGCATGTGCACACGCATGCACACAAACCCTCTGCTTTTGTGAAAAAAGTCGTTCTCTGTTTAGCTCAGTCATTCAGCTTATACAGCCCCAGGCAAATTGTTTCAACTCCTTATGCAGCTTGGTTCTTACTACAGCGCTATGTATAGTATTGATAATTAGGTGAGTAAAATACTTGACAATAAATTATGTTATAAACCTTAACTACACCTCAAGTTAGAGTGGGTAACTTTTATTACTGTTTACTTCAGCAGGGCTAGGACTATTTACAGAAACAAAATCAATTTACACACAGACAAAACCAGCCATAAAAATACTGAGCTGACTTTAGATCAGATCTGTTTTCCCATGCACTGAGATGATGTAACACAGATCACACTGCCTTTGCAGGAAAACCAGCACCGAACACATTCACGCCGTGTAATTCATGAAGACTAGTGTAGACTCTGAAAATACCAGGGTATTTTTTTCTCTTTCCAGTCCAGACACTAACAGGGAGAAGAGATGCAATCAGAGCAAGTAAATATTAGCAGAACTTCTAGTTTTAGCAACATGATGGCCAAACGTCCGGCTAGCAGAGGCTTGTCCAATTTTCCACAAGATTTTGAAGAGAAGAAACATACCGGCCGTCACGCGATCGGTGCAGGCTGCCATGGTAGCTGCTCACTTTGCTGTGGACGCTGCCTGCCTTGCTCCTTTGGTCGTCCATCATTGCCAGCTGGGTAGAGGAGGCGTGAGTCGAGGTGCCCTGGGTCGAAGTGCCTCTTGACTTTCGGATGATGGGAGTATTGGGATCTCTCAGAAGAGACTGAGCAAAGTCTGGCTCTTGCAGCACTTGACGACTCTCATTTACAACTCTGAACCAGACATGCAATTTGAACAGTTAACATTAATGACTGCAATATAAAAGCGATTGCAGTAACCGCACCGTAACTATTTTACAAACAGAACAGACATATATTACAGCTTGGCAAATAAGACCATCTATTTACATTATAACGTCCCTATTTGCCAAATTTTGAAGCACCCCTACATTTGGATATTTTAGCAAAGTTCATATTCTTGAATCCTTCCCACTTCCTGTATCTGATCCTCTAGCCTAGACATGTGGAATAATTGCAGTGTATTTGCTTATGGCCTTAGTTTGTGAATATCGTTGCAGGAGAAATCCTTGGGATAGCGCTGCGACTCAGCAAGCTCGGATTACCCAAGGAACTGCCTCTCGGGGAACACGGGAAGGCGCTTCCTCACTCAACTGAGCATTTAAAATCTGGATTAAAAGTGGCAGCAGGAGGAGAACACCAGAGGAAATACAACATACACAATAATGCATAAGCAACTGGTCTGTAGCCCTTAGATCAGTGGTTACAGTCTCACAGCTTCTCTGTTTGCTGAAATCCCTTGCTGGGAAGGGCTGGCAGAGGGGCACACACTTGGCCGCTCTACCATAGCGTGATGAAAGGAGGTGCTATCACATCCTCTACGTACCCTTTTTTTTGTTTTAATCTTTTTTTTTGTGGGGAGGCCTTTTCCTCTCCTCCCATTCTCTATATTATTCTTTCATGTTCTGTTTCCTCTGCCTGGCCAGCTCCTCCTCGTAATTTTCTTGCTCACGGAGGATCGCAGGCTACCTAAGGAGGGAGGTTTGTATCGGCTCTGCCTCTTACTGCTCAACGAATGGGGCTGGCAAAGGAATCTGGCTCCAGCCAGACGCTGCTGTGCATGGGAGCTCCTCTGCTGCCTGGCTGCACCAGGAGAGAGGATGGCACTTCCAGGAGCCACCCAGCTCTCCTGGAGATAGCCGGTCCTGTAAAACAGCTTCCTCTGCCTTCATTAACTCTATCCCTGTCCTCTACCCACCAAACCAGTACGTCACCTCTATGTAAATCCTATCTAAATCTATGTACCTGTATTAAAATCATATTACGTTGTTGTTAACCCCATGCATATCTTAGTAGGTTATCTTTTGAACAAAGAAAAATTTACTCCAACTTTAGAGAAGGTAATTTTACTTTAACCTCAGCAGAAGGCCAGTTCTGCTAAGGATGGACAAGTCAACGTCATGGAGTAGTCACTTAAAGGCTTGCTGCAGATGTCGATCTGTTTTGAAATGTCTGCTTAAAAGACAGTATTTACGATTATGAAAATAGCTATTCATAGCTATTACAAAATCATATAGATTGTCTCTAAATTTATGCCATACCTTAGCCTAAATTAATTTCGACCTTACAGAAGCTATACAACATTCTTATTGTCATTTTGTCAACCTGTGCTTTGGCACTAATGCGTAAGGGAAGATTAAAAGCAGAGACAATTGCTTTTAACTGCAATCATGGTGAAAAGAACTGACATTTAATTTCAATTTAAAGGTCTGATTCAGTTGACTAGATAAGCACATTTATAAATAAAAACTTCCAACTCCACCTCTCGGTAAATGGCAGAGAAGCTGTAGTATTCAACTGAAATCTAATTCTTGTTAAAAAGTATTTTGAAAACAAATGGAGCAATGTAGATATGATTCTGGGACCAAAGAATAATTATGGAAAAATAAGCAACAATTCTTCGGGGGGGGGGGGGGGGTGTTGAGCTGCTGCTTGTCTTGTTCTTCCTTGCTCCATTTTGGATAGTGAGAGATTTCTAAGAAAACTGCCCCTATCTATTCCTGTCTTTGCCTCTACGAAAAACTAACCAAAACACTCTTCCAGGACTACAAGGGAAGAGGAGATTATTTGCCAGTACTCAACCAGTTTATCTATTAGATATCAATACGCACTCTTTTTTCCTGCGTCCGTGGAAGAAGCTAGCCCACTCAAAACAGGTCTTTTTGCTTCCAACCCAGAAGACAGAGGGTATCCCAACGACCAAAGCCATGAGATATTTCATGAGAAAGAGAATCAAATCTGGACGACTCATCTGAGTGACCTAGAGAGAAAAAAAAGACAAGAGAAGATTATACAACCCATCATAGTTCACTACTCCATTTATTAACTCATTTAAAATAACTGTCTCTGCTTTGAGCCAAAGTAAACATCAACAGGGTTCCTTTGTTTCGTGGCTCTAGGGAGCATGACCGAGTGTGTTGTACAGCCCACTGTTGAGTAAAACAAAAGATTCAACTGCTGTGAGGTCTTGGCCTTTATTTCTATTTCTTGTCTTTTGTCTGTGCCCTGAATAACTGTAAAGTATTTTCTAGTCTACAGATTATAAAGACTCGTTTCTTTGATGGAATTAATGTATATAAAACCAGGTGCTACATTTGCTGTTGGAAAAAATCCCAATGAAATGCTTCATGGGATGTTCAACGCTGATCCTTTATTCCTTTGCCTTCAGTGGAGGGTTATACCCATAGTCTCCCTCCCACAGGAATTCGAGGCATTGCAAGGTATGACTGCCTGATTCTTACCAACCTGGCAAAACCCCTACCTCTCCCCATTTCTTCAGGGCCATCAACTCAACTTGAAAAAGCTCACGAGGTCTGTTTTTGCAAACATTTTGGTATACAAAGGGTTTGTTTGGAAAAGATGCAGAGAAGATACAAAGATATTATTTCCAGGAAGGTCTGTAAGGTAGTTTTGAAACAAAGAGGCATCCAGGCACTCTCTTGAATCGATAACCCAGCTCAAAAACAGAATCTTCAAGGACAGAGAACTTCAAGTGCAAGCCTGAAAGATACCACCATCTTCTTACATGAAGGCTGTAAAGGAAAGGAACTAACTTATTCTGGTGTAATTCAGTTCTCTGTAAGCATTTGTGTAACACTATCACTTACACTGTGACCATGGAAGGTACACTAGATCTCAAACATCCACTGGCCATTAAACGACTTGGGGTATAGGAAGAGGTTCCCTGCTTTTCATCACAGCTGAGGGAGAGCTGGTCAGAAAACCTAAATGAGGGATCAGTCAAAAGACTCAACACAGTCAACAACCAGGGAAGACAATAAAACTGACCACTGCAAGGCTGAGTCTGAAGGAATGGGTCTGCAAAACACCTTGAAAATTTTTATTATAACAGGGGATGAGGACTATGAACAGAGATGGCACAATAAAGGAGAAGAACAGGTAGTCCTGTAAGCAGAGAAAGAAAATGAAGCCAGGCAGGGACCAAGAGAGAATGAGACTGATAAGCAGATGACGTGAAAGGACGGCAGACATGATGACACAAGCAGAAGGTGGACCAGAAGGGAGTGAAGGAGATCCTGTAGCTGGGGACTCCTTGGTAAGGACTGACAGGCCTTCAACCAGAGCAGACCCAGAGCAGAAGGATCTTCTGCCCAAGAGGAGCACAGTTCAAAGCAGCGGACGTAGAGGCAGAAAAGGAACTTGACAGGTGAGGGGAAGACGTCAGTGATTGTCTCATATCGTGACACATTGACAGTATGAGGTTCTCACTAGAATGGCTTTAGGATGTGTAATGCTAAGGCTGGGAAAGATGTTTAAACAAGTGGAAATTCAAATGACCTTCCGTTAAATTCTGCTGATCCCAACAGAAATAAAGTAGGCACATAATAGGATAACAAAGATCCACAGATGGCTCAAGGATCAGTATGGCAGGAAGGTTTGGGGCTGTTTAATCATGGGGAGATGCTCACGAAATTAGGTCTCTTTCCACCAAAGGAGTACCTGCAGGAACAGCTTTGGGACTGATGGCAACACAGCTGATAAAAAACCATTAGACTTAAGAAAATGATCTGGATATCTACCAGCCTGTTTAAAACAGAAGAAAATATCAAACAAGCTGTTTCAAGCCAGGGGAACGTTGCTCTGTAAGGTAAGAGTGAGACTGAAATACTTTGTACAGTTCTGGGCATTCAGTTTGAATTCATCTTCCTGGAAAGCAGAGGGGTATAGAGAAGAGCTAGTAGGATGACAGGGAACAGCCAGCCTATCTTGCAAGAAGCTTGTCTGGCCTATAAAGACTCAAAGGTGTGAAAAAAAATAATTGTTATGTAACATGAAATATTTAAACACTGAAACATGGGAAAAAAAACCACCTAGGAGTATTTAAGATAAGCAATAGGAAGGAAATATGGCTGCATCAGCCATGAAGAGTTGCCATCCTTACAGGAGCAAGATTTTTGGAATAGCTGTCAAACAAGAATTGTGGGGACGGGCATCTTTTAAGGTTTAGTGTTACCAGTCTACAAAAGATGTTGACAGTGACAGTCAGAGCTTCCCTCTGACCCTATGAGCCTATATTAATGTAGAAACACATATGCGATCTCCTAAAACAACATCAAGAACCATTTTTATTCCCAAACTGAAAATCCAAATTCAATGTAGTCACTGTGTCAAGATGATTTGCCAGAAGTAGGCTCATGCCCCATGATTCTCCAACCACATAATGCTGAGGGGCAGCAAAGCTTCTATATAGACCAGTGAAAATACAGCAATCATGGTTTTAATACTTTGTATTATTACACATTTTTTAATAATATCACCATTGTAGCTGGAAAATGAGAATTTAAGTGTCTTGCCCAAAATCACACAGTGCAACTGTGGCAGGCTAGAACATGACAAGAATTCAGGACATCAATATTGGTCTTTGGTAGCTACATGCCCATCTTTCAATTAAACGTAGAAACATAACAAGCATTATTATAAGATGTCTGCTAGAGTTCATCTTCGTATGAAGTGGGATCAAGGCTCTCCCCATGTCAGTTCTTTCCTCAGCACTGCTTAGTATGCTTTCCATCAATCTCTGCTCCAGGAAAAACACTGATGCTGAAAGGTCTTTGACAACACTATGGACCTTCCTATGCTTGCAACCATTTAACCATGGAAAATGAGTCTGAAGGCTTTCCAGGTGGTTTTGTAGTCAACCTGTAAGATTCCACTCAAGAAAAAAAAAAAAATTAACAATTACCCAATAAAAAAGTACCCAACAAAATTAAGCTCTCAAAAATTAACCTTATTATCTCATTTCATAATGTGCAAATGTGGCATTAAGTGGAATAAATGGTGAAATTCATCGTTTCTTAATGAAGGTAATATTCAGGTAAATTTTTATATTTACATATAATGCTTGTCTGCTGGGCCATGTCTCCCCTGGCATAACTACCAGCCTGAAGGGAATTTAATTTTGATTCTTGCATTAAGAATAAAACAACAGTTCTAGTGCTACAGCTCTCAGTTGCTCACCGTACTAGAGGACATCTTTATTTTATTGACTGAGTCATACTGTTTTATGCTCAAGCCAACAGAAATCAGGTGCTGTGATGTGTACTGTTGCCCATACTGAATATATTACAAATCCCTATTGCACTAAGTAAATTATATTACTTCCATGAAGATATTACAGTAAATCACTTGATAGCAAAACTTCTGGCTCAATATATTCATGCTGGGTGCTATAAATAATTCCAAGCAAAAATTAAAATAAATATATACAATAAGTACTTTCAGGTGAAAGGAAGAACATCCTACTCTTTGGCAAAGCAAGTTATTAAACATCATTACATACATTTCTTGAAAATAAGCCTCTTTGCGCAAAGCAAGCAATTCAAGTAGTAACATATTAGACTCACTGATCATTAACACTAAAGTGACTGCACCTGTTTTAAACAACATATATCTGCAGATTATGAGACACTTATAATAATTAACACAGGAAAAATGAAACTTAAATTACTATTTCAGGCTTATAAAACTGAAAATACCAGGTGTTTAAACCCAAAGCCTCCAAGCCCATTTCCCAGAAGCATGGCACTCATGTAACTCCAAGCCCCAAACGCTGCCATTTTCTTTCATTAGGACAGAGAACAGGTTGCACAGTTTTAAAAAGCAGTAAAACTATGGAAAAGCTCACTCCTGTTCACCCTCAAAACTTAAATCCAGGAGATTTTCACTTTTGCTATACTGCCTGGCTATTTGGGAAGAATAAAACGTACAACTTAAACAACAAAGTATTGCAGACTTTAACGTGGTTAGATATATTCATAATACATGAAATTATAATTTGACCTGGAATATCCAAACTTCACACACCACTTTACTCAAATGTGAAACATTTTCCAAAAGCATCTGCTAATGTGATCTGCTTTGCTGCACAACCACAGCATTGATAGTTCTAGAAATAAGGGTCCTTATTTATAGTAAATCCCCACTGGCAGTGAGTATAATGTTGAAACTGTTTCAGTAGCACTTCTGCTATTTTAAAACCATTTTTTATATATCCTCAGCTTTGAAAGCTCAGCTTGCCTATTACTATTTATGCCTCTTGCTAAGAAAATCCATGTAACTAGGACTACTGAGGCAAATATGGATCAGCTGAAGCAACAATAGCAGCAATTCCAGCACCACAAAATCACTTGCTCTTCCTGTTCTCAACAAATTCATTGTGCAGGACCCAAACTCTTCCAGAAGTATCCAACTCCAACACATGAAACCTCAATAATTTCCTGGGGGAGTATTTAGACAAAAAACTGCTGCTGTAACCCTGTCCACACTTCTAAAATAATCAGCTTCTTCATTTTTACAACTTGTCTCAATTGAACGACTAAAAGAGGAGACAACGCTTCACTAAATTCCAGACTTCTTTAAAACCATGAGACATCTACGTGTGCAACCACCTTTGAAGACGACAGTGAAAACTGGACAAGATTCCCAGTTTCTATTTATATTCTTGGAGAGAGATGATGATGCAGGGAATATATAATGTGGTCCTAGATGCTGTGGAAGACCATCCTCCCATGTCTGTAGAGATTATAATTTTCTCCTCTTCTCCAGCCCATTAGCTCAGCTCTGTCTGATTCTGTGCAGACAGCCTTTTGCAAATTTGAGACAAGAAAGAAGTCACCCAAATTTGGGGTATAACAGAAATGAAGAAAAACGGGCAGACTGATTAACCGACAAATGAAACACTCAAGTCTCTGACGCCATCCATGCTTATGTAATAAGGTCACCTGATGCACTTTCCATCTTTGTTTTTAAAAATTCAGAATATAAGCAAATATGTTTGAGCTTAAACAAATGCAAACTTCTTTAAGCATTAATTGGGTCTATATACTTCTTTAAAAATGAGGATATTGGGAAACACCTAAAGAAATAGTATGTATTTATTGTTCTTTCTAACAGAAATATTTCAACTTTGAGTGAAAAACGGTTGCAATTTTAAAAGTACTAAAATCAAAGTGTGATGGAATATACAATTTGGAAATCGATAGATGGCAAGAACACGAAGACAAGTTTTTCTTTCACAGTTGTATTCTTGGAGAAAATCTCTCTAGAGTAAGAAGTTTGGAATAAAAATGTGGCAGTTCTTTTATGAGAACAACAACAAACTGGGTGAACTTACACCACTGTTACTGTTTACTACAAATATCAAAGTTTATTTAAGAAACATCCCTGAAAGCTAAACTATTGACATAACTGAAAGGAGGAAAAGAAACTAAAATGCAGTTACTAAGAATTTAAAATGTATTTTCACCTCTTATTTTTCTACAAAATCCTTCACAGCTGCTGACTTATGCTGCGCTCCATACAGCTACACATAACAAATACTGTAAGAACAAGGAGTAAATATCACTAATGTGAACTCTCTATGCAGAATTTCCTCTTCTTTTACAGAATTACAATGCAAGCAAAGCACTGCTAATAGTTATTATGTTGTAATTTACTTGGGAGATAGACTGATAAATATCATAAAAAGCACACTCTTAGTGGCACAAGAAAAAAAGAGCCTTAGAAATACAGCCTAGTATTGTTTGAGCTTTGATAAGCGCATGGTATGTAGCTTCTGAAGCTACAGTTAAAGACTTAAGAGTATTTTAGCAAGGTACGTGAAGGTGGTCTTTGTTACAGTTTTGGGTTACAACATGTTATTGATGTACTGCAATAATTTTCATATAGTAACATGCAACATCCCTCTACCCCTCCTGTACAGACGTGGGACATCCTCATGCCCTCCCCCAGTGGTTTAAACACTGAAGGAGTTTTAGATATTCAGCTTTCAAAGTGGGGGTCTAAAGGGGTACTTGATCACAAAATACCTTCTACAACTGCAGCACCATCCAGCTCACCTTAGTTGTCTATTTTAGGACTTCAGTGTTAACCGCGGATTATACATTACAGCAATTTCTCTTGAAATTAGTTCTGTATGAGCATTCACTTCAACTTTCAGTTTTGTTCTGCAAGTAATCCAAGTTGTGAAATGCTAATAAAAAGTCCCAATGTGCATCTAAAAGTACAGGGCGAACAGTGTTTCAGCTATAAAATAACAGCTCTCAAATACTATTACTTTTTCAGCACAGATGGAGAAGCATGAATCCCATTAGAAAAGCAACCCCTTTAATATTAGAGATTGAGTTCCACTGCAGATGCAGCCAATGAGGAATAAACCCTCTTAGAACTACTACTACAGTTTAGGCCTGCCACACTCACATTATCAGCTGAAACAATAACTGTGAACATCTACTAAGTAATTTAATTCAGTCATTTCTTCTGTTTCCCACTTGGCACCATTGCCAGACCCTTCTTTACATCTGTTAACCTCAGTGCTCCCCTCATCATCATGTATCAAAGGCTTTCAAAATACCTCTTGTATATTGGCAAGCCACTGACTCAAATCTAGAGACGCTGCAGATCTCCTCTGGGCCTCAAAAAACTGTGATAATACCTTTCTTTCTAGATAAAAGCCTGTCTTAAAAGCATGCTGGTCTGCTTTGAACATCAGGAGCTGCCTTTCCATGAGGGCAGACAGTGTCAAGGAAACGGAGACCAGAAGGCAGCCAGTGGTGATGTCCTTCAAGATGAAAACCTCTCCTAGAGGAAAGGTAACACTGGTGGTGATTCTCCATTTTCCTTCATACCCGATCGCTTTCCTGGAGATGCAAGAGGGGCTTGTGCACTCTAGCAACATGAGAACTTGGGAATTTAGCAAAGCCGGCACACATCAGTTAGCATCATTCTTGAGTGACAGCCTGTTCCTTGCACATTGAGTTGGACCTGCTGCAAAGGCAGCCACATATGAAGATGTGACTGGAAAGCCTTGACAGGCTTCATGCAGACACCCGTGTGAATGCTAGATTGCACAGATCTAAGTCCCTGAACTGAATTTGTCTTGCTGTGCAGCTCTAGGCCTTCAGCGGCATTCAGCTAACAAGAAAAAATAGGCAATGAGATGTAGACGCAGGGGTTTGGGTTGTGCACTCTACACTCTGCTCTATTCTGTTCAGACACGTCTCACAAGCAGCACGGGCACCGATGTTTCACCTAATGAAGACCAACAAACAAGTTCTGTCAGATACAAAGATTGCATATGCGATAGCAAGATTTCTGTAACCCGTTTTTTTTCTCCTATCTGCTGGGTTGGCGTAGCAGCTGGGTTGGTGCAGATCATCAAACAGAAATATACTTTCCTCAGTGAATACAAAAAGACATTAGTTTGAATGCATTGTTTCCCTACTGAAACACACAGTGGCAGGTGTTCAGAAAGGAGGTTAAAACCATCAATTTCAGCATTCCTCCGGGGAAAAACAATGCTTCTTTGTAGGCACACTGTTAATTTAAGATGCTTATATAACTAATTTCTGAATATTTTCCCCTTCTGCCCCTGAATGATCAATCACGATTGCTTTTTAGTGACAGAGACCAGTGGCCTCTTCCCACTAAAATCGCAAATTAATGAGCTTGCTGCCTATGTGAAGTGAAAGCACAAACACAACACCTGTCCCCTTCCTTTGGGGCACAGTTCCACAACAACGCTGATCATTTGATATTTCCCTAAGGATAAAAAGCAATGAAATTCAAATTAACCCAACCTTTTGTTGAAAATGGGAGAAGTGGGGGAAAGACCAAAGGGAATCTGATCCAACAGTCTCATTTTCATAACCAATTCCATCACTGTCATTGCTTTGAGACTTAGAATATTATACTCACACTGCTCGTTTCCCAGTAAAATGTTGTGGCATTTGTCACTGTAAAATAAAATACTTTTTTCAAGTTATTAAAATCTTGCAACTTGCTTGTTTTACTGTTATCCAACAAGCAAATCCGTGCCACTAGTCTGGCTACTAGGCTGCACAAGCTGAAGAATTGAGAAACTAAAAACACCTGAAAAAAAGGTAACGGCTAACCTGATTTAGCCCTCATTTAAGAGCTAATGACAAAGCCAATACATACTTCGGGAGCTTCAGAACAGCTTGTCTGTGTGAAACAGTGTCAACAGGATCAGGAGACTTCCCTGCATCCAAAAGAAACAAAAGGAAACTTCTCTGGCTCTAAATACCAAAAGCCACATGGCTCACGAGATATCCAGACTATTCCAAGAAGAATAAATACGATCATTCAGACTCCGGGATTTCTGAAGGCGCAGCTCTGCACTATCACGTGAGAACACGGATGCTCATTGTTTCTTGCTCTCAGTTGCACTCTCCTCAGCCGCAGGAGCATGAAAGCGCCATACATTAACTTTGCCCATTGGCTCACATTAAAACAATTAAATTGTTAGAACAATTATGAAAAAGCATTACTAACTATTCTCCAGACTTACTTAATAACTCCTGAGTTGCTATATACCCAGAGTGAAAATTAAAGCAAAGTGATCAGCCTATGGAAGACTTGGGCCAGTAACAGATAGCTTCAAAACCTAACCCAAGCTAAAAATAAATAAATAAGACACTGTAATAAAAGCTTATAAAATTACCATCTTAATGGGATACAGGCTATTCTGGAGGAAACTTATTCACCACAGAAGTTAAGTATTAGCCCAGGCACTGCAAATCCATGTCACCATGCCGAACTCATCCGCAATACATTTTTTTCAAGAATTTAATCTGCATAAGCACCTAAAAAATACATCCTTATGAAAACTGTCTCTACAGAACATTTAAAATGTAATGAATTATATTTTAGAATAATTTCTCTTGAGTTTCTCCGGCAGGTTATGGGAGAGAAATATATGGGAAAGAAATAATTCAGTTCATGGAAGGACTGCACTGGTTTTCACCAGAAGTCATCCGTTGTCTGCGTTGTGCCAGGGGAACACACTGGAGTCTAATCATCTGCTGGAAAAATAGCTTGAATAAAGAATAACACAGCAGAGAGCGGCCTCTCACAAGGTAATGCTGCAAGGTTTTCCTCATCTATCTCCTTCTTGAAAAGGGATCCCAGAGGACAACTAAAAAGGTCCTGACTCATGACTAGCATCTAATAACTCGCCTCCAACACTTTTGCCCTTCAGGCCCTGCAGTTAGTCACAGTGTCAGTAACCAGCAATCATCAAGAAGTTTGATGCTAACTGCTCTGCCATTCATGGGACAAGAATGCAGAAAGCTACAGCTTCAGTGATCATCTTACTGGTATCTCGCAACAATCTTCGGGCAGGTTGATTCTGCAGCTTCAGGAGACTGCTTCTGGGAGAACACCCTGTTTATCAAGGGAAAGCCGAATCTCAGTGAAGCTATCAGGATGTCTCATAGTTTGCGGCTTTATCTTGAAACAGAAGACAGCATTCAACCACAGCTACTAATTTTTTAAGTGCTAGCCATCGTTTGTAATTAGAGAGATTGCCCAAGCACCTGCCTTCTGTTTTACCATTATGTGGAACTGGCATCACGAGTCTCTTAGCACTAATGCTGGGCATTAAGCATGGGAAAAGCAAGTCTACTTGAGCGTACTACCCATGAGAGACTTTGACTTCTCTTTCCTTTTCCTGCGGACACGTACAAGCTGAAGTGGGGTGTCCTCTGCAGAGAGGAAAAAGCAAACAAATCCCCACCTGCCACAAAGTTGTTTTCCCCAGCACAGCTTATCTTTCCTCTTGTCACTGGAATAAAAGATTCACGTCACAACACTTGAACATATTCCTCACTTTGGACAATTTCAGCCCCTCTCCCAAATACCCGCTTTTGGATGAGCTGTAGCTGTTCAACATAACAGGTCTGAGAACCCATAAACTCTTTTTTCCCTTACAGACCTGTGAATAACACACGGATTAAAATGACAAAGTATCACTTCAAGTCAAAGCATGACTCACCCAAAGGTGTCTAACACAGAAGATGAAACAAACCCGATTTACTACAATTTCTCTCACTTAAATCCCAATGCTTACAAAAAAAAAGTCATGCAGTTGTCCCTACCCTCGTTGTGGAACCAGATAGCCTTACCGTAGTATTCTGCCTTTGTGCAAACAGGGATTGCAGTTGGCACGGGCTAAAATGGGTCAATAAACTTAACAGCTGAAACCAAGTTTTATCAGCAATTGCTTCTTTACTGGCACGCACAACACACTGCTTGATACACCTATCTTTCACAGAGATTAAGACAAGATTAAAGAGATGCCTACCTGAATTACTGGCAAATCTGTTAAATTAGGGACACTGAGGGGTTGCTGCAGTGGGTTGCATTTGGCAGATTTGTCCCATGGCCAGAGAAGTTGGAAGCTCCCTGTTGCCATTCAGAAAAAATAGCTTTTTTTTTTTCCAGGTATTAGCACTTCATTGGCAATCAAACAGTAAGACAGGAAAAAAAACCCCTAATGTTTCAGAAAATCTTATTTCTGTCAACCCTGCTGCTAAAAATTAATTTGGACTAAAATCTTTGCAGCCTTAATATCTATTTTGGCAGTAGATACTCTTTCTTGAATTTATTCAATTCATACAAGACAAAATTTAGCAAGCTTCCTACGACCCAAGCTTGGAATATATCGCCATTAATAAACTCCCACTACTTGAATGAAGACACTGGCATTAAGAACACAGAACAAAAGAAACATCCTTGGTCAAGTCAAGTCTTCCACTGCTCCAGCCAGCAATGGCACACAAGCCTATTCAGTTATCCAGCTTTACCCTGAAATCATGAGCTCCCCTCCTCAGTTCATCATGTAATTCTCTTATTTCCAACTCAAGTTTATTCATGGCCATGTAATCATTCTGCCAGGACTGCCATTTGACTTTAACAGCTCTTTTTTAATGTCCTTTAAGGATTTCTAAAACTGCAACTATGTCCTGTCTTACTCTTCTTTGGCAAGGCTATGTACACTCCTCCTCCAAAGACAAGCTCTAACAGAACCTTATTCCTGGCACCCTTTCAATACTCTTCATTTATTTTTGTTTTCCTCTTGCAGTCTTTTTTGATCCAACACAATGCAGTCAGTCACATAATGCCATGCAGAAAAAAACCAGTTGCACATAAGATTATATTTGTTCTAAAAATGGTTCAGAATGAGTAATTACCACACTGTGAAATGGCTGGAGATTAAGTCATACGAAACAGATTAGTGTAATTTTGTAAATATGCAAATAATAGCCAAATCATAGCTTAAAGCACAAGTATGGAAGCTGGGGGAGAAGAAACAAACAGCTATTTTAGCAAACATGGTATTTATAAAATATTTCTTACTCTCCACAGACAGAAATACTATGTACATTAGTCTAAAGGCCTTCTTTTTCAAGTTATAGTGTGAATGGAATAATATTAATGACCATTTACATCATTTGATCTTAAAAACTCAGTTCAACTGAATCTTTGAAAAATAATTTGGTGTCAGCATTACTACATCAATTGAGAAAATTTTAGAATGTAATACTGAATACCGTAATACTGTAAGGGTGATTGAACAGTGGAACAGGTTGCCAAGAGAAGTTGTGGAGTCTCTGTCCATGGAGATATTAAAAATTCGGCTGGACACAGCTATGAGCCATCTGCTCTAGGGGACCCCACTTTGAGCAGGGGCTTGACTAGACAATCTCCACAGGTCTCTTCTACCCTCAGCTATTCTCAAATAAACACAAGAGTATAATATACTCGAATATAATAACAAGAGTTATTAATGCCCTATTTCTACTTAAAACTCCTCTTAGTTCTCTCTGAAAGAACTGCTTCGGGACTAGAGATTAAAGTATTTCCATATATTAAAGTTCAGCTCTTAAACCTATACAATGACGCATTTTTAGAAAGACAAGTCCCAAACTTCAAACACAAGGAGTAACATAGTCTGGTCAAAGCATTATAACCCTGATCTGTGAGTGTTCTACATCCTGGAAGACAACACAGCTCATCAGCTTATGATACTGCTTATCAGTTTTGTGTTCATACTTTTGACTCTTTCATGGTGAAAATGAGAAATAGGCACTGGTCTTAGTTTTTTTGAGCATAATAGATATTTTAACATAATTCAGCATTAAACATTACATATAATGACTTCAGAAACTCTATTAAAAAGAAAAAATAAATGAGCAAAACACAAGGAAAAAAATATCTGTATTACTAAGAATATAATCTGTTAATGGAAAACATGTGAGTAGCCCGGCTCTTTAGATAACTCAAATATACTATTTTTCATATGAAAAGATTCTTATTTATAAAAACAAAAAAAGTATTTTTATGTTCCTCAGTTGAATTTTGAAGCTGCACCTGATTCTTGAGTGGGCTTAGATCATGTGGAAAGCAAACCTTCATACATGTTGGGAAGAGACACCGTACTCTTTGTCTGCATTTACATTTCTAGGAAATGGAATAATTCTCTGTTAATAAAAAAGAACTAATAGAAGGATGACACTGGGGAGCACTGTTTGTCCATACAAATAATGTAAAAGAAAAATCAAACTTGAAACGTGCAAGTATTTGTTACATTTTCGTGCTATATAGCCAAGCCATGTCTAAGCTAAGTGGATGCTTACCAAGATCAAGGCACATACAGAACATGTCTGAGAGATCGGGACCAGTCTTATAGGTGAACTTAGTTCATATATCTCATTATATTCCATCATTAGAATAGACCTATTATTTTTGAGTGTAGTCTTTACTTAATAATACTGATTTCAGGTCTAGAAACACATTGTTTTAACAGAGAGAGTAAACATCTTTCTATATTTGTGTATTTACAGACTGTATTCTGAACTGCTTTATGTTACACCACTAAGCAAACCTCTCAAAACACTCACAGTGGGAGTTGGCTGCTCATGTTATGCCCAGTGACATTACAGATATGGTGACTGCAATCACAATTCCCTGAAAAGTCGAAGCCTTCAGAAGAAAAGCTATTATCAGCAGTATAACTGTCAGAGCTGCTTAGTCCTGAGACCAATGACCTTTCAGGACTGAAGTTTTAAAAATTTGTTGGAAATAATAATGATAGTCTGGAACCACTAGGAATAAATGCACAGAAGTGCAGTATCTCCAAAATTTACTGGACCTTGTGTTTCTGTGCATGCTGACGGGACAAGTCATTCACTAGTCAAGGAACGCTACAGAGAGCACAACAAAAGCCATCTTACTGAAGTTCACTCGGATGCAGAATATTCGGACTTACAAACATCAAGGTTCAGCATTCACTGAGATTTTGGCAGAGATCTACAGTTAACACCCCATTAAAGATTTTCTCTTTGCAAGGCAGTCTACAGCTATTTTGACATGACTGTCCAACATCTCAAAGCAACTCTGAAACCCAGTGAAAGAGTCACAATCATTAATGAATGCATTGCTATTCAGAATTTTCAAACGCAAATTATAACCAATTTCTTTTAATTTATTAAAATGAAAAGTTAAATGTTTTTTTAGGTGACTGATTTCCTAACACATGTACTGCAACATTCAATTCTGACAGTTAAGAGTGACCGGTGCTTCAAAACCAGAGAAATCAGACCTTTTAACTTAGTTTTTGTTGCCATTTTAATAGCAATTAAAAGAGTCAGTGGAAAAAGAGAGCTTCCTTAATAATCAGAATTAAAGGCTGTTCTAGATATAAAGCATGCTTATTAAAAAGAGAAATGAATGAAACTGAGAACTCAAAACCAGCAAGATCTGACCTCCTTTGGCAAGTCACCCTCAGAAAAATACTGAATAAAAAGAAAGGGAAAAAAAAAAAAAAAGAAAAAGATGACCTTGAGGAGTCATACTTGGGTACAAGTACAAATCAACCTGTCTGAAGATAATGGTTGAGAAATCAGCATTTCCCTTTGTCTCTAGCTCAGTCAATCCAATTAAAAAAACAGCCAGAAATGAGTCATGTGAATGAAATGATTGCTTTCACTCAATATGTTAATTGACTGGAAATTGCATACATGCCAAGGTACAATAAGAGAATACATCCTATGTAGGATTTATCAAAGCCCTGGATGTGCAAGGAGGAGACAAGACTGATATTACTAATGCTGAAAAGGAGAATCCTGAGAAATTACTTGAGTATATTCTTTTCATTGAATATATTCTTTTTCCTAGGCATCTAAAACAGGAGAAATTAACTGAATCACTGCCAGGAAACAGTGTAATACTATGGTTAATGTTGTTGTTCAGAGCTGATACTACTTTTGTTTTTGAAAGAAGCCTAACTCATAACTCAGATTTGCTCAGTCTCTTCTGAGTAAACAGCAATATGGAAAATATGTTTTTTATCTCATCCCCTCTTTTTTTTTTTTTTAGGACAGAATAATTACATTCAACAAGAAGCAATTCCTTAGGGCAGATTTAAGCAAATCCATTACCTCTCCTAAGAGGAATTCTAAACAATAACTAATGAAGAAGAGGGGGGAGGAGAAATCTAGATTTATAGACATCTCTAAATGTATTCTCTTTATGCCTGCCACACACAAACGGTGCTAAGACATTTCTTAACAAAGCCTCTTTTCTGTATCCAGCTTAGTGCACTCCCCCGCATGTTTCTGAAGACCCACTGTAACACAGATGGTGAAACAGCTGAGACATTTTGTATTTAAAAAGATAGTGGCAACACCCCTGATTAGTGGAGAAAATGGCAAAACCTGGAAAATGCCATATATTGCAGCCAATAAAAATGGGGAAACTCCACCGCAACTTAATCAGCACCCCAAAAACGCAGAGTCTACATCTCAACAATTACTTCTTGCCACTGTTTTCAGCAAGATGTTTGTAAGCCTCATCTTTTCTTCTCTTTGGTCTGCGTATGCAATTGTTCTAAAGCACTTGTGCATGAAAATAAAGCCTGTGTCAACAAGGGCTACACTTCACCCATAATGCAGGCATGGGAAAAGACAGTCTGCTACAAGAGAATTTCTTAAGTGCATGTGAGTCAACTTTGCCATCACAAAATTTAAAATCTCTACAGTAAATTCAAATGTCTATTAAGAATTTGGGGGGGGCACTATAAAAACTGAATACAAATACAATTCATAAAGTTAGGCTTTTTTCTTTGTTTTTCTTCTCTTTTTGGGGGGATGGGGGAGAAATAAAGAGACGTAGCTGCAAAGCCTGAGCTGGAACTTACAACAGCTCGTCTCAGTGTCTCTTTTGCTTCTGCCCCATTTTATTTAAAAGTAGGCACTAGGAGACATAATATTCAGCAAAGTGAAGTAACAGCAGAGCAGATGACTAAACACTCCCATATTCTTGGCTCTCAGCCTACCATTACTTTACCACCATAGTCGCTTTTCAGTTGGCACCTGTTCATAAGAAAGCTTCCCTGTGTTGAAACGGTTCTGCAAGACGGCTACGCGTAGTCTCTGCTTTCAGTAACATTCCTGCAGTGTTTGTTCAGGGCACCAGGCAAAAAGTAAAGGAAGGACAAAGCCATGCCAAGTGGGAATGAAACATACTTGAAAATGTTACCCCTACCCCTGTTACGTGGGCAACCTTTAAAAAGGATGCAAAACAAACAAAGCAATTTATAGTTGTTAGTGATCCAAACCAGTCTGAAATGAACAGCTTTTTATCGCAACACTGTTAATTTTGAGACATCTAAAATGATCTTGAGAATTTACAGGAAAAAAAAAAATTAACTGTGATTAGATCAAAAAGTACATTTGTGAAAATGGGAAACAAGAAAACTGACAAATTCTTGAGCCAAAATTATCAGCAGGTGACAGAGATTAATCCTAATATTAAAATCCATTTCTCCAATGTTAGTTGTCAAATAATGCTTTAAAATAATCTGTAATACAGTATATTTTCATTATTAACAGAAATATATTAGCAAGCTTGTACTTTGTTTTCCTTTGTGCCTGTACTAGATACTTAGAACTGCCATTGACAGACAAGAGGTACTATTAACAAAACATTCTTTCCATTTACACTTTTGGTATCTTAGGCAACCACAGTTAATCCTCTCTTCTCTATCCAACACCAGCACCGAACAGAAGTGAGTGGGTGAGAACTCCCGTCTTCAGTAAAACCCATTTGACATTATTACACAGCAAGACTGGGGCCTCGTCTTGAAGAAGGTAGAGCAGAGAGGAAAAAAAATTGGCTGGATTGACTGTCTATTTTTGTTGCTGATAGAAAGGATATTTGGTATTATATTACAGCATTGCTCTTAATAATTAAGTCCTTAAAAATACCAAGGCAGTTTTCATTTTTTAAAGTGAAGATCAGAAGGAAAATAGAAAAGATTTAAAGAGATAAGCATAGTAACTGCTTCAAGAACTCAGCTGGTTAAAATTGTATTTGCAAAAATAGTTGTGTTGTGCTCATTGTTCTTGCAGAAAAAGTCTTCTCCATTAGCAGTTGAAGGATGTTTATATGATGCTTAGCAAAGCAAAATTATCTCTCCATGGGATTCCCAAATGCAAGCCTATGTCCTTCCAGGTACTGCTGTCTTAGGTGCTAATTTATGTCCTTTCTTCAAAAATGAGCAAAAAATGTGTTACCAAGTTATCTTTCTGGAATGACTGCTATTCAAGCCAAGACTGGACAGGATCTAGAAAGTGTGTTCAAAAGATGTTGAAGCATATTCTGATTTTTGAAGGGGACAGATTGCAAACCAACCCCCAACCTCTCCTACCCCTTCCCCCCAAAAAATTCCCCAGAATTTTGAGGCAAAAATCCTAACATAAAAATATCCAATAAGAGCAAATGTGACCTCTTCAAACAGCTAATAAATTAAGTCTGGGTACAATTCATCTGAATGTCCAATGAATCATTAAAAAAATGCCCATTTCTCTGCTTCAGCTAGAAAAGGAGGCTGCCTCAGATGAAGACATCTGAAATTAGATAAATGAACGCTGCTCTCAGTAGCTGTTCTTGATTTTCACATTGTTGTCATTCTAATATATGTCCATTATTTTATCTCTGAAATTCCACTGGTTTATATGAGGTCAAGCCCAAAGCTAAAAAAAATAGATGATATAGTGAAGACGACACTGCACAGACACAGTGCCATACATTGGTTAAGTTGGTTGTAAACAGACTCCATAGCTGGATCTATATATTTCAATGCCTTCCATGTCTAAATGTACTCATAGCTATTTTCACTTCTGGTTCTGGGCTTAGGAATCTAGAATCTACCTGGAGTACATTACAACAATGACTGAGCAAGACTAGATGGATATTCAGCATCCAGCACAAACCCGAGTTCCTAATGAAAAACTGTAAGAGTTTCCAATACAAAATCAGAGTTTGCAATTTGTTCTAAACTCACCCTGCTATCAGGTATTCCCCATCAACAGTGAATCAAATGTGCTATCCACATCTGCTTCCATTCCTCTAAATAATACCAAAAAGATAAGTGGGGAGCACCACCTTCACTCTTAGCAAGTTAGCACTAAGGTCTTTTAATCCAGTAAAGCCACAAGAGTAAGAAAATTATGAATATCAGATCACAAGCAAAGATAATTCATACTGTTTAGTTTCATTTCTCAAGGACTCCCACTAGGGTAGAAAATGTCTTTGAAATAGTGTATTTTTCTTTTTTTACTCTTTAATATCTAAGTTAGATGTCTCTTCCATCAGCACAGTGCCTAGCCTGGCCCTGAAGCATTCATGAAAACTGTGGAGAATCTATTTATGTTTAGATTTAAGAGAAATCTTAAATCTTGAGAGAAATTTAACTCGGGACCTCCTTTACTTTGCAGGAAATCTGATTTTGTGGTTCAGCCCAATAAACCTTTCCAGGCTTAAACTATCTTACACAGTTCAATTATGGGACTAAGAAAAGAGATTAAAGCTTTTAAGACCATACTCTGCCATTCCAATAAAACAGACACATTTCCTTATCTTGGGAAGATGACAATTACCACCTTCTTCCACCTTTGAATGTTTCCAGCTTGAATGCAGCCCTTTCCTTTTCTCTGGGCTAGAAAAGCTGTATTGACCATTTGGACTCCTACTTTTCATAAGAGAAATGTACATTACAACCAGCTTTGGAGACAGACTTTGCTCAGTATCTATTTAACTTTGTAGACAAATTCATCCCAGTGTTGAGACATATTTTCAGAGACTGGGGCAGGTCACTGTGTCCCAGTTTGATTGCCTTTGTAATTTCCAAGAGGAACAAAACTCTGACACTGTCCTTGTAAAGAACAAAACACCGTGGTGCACAGAGGACAAGAATATGTAACAGCAGCTAAATGCACTTCACACTTTTTTTCTCCCCTTTTACCCTACTTTTTACCTTACATCAGATATATCTGAGGTTAGATATCTGATAGAAAGGAACTTACAGCTTTTATGGCAACAGGAATTCAAAACCTGACTGGACACAGTCCTGGGCTGACCCTGCTTGAGCTGGGGGTTGGACTAGGTGATTTCCAGAGGTCCCTTCAACCTGAGCGATTCTGTGCTTCTGTAAAGCGACTGGCCAAAATTTTATCCCACTCCACTACTTCATCTGAATTAGTTCCCATAGCATGACATGCTCCGTCAACATACAAGGTGGAAATTGCAAAGTAAGAGAGGAAAGAGACAAACTTTGAAAGCTAACCATTGGGTCAGGACTGCTGGCTAAAAAGCCAAGCCAGTACCAAGAACTTGTTAAGAATGGTAAAATTATTAGAGAGATGATGATGATGATAGCCACACTAAACAGCAACAGGAGCATGCAGCATCTTATTTCCCCAAGTGTCCCTCCTTGAGCCCAAGGTTACAAATATCCAACTCTCTGTTCCAAGGCTCTGCCCTCTGAACGACGATATGGTATTGGTAGAACCACCACTGTTACAAACAGAAGCAGAAGGAGGAGCAGCAAAGCATGTATTTTCAACCGTAGCAAAAGAGATGACTAGATATGATTCTTTTATGATTGGATCGTGTCACACTTCCCTGCTTTTTTCCCTTCATTTCTGCATTTTACCTTGATGTAAAATTATGCTATACTCTCATAAAAAGAGATTACATATGTAGAGATAAAAGTCTGACCTGAAAAACATGTAATGCACACAGCCCAGTTAAAATGCTACATCTACGATGAAGGTACCAGGTTCTATAGCTAGAGAAAATTAATTTCATTTTCCACTGCATGAACTCTTGCACAAAAACATTAATCCATTTTTTGAGGCCAAGCACAAATTCATTTTTTAAGGCAATGAGTGAAAAGTGGGATACCAACATAAAATTCAGTTCCTTATTTGAATATTACTGTTCTGAAAGCAGATTACAAAGGCACTGTTCCCCACTCCAGGAAAAGAGAAATGTCCCCACTTTGGTGAAAATGGAGGTGGATGAGTTAAGAAATTTTTAGGCCACTGTGAGCAAATATTTCACAGAGAAGTAATACTGACTGGAAAGATTAATTACATCAGGCAATTACTGCAAATAGTCCTAGCATCAGAAACAATAAAAATAATTATTTGTGGTAACACCTTAGTCAAGAATCATAGAATGGTTTGGGTTGGAAGGGACCTTAAAGATCATCTAGTTCCAAGCCCCTGCCATGGGCAGGGACACCTTCTACTAGACCAGGTTGCTCAAAGCCCCATCTATCCAACCTGGCCTTGAACACTTCCAGGGATGGGGCATCCACAACTTCTCTGGGCAACCTGTTCCAGTGCCTCACCACCCTCACAGTGAAGAGCTTCTTCTTTACATCTGATCTAAATCTACCCTCTTTCAGATTAAAGCCATTACCCCTTGTCCTGTCACTACATGCCCTTGTAGAAAGTCCCTCTCTGGCTTTCCTGTAGGCCCCCTTTAGGTACTGGCAGGCTGCTAGAAGGTCTGCCTGGAGCCTTCTCTTCTCCAGGCTGAACAACCCCAACTCTCTCAGCCTGTCCTCAGAGCAGAGGTGCTCCAGCCCTCTGATCATCTTAGTGGCCCTCCTCTGGACCCGCTTCAACAGGTCCATGTTCTTCTTATGCTGGGGACCCCAGAGATAGACACAATACTCCAGGTGGGGTCTCACCGATCGGAGCAGAGGGGCAGAATCCCCTCCCTCGACCTGCTGGTCCTGCTTCTTTTAATGCAGCCCGGGATACAGTTGGCTTTCTTGGCTGCAAGCACACATTGCCAGGTCGTATTCAGTTTTTCATCCACTAATAGCCCCAAATCCTTCTCCGCAGGGCTGCTCTCAATCCACTCATCCCCCAGCCTGTATTTGTGCTTGGGATTGCTCCAACCCACGTGCAGGACCTTGCACTTGGCTTTGTTGAACTCCATGAGGTTCACACAGGCCCACCTCTCAAGCCTGTCAGGGTCCCTCTGGATGGCGTCCCTTCCCTCCAGTGCGTCGACCGCACCACACAGCTTGGTGTCGTCAGCAAACTTGCTGAGGGTGCGCTCAATCCCACTGTCCATGTCGCCAACAAAGATGTTGAACAGCGGCAGTCCCAGTACCAACGACCCCTGAGGAACGCCACTCGTCACTGCTCTCCACTCGGACATCGAGCCATTGACTGCAAGTCTTTTGAGTGCAACCATCCAGTCAATTCCTTGTCCATCCATCAAATCCATGTCTCTCCAATTGAGAGACAAGGATGTCATGCAGGACAGCGTCAAATGCTTTGCACAAGTCCAGGTAGATGAAATCAGTTGCTCTTCCCTTATCCAATGCCGTAACCCCACTGTAGAAGGCCACCAAATTTTTCAGGCACGATTTGCCCTTAGTGAAGCCATGTTGGCTGTCACCAATCACCTCATTTTCCTTGTGCCTTAGCATAGTTTCCAGGAGGATCCACTCCATGATCTTGCTGAGCACACAAGTGAGACTGACTGGCCTGTAGTTCCCCGGGTCTTCCTTTTTTCCCCTTTTTAAAAATGGCGGTTATGTTTCCCCTTTTCCAGTGAGTAGGAACTTCCCCAGACTACCACAACTTCTCAAATATGATGGATAGTGGCTTAGCCACTTCATCTGCCAGTTCCCTCAGGACCCACAGATGCATCTCATCGAGTCCCATGGCCTTGTGCACCTTCAGGTTCCTTAGACGGTCTCGGACCTGATCTTCTCCTACGGTGGGCAGTTCTTCATTCTCCCAGTCCCTGCCTTTGCCTTGACTTGGGCAGTGTGGCTGGAGCACTTGCCTGTGCAATTTGCCATTATTCATATTGAAAGAAGGATGCTTTAATATAGCAACCTTGGTGGTTTTAACTAAGTTACGAGATTTGTCCAGGTTGATACAAAACACAGCTCCCTGAGTTGCCTAAGGTGACATCCACAAAAACAATGTCTTTCCCGTACAGTGTGGAAAATGCAATTAAATTTCTTAATCATATTAGATACATTGTATATACTGTAAATAAACCTCACTTCTCAATGTAGTAGTTGTTTTTTCCTTACTAAAGGAGACTCAAGGAAACAATATTTACTCCACTCAATTTTTGACAGCTCATCTCAGAGGTCATCTGAGCCCTCACAGCCATGGTACGAGAGGGGCGACTGCTGCCTGTTTTACCTGCTGTTGCTGCCCAGGCAACAGATTAAAGCTACTGCCTGAACAGCAGCAGCCCACGATGCTACAGAAAACTGAGGACCAGGATGTGCTCATGGGGAGAGAGCTGCTGCCACCTTTTACAAACCCTTCCCCTCCTTCCTAGTCTCTCCCAGAAACATGGAGCGCCGAGGACACTGAGGGCAAGGTAAGGTAACAGGAGCTCCTTTTTGCCCTGCACTTACTCCTCAAAGAGAGGGAATACTGGGATATTGATTTCCTGTCTTTGTGGCAAAAAAGTTTTTATTTCACAAGGAAAGCAACAGATGCCTCCCAGATCTGACAAATAAAATACGTAGCCAGGTCAACCCAGGAAACATCCAGGTAGCCAGAAATCAAGATTGAAGCATAAAGGTATCTTGTTGCTTCCTCCATTTTGGGACTATTTAGCCCTTTAGGTAGTCAAAGAAACATGATGTCTATTTTTCATTTGAACACCAGCTGTGGAGGCTCTCTTCGGTTTAGCAGCAGCCAGGAGAATCTGCAGCAAATTATTAACCCCGCAGTATCTCCTGCATGAAGCAGTCACACAGGAGGGAGGCATGCCTGGTGCAGCTGCATACTCGAACTCCCCCATTAGCAATTTTCCAGAATGAGTTACTGTGGCATCATCCTCTGATGGCAAAGATGATGTAACGGTTGAACGGACTAATGAATTTTTAACCTCAGATTTGCTCAGTGTGCCTATGCAAGCAGCAAATTCCAACTACCACAACCCCATGTAAGGTTTGCACATAAAACCTATGTCCACTGTAGAATCAGCTACAGCTCTCAATTTAGAGTAGTCTAATCTCAGAAACTGATATTCAAATATTTGAAGTTAGGTTAAATAACATCAAGGCTTTGAAAAAATATGGTCTTATTTTGCAAGTGAGTGATACTCTCCACAAAGCTTTAAATTTTCCCCTAATTTAATAATATATTTTACAAGCATGATCTGAGGATAAAATTATTTTTCCCCACAGCTTTGGAAATCTGTTTCAATTGTAAGTCTGGATAGTTTAATTAGGGAAGCATGTTTAGTTTAAGAAAAAAAATTGGATGGGTTAGAAGAAAAATCCTTCTAATACTCCCTAGGGTCTACGGGTCCTTCAACCCAATTTGATGTGAATGAAACCATTATTGTTCTTTTGACTCCCGCTGAGCCATTATGTTAACGGTTTTCTAGAGATTTGAGTAGCATTTTACTACATGTTTTTGTTATTCCACTAGCCAGAATTTTAGCCCTTAGACATCTGAAGTTTCAAGCTTTAAAATAGATTCTGTTCAACATTCTGAGATAGCAATATCCTTTTACTTTTACAGATTCTTATACAAATTTTAGATTGGCATATGGTGGGTATTTGAAATTAACTGAGAGAAAACTGCATGTCCCTCTTTTTAAGCATCAGTCAGTCTAACATATTAAAACCTGCAGCAATGAAGACTCAATCAAGCAAATGAAACTGAACACACCCACTGACAGATATTTCCTGCCATAAAAATGCTCACACATTGGATGGGAGGGAAGAGTCACACCCTAATAAAATCTAACAGAGAAAACAATAAAAAGGGTTAAAAGGTAATAAAAGGATTACTATCAAGCTATATAGACTAAGCCAAACCTTTAAGTGATATTTTATTGCATTAAAATGTGAGCTTTGATCATGCAGCTGGTGTTTTAACTGCTTAAGAGCCAAAATACTAACTTTTTTTTATACCCCTGTGTGTGCAGCTATACAATAGATGCTTGCTGTACAACCTTCTCGAAATAAAGTTGCTTTCAAATAAACTGCAGAAAATATCTATACAATAACATTCCAAAACCAGTTTGCCACTTTGGCTCAAAAAGGGAAGTAGGCTTCAAGTAATTAATATTTACAATACATTCTTTGCAACTGCACCAGCATAATACTGAAGTAAACAGTGGACAGTTTGATATCTAGTGCTCTTAGAGGCTTCTGTTCCTGTGATAACTCAATTAAACAAATTGAGCAGGTAAGTGTCATTTTCTCAGAAAAAACAAAACTGATGAGCTGTAAGCTCTGGTTTTCTTCAGAAGACACTTCAAGTAAGATTTTGTATAGACATTTCTGACACATGCAGAGACTGCTCTAAAATGAGCATAAAACCTCTAGGCTAATCAAAGCAACAAAACTGTTACAGATGAACAACAAAAACTAGAAAAAGCAGTAATCAGGCTGATGACAACTCAGTTTAAATGCCAAAATTCCTTCAGAGCAAAACTTCTAACACATCTCTAATGATCAAAAATAAACTCATTAAGTCCTGTTCTTGAAGTCCATTTAAAATAGCACCTTTATATCCTGTAGAGGTCCCATAAAGCTCAGAAACTCCACAAAACACCAAGCAGCTGATGCAAGCCTCCAATTGTCCAATAATACCTAGTCTTCCAGAAGGCCTAATGCATTATCCAAATAATTTGAGTATGGCAAGAACCTTCCCTTGTAGGAAGAGCAGCACTTTCAGTTAGGGATGACAAGTAAGTCTTAACATATCCCCTCATTACCCATTTTCTGCACTCCTGAGTATGTCATATTGGTTTCCTCACCTGATAGGGACACGGGATGTGATATTCTCTGCAGCGTTCTTGAATCCACGTCGTCTCCCACACACCTCGATAAGCCTGCTCATAGAAATAGCAGCCAATTACAACCAACAGTGGCACGAGGTACAGAACACTGAACACGCCAATCCGGATCATGAACTTCACCAGTTTGTCCTGGTTCTCTTTTTCTAATGGGATTTCAATGCGAACCCGATTGAGAGAGATAATGCCAGCTAGCAGAAGAGAAACTCCAACAACAACATACAGGCAGAGAGGTGCAAGTACAAAGTATCTTAATGCATCCACATCATAGAGGCCAACAAAACATACGCCGCTAATATTGTCACCTTCAATTTTATTCATTGCTAAGAGGATGATGGTTAGAGTTCCTGGAATGCCCCAGGCACTGGCATGGAAGAGCAATGCTTTCTTCTCGATTGCTTCACTGCCCCATTTTGGGACAGCTGCCAAGAACCACGTGATGGTAAGAATGACCCACCAAACACTGCCAGCCATGGTAAAGAAATAGAGCACCATGAAAAGCATGGTGCAAGCTTTGTTGTGAGAGCCCTGCGTCACTGTGGAAGCCTTGTACTGGGCAGGGCTAGATGCGTTACACGCTACTCGGTCTTCAAGCAGAAAGCCAATGAAGAAAATTAATGACACCATCATGTAACAGACAGCATAAAATATTATCGGTCTTTCTGGATAGCGAAATCTTGTGACATCGATCAGAAAAGTTAAAAAAGTAAACAAGGTAGCAGAAAGGCAGACGATGGAGATCACTCCGATGAAGTAGCGAGCAAAGGAGAGCTCTTCACGCCGAAAGTACATATTTGGGCAAGGAGGGGAACAGTCCCGTACCCTCAGGAAAGAGTAACCCAGGTCAGGGTCAATTTTCAACTCCCGAGGACACCAAAAACCATAATCCCTCTGTACTGCCATTGGGACCTCTTCTGTGGGCTCCCCAGCTAAATTGAGGTCAACAAGACGAGGATATGGCTCATCGCAATCTGGGAATCTAAAAAGTAAGAAAAGAATTATTTACAAGAAATATACACATAATTTGCAAAGACTAGTAACCTTATTTATATGTCTGACTTTAGACACAGTAACTGGAGCAAAAAACAAAGACAATCCAAATAATGGATAATCCATGAAATACTGTGCTATGTATAAACAGACTCTAGAACTCATTGTCCCAGAATTCAGTAGATGCTGAAACTATAAAAGAGGTTTACAAATAAAACAGAGAAATAAATGGACAAGGGGCCCATTGGGGCTTTAAGCATAAAGGTGAGGATACAAAATCCATCTCAGGAAGTCTATAAATTTAGGCTCACTGTAAAAACTGAGACTACGTGCCCAAGGAAAAATGATTTTATAGAACATTTTAAAACCTTTTCCTAAGCAACTGTACTAGCTGCTATCAGGCGGGACAGTGAGCTAGTCAGACCAAAAATCCAACCTAGCACTGCTACTAGCATTAATAAATTGAAATTATGATGAAGATATTTTTGTAATTAAGTAAAGCTCTGACTGGAGGCTAAAGACCGCTGGAGGTGCAGTCTGAAGTTTTGAAGGAAAGACTGGAGGGATTCCACGCATAGCTGTCCAGTTCTTCCCTCTGCTAGATGTTATTGCCTCAACAAGCGCAGCGTAAGCTAAGTATGCCTGTTCCTCTGCCACAGTTCATGTTCTGGCACAATGGCACTAACACAGCACAAGCAAAGTTTCAGTAGTTTTAGCTCTGGTTTTGAAATTTCACTACCTGGGCCTTACTGAGGAGATGGGAGGACCTAAAGGGTCCAGGCATCTGTTCGGAGTATGGAGTTAGAGCCATCTTTGATCCAGATTATCAGGACCTAGAAGCATCCTCTGACTTATTCTTTTGCTAAAAGAAGTTTTAATTGTTTTTCATTCTCTCCAATCCAACTGTAAGAGACTATTTCTTCTTGTTTCTGCTCCCGTATTTTAGTAGCTGTTGGAGTCACTTATAAAAAAAATAAAGCATAAAGATACTGTTTTCATTTTCATGTATATCCTGTTTCAAATAGATTGGAACATAATCAAGTACTTTGCCATAAAGTTATTTGTATAATGTAAAGCTGAAAACATCTGTTTGCACACAAGCTCAACAAGGGGTAGATGCTCTGAAAACAGAGCCTTGAGATTTATACACTCATCAAAACCAGCCAGCTCCCCCTTCAGAAAAAGAGACTATTAATCTCTAGCGTATGTAATTTTGCCTAACCCTCAGAGAAATTTATAGCAGTATCACCTATTAAACTTCGGTATAGCAGACAAAACCAGGTCAGCATAAATGACAAAGAAGAAGAAAAATAGATGGGTATATTCATTCATTTGAGAATATGCATGTGCAGTTTACAGTAATTGCCCACAGAAATTTTCAACTTATCTGATAGAAATATGAACTCAATTTCCACTCCAGGAAACAGGCTGTTACACAAATGAAAGGGAAAATAAGGACACTTGTAATGGAACACGTTTAAAATGTCTATTTCAGATCATAAAACATCCTAGATCATACTAAAATTTTATCCTGGGATTCCGAAAAAAACATATTTGCTCACCTGGTGCACTCCATATCCTCAGGCCAAGAGACCCCAAACATCTCCATGAGTTTGGAGCACTCACTGTATGCTCTTTGACAGAGTCTGCGACAAGGGAGAGTAACACGGCCATACTCCATGCACACAGGAGCATAGAGGGCACACAGAAATGGTCGAAAATCTCTGGAGCATTCCAAATTCACCATTGGATGAAACGGCTAGAAAAGAAAAAGGAGAATTCAATAGCTACAAACAGCAGTTTTGTAAAACATTTCAGCATGAAGCTGTAATTTGTCTCATGAGGTGTTAGGGCTTTCACAACCATAACCATGACCTTCTTTTTCTGAACTTTGTCTGTTGGAAGAAGAGATCATCATAACACAGCACGTACGTATTTTAGGAAGACAGGCAATCAAGAAGCCTGGGGACAATGACAAAGATTCACAAGGGACATTTATGTACTTAATTTGCATTAAAATCAATGGGAATTAAGACAGCTAAACACCTCTGAGGATTCAGGCTTAGCTTCACACTCTCCAATAACAGTCACATAAACTTGATTCCTTTTAGTGCTTGTGTAACTGACAGACACATCATTAATTGCTACCTGCTTATTTAGTAGGATAATATGAAAAACTTGCATCTGGTTGATGAGGTTACAGTCTGAAGAATGTTAGATAATGCAAGATTCCTTGACAGTATAGAAATATAGCATACTGTGATCTTTCAAATATTATTTTCAGATCATGACATAATAATTCTAAAGAATATCTCTATTTCTTGAATTTCTGCAGCGAGGCAGTGTTCTTCATATCTTTATACAAAATGCAAACACAGGACATTTTCCATCACATTCTTCCCACAGTACCTTGTGAACTGAAGAGAACCCATCTGTTAAAATCTCAGTTCTATCATCAGAGTATATCTGTAGACAGAAAACAGTCCCAGTGTGCATGCTATCACTGTTATATAAATTCTCATACAGACATAGAACTTTCTAGCTTCCAGAACAGGGCTGTAATCACAGTGATGTCACATTAAGTATGTATGTCATTTATTGACTAACTATCAGAAACCACTGTGAAATCAAAGCCAGAAAAAATTAGTCAGAAAAAATAACTGGTGTCTTGTGCTACTGTGTTGCTTTCTAACAGGTTTAATTAATGATGATAGCAACACTCCTTGGAAGCTCCAAGAGAAAATCTATCACGACTAGCCAATATACAGCTCTTCTTAAGTATTTCTGAAGATGAAAAAGAAGGAAAAAAGTAGGACAGGGATTTATGTCTTAATAAAAACTGGTGCACATTGATAATCCATGTTATCTTCTTACTATCCAGCCTGGGTTCATTTTCCTCTCGCTTGTTTTGGCTTGTCTTTAAAACTCTCCAGGAGTCAATATCTTATTCTGAGTTTGTGTGGCAACTACCACTATACCAAGCCTCACCATATCTTTGGATATTAATATAAGATCAATTATATTCTCTTAAGAGTGGAACTACACAATATTGAAATACATTAGGAGTTACAACTCTAGAATAAAACAAAACAGCGTATGAATGCTGAGTTACTCTGCTACCTCCAGACTGGAGAAACAGCAGTGACATTTTAGTAAGCCACTTCTTTTCCTTGACTTATATTTCAAATCATAGCTTGAAGGGAAAAGGTGACAGTTGCTTGATCAATGGTAATGCTAACATGAACTCTGTTCTAGACAGATTTTTATAAAAAGTCCATTATCTTGATACCAGAGTTTCCTCTTCTCCGCAGCCTAGCAGGATTATACAGCAAGAATTCTTATCTTCAGAATTTGTGGTGCAATAGCAGAAGCACAAATGAACCTGCTCGCTCTCTCTCTATAAAACCTAAATCTTATTATAACTGAAGCTGAAGACTAGGCTGTAGAAAGATTACACTTTCAAAGAGCAATTTCCTGAGAAGTATTTTAAACCAATTCAATGTTTTCTTTTTCCGAACTACAGAACAGAACAGACCCAACAACAAAAAATAGGTCATCTTCTGTGGCAATATAAATGACAATTACCAGAAATTATGAGGAAAAGTTTCACATTTCAGTTCTTCCTTATCGCCTCCTTAGTCTTCCAACTCTTTCTATATGCCTCCTTTGCTCTGCAAAAGGTTAATTTTTGGAATACAAGACACAACCACGCTGTGATTTTACTGATTTTTTTTTAAAGCATAATTATTATCTACCAAGCTGATTAAATTCTCTTCAGTGCTATGCATTTTTGAAAATGTTGTCACATAAAAACAGAGCCATGCAATGTGGCAACAGCTTGTATGAAGAGCAGTATAAGCCTTCAGAGCTATTGACAAGGAAAAAGGAAGCAACAGTTGGAAAGTATTTACATTTACAAGCTCATTGTTACTCAAGGAACACTTTCTATTTGGCTAGACATTTACTGCAGATGCACATATGTTTTTATTTTTAAATACTTATTGCTTATTATACATTTAAAGCTATTGTTTGACAACAAGGATCCAAGAAATTGATTCTAGGTAGTTATGACACCTGACATGACTGGAAAAGCTTAAGATAATAGTCTTCCTTTATTTGATAGAAAGGGAAAATAAAATGAAAACTCCAGTTTTATTTTGGAAAGTGTTTAACTTACTTTCTTTTCAAAGAACCTTGAAAATAAGAAAATGAAGTTATATCTTTATGAAAAAGAGCTACTGACTTAATGCCTGCCCCCCGCAAACTCTTGCCTCCTGCCACTGCAGTTTTGCATGTACCCATACCCAAATTTCAAGTTCTCCTGACAAATGCTCTACTACTCTCCTCTGATACACCTTCCATTATGAAAAGATGTTTCAGAAATTTCTCTTTTCCTGCTACTTCACCTTCACTAAAAGATCTGTTTGGTTTTGGGTGATTTGCAGAAAGCTGTACCATTTGGGAAGATCCCAGACTATCTCAAGGTGTGCACATAAGAAAACTGTGCAAACAGAGCTCCAGATCATGGCTATTGCAAAGCAAAGGAAAAGTAGTAAAGCAAGTTCAAGGGAAGAGAAAGGTACCAGTATTTCCTTGTGTCCTGTTGATGCTGCTATGGACAGGTGGCTGTTGTAATGGCTTTCAGCCAACTCCCAACGACACTGGGCAATGGTGTCTGAGGGAATATTGGAACTGAGACAGGAAATGTCCAAAAATGGGGATGCAGATGGTGCTCTTTGGCAATGGCTCCACGGTTTGAAAGAGCACTCTCAGTAAGAGCAGCGCATTCCCTGGCTGTCCCCTTCAGCAGCCCGAGGGCTAAGTTACAGGGAGCTCAAACACGCAGGATGCGAGACAGCTGCCTAAACACCGGCTTCTCCTGCTATCTAAGATGCCATTTATTCTCCAAGACATCCACATGGGCCTGGATGATCAGGCACAAGATCTGCCCTCTCTTGGGCCTGACAGATATGACGCAGGGTCTCTGCAGAGACCCACTCCCTTCTGGCATGGCAGCTGGAGGCTGGGTTGAAGATGCTGAAACATCTGAAGAAACACTAGTGTAACTGAATCTTCCCTGACAAGGTCGCCCAGAGGGCATGTTAGCTGTGCTTAGGGTTCTTTAGAGCTGCAGAAAACAAGTCTGGTTTTGAGCATGGCCTGGGCATACTCCTCAAAACACAGTACAGATATACTCAAACCCAACAACACTCAAGAAATACACTTAAACCAGGGGTAATTTAATAGGACTGTTCCCCTAGTGCTGGCTGTTCTGTTTCTCAGCAACTCCAGGCCTCTCTCACACCATTCTGTCTCTCAAAATAGTAACTGCAGGCAGACAAAAAACTCTCTTATGAATTATATCAAATCAGTTTATTTTAAAATAATGAAGATGCTAAGCTAGACAACAGAAGAAGAAAAAACCCTACAACCACTCCTCGTAATGCAGAAAAAGAGACTTACTTGCTTTCAACCAGTAACAGCAGCTTTCATGCCTGTAAGCAGCTCAGTCTGTAAGTACCCTATCTCTAAAATTATCTTACCCCGTTGCGGCTCCTAAGATGAAAAGTCACTTCCACCTACTGGTTATGTTGTTCACTATTAAAAATAAAGCCAGGGAGATTAAAAGACTTTTTTTAATGCTCTTGTCCAAGGACACAGTGCAAGTTACGACATTTAGCCGTACTCCACTTGTGCCTAACAAAAGGCGCTCTGTTTAAATGGGACATGCTTTTGAAGAATGCCTGTTGAACAACTCAATATACAGAGGAAAAAGGAAGAGGACAAGGACAAGAGAAGACGTGATAGCCAAACTGATTTCAATAATTCAGGCCAAGCCCTGGGAAATCCAAGAAAGGGAAGAGATAAATGTTTAAGAAGAGAGAAACACTTCTTTGCTCCTCAAGGTACTTAAGTATTTAAAATATGCCAGATCATGTAACTGTATAATATATCTACAGTTGTACACCCACTGGTCTTTCTACCTCTGAGAACAATCTTTATGACCATGCAAATTCCTTCAAACCCAGTGATAACAGCAGCATTATGAACTCAACTTTTTTCAGGCTGAGTCAGAACACTCTCATCCCTCCTTTGCTTTGCCATGCAGGTGTTGTGTACCCAATAACATGCCACAATCATGTATCACTGCTTTCCTCAGAGCAGTCCAACTTGCAGTACAACCTTACCCATCTCTTCTTTCCCTCTTCCCCAGAATTTTCTTTGCTGGTAGCAAAGTTGCTTTAAGAAATTTCCCAATTCCCAGCAGTGTGGCCCCAGCCCCTTCCTTCCATACAATTCCTACCTGCTGAAAATATTTTAATGGCCATGCTCTAACAGAGAGCAGAAATTTCCTGCTTGCCTTTGGTTTTCTTTCATTTTTTTTTTCAGGAGGGGATGAAAGACAAAGGAGAGCTGGAATGATATGTGTAGATTTTTCCTCCCAAATAGTTCTTTTAAACAAATTCTCACTTCTGGTTACAAAGCAAGAGCAATAACTCTAACTATAAATACACCGTGGAACTGCATTGCAGTTTCAGACTTCTCATATTACTGAGAGATAATAAACTAAATTCTACCTTTTATTTTACACAGCGGTAGTCATTTAGCTGGCTGTTATTTGGGAACTGACATTATTGCAAGATTTAAATGAAATTATTTTGGTGATCTTTCACTATTCTATTTGTTTATATATTCCTTTCTTTTAACAGAAAACTAAACAGGAAGCATTGTCATAAACTCATAGATGGAAGGAGGGAAGTTTTCTTCCCTCAGGCTCATGGGAAAAGAGTGATGCTATGACTATCAATTACTGTTGCAATTCTCTGGTAGAAGCAACTGCCTCAGGGCGTCTCCTGTCTCAGGCCAGCCATATGATCTGCTCTTTCTGTCCTGTGTTGCCCTATGTTTGAATTTAGCTTGCTATTCATTAGGAAAAACCCTTGAATTGTATCTCAAAGTGCATGGACGAAAATGCTTTCCAGGCTACCTCCCGAGGAGAATGGCAGAAGCTGCAGCTAGATTTAGCTCTTCAGACAACTGCTAGTTAGACTGAACATGTTACTGCCTCCTGCTTCTGATAACCACAGGTCTTCTCTGATTGAACTGCTCTCACAGCTCTGACAGTTCGTGTGAATGCTCTCTAGAGACTGTTATAAGCAGAACTGGTTTTCTTGAGACAGTGGAAATTTGTTCTCCAATGGCTCTGACCTGCACGCTCCTCCGAATCCTGCTAGGTTTGCTGGAGCCTACAGCCCACAGCCATGCTGATACACAAACTTAACCTGAAAATATTTCTTGTAAGTTAGTATCCTGAGCTGAACAACTGCTGTAGTACTTAAACTGCTGATGCTAACTTCAAATGGGGCTGTAATTGAGAGTCCTGCCTTAACCTAACTGGTGTTTCCTAAAGAAGATTAGAGAGTGCTCACATAGGCACAGCAAAGCTGGTGATTTGCAAAGAGCGGTGATCCGGGGCACTAACTTCTTCAAAAAACCATAGCCAGACCTAACAGAAAGCTACTTTTGTTCCACTCAGTTTGGCCTGACCTAGATAGTGCCACATAAGTAATGGTTGCAGAAAGGGCCAGAAATACATGGTCAGGTGTGTAAGTCCATTTCTTTTGGAATCAATCCACACTTGCTCAACTTAATGTGACTATAGAAGTGCAGCTTTATTGCACAGACACTTTGTTCTGTTTTCAAAAGGCAATAGGCTAATTTGCCAACGCCTGCTTTTAATGCACAGTGCCAAGACAAACTTAGTGTACAATACTTAGATAAAGTTCATTCAAAGCTTACCTCACCATTAACTTCCTTGTCTGGAGAAACTTAGGTATACTTTTTTTTGGTAATTTTTTTTAGCTTTGCACAGTGATACATGTATGAAAAGCCAAATGGGGTCACAATTCTGGCCACCTGTTAAGCTTTCCTCTTTAGCATGGAAAAAAGCTATTATCACATTATCTGTATGAACCCTTATGAACCACATAGCCCACTGCCTTCCAATATCCCATGTCTCATAATTTGATGTTAGCTGGAAAACTGTGGTTAAAATAAGGATTAGAATGACACTGTACTACTTTAGGGACTGGGAAGTAAAACATTTCAGAATGTTTTACCTCATTAGTAAAAATATATGTCTGCATTTAAATAGCTATTAAGTCATTCCAACAATAAAAATGTCAGGTAATTAGTATGGTTTTAAATGATATTTTTCTCATGCTATAGGTTTCTCATGCTATATAGGTTGAACCAGACAATCACCTTGTTATTCACTTTAAAACCTAAGACCAATTATTTTACCTGCCTTACTGGTGAAAGGGCAGCAATCATGCAACCCATCCTCAGCTTTCTGGTCTGTAAACAGACAGCTGAGGTCAGTTTCTCAAAGACAGAAAAAAAGTAGGATAAAGATGAAAGTAGTTAAAAGACAGCAAATGACATTAATCTCTGTCTATATGACTAAAAAGCAAAGCCATCTGCTCTTGTTCTTTAAAGAGGTCTCCTGCTTCATTTTGAATTCTGAATTTCCTTTGGAAGACACTAAAAAGATGGCATCCATCTGTCAATTTGCACTTTTCCTAAATGTGGTCTTTAGGTTTTAAGAACCGATGAATGCAGATGGGTGGTCCTGGTAACAATTTCCATTTGCAAGAAGCGTTAGTTTTTGTAAGACAGCTGAGACTGCTTAGACTTCCTTCTTCCTCTCTACATGCCTGCTGCGATGGGCTTGGGAGAATTCCAAAGTATCACCAAGAAATAAATATATAGTCCTCTGGACCATATTTTAGATACTATTAAGTTAAGACTCTATAAAGCACACTTGCCTGGACAAGCAAGAGACTATTGGGCAGGAGCTGTAACTCTTGATAAAATAATATTTTTCATTTAAATGACACATTTCTATCTCCTGTGGTTGCAAAGACAACCTTCCAAGTACAAACTGAGTGGGATCACTGCTCTGATGCCTGCCGAAAAAATGCTCCAGTGCTGTTGTCACTGTGGGAAGGAGAAAGATACCCATTACGAAAGGTGGAGTGTTAGGGATAACAAACTTTTCTTGCCCTCAACTCTGCCACCGCCGACTGATCTGCATGTCAGGGACTCATGGACTATTTCTGCCAATTCAAGGGAGGTCTGTCTCCTTGAAGGGTAACAGGAGTGAAGAGTATAAACAATTCACTGTTGGCATGGTGCTTAAAAATTTATCTTGCTGAGTGAAGGAGGAAAAGCATTTGGTATGAAGATTTGTTAGAAGACTTGACACTAACTTGAGAGCACAAAATGGAGTCGGTAGCCAGATCAAGTTCTTCAGAGTTCATAAAGAGGGAATTTCTAAAAATCGGAAACATGAGGGAAAATACAAATAAGGACATAGCCAAGATCCAAAATCACCAATTAGATTCTCTTTACCTTTCCATTTTTACTGCCATCAGCATACAGAATGACAGTATCTGCCGCATAATAAACAACATTAATATCCTGCAGAATAAAATCAGACAAGTTGGATTTCTAAAATACAATGAAAGCAACACTGAATAATCCTATTAAAGAGAATTTCCTTATTTCTCAAAGGCTTGATGACTTCTACTATTTCATGTGTGACTTCACTAACTGTGGTTTTTTACACAGCTGAAATAGCAGAGTATCTAAGAGAGCTTAATACTGCACACCAATGCAGACTACATGAAGCTCCATGTTTTCCACCGGGATGAGGGTGGAAGAAGGCTTCTGTTTTCTGAATTCTGACATTCAAGCCAAAGTGCTTCTTGACAGACTAACCAAGGGAATCTACAGTATGCTGCCTCCCTTAAAAGTGAATGTGAACTGTACAGTTGTCATCATCCTCCTCCTATATGGCTGTGAAATGAGGACAAATTACAGTTGTCATCTAATGCACTTCAGGGTGCAGTTTCGTGTAAGTTTATTGACCCCTGCCTTCTCCCCTGCCACCAGCCTCCTTCGCACTGACTTGGGTTTAAGATTGATTTAAACCGTCCATGAAACTAACCTCAAAGCCACACATGCTGTATTTGGAGCATTAGTAGTGTAAAAAGCTGGGATAAGGTCCTGAATGCTGACACCTTGAAGTGTTACCATCTAAATATCTTTCCTGTACAATACACCTAAGTTGATCAATTCACTTTTTTCTAAGCTTAGTTTTTTACTGGTTTAGCTCCTTAACAACCTTACATAGGTTTGGGTGCCAGTGCAATATGTGCAAAAGGGACATGTTACTGGGGGATGAAGAATGGGGCACAGCTAGGCTGACCTTACAGCTAGGTAACATTGAACCCTAAGCTGTGCTGCTCAGGACATCTGGTGTGTTCATAACCATCTAAAATAGAGTTCAACTGCCCTGGACCCAGCCAGACCCAGAAAACATTACAAGGATATGTTTAAGGTAAACCCTTGAGTTTTATAGCATTAGTTCCACAACATGGAAGACAAAAGACTTCTTGCTACGGCAGAGAACAGGCGTTGATGCTGTTAAAGCCCAGGAGCATAACCTTTTGCAGACAGAAGGCTGCAAGAGAAAAAACACACTAAATGAATCAGGAAGCTCTATTTGCTACTGCCTTAGCAGCCAGTCTGCTGTCAAAATTCTCTCACACAATTGTCTTACTAGCCAAAACACCTGGTTTCATATATGAGAGTACAATGGCAGATTCAGTTGTCGTAATAAATAAACTTACTGCTTGAGCTATGAACATCAGACAGTGTTCTCAAAGAACAAATTACCATTCAAAAACTGTCACGTCTTACCTGGCTACATTAGGATCAACATCTCCTTGGGCATAAGTTCAATGACTTAATTTTGCTCCTGTGAAAGCCCATAATGAATCTCACCTAGATACTTCAGAGAATGATCTTGCAATATCCACCAAGACTGTTGCTTTGTAATTTACTATTATATAAAAACCCAAACACAGTTGTGCCAAATGATTTTACAAATGTGTTTGGCTACATATTGAAACTTTTCTTTTTTCTGCCCAATATTTATTGTCCAAACTGAAAATCAAAAGGAATACTCAGGTAATACAATAATGCATATCTAACAATGGAAAAATTAGGTTTTTTGGTATCTATGGCTTGGAAAGAAGCAGAGCATGACACTGATCCAATAAAACTATGTACATAAATAATATGATGCAAATCGAAGAAAGAACATAATCTGTTGGATTAATGCTATAAAAATTATTCTGAATAGCAAACAAAACCTATCTATAAAATGAATGCTAATATCCTAACAGCTGTGTCTTAATCTAACATTACAAACCATCTGTTATACCTACATACCAGCAAAACTACATACACACACAGACATACACACACGTGTCAACAGTTGGATAGAAGAGCAGATTTGCATCTTTGGGCCTCAAAATTAAGGATATTTCATGGCAACATTTAAAATATATTGTCTACTGGCTTAACAACTATTTATTTTCTTTCCCTCACGCTTAATTTCCAGGAAGGCTACACTATCAGTCTAGTATACTAAGCTGTCTTTTATAGTTAATATATAGTTAATTCTAAAAATTAGCAGATTGTTTCACATGCATAAATAATGTGGGATGGTTTTCCTGGATGTGTGGTCTACACTCTACAAACTCTGCAGTCCTGCTGTCCCCTATATGAATTTAACAGAGTAGGATCCAATCCAAAGCAAGCTGCACCACCTCCAAATCTCAATTCAACAGCACCTTCCACTTCATTTTACAGTTACTCTACTACAGCTGTTACCATTTCTCTTCTCTCTCGTATAACAATTACAGTTTTCAGACTATTTTGATTGTAAGGGTTCTCAGGGGATTATATCTGGTTTTGCAATTATTTTAGCCAATTCTAACACAAGAAAAGTAAAGCCACAGTACTTAGTACTCTTCACATGCATTAATTGGGTAGATGTGGGCAGATGATTATATAAGCCAGATTTTATTCAGGAAAACTTGTGTATTTACCTGGAAGTTTGAGTCTCAGCATTACCAGGGGCTCCATGCAGAATCACCCTGTACTGTTGCTGTTACTGCAAGCAAGTACAATAAAGCCATTACAAAAATAAAAGGTGACCCGGCTAGTTGATTCTTGGGATTAACTTTCTATATTTTGGTATTATGCATGAAATTCTTCCCATGTGCTATCTGTACAGCACGTACAGCTGGACACAAACAATGGGAAAATGAGGCAGCTTTGGGGGAAATTTTCAGTCTTTGGAAAGAGGTTTTTCTTTCATTCTTATAATTCTACAGTGAGTCTTTCCGTTCTGAACAAATGCCAACTACATTTATTGGGATGGCTCTTTTAACTTTTAAGAGATTGTCCATCCCAAAATACATTTCTTTTACCCAATTACAGAATTACAAGAGGGTCACTAAACAGGTGCCTCTACTGCATCAGACAGTAATACAGAACAGGAAAGTTAAGACTGAGAAAATCTCAACTTACTCCAACATATTAAATGAAAATTCATTTCTGCTCAAAATAGAAGCTTTAAGATAATGAGTTGGTGACTTCAATTTTTAACTGTTTTAAAACCATTAACCATTTTTAAAAAACATGTCCAAACACAGCAGCTGTAAATTAAAATTTAAGATTCATCAGGGGATACTATCCCTTCCATTTAGTGCCCAGTTAATGAGGTCACAGATGAACTCTACAGGGGAGGATAGGGGAAAAGAATTAAAAATAATTGCAGTTGTACACCACTCCTCCACTGGACAGAAAGCTGTTACCCACCTCACAAGCATCTGAATGACCGATTCTGAAAGCCTCACCAAAAGTATCAAACTAAGAATAAAACCAAGCTCCCAGAGTTGATTTTTCTTCCCTACAGTTAATAATTTACCAGATAAATATTTGACAGGAATTCCCACAGTGCCTCCGCTTATTTGTTTCTGTGGCACCCTAAAAGTGTGCTTACTTCTCTCAAAATAGGTTAAATAATATTTTGCCCTCAAAGGTCCAGAAGTTTCTCCCTGTTGAGGACAGAAGTTTGTGCCTAGCTCTCTTCTGTATCACTAACATAGTTTTGGGAAAAATTGCTCCCACAGTGTATCCTGCACGTCTTTGAAACACTCTAGACAAGTAGGACAAGACCTAACACAATAACAGGATTAACAAGAGAGTGGGAGGAGAGAGGGGACACAGATGGAAGGAAACAAGGGAAGACAAAAAGATTATGCAACTACTCTGTGAGGCCCCTACACAGGATGATAGACCCAAATTCTTTTCCAGTTAAAAAGAATAAAGAGAAGCAAATATCTATGGGTGGTGTGGAAGAAGTACCTCTTCAAAATGTATCTCAAGTAGTAAGTGACACTCACAAGCACTGTAAATGTACTCTGTGTGTCACGTTCTGCATGGAATACACTGCAGGGGTGTTTGCAATGGGGGAGTCGACACAGAATGGAATCAGTGGGATCAAACTATAAAGGAGCAGGTCAAATAAATAGGAAAGACTGCATTGAATTGCTTGGAGATACAAGCATTCAAAGGTGGTACAAGAGACAAGAGGGGGTAAGTGTGTTTTCCCATTGATTGCCTCTTTGAATAATTGCCCAACGCTGCAAAATCCCTTTTATATATATCTGTGTCTAAAAGGATAGAAAATGCAATTGAGCAAAGACCAGGTGTGGGGCTATAAGGTAGGGAAGGCAAAAAGAGCTAGAAGCCTGCTGTGATAAGCCCCATTTGGTTAGCCACAGCAGGGCTCATCTGGCAGACCACAGAAGACCACTCAGAGGGCGTTTCTGCTCTGAAGAACCATAGGAAGTTCATACAGCCGAGCTGGCTTTCCAGCTCCCTTTGTCTCTTAAACCTCAAAAGCAGCAGGATGGGGACAGGATAGTGGATAGGAGTGTACGTATGTGCATTTGTTAGTGTTTCATGATGAGTTCTGCTCAATAGCTCTTTGCCAATTTCACTAATACTTGGCTCCCACTGCCTCCCACCTCACAGATGAGGACTAACACCCAGAGATCAAAAAGCGTCCTTTAACCCATCACACTGGCTCCTCTCTGATGGGTACAACAGGTTATGTCAGAGGAATCGGCTACCACTGTAGGAGAAACGTAAGCCGCAGATCTTTTACAGTCCTGGCTTCAATTCAACGCCCCTTTCTTGAGTCCCCTCCATGACCCTGGCTACTAATCGCAACTAGTACAAAGTGGGAGGGGAACCGAAGCCTAAATTTTAAAAGCCTGGAAGCTTACTATTTCCAGACAAAAGCAACTGCCTCCCATTGTGTCAGAAAAAAGTAACTGATGGATCTGAAGAATTATGTCGCCTTTTTGTGATGCCACTTAATTAAGGTTATTCTGAATAACAGGAATAATTTAGTTGCAAAGTAAGACTAAGGAAAATGTTTGTGTACTCTCCAGGGTCTGAGATTTTGCAGTATTTTAGCCACAAGACTTTGTAAAAGTGCCACTGGAAGACAAATTTTCAAATCAGACTATTTAAAAGGTATTTCTTCCACATGAGGTAAAGACTATTTTTCTATAAGAACTAGACAGACTATTTGTCATTCAAAAAGCTACAGAGCAAAATCTGAAGACAAACTAACTTCACCATTCTTTAACAAATTTAAATCAAACTTTAAATAATTAACACATTTGTAAAATAAGCAGATAAAATGTCCCAAAAGCCACTTACTATCATGTGACACACATTTTTGTTTTCTTGATTTTTTTCTTTATTATTGACAGTAAGCATAAAAACTGAAATCCAAGGTCAAGCTTTGTTACCACATTCTTCTCTGCAGTTATATTTCCATATTGCACCTGCCCAGATCAGACCACAATGCTAAAAATGTACAGTAAGAAACCAGAAGGAATACTCATGAGCAGGGATTCAACTAATGGGTCTGCTGATTCTGAATGGCATGTATTCATCTACTCCTCCACAAAAAAGGATGCACAGATGTTAGATAATTGACAGTATGATTGAATCATTATGAAGGGAAAAAATGTAATATATGTAAGTTTTCAGAGAAAAATATTAAAACCAAAAATGATGCTTTTGGACTTGTGAGGGGGGAAAAAGCTAAGTGAATGGCTGACCAGAATTCTCTCACTGAATTTACAAAGAAAGATGTTTCTTCTCGCTCAGTGCCACAAGCATGACAACTTTTGTTCTATAAATCAAGAAACAGGGAATATAAACAAGTTTACAAATTGAAAGCAACTTTTAAAAGATAAATTTCAGGTTTCTACAACACACAAAGATGAACTACAAGGAGCCTTCCTTCCTTGTTCAAATTCAAATTAACCAGCCCTTTGTGCTTCTGTTCTCTCCTCTTCTCTTTTCAAATTTCCTTCCTCGTTTCCATGGGAACCCCCTCGCTGACAAGCCTCCGAGCAGAGCAAGAGGCCAAGCTTAGCAAGGGGTGTGAAAAGGGGAGAGAGTCAAAGGGCAGAATTTGGCTCGGGAGAATCAAGATGCCAACCTTTGTCACCCCACAAAGAGCGGGTAACCATAGGAACTAACTCTGCGGGACAGGAGCAGGGAGGAGGAGGGAGTATCATGGCCAAATTCACAAAATGGGAAACAAAATGGGGAAGGTGCCATTAAAAACGCAATGCTAGAACCTACAGTGAAAAAAAAAGTCTTACAAATGAAAAAAATTAAAATAAAACTTTAAGGACCGAGTATCCAACTTCATGCTGGTTTTAAGTCCACAAAATTGCATCAAATTAACTTATATGAGACCACAAAGAAACTGGGCAGATCCAATTATCAACTCCAACACGAGTATTTAATGTTCTCCTGAAAAGATGCTAAATACTCCCCTTGACTTTGATGGGCTCTGAAGATGTTTTCTGAATGCCTCACAGATAACTGGAAACAACACAGCTTCAGGAAGATTGCTATTGAGTGATGGCTTCAAACATGCAGAGCCAGTTTACACTAACAGTTCTGCAGAATATGGAAAGTAGTCTAGTCGTTATTGTTACTGCAAAAGCAATCTGACAGCGCAGATTTACATACAGTATATTAACATGGTATCGCATTCATACACTACATAAAAATATAAATACAGCATACTTTTATTCTTGTACCTTGTAAAAGAGACAGCAGGAGGATGAGGCATGAAACAGCTCTATAAAATCACAAATGATACATAAAGAAAAAATATGGTCCAATTGTTCACTGCATCTTCAGCACAAAAAGTAATGAACATCAAAACAGCAGGTGGTTCATTTAAAGAGGGGAAAAAACCCCAAAGACAGCAAATTCTTCACACTACACCTTTAACTTACATAACTATTTGCCACTGATTTGTGTGGATGCTAAAAGAACATATGAGTTCAGGAACAAAACTGATAAATTTGTAGAAAAATACATCAACGGTTACTAACACAAGACATCATTTCCAAGCCACAAATTGCTGAACATGGAAGAACAGCCTGGGTAGATGTATGTTACATACCTGACCTGTTCTTATCTGCTCCACACAGCACCCACGGTGGGCCACCATCAGGTGACAAAGTACCAGGCTAAACAGACCTCCGGTCTGACTTCGTGTCGCTTTTCTTAGGTTCTTACATTTATCCATCTCCTCCCCAGTTTCAATTCTACTAGCCTGTCTCTCACACCAAATATAGTCTTTAAAAGTGTATTTTATAAAAATGTTATTGTTTTGCAGGTCCAAAGTGTTGCAAGACTGAATAATGAAATCAGTTCAAGAGCACTGGGTTCCTCAACAATTAGGCATATTTTGCAGCCCACAGGCTACTTACCTTCCATACCAGTTTGGTGTTATATGTAGGACAAACACCGGCTCGGTTTCCTCCAGAAAGTCACAAAACCCTGCTGCATTTGCATCTCTTAATGACCAAGATACAAAATGGGGAGTAAGGCAGCAATGCACAAATGAGGCACATGTGAATTTAAGAAGATTGGTCCTTTGAACGTTAAAAACACGCTTTGATGAACTATTCTTCCATACCACAGAACGCAATAACTTCACAGCCAAACAGGAACATCCCATTGATACAAAAATGATTCATATCCACAAAAGCCATCCTAACTTTCTCTAAAATCACCACAAGAAGAAAACTGCAGCCATACCAACAAGAAAAATGGTAAAATTTATGACAACTGCTCCTTGATGCCTAAGTTGTTACTTCATACTTATTCTCCTCTTGTCAGTCTGTTGTGGCTTTCTTTTTGAATCCAACTATCCTATAATTGGAACCATCATCACACACTAGAGAAAGCAAGGAAAACACCACTTCCAAGTGACCAGCAAAATAAAAAGTACACCCTAGTGAAGCCACACAACTTTTAAGTAGTCCACCACTATTTACATCACTGACAACTTTCTACACAAAAAAACACGTTTGGAAAGAATGGCAACTCTAAAGGACAGAAAACTGAAGAGCTTCCAACCTATTATGTCAGCTCACAAGTTATAACTGAGATATCTAAATAAACTTTGTATCAGAAGAGCGTAAGGGGGGAAGAGAGAGGTAGTGCTAGTAACTTGGACTAAACAGAAGTGTTGACTTGATTCTATAGCAGACACGCTAGATCTCTGCCTTACGAGGGACAGAATCTAATGTATGTACGTCCAGAATACAAGGTAGCTATTTCAGTACTAATGTAGCAGAACTATATCATCCAAGTTACACATACTACTAGATATAAGGCTAAGTCTAGTCACTGTAACAACTACTAACCTGTACTACTACAGCATAGAATATATGATATAAACATGTTTTTTGTCCCACAATAGCTGTATCTAAAAGAATCAGCTGGCTGATTTTGATTAAGGAAAAGAAAAAGCATACAAAGATAGGAATGAATGTCTGTACACTTGTGGTAGGTAAGAGGAATGGTAAATAGTAAGACGAATATTCCCTTAATGCTCCCACACAACATTCCTTTGCTTCTGAGTTTACACTTGCAGATATAAAGCTAAAACTGACTATAAAGTACATTGTCACTTAACTATTCAAAATATATTCATGTGTGTTCCACCTTTCCTAATAATTCCTCTTTAAGCCTCCACCAGATGCTACCGAATTAGCCACAATGCAGAGCCATCTGCCTTCATGACCCTGAAAACAAGCCCACTGTGAATAGATGTTGATTAAGATGTAGATCATTCACTTTAAACTGAATCATTACATAAAACTAATGTTTTTTTCATATGCTTGCACTAAACTATTAAGGCTAAACTTCCTTTCCATATTTCCAGTTGAATCATCATTCAGAATTAATCTTTTATTCAAGAAAATATGAACATGGTGACAGAGTTCATCTTCAATGTGCAAGCAGTAGTTTATTGATTTAACAAAAAAACCCCAAACTCTATTCTCTTCATTTTCTCTCTCACTACTAGTCTGCATTTCGAAAATATTCATATGGCATCTTGTTCTCATTAACAAACATAGAAGACTAGAAAACAGTATTTCTGAAATTATTCTCTGGAGAACACCAGGCAAAAGAAAGTAAGGGTTTCTAACACCTGCTATCTAGCTTTACTATTTGAGCACTAATTATCTACATGGAGAAGTTTTAACCCTTGTGTTCTTTGTATTCCTTTTAGAAAGAAGCATCTCTTTAGTACTCTGTTCTTTCATGGTGCTCTGTACAGCATAGCACTATAATACCTTTATCTGGTTTCTTGAAGTGAAATGATACGGCCCCTGGAGGAAAAAGTTGGAGACTCACCATCGTAATTGCTCACATTAAGCAAGCATCCATTCCACCTTAAAATGCTAGTTATAGTTCATATTCCCTTTGATTGTTGTCCTAACATGGACCACATGCTCGGGTATTATCTAGGTCCACAAATCATTCGGTTTGCTGCTGTGGATGTGGGTACCTCCACATTGACAAATACCTTCCCCAGCAAGTCTGTATCTGACAGTCTGATTGTCAGAATTGCAATGCTTTCCCAAACACAAAAAGCTGCAGGCAATGCAGCCAAAAAGTCCATCTTTTGTGCCTCTATTCCTGGACATTATTCTCTTTGGGTTAACTGCTTCAAAAGATTTCTAGCCAAAGACAAGGCTCTTTCCCTTTCTTCCTTATTTAAGCCTCTACCAACTTCAAAGCAGGTACACACGCATAGCTCTATGCTTTATCTGAATGCAAACGATTATCTCACGTGGCTGTTCTTCCTGTCCGAAGGGTCTAAATGCTTCAGTATCCATTGAATATTTAATATTCATTCAGATTATCTTGAAGTTCACTGGACCTTAATGTGAAAAGGATTGAATTGATGGTCCTAATATGACACCATCTAAGGCTATGTTCAAGAAACAGCTTCCTCAGAAGCCTCATTTTACAAAATTGTCAGATCATACTAACTTTTTTATGGATCTCTTTGGGGATGTAACAGTTCTAGTTCTTCTCAAATTGTCCTTACCCACTCAGGATTTCTACCACTTTTGCACAACACTCATGCCCTTTACAGGTCAAGACTGAAACCACAAGCTAATGTGTTTCAAACAGACAAGCCTCAGGTATTCCTAAAGCAAGAACTTCTAAGCAGTGCATTATCAGGCACTCCTTTGCTTTGCCTCTAGTCTACAGAATCATCTTTGCAATTCTAGCTTTGAGACATTCTGGTTTCACAATAAACCAATCTATATCTTTACATGACTATTTCTAAGGTAAAAAGTCAGAGTTGGAATAAGAGAATACAAAGTTAATGAAAGAGTAGGCTTTAATCAGCTGGTGCACAGCTTGCATTCTTATGATCATGTACAGTTCCATTGTTCAGTAGGCATCATAATCTTACACACTAAAGAGAAAATTAATCCTTACTGCAAATTAGTATCTAAGATTAGCGTGCTTACAAAACACCAGCTGATTAAAACCTACTTTTCCATTAGCTTTATATTCTTCTATGAGTTTTGGACGCAGAACTGAAGAATACAGAAAGCCAAGGAAAAGTGCTGAGGTTTAGGAGGATATAGTGCACGGCAAGGCAAAAGAAGATGGGGGGCGGAAAGGAATAAATATCAAATTAAGAGGGGAAGAAGTTAAGTATTTTCCACCCTACATTCTCCCCATCCTTGCTGATGAGCGTGAAAGAAAGAAAGATGCTTCCCACTCGTATCCAAAAAAATCACTCAGAAATAGGAGGAGGAATGGGGCAGCACTACCTCCCAGCTCCAAGGAGGGTAGGAATCATAATTACATAAACCAAGATCAGTGAATTTTGCACACTTGTCCCTGGCCGTTATGCAAATCAAGAACTGAGAGACAATATTCCATGCTGAGTCCAAACTCCAATTATCTGAAATCAGTAGTAATATACACCTGATAGAAAAGCTGTTTGAGAAACACCACTAAACACTTGACCTACCTATACTGGAAAAATGCCTAACTCTTATCCCAGATGCTAAGACCAGGCTGTCTTCTGCTGAGGCCATTTTTAAGCATATTCCAGTTCTTTTCCACTTAAAAAAGACAAAAAAATTAACTAAGACTCCAAAGATCACTGCGGGGAGGAGAAAAAAAATATTGCCACAAAAAAGAAACTGTGCTATATGCACAGAAATACAGTTAGCAAGGGTGTGCAAATCTTGCAGCACGCACTCTGCTCTGCAGCAGGTCAATGGCATTACCCTCTGCAAGAATCAGTACAAGCAAGAAACCACTAGATTTGAAAAAGAGTATGAAAAATCAGGTGTCTTCACATCTGTAGTTGCATATTCTGTGACAAAGTCCATTAACTATTCACTAGCTCTGCTTCTAAATATTCAAAACTCCATGACTGGATAGTTTATTTATATTAATCCAATGATTCCCAGCTGGTGAACCCTGCCACGCTGATGGAGTAGGAGCATATGAGTCAACATTACTCCTCTCCCCTTCCAGCTACCTCCCTCACATGGCAAAAAACCAAATCAACTGCAGGATAACATGATTTCTCTATTTCCCCCTTTGCATCTCCCATCTACACACTAGCCAACCTAGCTATGGTGCATTCATAAGTCCCTACTGCTGCTCTTTTTTGATATGCAAAATGGGAATGGAAGTTGTGAGAGAGTGCAAAGGAATAGCACGTTATCTTGTCTGCCCATATGGTGACTGTATCATCTAATTTCTGGAGCATTTGACTACCAGTATAATCCCAAAAGACAATGCTTCTGTGTTCACCCAGAGGGACCCATTTAGCCCTCAACTATGTCTGGTTCCTGTCCTTTAAAGCCTCTTTGATGCCTAGCATCATTTGTGAGGTTCCATAAAAACCAGGGTAAGAAGAAGGAAGTGCTGGCGGTACATTTAACTGCAAAAAGACTGGCAATCATCATATTAAACCACCTCTCTTCATCAGTGACAAAAAGCTTTAATAGCATGCTCCCAGGCTCCAACAGGCTACCAAGTCACATGTTCTCTGATAAACATATTTGTCTACAAAAATTGCATTAAGGCAGATAAAAACCACTGCTTGCTAGTCTTACGCATAAGCAAATCCTTCAAGGCCAAAGGAATATTAAGTGGAAAAGGGACAGAAGATAATTCTTCATATGGTAGCAATAATAATCCAAGAGATGGGTAAACAAGGTCAGATCCCTCAGGGGGATAGGGGTAATTTAACTTCTCGATTGTCACTGCCTCATTCAGCACACGGTCTATGTAACACAGCAGAACTGTGGCAGCAGCACAGTGCAACATCATCTCAATGTCACACTGTCATCACGAACATATTTAGAGGGAAGTTTTAACAGCACAGCTGAGAGAGACTATGCTAAATGGTTATTGCAATAAAACAACCTGTTAGCAGATTATAGAAAATTTTCAAGATACCTTGCAATACGTTCTACACGACAGCACGGAGCACATAAAAGGAATGACCCCGGAGAGTCAGGCATCGTGAGGCCCCCGCTGTGCACAGCGGCAGCCACTGTGCAGTACTGGAGGGCAGGACAGCTCCCAGCTCCGCGCCCGCCCGGACAGCTCAGCCTGCCCCCAGGCTCCCCAAAATACATGCCCTTTACACCTAGCATCTCCTATCTCCATACTCTACCGTGACTAGTGTGCTAGTCCGTATTAACCAGCATTACTCCTTTTATAAAGAAGCAGATGTAAAATGACTCTCATTTTAGCCTCCGCTATAGCCAAGCGGGTGTTAGCAGAGGTTGGACTAGCCACAACTGGTGTTTTGTCCTCTACCAAAAGGAGTAAGCCCCTTTAGAGATACTTGGGGGTAAAATAACACTCCAGGCCCTTGAACGCAGAAAGCCCTCCCTTCAATCTTCCCGGATTAAAGCAGGCCTTGCTGATGTAGCACAGAAGAAAGCTTAAGGCATTATCTTTCCTAGGAGTAAAGAAAAGCATAGGAACCAGTTACAGTATGGACCAATATATACTAAGAGGGACTCCTGATGTCATAGTCTATTTTTCTTTGTTTAATCAAGATGGTTAATACCAATATTGCTGCAACATAACAAGATGACACTGATGACGTGACTTATTAGCCTTTATTATAATTATGAAGGAATCATAGTAGCATAAAGTCTCAAAAGGGCAACTTACTGATTTTTTGAGTTTTCAGGAATTAACAATAAGTAAGTTTTTAAACAGTTCCTTCAATGAAGTTGAAGTTCAACAGTTCCTTCACTCTTTCTTGTATTGTACTCTATCAGTACAAGCAAGCTGAATTTTTCTTATGGGTTTTATTAGGAACTGTTGTGGAAAAAGTGGTACTGAAAAACTGTGAGAATTACAAGGTTTTTCCCCCCCCATACACAAGATGAATCGGACTGATTCTGCTGCTATATTATTTTATGCTCGCAGCTATTTGGGAGGGCTTGGAGATGAGAGATATTTACCAGAAAATGTCACAATGCAAGTTTTAATAGACTCCATTCAGTTCAAGATTTGAGTGCTCCATCCATTTGACTGCAACATTAAATAATCTCTAAAAAGCCAAATAACAAAAACTTCCTTCTTGCTAAGTACAGATTTAAGGGGCAATCTAGACTAATACAAGGAGTGGAAATATACTTAGGAAAACGTGTGCCTTTTCATTCTTTTTTTCCTGTTCAAACCCCTAAAAAACTGCCATGGAGGCGCAGGCCACTGCATAGTGATTTTAAGCTTGATAATAGCCTTGTTTCCTTGCACGGCCTTCACCATTTTTCATGAAGCATTCCAAAGCAGCCCATAGTTCACTCCCTGACTGAAACCACTGGCCTATGTGCTAATTATATTGGCAGAAGGGAGTACTATACATACACCCACAACACCAATGCACCCATGCTAAGTTTAAGAATGGCTTTGGCATTGAGCTAGTACATGAATTGCAGCAACACAGTGTTTCATGCAAGCTAATTTATGCTATTAAGTTGAGCTTTATACCACAGAGTGCAGAGAAGTAACATTCGCTTCTCAACTGTTTCTATCTCTGTAGCAGAAAGCTACTTTACAAAGATAAGAACAATTACAACAGTTACTCTGACTCAGACTGAAGGTCCATATAATTACTGCTCTGCTTCCAACAGTGGACATAAACAGACTGTTAGTGAAAGTTATATTTTTGACAGTTCTCTGAAATCATTGGTTTAATATGCAACAAAAGCCAGAGAAATTAACATAATGTTGGTCATTACTAGGAAGCTATTAGCAGCAAAAAGTGTGATTTTATTTATAAATAAATCCCTACTGTGCCATTCTCATCTCCACACCTCAGCGAGGACAAGGGTAGAAAAAGGGACAGAGAAAGTTAACTAAAATTATTACAGGAATGAACCAGCTGAATTGCAAGAAGAAAGCCCAAACAGCTGGAACACTTCAATTTGGAGAGGAAAAGCCTGGGGGATAAAACCGAGGTTTCCAAAATCACAAGTGTAACAGAGAGTTTAACTGCAGCACAATATTGCATGATACTGGAACAAAAGGTTATTAAATGAAACTGGCAGGAAACTGGTTTGAAACAGGTTAGAGAATAAGTACTTCTTCACATGGTGGCTAGTGAACTGGTTGACAGTATTATATTCATAAAATAATTTAGAGAAATTCATTGAAAATAGTTGCATTAAATGATACTAAAGGGAACAGGCAGGGAAGTACCCTCTAACATCCATAACTCAGGGACTGTGGATACTGGGGAAGCACCAGAGAAGCAGCCCACAGACAAGAGGTTTGCATCCCTTCCCTAAACAGTACCTCCTCTTGCCATTAGCAGATATGGAACGCTTGGCAAGATGGACCATGAGCCAGACATTTCTTACGTTCCCTAAATGCTCTCCCAGCCTGTGACAATTTCTGCCAAGGGGAAGAGCCTGAGGTGGTTTTTTTCTACCTAGTCACCCTCATTGGCCATTGGCAGCATTATGTTCCAAGCTATGGTCCAGCCTCCTCAAACTTTTTGCATCCACAATACTGTCTATGCGTTTCACAGCTCTACTGCCAGCTATTTGAAGAACCACCTCTTCCTCTTTGTTCTGACTTGGCTTCTAGCAAGTCTACCATCTTGATTTGATGAAGCCTAGTTCCTGCACTGGAAGAGACAGTGTACAGTCAATCCCTATAAACCTTTGCATGCCAATTATGATGGTAGTTGTTGTTGTTGGGTTCGGGGTTTTTTTCCTATTTTAAAAGTAGGCTAAAGGACCCTGCCATAGTCTAACACTCCTCCTATGGGATATGTTCCATAAGCCTGTGGTCATTCTTCCTGTTCTCTGGACCTCTTTCAGTTCAAACACACATTTTTTGAGATAGCTCAGAAATTCACACAACACTCCAGCTATTTGTGAGCCACAGGATTATATAACACCACTGCAATGTCTGGTCTTCATTCCTTTCCTAATTATTCCACATCTGATTTGCCTTTTGGCTTTCTTACTGCTCAGTAAGCTTTCAACTCATATTTCAATAGAGCAAACCATCGTAAATGCAATGAAATAAGCTGACCACCACCACTGATGTGAAGAATATTATTCCCCCCAACACATACATATTTATCACTTTGAATGTCCTCAACAATTTTATGGCTCAATGTATCTCAAACATAGTCTCAATTTACAATAATCTCAATTTACATAATCTCAATCTTTACAATTCTTATTCTGATTTGACCCTAACTAAGTTACTCACAACAGTATCAATAGGCTTTCTCATCTTACTGCTAGTGTTCTCTTCTAGGTCATTTAAGAAAATACAGAACTGCACAGATCCCCAAAGCCTTCCACTGACAATCTGCTTCTCCAACCACCCAGCAAAAACAAAGCCCACTATCTCCACACCTCCACAAGCCAAGTCCCAGAAGTCTTCAATCCAGTTGGTTTCAACAATTCCATTAATATCCTAACTTCCACCTTTCAAAGATGAAATAAACAGTTTGTACACACCTAGTTGTTCACACTGTTATCCTATTAAACTTGCTCACTTGCATTGGCTTCATTTTTCCTCCTTACAGTTAGATCATCAAAGGTCCTCAGAACTTACCAGAACCAATTCTAAAATAGAATTCATTCCTGTTGCTATGTATTTAGTATAATTGAAATCCCTGGCCACATCCAAATGAGCCCTTGAAATGCAAGTCCGTAGTTCTTTCAAACAAAGCAAATTTAAGGGTAGGAGTCTCTATTTTCTTCTTACAGTAAAAAGCCTGTCAAGTCTGGTTCACAACTCTTCCATAGAAAGACTATATAAAGGCTTGGCTTTATATTATTTAACAAGAACAATTAAGTTTTTATATTGTCAGGAAAAGCATTCAAAGATAAAAACATATGATTACTCTTTCTGTTCTCGGTGTACAGCAACACAGATCTACCAGCAAGGATTCCCAAGCACTTCAAAAATACAAATAAACCTAATCTGCACAAATCTCTCATGAAAATTTGAATAGGCTGACAGCTAGACTTGCCTAATATTCTGAATTTCCATCAATTTTAGTCATATCACAGAATACCAAGTAAGGAAACTCCTTAGGCAGGGTGGCAGGATAGAGAACAGACTGAAGTGAACTTAAAAAGTCTTGTATAAACTAGACTACAGATAAAAAGAGAGTAAGCATGTGGTTGAAGCCCCATCGAGAAAGTTCTCCAAAGAAAGGTTAGACAAGTATCAGTGGCAATGTGTCGGTTTTTTAAAAAGGAGAAAATGATTACGTGTAAGTCCAAAGAAGGTTTTGGGGAATAATGGCAACAGTAATAAGGTACCATTATAACAAAGAAAGTGCAAGTCTAAAAGCTTGTCTGCCAGGATATGGAACTGAAACAGGTTAACTAAATTGTGCAGGACAACAGCCTTTCTTGCAGCTGAGAAAAGCAGTACTAATAAATGAGCAATTTCCATTATTTTCATTGTATGTCTTATTATTCTCATTTTCTTCACACTAAATTTTAGGTGAGTAAGAAAAGTCCAAATATTACAAAGCTACCAAAGAATGTAGTCTTCAGAACTGAAAATCTTCTATTCATTGTTCAGTATGCTATTTTTCTGGCATTTAGTTAAGTGACAGACCATTCAAAATATGCATTCTTGATCTGTCTAAATATTTAAAGTAACAGAGTAACATACAAACACATCCAGAGTATTTCACACTCGGTTATACTAAATTAGGCAAATTTTGTAGTCATAGAATATTTTAGTATATATTACAATACATCTTATGCACATGGTATTTGTCTTTTATATTTAAGTTATTAGCAATCTGGATTTTTTCATTTTTTATTTCTAATATAAATGTCTTCCTGGATTTTGTTACCGATTATTTGTCAACTAAAGGCCAAAACCATATATATTGCTGAAAAAAATAGTCTTACCTCCATTGCTAATGCTGCTGTTTGCTGGTCATAATGATTCAGAAGATTAGGCATAAAGGTGGTATTGTAAGGCAGATCCTGGCACATCCGCAAGATGATGGGCTCACAAGAAAATAAACTGTGCCCTCTTGTGTGCCCCACCAAAACATCCAAAAGCCAAAGGTAACAGAACATCCAGCTAACAGCCATCCTTTCACACTGGGAATGGGGCCAGCTATTGAGCCCAGTCAGAAAGCTCTTTCAACTCCTCATGTACCCTCAGGTTTCACTTCAACAGCAATATTTTCAGTCCGTGTTTAAGGTTCTTCACAACTGGAATACTCTTTGTATGCAACATTCTTAGCTCAGTCCAGAAGATGATGTATTTGAGACAGACGTGTGAGAAATCTTGCCTTTTCTTTTCTCAGTATTATATAGCATGTATTAGGTTAAAGTTTTAAATTATTTAACCACATTCCCACACAATTGACCCCATCGTGACAGAATAGCAGTCGAGTTATGTTCTTCTTTTCTTAGGTAACCTAGAATAAAAACAACAACAAACAGAATACAGTAAAACGCCTTGTAACTGACGAAAATATTTTAGCTCTAAATAGCCTGGCAGACAAATTGCTTCAAGTTCTCATGTGCAAGACTAGAGGGTCCCCTGACAAGTTTTAATCCTGGTTTCAGACTATATCTGATGGAAAAAAAGTTGGTATGCTGTAAAACTTTACCCGAAAAGGATAGTGAAAATGGGGAATGTATTTACTATGAAGGAAATATTTTTAGAAAACCCCACACTTCAAATTTAACCATGTGAGCATTACAATTGTTGACCATGCTGAAACCAAGCTATTTATGACTCAGCATCTCCACTGGTACATTCCCATCGATAGCATCTCTTTAGTTGCATGGCCTCGTAACTTCTGCTGAATAATTATAAAACAAAAACAAAACAGTCACCACCACCAATACACAAGTCCCAACTTGCAGGACTGAAGACTACTGTTTTGCCCAACAAGCTACAGTCATGGTTTGGCTACCTGTGTTCAAATATGTAATTTTAGTCTAGTTGTAAACAGCTTTTTTGTTGTCTCTAACCCATTTTACTTGCACACGTATCTCATATCTGCCTCTGTAGAAACCATCATAACAGCTAAGGATAAGCCAGAAGACAGCATTCTTTGACCACCCCTTTCTGCACACACTCTTGAAGACGGAAATTGCAAAGGTAGCTACATATGGTTGCTCTGCCAGTTCCACTCTACCTATAGAGCCAATTTAAACAGCAATCATTCCCCAGGGGTGGATCTGCATTTTCTCAGCACTAAGGGGCTGGAGTGGAACAAGCAGAACAGGGACTCAGCATATTGTGCTCATTGACTGTTGAAACAAACTCTGAAATTGGAGGCTAAAGCATGGAAAAAGTTGACAGTCTTAAGAGTACAAAGAGGCTCTTTTCTTAAAACAATTTTGTCTTACAGCAATGAAATTTGCAAAATTCAGTCTCTAACCAACTGCTTAAAAAAAAAAATGTTAAAAAAGGTAACAGAAATTTAGAAATTTTGTTTGAACCAGAAGACCCCAAGTACTCCATCAATATTCCCAAGAGTAGGCAATCACAAATTTGAACAGACTTCCAATCTTGAGAGAGTAATGTTCTTCCTTCAATACTGAGGAAGAGAAATAAATTCTACACCTCAGAGAGGAAGAAAGTTTTTCCTTTCTCCCTAATGCAAACGTAGTAAGAGATACAAAAGGGTTAATTACCAGACTTCTGCTGCTATCAGTTGATCAAAAAAGTTATGTATGCACGCTTTTGTTTACATAGGCCCATCTTATGGTCAGAAAAATTAAATAGCATAGACCTCTTTAAACCCTCATATACTTTGCGGGTTGGACTAGATAATCTTGAGAGGTTCCTTCCAAGCTAAACAATTCTGTGCTTCTCTTTAAGAGCATGTGAGGCAATGTTTTTGGCTGTAGCTGTTCGAGACAGGCTGGTAAAAACAAACATGCAAATAGGAAAAAGACCAAGATGCTAAACATAACCATGTTAATTTGAGTTCATTGACAACTTGCTTTCACAGGCTGCTTACTCTCTCACAGCTATTGACGGGGAATCTATGTTTGAAGCAGCACTGAAGTACATAAAGAATATAAATAGTAAAACTGTTCCAAACCTAGGAAAAACAAAACATGGCCAAAAAAAAATGCAGAAAAGAGAACTATCTACACCTTAAGTTAGGTGGTAGAACCAGCCGACACAGCTCAAATCACAGTGTCTTGCTTATATTCTGAAGCAAGCAAGTGTTGCTGTGAAGAGCAGTCAACACACTGAATTGAAAAGATCAAAATTAGCCACAATATTTAAAGACATGCTACATCTAACCACACCTGATTTAGTCCAACTTCAAGTTCATATGGCCTTGAAAAGTTATGTCCTTCTGATCTACAGATGCCATTTCTAGATTTATTTTTCAAGAATTTGGTGCCTCTTTCAAAAAAAACCCCAAACCAAAGACCTGCACTATCCCATCTTCCAGGCCAGCATTACAAGGAAATTACAAGTTATAGAGAGACGAAAATCAATTCCTACTTAGTTTTGTACAAGGTGCCTAATCCCCTTTGAATCTGGCCTTTTGATTTTGACATTTTACTAATATTTTCCCAAACTCAGGAAAAGAAGCCTTTTCAGTTCGTTGTCATCTCCAAAACACTGGCTTCAAGCAATTTTTTTCTTCTTCCCAAACACTTTGGCCACCAACTCCAAAAGACTTTATTTAACAACTTCAGTAAAGGCAACTTGTAGTGTGGATTAGGAATTGACTTTTTAGCATGCTCCCTGTAATTCAAGTGCCATTCCAGCAGTGATCGGTAGATAACGCTTCATAAGAGAGGTTCAGAAGCAACATAAGATGAACTGTACTCACACCAGGTATTGTGTTAAAGCTGGAAGCACAAACATTGGACAAACCCAGGTCAGGATCTAGAATCTTGGGAAAAACTCCAAGAACACTTCACACAAATCATCATATTAATGACATTCAAAGCAGAGACTCCAAACAAATCCACCCATCCTCTGACTTCCCCACAACCTCAAACTGAAAAAAACATGCAAAAACCTGGACTCAATAAGCCACGAAAAGTTTTAATTGTGCAAAAAGCAGAAAAAAATTCATCATGTTCTTTCAGGAATTTTCCATTTTATGCTCAAGATCTTATTACAATATAGTATCATAAAGGAAATGAAGATTATATTTACTAGAGCCAGAAAAGAACGCCAAATTATATAGCCTAGTCATGCACTGCCCTTTCACAGGGAAAAAAAAAAAAAAATCTAGGTGAAATTAAGAAAAAAAGACAACCATATCATTGCGAAAGGAGATGAAAGTTTTGCAAACGAGTATATAGATGACCTATTAATTGGTGTAGACAGATGAATGCTGTAATAAGCAATCTTTAGTGTCAAGATAGTTTCTTACCACAGATCCAGTTCCGTATACACTTTGTTAAGCCTCTACATATGAAATTTTGTGGTTATTTTTATATGTATATAAAAACAAAACAAAACACTTTCGATGACACTGGGGATAAAAGAGGAGGAGGGGATACCTACCCATCTACCCCAAGGCACTGCAAAAAAACCTGCAGGCAAAAGGAGTAGGAAACAGCTAGTTTGTTAGTGTGGTTACAGATTTATGTATTAATTATTTATAATCATACGAAGCCCATCCAATTCCTGCTGTAAAGGATAAATTAAGACATGCATAGACGACTATTATAAAGAGTGAAAATCATGAAATTAAAGGGTTGAATCCCAGAAGCGAATATTTTTTTTCGAATAAATTTCAAAGTTACTAAGGGAGCAATGAGAAAAAAAGTCATAAAACTTTAGAAAGAAAGTATGTAGGTGGATTAATTCACAGTTACCTGTCCCAGAGAAATGGGGTGATAAAACGACAAACTAGACTCCTCCTGTACAAGTGAGAAGACAAGAGGAGAATGTCACCTTAGTCATTCCCCGCCCAATTCTGATCATGGAGAAGGGAAAGGAACTCACTCATTGCATACAAGCACTGGCAGCTTTTCCCCAACCCATTCCCACCCACATGAAGGCACAAAAGGAGAATACATTATTCTCTCAACTCCATTTTAATTAGTCAGTGGGAAAGAAACTCCACTGCTGTACTCCCCTGTTTCACTTCTGTTACGTATTAAGGGAGAACCACACCATAAACCTCCAAATCCTCTATTTCAGTTAGGAGACCATGGAGGAAAGAAGGCACATGCTACACACTCCCACTGTTCCATGCTCCTCCTCACTGTACTTCAAGGCAGAATGAAGAAATGCACAGTATCTCCTCTTCCCCTCTCCCTCCGCACAGTGACACCATGACAGTCCCTGCTCCACTCCCCACAGGGAGGACAGAAAGGCAGAAACCCTTTCTGGTGAGATTCTCCATGTATGTGGAGGGACAGGACTAGCATCTCTCTCCATTTGAGTTCATATTGCATGGCAAGCTAAAGGAACTGGAGGGGGAGCTAGCCATCATCCCTGAGGTTGGAAGAGGAGGTAGGGTGCAGACTGAACTAGCATCCCCTTTCCCCTTGAATCCTCACTGTGTTTTATAGGCAAAAGGAACAAGTGCACACATGGGACTAGCATCCTCTTGGATTCCTGCTGCGTTGCAAAGGACAAGGAAGGATATATATGTACATAAGACTAGCACCCCTTCCCTCTGGGTTCCCACTGCATTGCAAAAGGAAAAGGAGAGCGTGTGGATAGAGCTAGCATCCCCCTGGGTCCCTCCTGCACTGCAAAGGGAAAAGGGGGAGGGAGGTGTGCATGGGACTCGCATCCCTTTCCTCCTGGGTCACTGCTACCGCACTGCAACATGAAAGGAGGGAAGCGTGGCACTAGCAACCTCCTGGGTCCCCAGTGCACTGCAGAAGAAAAGGTGCGTGTGTGTGTGGAGGCGGGAACGGCATCCCCTTCTCCTCGGGTCCCCGGTGCACTGCTGGGGGAAAGAAGGGCAGCGCGTCCCCTTCCCTTCGGGATCCACACACAGCAAGGAGAACCGGGGGGAGGGTGCGTCCCTCTCCCCCGGGTCCCCAGCGCACTGTGAGGGGAAGCGGGGAGAGTACCTGGGATTCGCATCCCCTCCCCTTGGGTCCCTAATGGAAAGGGAGGGGAAACGCACGGGACGAGCATCCCCTTCTGCTGGCTCCCCAGCGCACCGGTAGGGACAGGGGGAGCGGGAATGCACGGGACCAGCATCTCCCGGCCCCGAGGCGCTGCTGAGGGAGAGGGGGTGGATCCAGCACCTCCATGTCGTTCAGCGGAGGACAGGACGAGCATCCCCCGTCCTTCGGTCGCCCGCTGCATCGCAGCGGGGGACTTAACCCTCCGCTCCGCTCACTCCCCCGCCCAGAGGACGCTTCATGGCCGCCCCCCCCAGCGCCGTCTCCGGGAGCGGGTGTCTCTGCCCCCGGCGAGCAAGGCGGCCGCTGCGGAGGGGGGGGAGGGAAAAAACCCACATCCCTGAGGGAAACCCCCTGCCCATCTTCACATCCCGCCCCGCTCCGCGCCGCCCGGCGCCCAGGTCCCCGGTCCACCGCCGTTACCTCAGCGCGGGGTCCCGCCGCCGCGGCCCCGCTTCTTCCCCTCAGGTGGCGGCGGAGGCAGCGGCCGCGCCTCCTCGCGCCCGACCCCGCCGCAGCGCCCGCCCCGCCCCGCGCCTCCGCCCCGCCCCCTGGCGCCGTCACGCCCTGCCGCGCCCCGCCCCTCTCCTTCCCGAAGCGAGCGAGCCAATCAGAACAGGTTGCTAGGTAGATCGGAACCTCCGGCCCTTTTGCCTTCCCGGCCCCCCACCCTCCCCAACCCTGCTGGTAGGAGCTGATTGGCTGGCGGCCTTCCGCGGGGGGGGGCGGGCAGCGGTTGCCATAGCGACGTGAAGCGGCCTTGAGGGAGGAGTAGGCCGCGCCGCCCGCGGGCGGGGAGGAGGCAGGTGAGGGGCGGCCCGGCCCGGTGCTGGGGGGCCGCGGGGGTCCCGAGGTTGGGGGGGTGACCGAGGTCTGAGGGGACACGGGGTGAGCGGATCACTGTGGGAGAGCGTGGGGTAGCCGGGGGGGTGCGGCTGCAGCGGGGCACGAGGGGACTAGACGCCGTGGATGGGACATTTGGGGGGGGGGGGGACAAAGGCGGTGTGGCATGGGGAGGGGGTGACAAACGCAGCGGGACACGGTGGGACGGTGGAAAGAGAAGGGAGTACGAACTCCACGGGGTACGCGGAGGGGATAAGAGATGCGATAGGAGGCAGGGAGGGAGTCGGGCGGGAAGATGGCAGACCCCAGCACGGCCCATGCTGTGAGGGAAGGGGGTCTCCGATGCGCCTCCGATGTAGGTATAAATGCTACAGTGGGGGGACACTGAGGCTCAAAGGGCCTGGGGTCTGCCAGCACTGTCAGGCATGGGGCCCGAGGGGATTGCTGCTGCCTTTGGGTCCCGGGAGAGATTTCAGCGTGTGAGTGGAAGGGGTACTTAGAAATATTAATGCTCAAAGGGACAGGGCATAAAGGCATCACGCAAAGAGTACGAACTTGGCAAATGGGTAGAAAAACCACTGGTATCTACGGACACAAGTACTGAGCAGCTGGGGTTTGCGACCGCCTTTTAAAGTGGGGTGGGGAAAGCTATCGGGGTATCACAGGACATGGGGACGCTGGGCAGTGTAACTCTACGTGCTGCAGGACTAGGGAAGTTCTGGTGGACTTTGAGGTAAGAACATCATGGATCATCCAACTGCATAACAGAATATAAATCCAGTGAGGCTTGAGGTAGAAAGGGAAATGCTTTATTCTCTAGGGATAAAAGGGACCCTGCTGTTGTCTTATTTAGGGGAGAAAAGGTGTTAGGGATCAATACTGATAGTTCCTCTGGGTGTAATGTCATTGGGACTATGCAGTGCTGTGACAGCTTCTGGGAGGACGTTGGCCCTGCAGGACACAAGGAGACTGATGTGGAGCAGGAGTGGGAGTCAGCGCTTTTGGTCTCGGAGCAGATCCTGGAGAACATCTGTAGCAAGGACACAGAGGAGAGCAGTCAGGTATTGACACGATCAGGGAGGGGAGATTACTGGGCTTATTGGAGACCATATAGAGTACCAGTCCTTTGGAGCTGAGTAACGCTGTGGGATAAAAGGGTTAGGATAGGATAGTGTAGGGTAGTTCCAGCTGGAAGGGACCTAGAACAATCATCTAGTCCAACTGCCTGACCACTTCTGAGCTGACCAAAAGTTAAAGCATGTTATTAAGGGCATTATCCAAATGCCTCTTAAACACTGACAGGCATGGGTCATCGATCACCTCTCTAGGAAGCCTGTTCCAGTGTTTGACCACCCTTTTGGTAAAGAAATGCTTCTTAATATCTAGTCGGAACCTCACCTGACGCAGCTTTGAGCCATGGTTATGAAGAGAATGGGTATGGAAGTTAAAGCAGCATAGCAAGGGCATTGATAGAGGGCAATGGTATGGAGGAGCACAAGGGATCTGAGGTCTGCAGGTCAGTGGAGAGTATCACCTCTGGGATGGTATGTGGAGGTACCGATGCCTTGGTGGGCATCATGGAGCCTGTGTGGAACACTGAGTTAGTTATTCACTGCCTCAGGTAAGGTGGGTCATAGGGGTACTCAAACCTTGCGTTCTTGTGGACCGGGATATTTCTAGCACACCCTGGCAGGGGTAAGGGTGTTGGTCTCGTGCAGTGCAGGGTGCTCAGAGGTGACAGTGCTGGGGAGAGGCAGAAATATCAGTGGCACGGGGTGCTGCAGGTGTTTGGGTTTATCAGTACCGTGGCGATGCCATGCTCTGGGGTGTATTGATGCTGCAGCATTGGTACCACAGAGATCCTCGAAGCCAGCTGGGAAAACATCTGTGTCAGGGTCACAGAGTCTTCCATGGGACTGGGGACAACTGTGAGAAGACTGATGTGGTAGTGGGGAGCACTGGCGATATCATGCAGTCAGAGTGGACATGTTAACTGAGGACAGGGCGTCACTATGCAAAGTGCAGGTGACAAATGTGGAACGCTGGATGATATCAGTGCTTTGCAGCTTGTGGGTTAAGGGCTAGCTAGAGGGAAAGGAGGAGTGCAGTATTGGCCTCGCTGTTGTAAATCATTGCAAATGTGCACTTAGCCTCCTGCCCTTCTCCTCTTGCCATCTTTCTAGGTGTCCCCCTACATAGGAGGATCTCTTTCACATTATCTTTTCCACCCAGAGCTATCCTCTTGATTTTTTCTATTTTGAATGCCTTATAGTTTGGCCTACATTCTAGATTGTTTTTCTCTTCCTACTGTTTAAAGCATTTCTTCCATAGCATCAATCATCGCACTGTTTATTGTCAATATAATAATTTACTATAAAAATTACTTTCCTGTCTGAGCTTGAGATTGATTCAGTTAAATTCTGTTTATTCACAACTGAACTCCTCGACTGTGCCATTGTCATCACATGGATTAATGTGATTAGGCTCTTTCTCTGCAAAATGCATCCTTAAACCTCTGAGTGCACCAGGTTCTGTTGAACCACAAAGGCTTACTGCTACAGAGATGTGGTCAAAAACATTAATAAAGTGGGTCTGCTTCTGAAGGACTTGTTTTGAGTATGGTTTGCACAAACCTCTGGAATGCCATTCCAGAGGGTTAAGCAGAGATTAACCCAGCTAAAAGAAATTATTCCAATGCCCTTAGTTAATATGATATGATCATTATGTATTGTTAATCTTTCTTAAATGCAATCACATTGTTTTAAACCAAGGGCTTGACCCAACTTGTACTGAAATCAGTGAAAGTATTTCCATGAGCTTCAGTAGGATTTCGATCAGTCTTAAAATTGTCTCACTGTTAGACAACACCATTTGTCTTTTCTGCCCTGTGAAATTAATGTGTGTCTTCTTCATGTATCTCAAAAAGCACAAATCTCTTGGATCCCCGCTCAGTATATCCTTTCATTTGAACTGTGAACCATTCCTAGGTACTCTCTGGCTGTAGTAACCCAGGCAGCTTTTTAACATTTGCACTCTGCCAGGCTCACCTGCTTTCTGCAAACTGTGTAAGGTAACTGCTTTGAAACACCTGGAGATCTCTGACCAACTTGGTGTGAAGTTAATCAAACACAACCAGCTTGAAAACACTGTATGTACTCACAAAACTTGGTCTTTCCCCCAAATCTCTTTTGCACTGGTATTTACTATGCCTGCCACCTGCTCCTACATTGCTTTTTTATTTTTCCTAGAACAAGGATAATAGATAATTTTTTTAGCATCATGTATCAATAGCTTTTCCTCTTTGGGTAGTAGACCAACATTTTCCTTATATATATTTAAAGCTTAATTTCTTGTTAACCTCATCTCCCATCTCTTGCTGGTTGAATGTTTTCAGATCAGCTAAGCCTGATGAATTTCATCCCAGGATATGTGAAGAACAAGCTGGAGCAATCTCTGGAATGTTATTTTGGGCAGCCAGTCCAAAGATAACGACTATTGCAGAAGAAAAGCAGGGCCCTGGCTAAACAGCTTGACAATCGCTGGTCTGCACAGTACACCAGCTGCTTTTTAATGCATCCTGAGCAAGCTCCTGCAGCCACCTCAGTATCATGTCATAGATTAACTCTGATCAGAGTTACTCTAGGCTCTTGAAGAAGCCAGATTAGCTGTTAATCCTGCCAGGAATAGGGAGTTCAAGGTGAAGACAAGAAGCCCAGGTTTTGCTTTGGGGAACAGGTAGCTAAATTGTAGTTGGTAAACCAAGTCTCTTCTTAGAAGGCCTATAAAGAACTTGCAGTCCAATTTTTAGGCTAGCTGCGTGTTACAGGTAAGGTGCTTCTAGATTTTCTAACACTGCTGGCTCCTCTGATGCATCCCATGAAGTTCAAGGCCACCTAATAAGTAAGCGCACTGAGTCCCAGCATGTACAGCTTGCCTTTGAGGAACCCCAGTGAAACACGTGCTCTAAAGTGACACTGCACAGTCCTGACTTCACCAAAGAATTCACCCTGTAAACACAGGCCGCTGAGGTTGGACTTGGGGTCACCTCCCTCCCCTCATCACTATTCTGAGTGTAGCTGGGGCAATAAGGAGCAGAGCAGACGGTGGTTGTGTGACTGTGCTAGCAAAGGGGTAGCGAGGGAGGGATGGCAAGCTGGCACATCATCTACAAAGTTAAAATGTTTGGCTGTGCTCACCTGTTTGCCTGAACGTACCTGCCTTTGCAGCCCCGTTTACACATTGTGCTCAAACATGAAGTGCAATTCAGGCCATTTTATGGCGTGTGCAGCTGGGAACATGACTTCTGCCAGGTGTGTTCTGAGCCACATTTTTGGCACAGAGGGCGTACAAGAGTCCAGAGGCAAGACTGTCTCTTTGGGCTGCAAGCTGCTAACGCGCCAGTTCACAGAGGCGCTTTGTGAATGCAGCTGCTCCAGCACCAAGAAAGCATGTCTGTGTAGGGAAACTGGAACATGAATCCAGGGTTGGGAGTGTGCTGCAGTGACAACTGATGTTTTTGTGACTAATGTAGAAGGTTGTCCCTGAAAAACAGGACATGGTTGCCTGAACCTGTTTTTTTGGCAATGGAGCTGTTTCTCTAGCTTGTAATGTTGTATTTCTGTGCATTGAAAAGGGCAGGGGCCTTGCAGAAAACCAAACCAAAACAAAAACAAGCCAGTAAGCGATCCCATCGTAATGCATATCCCAAATGCACCTACTCAGTTGCACAAGAAGCCTCTAACATTGGCCAACTACAGAATATGAGGCTTTGAAACCTTAGTAAGTAAGTCTTTTAGCTTTCAGTGGCTTCTCTGTGGGAAGTTAAAATTGCAGTGTGCAGACAATAAGTTATTTAAGGATCTCTAACAAAAAAAAAAAAATGAAAGAGAAAGAACTCAGACTCTTTTAATGAACTTATTTCCTAACCACGGACCATATTACATCACCAGATGCAGAGAGAAAGATGTAACAGATTTTTCTTTTTTTTTCTTTATATTTCTTTGATTCCATAATAATTTAGGAAAGAAAGGGAGGAAAAACTAACCAAAAAGGTGATGTGCCCAGACAGATCCTGCAGTGAGTTTTGAAGATTAATATTCCATTGGTATAGACAAGAATTTTGTCTGGGTGAGGAATGGGGGACTGGGCTTTCATGAAGATGTGTCTTGTGAGCCTCAGACCTCTATTAGCTGGAAAGGTCCTTTTGCTGGGTGGGTTTTGAGGCGCTTGGGTTCGGGGTAGGCTGGCAACACAATATTGGAGTTACTTAGTGGATTTGCCTTTTCTTTTGTTCCAGAAGTCCTATTATTCACCTTGCCACTGTGAAGCTTTAAAGCGATCTGAAGTGTTTACAGAAAAATTGCCTAATAACTGTATGCAGGGAACTGAGATATTTTTTAATGTGGTAAAGAAATTACTTGGTTTTCAGGCTGCTGCAGCTTAAGCCTCCAGTCTGGAAATTGGATGCCTGAGGTGAGCAATGACATTATCCTGCTGAATCCAGCTGCAGGACAGAAGATGAAGGAAAAAAGCTTTTCCTATGTTTGGGCAAGAATTTATGAAGAAATTACTTTGTCTGAACAAAGTTCAGTTACTTGGTGTCACAAAAGGGAAGGGAAAATTTTGTAAATGTCTGATTTACTTCATGTAGAAATTTTTGTTTAAAAGAGCAGCACAGTCAGTCCAAACTGTCAAAACCAATCTGCCTGAACACAGGACCCTAAGAGATTTCAGTCAATTCTGAACCATTCTGGATTTCATTCTTTCAGTTAAGTGTTACAGAAACAAATTGGCCCTTTGAGACTTGGCGTTATTAGGAAAAAAAGGAGAGTTTATGACCTTTGGAAGAAGGGGAAAGCAACTCAGGAGGACTAGGAGGATGTCGTGAGGTTATACAGGGAGAAAATTACAAGGGCCAAAGCCCAGCTAGAACTTAATCTGGCTACTGCCATACAAGACAATAAAAAATGTTTCTATAAATACATTAGCAACAAAAGGAGGGCTAAGGAGACTCTCTATCCTTTATTGGATACGGGGGGAAGCATAGTGGCAAAGGATGAGGAAAAGGCTGAGGTACTTAATGCCTTCTTTTCCCCAGTCTTTAATAGTAAGACCAGTCATTCTCGGGGTACCCAGCCCCCTGAGCTGGAAGGCAGGAACAGGGAGCAGAATGAAGCCCCCGTAATCCAAGGGGAAATGGTTAGCGACCTGCTACACCACTTAGACACACACATGTCTTTGGGGCCGGATGGGATCCACCCAAGGGTACTGAGGGAGCTGGTGGAAGTGCTCACCAAACCACTTTCAATCATTTATCAGCAGTCCTGGCTAACTGGGGAGGTCCCAGTTGACTGGACTTTAGCAAATGTGACGCCCATCTACAAGAAGGGACGGAAGGAAGACCTGGGGAACTACAGGCCTGTCAGTCTGACCTCGGTGTCAGGGAAGGTTATGGAGCAGATTCTCTTGAGGACCATCACACGGCACGTACAGGACAACCAGGTGATCAGGCCCAGTCAGCATGGGTTTATGAAAGGCAGGTCCTGCTTGACTAACCTGATCTCCTTCTATGACAAGGTGACCCGCTTAGTGGATGAGGGAAAGGCTGTGGATGTCGTCTACCTAGACCTTAGTAAAGCCTTTGACACTGTTTCCCACAGCATTCTGGAGAAACTGGCTGCTCATGGCTTGGACGGGTGTACTCTTCGCTGGATAAAAAACTGGCTGGATGGCCAAGAGCTGTGGTGAATGGAGTTAACTCCAGTTGGCGGCTGGTCACAAGTGGTGTTCCCCAGGGCTCAGTATTGGCGCCAGTTCTGTTTAATATCTTTATCAATGATCTGGACGAGGGGATCGAGTGCATCTTCAGTAAGTTTGCAGATGACACCAAGTTGGGCAGGAGTGTTGATCTGCTTGAGGGTGGGAAGTCTCTACAGAGGGATCTGGACAGGCTGGATTGATGGGCCAAGGCCAGTTCTATGAGGTTCAACAAGGCTGAGTACCAGGTCCTGCACTTGGGTCCCAACAACCCCACGCAACGCTACAGGCTTGGGGAAGAGTGGCTGGAAAGCTCTCTGGCAGAAAAGGACCTGGGGGTGCTGGTTGACAGCCGGCTGAATATGAGCCAGCAGTATGCCCAGGTGGCCAAGAAGGCCAACGGCAACCTGGCTTGTATCAGAAATAGTGTGGCCAGCAGGACCAGGGAAGGGATCGTCCCCCTGTGCTCAGCACTGGTGAGGCCGCACCTCGAATACTGTGTTCAGTTTTGGGCCCCTCACTACAAGAAAGACGTTGAGGTGCTGGAGTGTGTCCAACGATGAACAACGAAGCTGGTGAAGGGTCTAGAGAACAAGTCTTAGGAGCAGCGGCTGAGGGATCTGGGGTTGTTAACCTAGAGAAAAGGAGGCTGAGGGGAGACCTTATCACTCTCTACAACTACAACTACCTGAAAGGAGGTTGTGGTGAGGTGGGGGCTGGTCTCTTCTCCCAAGTAACAAGCGATAGGACGAGAAGAAACAGCCTCAAGTTGTGCCAGGGGAGGTTTAGATTGGATACTAGGAAAAATTCCTTCACGGAAAGTGTTGTCAAGCATTGGAACAGGCTGCCCAGGGAAGTGGTGGAGTCACCATCCCTGTATTTAAAGGACGTGTAGACGTGGTGCTTAGGGACATGGTTTAGTGGTGGACTTGGCAGTGCTAGGTTAACGTTTGGACTTGATGATCTTAAAGGTCTTTTCCAACCTAAACGATTGTATGATTCTATGCCCACCAAAATCAGTAAAAACCTAGCTAGGGTCACTTAAGTAGATGCACAAGTTATCTTCAACTGTCAGTGCCAACAACTGGAAAGAGAAATTTTGTGTATTTTCTAGCTTGCTGCATATATCCTCTTGTGATCATTCATGCAGCAAAAATCAAAGGCATATTCAATAACATTTGTGATGGGGAAGAACTGCTTAACTATTAATTATTTATATGATGTTAGTGGCAGGAAATCTGGCCTTTACTGCCATGGCTACTGTGGTTACGTAAAATAAAAGGCCTTACCCTAACTGATTTCCAAATAATTTTACTTGTATCATTGCTATGCTATGAAATTGTTGGATTCCTTCTTAAAATTATTTGCTTTTCACTAACATACTGTAAGGGAGTAGCACAGAGATAATGTTGGTCTTTGTTCTGTTCAATTGTTCTAGCCAGTGGTGCTGACGAGACGTCAGAGGACCCACCATCTCCTGTATCTATGGCATTTGCACCTCCTAGAAACATGGATGGCCCCAAGCTACAGACCAAGATGAGCACATGGACTCCACTGAACCATCAGCTCATGAATGACAAGGCAAGTTCCATGCAAATGGGTGAAATTCATAGAATCACAGAATTGTTGAGATTGGAAGGGACTTACGGAGATCATCTACTCCAAACTCTGAAGGCAAAGTCAGCTGGAGCATTTGCTCAGGATCTTGTCCAGTCAGTTTTGAATATTCTCAAATCCCAAGACAAATTCTCAGGTTCACTTCACAAATTCTCAAGTCCTAGAAAAATTTAACTTATGTTTTTGCCTGTGTAGGTCATGAGTAATGGAATAAAAACTTAAAAATTGTGTTTGCTATTAGAAGTATGCATATATCAAACACACATACAGTCTTTATTATGTATACATATATATATAAATTGTTAGGTAAAAATGGAAAGTTCTAATGTTTAAAGCATGCAAGTGTTTAGTTCAAGTACTGTTATTTTGCCAAATCGGTTGTTTTTAAACAAAAAATGTGTATTCATTTTTTAGTGAAAGTTACCAAATCATTCTTTTTCTGCACCAGAAGACTTCAGTTAACCCCAGAGCAAACTGAGTGTCAGCGTAAGTTTCTGAGTGGCCGGAGTGCTCCACCTCAGCTCGTAGGAGAGACCTTAGTACCCATGCTCTTGCTCCTCTGCGAAGCCTGGCAGTGATGAGCCTAGCTTGGTATTTTGGAAACTGAAATGATGCACTCAATTTATAAATAACGAGATGCATTTCCTAACCTCCCACTCTGTATACTATATCTGGGAACTGCTAACATAACTGAGGTTTTTTGGCTCGTGTATCACCAGAAGCTTATTCCTCCCTCAGAATTCAGTTTAAATTTCTGTTGATGATTCATAGAATTTAATCCAGAGAGGCCCATTACATCATGTAGTCTGGCTTCCTGGATTTCTTGAGCCCTTTTGTTTCACACAGTTCTCCCAGTCTTGAGCTCACTAACTAGAATTTGGCTAAAATACATCTTCCACGAAGATATCCAGACTTCCTTTGGAGTTAAGGACCTTCATTCCTTATGAAATGAGAATTTCATCACTTCCCTAATAATTTTTCACATGATTAATCCCCTATACCATGAAAAGATGAAACCTTGTCTCCTGTCTGAATACCTCTAGCATTAGCTTCCATCATTTAAATCTTCCCCTACTAGCTTATTAAACTCTTCTGTAACCAGTACTTTTTCCTTGTGGAAGGACTTTTACCCTGCTTCAAGCCAACACTTGAACTTTTTTTGATAAACTAAACAGATTGAGCTCTTTGAAGTCCTTTCAATCTGGCATATTCTCCAGCCTTTGAATCATTTTAATGTCTGTTTCCTACACCCTTTAAAACATATTTTTACAGATGCACATCACTGTGCAATAAAGTATGATCTAATTAGAAATAAGTATGTGGGTAAAACCACCCTTTCCCACCTTCTTACTCCTTTGCTCCTTAGGCAGTCTCATGTTGCATTGGGCTGCAGCAAAACTTTTAGTAGCTCATATTGGATTTTTGTGTACTCCAACGCTTAATGATGTTCCAGGTAGGAAAGAACATACCATAAGCTCCCAGACCTGTGCTCAGTGATGAAATTCATGATAAAAAGTGTTTGCTTGTTTCTGATCCAGGTTTTAAAGCATTGACCTGCCTGAAACTCCTTTTCGTATATCACTATACTGCTCTGCAGTGTTAGCAGAAAAAAAAAATAGTTGCAACAAAAATATTGCTGGCAGCTGAAATCAGGAGATAGTCCAATTGATATATATAGGGAGCTAGTCAGTGACAAGGTGCCATTTTCATACAATCATATCTCTGCTCATTTCTGCACTCTTGAGTTAAGAGAAAGCATGAAGAGAGAAAAGAATTTATAGATAGAAGGTATGTGAAAAACAGTGAGAAGGTGAAAACGTAAGGAGAACAGATGCATAAGAAATGTACTTGTTAGTAGAGTAGGCAATGAGGGGCAGGGGTGGTGGGAATTCAGAGCTGATCCAAGGCAGAAGCATTTAAACTCCAACTAAACCTTTGTTAGGAGCAGTCCCAAGAACAGTTAGTAACATAAATTCGCTACCTGTCTAATTTTGGGTAATCCTGGGGGTACTCCATTAGTAGTTCCTGTAGATTTCCCTGGATTTTCAAACATGCTCAGGAGTACAGATGTCTGCATTGTTGGTAGGACCCAGCTCTCTCCTGCCTGTTGTAGATCCTGAGTCCTGCTGCCTCCATCTATGGTTTTCTGCCTTTACAACAGCTGTTAGAACAGAAAAGACTATCCAGGGTGTTACTACTGGGACATGAGCAGTCATGGTTGTTTTAAAGCCAGGATGACCATCAGGGACAGACCAAAGTCAAGAAGCCAGAATTAGGAAACCTCAAATTATGCAGCATTCATGGTCAGAAAACCAGAGGTGGAGTCTTAGATATGCCAAGGTTGTGCTACAGTTAGGGATGAAGTAAGGGTAGGAGACGGGGTAGCCTGCTCACCCGCAGCAAAACTGGACAGACTTCAGCATCAGTCCTGCTGAGTACAGGGCTGTGCTGCCTTTAAGGAGGGGCTGGAAGTTGGGAGATGATTTGCCTTCTGCTGGGCAGTAATTCAGGTGTTGGGTAGAAGAGTCCCCAGTGGCATTTGCAGCAAAGTGTGGAGGGATTTGCCAAACAGCCTTGAACTTCAGCTTATTTAAAACCACCTGAAGACATGGATGTGAGATGGCAGATCTCAGGAGCAACCTCGGCCTCAGGCTGTGTCCAAAGCCAGCCAGCTTAGGCACACTATAGGTATAACTCCAAGGCCTTGGAGGAGAGGACAGTAAACATGGGCTTGATTAAGGCAGTGGATGATTACACCTATTTTGGGCCATTCTGTTGCTAATTAATGCTTCCAAGTGCCTGGAGTAGGCAGAACTCTGTGTCAGAGTTGGCTCAGATGTATCTCCAAGATTGCTGAAAGCAAGTACGTGTCTTTCTTTGATCAAAGACCATTAACATTGCTTTCAGTTATATAAATAGCTCCCTGCTTCATTTGAATTATCCAACCCCAAACTTAGATCTTTGACTATTCATCACTTGCTTGTGGCAAATCCTTTTCCAAGTTCAGCTTGTTAGGGTTTTTTTTCTTACTTTGCCAAGTGTCCCACATGCAAATAAAGCAAATAATAACTGTTAACATACAAATAAAAGAAATGTCATTTTTCACCCCTCACAAGAGACACTCCTGCTGAGAGAGACAGAGCTAATGCTGTCAACTGCTGTACCAGACATCAGCACTGATAATGTCGTTCTCTGCAGGAACCTTTGCAGACTGTCATAGCAGTAACATGTTTGGAGTTTATAATGATCAAGTATGTTTTCCTAGTTGTGGTTAATAGCTGGTTTTATGTGCAGTTGTAAGCTGGGCTTTTTCTTCTTTGATCTGTCTTCTGGAATAATCATCTACAGCATTTCCTGACTTCCCAGGTCACAATCCTGAGTACAGAAGGCATTTTTGTGGTAGTGGGAAGCTACACGCTAGTGCTTTCAGGTCTAGCTCCCTATGGATAAAGGTGGACATCATAAATCCTCTGCTGTATTTTGATACCGATCATCGTTCTTGTTAGGACGTGGACCTGTGAGTCCAGAGGGCCACAAAGATGATTAGAGGGCTGGAGCACCTATCCTATGAAGACACGCTGAAAGAGTTGGTGTTGTTCAGCCCGGAGAAGGCTCCAGGCAGACCTTATAGTGGCCTTCCAGTACCTAAAGGGGGCCTACAGGAAAGCCAGAGAGGGACTTTCTACAAGGGCATGTAGTGACAGGACAAGGGGTAATGGCTTTAATCTGAAAGAGGGTAGATTTAGATCAGATGTAAGGAAGAAGCTCTTCACTGTGAGGGTGGTGAGGCACTGGAACAGGTTGCCCAGAGAAGCTGTGGATGCCCCATCCCTGGAAGTGTCCAAGGTCAGGTTGGATGGTGCTTTGAGCAACCTGGTCTAGTGGAAGGTGTCCCTGCCCGTGGCAGGGGGCTTGGAACTAGATGATCTTTAAGGTCCCTTCCAACCCAAACCATTCTATGATTAGTTGTCACTGTAAAGTGGCCAGGGAACGAAGACTGGTCTTACTATCTTACTCCTAATGGTCTGGCTGCGTTAAGATTGAAGCTATCACCAGCGCTGTGTGATAGCTACCAATGTTGTATCCAGTATCCATTCTAGGAGATTTCAGGCACTCAATGTCTCCAACTCAGGCGAACTGAAATTTCTAAAATAAAGAGGTGGGAAGCCCAGCTTCTGGTCTCACCAAAGCACGTGACGCACCACACATCACTGTATGCCCAAGAGAGCAGAGTCCTATGTTGGCACATCGTGTGTGCAGCAGCTACAAAGAAGGGAGCTGGAGATGAGAGGCAGCACATTGCAGCAAGTCTGCAGAGCTGTCAAAGTTGTGCACACATAGCCCTTGAACTTTAGGGAGTCTTATTCAGTGAAAGGAACCTTCCACAGGAACCAGCCTGTAGAGTTGAAGAAGATCAGGAAGAAGCAGATGAGGCCTTCCTCAGACAACTGAAAGAAGCCTCATGTTCACATGCCTTGGTCCTCACGGGGAACTTTAACCACCCCAATATCTGCTGGAAAGGCAACACAGCAAGGCAACATGCAATCCAGGCGGTTTCAGGAGTGCATTGATGATATAACGTCCTGACACAGGTCATCAAAGAACCAACAAGGGAAGATGCTCTGCTGGACCTCATACTTACAAAGAGGGAAGGACTGGTTGGGGATGTGAAGGTCAGGGGCAATGCTGGCAGCAGTGAACGGGAGATGATGGAGTTCAGGATACTGAGAGGAAAGAGCAAGACAAATAGCAGGATCACAACCCTGGACTTCAGGAGAGCAGACTTTGACCTCTTCAGGGATCTATGTGGAAGAATCACATGGGATGTTGTCCTGGAGAGAAGAGAGGTCCAGGAAAACTGATTGATTTTCAGACTTTAGTAAGGCTTTCAATACTCTCTACCATAACATCCTCATAGACAAGCTGAGGAAGTACAAATGGAGAGTGAGGTGGATTGAAAACTGACTGATTTACTGGCCTCAAAGGATTGTGATCAGCAGCATGAAGTTAGCTGGAGGCCAGTCACTAGTGGAGTACGCCAGGGGTCGACACTGGGCCTAGGATCATTTTAAATCTTCATTAACAACTTGGATGATGGGGCAGAGTGCACCCTCAGCAAGTTTGTAGACGATACAGAATTGGGAGGAGTAGTTGATAGCCCAGGTGTTTGTGCTCTCATAAATCATAGAATCATAGAACAGCCCAGGTTGGAAGGGATCTGAAAAGATCATCTGGTCCAGGCTTTCGTGGGAAAGGGAGGCTAGATGAGATTATCTAGCCTCCTGTCCAATTGCGTCTTGAAAACCTCCAGCGATGGGGACCCTACAGTGTCCCTGAGCAGGTTGTTCCAGTGATTAAGAGGGACCTTGACAGGCTGGAGAAATGGACTGACAGTCTGGAAAGCAGCTTGGGAAAGAATGACCTGGGGGTCCTGGTGTATACCAAGTTGACCATGAGCCAGCAAAGGTGGCCACCATCATCCTGGGGTACATTAGGAAGAGTGTAGGTGGCAGGTCAAGGGAGGTGATCCTTCCCCTCTACTCAGCACTGGTGAGGACAGATCTGGAATGCTGTGTCTGTTTCTGGGCTCCCCAGTACAAGAAAGACATGGACTTACTGGAACAAAGCCAGCATAGGGCTGCGAAAATTATTAAGGAATTGGGGAATCTGATGTATAGGGAAGGGTTGAGAGATCTGAGGTTGTTCAGCCTAGAGAAGAGAGGCTCATGGAGGACATTATCAATGTGTATAGATATCTGGTGGGAGGGGGTAAAGAAGACAGGGCCACACTCTTCTTGGTGGCATCCAGTGAAAAGGCAAGGCAATAGCCACAAATTGAAATACAGGAAATTCCATTTAAACATTAGAAAAAATGTTCTTACTGGGAGGGTGGTCACACACTGTAACAAGTTGCCACAGAGGTTGTGGAGTCTCCATCCAAGAAGATATTCAAAACCCATCTGGACACGGCCCTGAGCAACCTGCTTTAGTTGACCCTAGCAGGGAGTTTGGGCTAAAAGATCTCCACAGGTTTCTTCCAAACTCTTCCATTCAGTGATTCTGTTTATATTTTGTAGATTGTATTTCAAGCTATATTTTTCTTAGGACATATGGAATCCCCTTTAAATATTCAGTTTTATTTGTGTGTGTTTGTTTTATAGGTATTCGAAGAAAGAAGAGCCCTACTTGGAAAATGGGTAAACTTTTCTCTTTAAATATATATTCAAATACAGCTAGATTTCTGAACTGATCAAGAGATTACTATAATGGGAATGTAAAAACTATCCTATTTTGAAAAAGGGATTCATTTTCCTGATGTGAAAGTGAGCTGTAACTGCTCTACTTATGAGGAAGGTAAAGGTGTAAATTCCCTCAGTGCCCACATTCTGTAAGCTCTGAACTTGGGAAATCATATTCCATCATCAGAATGATCTGAAATGGGATAAGAAACCCTGGGAAAAGTCTGTCAAGACTTCAAAGAAGATACTGGATGTTTAGGTATTACCATTGCCTGCTAGCAGGTCTTTGAAACCTGTAATAAATGACATGTTATCTACCAAGTGCACACATGTGGCTCCTAATACTGTAATCACTGAGCACCTCACAATTTCTTACTGTCATTATCTTCACAGCTCCAACATGAGAGAGGAAAGTGCTGTCACCCTGTTTTGCAGATGAGAAAATGAGGCACAGAAAGATATGAGATAGAATTTGTCTGCCCCAACCACAAATGACCGCAAGTTAGGCATTCGGGATGGGGTTTCTCTGGCTGGGTGTGTATGTCTGAAACATAATATTTAGGCCTGGCTGGTCTGGTCATCACAGGCTCCTTGTAGAGTCAACAGAGAGAAAGTGGTACTTCCAGAGGATAATTCATCTCACTTAATGTAGGATGAAAGATCAGCCCTCTAGAGATGTCTGTTTCTTTCCATAGCCTATGAAGGGAGACATAGCTGGCTGCTTGAAAGGAATACAACTCTAATTGACCTACCCAGGAAGCTGATGGCAGAGCATGCAATGGCACAAGATTTGCCCTAGTCCTAAGCTCACCCCTTAAATATCGCATTGTGCTTTCTCTTTTATACGGCAAAATCTATTTAAAGGCCATTCTGGGAAAGCGGCCGTAATCTGCTCAGTCTCCTATGCAAGCAGGAATACAGACTCAGGGACTTCGTTGCAATAAATGAGTGAATTCAGCTGAATGTATTAATGTGGCTCAGTAGTAACTGTATGGTTGATCCTTGTGCACATCTTTATAAATGGAACCAAAGAACCAGTTATATGGTCACATATGATACACAAGCTAAACAGAAATACAGAAATGATGCTCCTTGTCAGCACTCTGATAAAGAGTATTTGCACAGTAACTTTATTTGACACTTATTCTTTATACCTAATGGGTCACTCGTGGAAATTTTTTTGCATATGAACTGGTCTTTACAGACAAGTATTTTGATTTTAAGCTGATAAGGATTATTCATCTTTATAAGAAATATGCTTTCCATAACTTGTTGACATGCATGCATTTTGATAATAAAGAATTTCATGGACACCAAGAAAACAAAATAGTTGAATTATTATTGTTCAAAAAACACCTTTTAGCATGATAGTCAGTAACTGACAGACCTAAAACCTGTCTCTTGAAAATTGTTGGATGTTTTAAAATGCCCATGGGATATACCGGCAAAAGGGCAAAAATGTTTTCATTAGAACCCCCACTGAAAGAGCCAAAATCTGGAAACAACCTTCCTGCAAACACACATAAGAGTGCTGAATCATCTTCTGAAAGGTTAAATTTCTGACCCTTCATATGACACTAGATCAGTAGCTCTCATCATGCTCCTTCAGAGCTAATTCTCCTTGCACTTCTGTCATTCATCATACCAATGAAATGGGTGCAGAAAGCACAAAAGCTGCTCTTAACTCCCTTCAAAGCCTGTGGCATTATAATATCTGGTATGCAAAGCCTAGAGCACTCTGAGTTTGAGAGAAACAGTGTCAAGAAATCACAGTGCTCTGGGCAGGAGTTTTTACATTGATTCACATGACCTTCTCAAAGCCCTCTCAGTAAGTACAGACCAGATGAAACTGCTGAAGGGTGGGTTTGTATGGCTGGGAACCCATATTCAGTGTAGTTGGAAATGCTTTATTATGAAACTGGAAGGCTGAAGTCTGTCCTAAGTCCAGAACTGTTAAGTATTTTCAGTAGTATCTGGGTGATAGAATGGAAAGTACGTACTCATCTGCAGGTGACACCAGGCTTGAAGGGTTTTAATGAACTTTGGAGATTAGAAATCAGAATGAAATGATCTGCAGTTTGATGAGGACGAGTAAAAAGTGCTGCATGTAGGAATGACATTTACAAAAACTGCAGATCTGAGAAAAGCCAAGTATGCAGCCATTCTGCATAAAAATAGCTGGGAATTATGGTGGATCACAAACTGAATATAAGATGACAGTGTCTTATAATTGTAGTAAAGGGAAATATCCCAAACGGCTGTCTGAAAGGCAGAGCCATCCCCAGCGCTGGTCCCTGCATTTTGAGAAAGCAGAGGATCAATAGGACATACTTCTGAGAACAAGTCATATGTGAAAACAGTCTCAGGTCCAGAAAATAGGAAAACAATCCCTTTACTGTAGGGAAGATGGAGAAAAGACCTAATAATATCTTTCCAGTGACACACAAAAGATGTCCAAAAAGAGGAAGGGAATGATCTGATCTCTGCGTTCACATTAGATAGGACGACAAATCATGGGCTTGAATTGCAATGATGGAGTCGCAATTCAGACACCAGCAAAATCCAATGCTACAGATAATTCACTGCCGGAATAGCTTGCCTAGAGGTTAGTGGTGGAATCTCCAATGCTGGAGTTTTTTGAGAACAGGTTAGACCAACACTTGTCAGGAATGGTTTAGGTAGAGTGGATCCTGCCTTGCGGCAGGAGATGAACTAGCTCAGTGTTTCTCAACCTTTTTACGCTGAAGGACCAGCCGGCCTTCTGGGAAAGCAGAACAGGTTGCCTTGTGTGGCATTGCCGCAGTGGTTTTCCTTTACAGCCAAATAAAGATTAGATTAAACTTTGGACGCTCATTGTTTATTTTACGCTTCCTGATTTTATTTGCATGCATTCAGGGACTATGTATGTGCATTTTTGTTTAGTTATTTTTTTTCCAGCTGTGCCACAGAACATCGTTGATGTCTCCCAGGCTGTTGTAGTCCATAAAACACAGGTTGAGAAGCAATGAGCTAGCTGACCCAAAAGGATTTTATTTCTCTGTTTTCTGCGCTGCTGGGCAGGCCCAAAGCGCAGCATGCAAGATGCACGATGGGACCCTCTACAATTTTTTGGCTGTCTCAGATTGTGCTCAGTTCCACAAAGTATTATTGCTGCACAGAGTGGAAGCAGTGGTGGTGTGTAGTGGCAGCAGACTGCATGTCTTACATGGCTGTTGCCATACCTGAGTATTTGCAGGCTGTGATCCTGCTGGAGGCATTTGCATTGAATTTCTTTACACCAACTCCTTTACCCAAATATTATCGAGATACGTATAAAAGAGAAATTGTGCTGCTGTCTTTCAGTTGAAACCCTTCTGATGGTTAAACTGTGAAAGGGTTAACATCTCTCTCTTAATTTTTCTTTTTTATTCTAGTTGCTTTTATTCTGTATTGCACCCAGGGCAGATGCCTTGACGTTCTGCCTCTCAGCCTCCTTTTCTGCTGTGTTCTGCAAGCCAAAAATTCCTCCCATTAATTTAAAAAACATAAAAGCATTTTGCTCTACCTTAATGCTCAGTGCTCTCATGCTGACACCCAGGTTAATAAGTTGACAATGAAGCTGGGGTTGAACTTGTAGATTAAGACACCTAAGTGTCAGTGTCTCCAGGTGATCTGAGTGTCTCAGCTTCCGTTACAGCCAAATGAGATGGAGACATGTCAGGGAAGCCCAGACAGTGATTCAGCTCACCCTGTGGGTGACATCTTGTGCTAATAATTTATACAGCAGATCTGAGTGTTCCCAGGTACTGGAACTTGCTCATCCACACTATGAAATTGTTAGCACGCTCCCTGGCACGATTTTGGCCTGGGTTGCTAGCACTCTTCTAGACATTGTTCAGACACAATTTGGACATTAGCCTGAACCAGGAACCGTGCCAAATACACGGTTTGGATCCAGCCACCTTGTTTTGAAGGGTGAGAGTATGATACTGTGGACGTACGCAGATACCACGGCAGATATGATGCAGGACTTGCAGAGAACTGTCACCTTTGGAGTGGCACCTCTAGGCTTTGCAGGATACCCCTCAACGCAGGGCGATGGTGTTTGGGCAGCTGAACCCCATCCCTGGTGTCCTGGTTTAAGCCCAGCCAGCAACTAAGCACCACACAGCTGCTCACTCACTTCCCCCCATCCAGTGGGATGGGGGAGAGAATTGGGAAAGAAAAAAAGTAAAACTCATGGGTTGAGATAAAAACAGTTTAACAGGTCAGAAAGGAAGAAAATAATAATGATAATAATAACAATAAAAAAATGAAAATAATAATAAAAGAGTTGGAATATACAAAACAAGTGATGCACAAAGCAATGGCTCACCAGTCGCTGACCGATGATGCCCAGTTAGTTCTTGAGCAGTGATCCATGCCACCCCAGGCCAACTCCCCCCAGTTTATATACTGGGCATGACATCACACGGTATGGAATACCCCTTTGGCCACTTTGGGTCAGCTGCCCTGGCTGTGTCCCCTCCCAACTCCTTGTGCCCCTCCAGCCTTCTTGCTGGCTGGGCATGAGAAGCTGAAAAATCCTTGACTTAGTCTAAACACTACTTAGCAACAACTGAAAACATCAGTGTGTTATCAACATTATTCTCATACTGAATCCAAAACATAACACTATACCAGCTACTAGAAAGAAAATTAACTCTATCCCTGCCGAAACCAGGACACCTAGTCACTGCAGACCCCCACCTCTAGACACCTCTTTACCCAGAAGCTGACCCATGCTCGGTGCCAAGGTGCAGGAGCTGTGGCTCCTGCTCAGGGGTGCTTCTTGTCACCAGGCTGCCAGCTTGCCTTCCTCAGCTGTCTTCCCAGGAGTCTCCTCGTGCAAAATTTCAGGTTTAGTTGTTTAACTACGGTAGTGAAAGCAAAACCGAACAGATCTTAGGGGCGAGTTGCTGATTGCTGACACAGAGCTGCTTGGTGGCAGGGATGTTTAGGGTTTGGTTGGGTAGATTAGTGTATCATGGATATCAGGTACCTGTCTGCTTCATCCCTTCTCTTCTCACCCAGATCCCAGGTCTCCAACAAATCCCTTTATCAGGACTGGGAGAAGATGGCTGGGGAGGGAGGGGAAAATTGCTTCTCCCTCGGTGAATCGTCTCCATCTACTTGCAAGCCATTCTGCAGAAGAGCCTCGTTGACTAGCGAATTGTGTCCTATGTTTGCAGAGCACAGGGATGCCTGCGTGTGATTGTAACCCTGTGAACTCACGTCGATACGCTGGGCTGGAGATGAGGATTATGTCCCATTTCAGTGGCTAGTTCAAGTCAGTAAAACAACCTGTCTCTTACAGCAGAGAGGGGCCTCTTTAGGTTAAGCGGCAGAGCCTCTGTACTTTGGCGCTGAGGTCCTGGGCTCTCCCCTTAGTGTCAGGCTGTGTTATTTGTGTGTGTGCACTCATGGATTAATTGTAAACTGATCGCAGAAGCAAAAACTCTGCATTGCCAGTGTAGCCTTATGTCATACAGTCCCTGGGGAGACATTGTTTGCCAGGGCTCGGGGAAAGGCACAGAAAAGGGAAAAAGTGTTCCTAGCTGCGGCTAGAGAAGGTGCAGCACCTTGAAAAGGGGAATCTGGTCCAACTGGTTGGGTTGCTGTAATCAGATGCAAGGGGAGGAACTGTGGAGAAAGGCAGCCAAATGTAGGATGGGGACATGCTTGTTAATACTGGAAAAGAGACAAATTATGCCTACTTAACTACTTGGCTGCTGCTGAATGCAGTGGAGAAGAAGCTGTGTGTTCCCATGCTCCTGACTGTGTGGCGCTGATTTAAATGGAGTTTCCCTTGCAGTGTAAGCACGGGCTGAGGATGCTGGAAGGAATTGCTTTATTGCAAAACCCATGGCGGAATGGGAAGAGTTAAACAGGAGCAAATATTCTGCCTTCTAAAGAGAAGCTAGATTTGCTTTGATTAGTTCACTTAATCTCTTGGTGTGGAAGAGAGTAAGCTGGATACTCCCTTGTCTCTGGAACTTATATGGGAGAAATTTATCTTTGCAAATTGGTGATTGCGGCTTGTTTTAATGAGAAGAGGATGTAGCTGTGATCATGAATGGGGAGTGTGTGCAGCAGAAGCTTTCCCCTTCCCCATGTGACAGAGAAAGCCTTTTATATCAAGCTGAGGGTGAGAAGGGCACAGGCAGAACCTCCTCTGTTGCCCTCTGGTACACCTTTGTCTGGTTTTATTCTCGGGGAACATGTTTCCAAGTCCTAAATCCAAAGGTCCTGCTTCAGTTTTTCCTTAGTACTCTGCTAAACATCATTAGAGGTGAAAGTTATATGCAAAACAGGGATGGGAGGAAAAGGGTGTATTCCTTAATTCGCTGTTTGTGTCTGAAAAGGCATGGACATTTGAGAGCTTTTTTCTATTTGGCTTTTCATCTCTCCGGGATCTCAGGGATGCCAGTTCCACCCTTTCTTCATGCTGACCCTCTTGAAGGTCTTGCAGAGGTGTTTGCAAGAAGGAGAAGAGCTATTTATTTCTTAGAGTTTATTCTCCGGTACTGGAATTAAATACATCAAAGTAAAAATAAAGAAAGAAACAAAGAGTTCTTTCAAATGATCTGGAAAGAAATTACTTCTCAATTACCTTTCATCTGCACAGTATATTTTAAACTGTTATTCTGCCAGTTCTCCACTTGACCATAGATTTTGGGGCAGGGGAAGCAGAGAATAAAAAAAATCTGAGTTTCTAGTCTGTTTTGTTGTGAAAGGGAAAGGAAGGGACATTGGACATTAAGCCATTTACCCACAATAAATAAAAAAAGTAATGAAAGAAACGTGTGTTTTTTCATATTATTTTTAATTTTTGGAGGTCACATTTAAGTAAGAACTTCTAATGCCCTGAGGTTAAATGCAAAAATGAATGTGCTGTGATTTGACCTGTGGAGAGCAAGTTGTCAGCTGTGGAAAGCTGGCTTCAGGAAACAATCCTGTGAAAGCCGAGTGCGTGTTTTGGGGATGGCCGATGCGTGAGAAAGAAACAAACAGGGAAAAGCAACATTCCCCAAACAGGGGAATTCCCCAAACAGTTCAGTTTTCCCTTTGAAAAGAAGGTGAGTTTGGGTCGAGGCTGCTCGTGCTGTGCTAGGAAGCAGGACGAAGCGGGACTTTACCGAAATCCGTATTTCGCCTCCAGAAAGCCATCTTTAACCATGCCGGGTCCTCCGACATTTCCTCCCTCCTGGCACTCTGCGCTACCCTCGCAGCCAGGACTGCTCTTGCAGGTTTTGAGACAGATTGCACAGATTGTGGTGATGAGGTCAGTCTCCTCCCAGGAGATTCCTGCTGACGGGGCCCTTTCCATCCTCTGCTATCAACACCAGTTAACCACCAGCCACCGCCACCGTTGCTCCCACCCTGTTTACACAGCTCTGCCCCACTCCGCTCAACGCAGCGTTGTTGTTGCCATCATAGCAAAGCGATAAATGCTTGTGTGGTTACCTAAGTGCTCGTTTCTTCCCACAACTGTTTCAATCCTCCTCTTTAGATACCTGTCATAAGCATAGAAATGCTGCAAAAAATCTTCGTTACCGTGCCGCCTCATCTGTGCCGCAGATTTTCCTTGCGAGACATGGGCAGCTGATTTAGTTTCTCTTTGCTCCACTTCTCTGTAGTGGGGATTTCTCTCGTATGCAGTGGGATTGTGGGAATAAATACTTTACAAATTGTGAGGCGGTAGTATATTCGATATATAATATCGAATATTGCGGTAGTGGGGACCATAGAAGTGTCAGGATAGATGAGGAATCAGCAGTGAACTCATTGCAATTTGGGACCTGATCCTGTAAACACAGATCTGAGTCTCCTCCTTTCCATGAGCGAAGCCAAGTCTCAGAGCCGGTCCCAGGAGCAAAGAGTCCTGTGAGCATGAGTGTGTCCTGGACTAGGCCATCCTGGATCCTTTGAGGATTATAAATCACATGTTACGTGGCTTCAGAGTTTCTTTTCATGTAGCCTCTCCATTTGTTCCCAGTTCCTACGTGCTTTGCTCTTGAATGAGTCACCAGAAGCTGCTGCTTATGCACTTTCCCTTGCCTTAAATGTGCGCTTTATTTTAGGAAGCTGAATCTCCGGTTTCTCAGAACCTGAAACTCCTTTTTTCAGTTTGACAAGTGGACAGATGGTCAGAGGCGGAGGATCCTGGTGGACCTGTTGGAACGCTGCTCCCCGTCACAGCAAAAATTCTGTGCCAAGCAGCTACAGGATCGAGTCCCCACCGAGGCTCTAGATTTTACCACAAGGCTTCCCAGAGTCCTGTCTTTATACATCTTTTCCTTCCTGGACCCACGGAGCCTCTGTCGATGTGCACAGGTAAAAAAGCCAACCAACATGTACCTAAGGTTCAGAAAATCAGGTCAAGCTAGTTAAAAAAAAGGAAACAGCACTAGTTTTCAGCAAAGACGTACCAGTGCTGTTCTTCATAATGCAAGGATGTCTTCTGACTTGGCAGCTTGGTGCCAAATGCTTAGTGACGCTTGTATGAGACCAAATGCAACACTTCCACAGATCCTAAATTAAGCCAGATTGGCCAAGATTTACAAAAGTGAAGAGTAATTTTAGATGCTGAGCTCTAAGGCATTTAAAATGTGGCACTTTTTACAAGACTGATTCTTCCCAAGAAGGAGGCCTGGTACTTTCTGAAAGTCATGTTCTTTTAAAGTACCTTGCACTGTGTGCAGAATCATTAATTGCTTTGAGAAGTATTGGCTTTTGTGCTACTTGCAAAGAGCTGCACACGATGCTTTAAGAAAAACAGATCTTTTAAAATGCTTGAGGGTAGAGTGTTGGAGGTGGAGAAGCAGAGAAGTTACAGATGTGCTTTTGAGCACAGTGGCTAAGACTCCAAAAATATGTTTGCATGAGATAAAGTGCTGTGAGGTGATGCCCAAAGTAGTTCTGAATGAATAAGTTCAGGTATTGGTGACATTATTACCGCACTAACATAGTACACCATATAATACTACAAATATATCAAAATCTCAGCTTGTTTAAAGCTTGCTGTAGTATCTTTCTCCAGTATTTCATGTTTTATGTGGATGCAGCTCACACTATTAATCCACAGGCAGGGAGAAGACAGGTTAGGAAATTACTTACTTCAAAAAAAAGGTCTTTACAGTGCTACCTGTGTCATCATTGGACAGCTGCTATTATAAGCATGGCAGTGCCAAGAGATGATGTTTGTCTTTAAGCTGGAAGAAGCATTGCATGCAAGGTGACTGTGTGATGGAGTATAACAGCAGAATATCAGTAGGAAGAAAATGTTCAGAACGGGTCTATCAGTCTTGGGGAGTCTATTGATGCTGTTTTCTCAGTGGAAACAAAGGGTTTATTCCAACTACTCTATCCTTATTGAGTAGAAGTGCAGGAAGTTGCTCAAAACAAGCTGAGATCTTTCCTCATGGCCTGTGATTTTTGGAGTATTTCACGCTGTGCTGGAGCTCAGCTAACACTTAGGCACTGAGCGTGTCATGAAGACCTTGAATGGTTTAAATGGTTTAATGAAAGGTTTAAATGGAGCATAAACAGTGCTGAAGAATTGTACTAGTTTAAAAACACAGGGGAATTACATCCACAGCACAGAAGTCTCTAGCTGCAATCTTGGATGCTTGAAACCCCGAGGTTTTCAATTAACTGGGCATTCGTAGGTGAGCTGGTACTGGAAGTACCTGTCTGAACTGGATCAGCTCTGGATGCTGAAATGCCTACGTTTTGGCTGGTACATCAACTTCTCTCCAACACCCTTTGAGCAAGGAATCTGGAAGAAACATTACATTGAGATGGTGAAAGAGCTGCATGTCACGAGACCAAAGGTACATACCTACCACCTCTAGAGATGTTTGGGGCCAGTGGGAAAACTGGGCTGGTTGGGTTCCTAAGCCCTTTGCCTCTTTATCCTTCTGTAATCTCCCACTAGTAAAATGGAAGATATATCATTTTAAATTAGAATCTAAACTCATGTGTTGCCATGCGCTCTACTTTCCCATCATCCACCCCTGGTAGGGGGGAAGTGAAAATCTCACCGGTTAGGAGAAGCAATCACCAAGGTCTCATCCTGCTATCCTTTCAGGCTGTTCTGGAGTAATCCTCTAAATTTCCCTCTCCAGCGGTCAAGGCTGTTCCCCTCTCTTTTTCCCTAGTTTATAGAGCATATGATAGCTTGCCTCAATCTGATAAGCAGACGTGGGGTACCCAGCATCACCCCTGCTGACACTTCAGAGTCAGTTTACCTGGTGGAAAGGAAAAAAGCACCCATTCTGCCTGTTATAGTCCCTGGTGTTGTCTCTTTGTCTCTTCTTCAAAGGTGGCAGGGCCATTTTGGGGAGGTGGAGCATTACTCAGTAGCCATTGCTTTCTCCTGAGATTCACTGATGCCATGCCTGGTTTGTGGGGCTGTGAGGGTGGGTTTCTTCTGCCCTGAATTCAAAACTCAGCCCTCTAATTTTAACTGAACTCCCCTGTAGACTCTCTCTGTAGTCAATAGAGAGAAACCAACGCATCTCAAAAGCAGCTCAGCTCATCTTAATACAGATTCTGGGACATGGGTGATGACATGCACTGTCAGGGTGCCTATTTCTGTCCACTGCCCATAATGGAGCCTGGAGAGACTAATTTTGAGTTAATACCCAATTCTCAGATGTCTAAAGTTAAGCAAAATAAATCTCATTTTCATTATAGGCTAAAATTTATTTTCTTCTTTTAATCTCTCTTATTAGACTCCTTCAAAAGATGAGTTTGTAGTTATTGATGTGCAACCGGTAAGAAGCAACACCCCAGAGGCAAAACCTTCCGTGCCAGGAAGGAGGACAAGCAAGGAGAAAAAAGAGCTCCCACCGTGGCGTTCATCAGACAGGCATCCTACAGATACCATCCGATTCAACTACCTCGACAACTACGATCCCATCGAGCAGGCTAGGCAGGCGTAAGAGCTTGATCTCTTCTCTTTTGCTTTTTCTGTTGCATAGGGTATTTCTGTGTCCTTTGCGAGCTCACTCTGCCTGTGCTCCAAGCTGCCTGGAAGCCTTATAGTTCAGCAACCTGGTTGCAAACCCACTTTGCTGCTCTTTTGGCTTTTCTTGGATTGATCTTGGTCCAGTTGTAGTTGCAGCTGCACTGCTTTGTGTCATTTCAGTGCAGAGCATGGGCACAGCTTGTTAGTGGCTGCCTATAAAATAGGCTGTAACTCCTGGGGATGTTACACAGCTGTAATGGGAAGAATCAGGACAAGAGTTTGTTCAAGAGTTTTTAAATAAAGCTGCAAGGTTGAGAGGAATCTGTGTTTTTTGCACAGAAGTGGAAGAATGAATTAATTGCAATGAAATATAATTCCGTCACTTCAAGGATCTTCTGGCTGAAAAGATATTTAGATGATTGGATAGGGGTGCAGGTGTAAGAGTATGTATATGCTGTGGAACATTTAAGTAATAAATGGTATTTGTAGCTACGCTGCCTGGGATAGACTGCCTAGATCCATCAGTTCTTGGGCTCTCAGGATTACCTGGTCAGCAACTGGCAAAAGAAAGGCATTTCCACCCTGAAGTATAGTTTTGCCCATCGACTTGTGTTAGGACTGCCCCATGTTTTCCTTTGACACATCTGGCATCAGATATTTTCAGGATCTTAGATCTGTGGTCAAATTTCTGTGCATTAACAAGCATCAGCAGGAACAATAGCAAGGAAGCTGCGGTAGTCACCTGTGTGCAGTGTTGGCCCATTTCTCGTTTAAGTCTCTGTTAATACCAGCTCTCATTTTTCACGGGCTCACAGCAGATACCTTAATTCAGCTGATGTGCAGTAACTTGTGAAACTGGTAATACTGTCATTAATCTGAGCCTGGTGAACAGGTAATGGATTAGCTTGACCGTTGCCTAGTCCCTGTGCAAGTCCCTGTGAAAAGGACTGCACAGCCTCTCACCCAACTGAATGTGCAGAGAGGAGGAGATTCCTCTTCACTGTGCCAAAAAAACCCCCTTGGGAACCAATAGAGCCACGATGAAAGTATCCAGATTGTACTTTAAGTAAATAACTGATAGAGCTGAGATTAGCCCTGTGCACAGGAACAATCAACCCATGAATTACCCCAGCCCAGTGATTATTTGGCTAAGCAGTTGTGCACTCATGTAGGCTCTTTCTCAATGTGGACCCACCACTCCTCCGGGGTGTTCCACAAAGTTCCCAGTGTCTGAGCAAAAGCCTTTTATGAATCATTTTTTAATCCGCGTCCCCTAGTCCTAGGATACTGCACTACTTCAAAGAGCTTTCCAGTTTCCACCTCACCCTCTTTCTGTGGTATGTTTCCAAACTCTAGCACCATTTCGGGTAGAGTTCTTTGAGGCTTTTAACTGAGTATTTTGACAGAATGCCTCTTGTTGCAAATGGATGTCCTGATATTATTTTTCAGCTGTGCTAAATGTTTCTATGTAGTGGCTCCCAAAGGTTTCTGCAAGGTTTAGGTTTCCCTTGTGCCGGCCGTGACCCAGTGTCAAAAGTGGGACAAGCCTTGTTTGAAGAGTTTAAAAGTCGCTTGTTCCAGCAATGAGCTGTAGATGCAACTGACAACCAGATGCAAATGATTCTGAGTCACTAATGATACAATAAGCACACTGACTGTTTTCCTCTCCTAAGTGAGATTTGAGTCTGTATCCATTTGTGCAATGGAGAATATTTTAATGCCGAATGTTCTAGCAAATCTGGCACTTATGCGTAATTATAGAGGATTATTGCAAGGAGAGAAATGAATTCTATGAGATTCACTTGTTTATCAAGGATCTCCCTTTAATATCACTTAAGCTGAAAGTAATTGCTAGTGTGTAGTCTCATCTGTAATGATTATTCAGCAACGCAGGTGTGCCGTTTCAGGTGCTGACCCAGCTTCCCACTCACATAATGGTATTCTGGCGCTTCTTTTCTGCGGACACGTTGCCGACAGCGTCCCCTCTGCAGCCCCGTCCCAGAAGTCCTCCCGCTAAGGCTCTCTATTGCGTCCTCCATCCTTTGCTTCTAGGCAGCTGCCTGTAGGGATCGGGTCTTCAGCGCTTTGCCGGGCTCCGTGTCGGCAGCGGGAGCGGTGAGAGACCCCCTTTCGCGCTCGAGGGTTCCTCAAGTGCCGGCTTTTGGCGGAGGTGGCAACGGCAGCTGATGGGTGGGTTGGGCAGGCGTAGGTTGTCAGAGCGGTCAGAGTGCCCCGCTGCGATGCCAAGCATTTTTTTGGATGGCTGAGGAAGGGCAGCCAACTGCCAGCGTCTAGTCGGTTGAGTTAGGAGTCTCATATGAATGCTATGCAAGATGATCTACCTCGGTGCAGGCTACAGGCTCAGGCAGACCCTGCCTGACCAGTGTAAAGGGTTGTAAAGTAGAACAGAGAACCAAGATAAAAATCGCTGACCCCCCAGGCTGTGTTAGGTATAGTTATTCTTCAGATTAGATGAATTCTTGGAGCTCAAGGGCGTAACAACCACTCTTCATGTAAAATGAATGTCAGAAGCAATGAAACCTATGTAAAATGAGATTCCTAAAACAATAGGAGTGATTTCCCAAAATACAGGGTTTCGCAAAGGTAGTCTGGGAGAGGAAATGGGGTTTGCTGCAGTCTGAATGCATATAGAGAGGAACGAGTATTTTCTTGAGGTCGTGAGTGTGTGCAAAAAGATGCAGCAGAACTTGCAGGAAAGCAGCAGAAAGCCAAAGTGATGGCTGAGAGAGAAGGACCAGAGAGAGCACTTGTAGGCCAGCAGGTTGAGTGGAAAGCTGTGAGCCAACAAACCGTTCCTTCCATTTGAGTTCTGCTGTGCTGAGGAAAACCGGACTTGTAGAAAATTCTTTGTGAATAAACAAGATTACATCAAAGGAATACCTGACGCCATCATCAAAGCAATGTGTGAGACTAGTCACGGGCTACTTCTTTGAATCGAAGTTAATCTGCCTAATGTCGGGTTAAATTTTGCAGAATTTAAGAGGTAACAACAAAAAAAAAAGATTTTCCTAGCTCTTGGACCTGGCTAACATCTCCTCTGAGCTGGACCTCACTCTACACTTGCTTTCTGGTTCAAAGAGAGGTAAGAACTCTCCTGTTCATCGTAACAGCGTCTCCACACTGCAGCTGAAATATTGCCATTTAAATGGCAGAGTTGTCATCTGTTTCTTTGTTGGCCTTTTGAGAGGAGTCATTAGCTACATGCTCCCTTGCACAGCAGTATCAAAACTACACTGCTGTGAATTCCTAGCAGAGAACTTATCCTTGCATGGCCAAAAAAAGTGAAACATGGGCAGCATAACAAGCTACAGTCACTTCTCAGTTATGCAGGGGGGCAGAGACGAAGGGAGTCCTAAAAGAGGTAACACAAAACATACACTTCGGGCTATAAGACTGTAACTGGGTATTTACCTTTGAAAAACAAACAGATTTCTATAGAGCAATTGGGCGAGGGTTTTGCCTGGACAGTGCTGGTGCTTCGTGTCAATGGGGAGAAGAACCATAACACTGCGCCACAGCTGGGTCGTGCCCCCCAGAATGGCAGAATGGTGTTAATTTGCAATCTGGATGATAATTGAGACTTGACTGGGTTTTCTACTGAAGGATTTTTTTGCTGCTTGCTCAGAAAGGCATGAGCTTGTACTATAAAAACTAAATGGCACCCAAGAGCCTCAGTGATAAACATCACTGCAGCATGAAGGAGATGGGACAGAGATCCCTGAATTTGTTCACTGGGAGATTATTTGGTTTAGATGGAAGAGTGTGGGAAAAGCTTCATAGTCACTGAGCAGTGAAATTAAGAATAGCAATGATCAGATGCATAGTCGAGGGAGTGGTGAGGCGATAGAGAAGAGATACCGACAGGGGTTGAATTACAAATTGCCTGGAAGGGGTTACCAAAATCTCTCGGTAGAATTATAGCTGTGACTTTCGGTGTTGCTGCTTGTATGTGTGCAATTTATCATAAGGATGATTTCTGGTAGGTCTGGTTTGTTTTCTGCCTGAATTGTCCAGGTAGCTTTTTGTGTATATACAAACAAAACAGAGACCAGCAAGGATGGATTTGTCTCTTTGGGCACAAAGCAATATTGCAAAGGTGAAGTGAAAGGTTTTTATCTAAAGTGTGGAACAAGTTAGCAAATTTTCTCTGGGACTCTGATCTGCCTAAAAAGGACCAGGAGGGGCGTTCCTTTCAGTCCATGCATGTACAGTTCTGCTGGAAGGCATCTGGTGTTTGTGCTGCTTGTTGCCAATAAATCAAAAGATTTGCCTCCCACTTTATCATGAATAATGAATTCCGATTCTAGCCTAGCGCTGGACCCCCGCCAAGATTGTGTCCTTGTGCCTCAAGAAAGAGCCCTGCTACTTCTCATGACAACAGCTCAGCCAAAATGCAAGCTCCTTTCCCCCCGCCCCAACCAGCTCAGGCTTCTGGAAGCCAGACTAATTCAGTTAGATAATTTATGGACATAGGCCGGCTCTACAAACAGTTGCATATTGTACTGGAGTGTTTACCCAACGAGAAAATAATTACTTTCAGTAATTGTTCTGTCAGCAGCCTGGGCCCAGTTTCTGACAAAAAGGGGCTTGCTTGCGTGAGAAGGGCATGGTGTTTCGCTGTCCTGCCGAATCCTAACGCTCGTCTCTTGCTTTTCATGTTTCTGAATAGCCAGCCCAGTACTCTCCGCCTGTTAGGTTTGTGGGAATGAAAAACGTTCCTTAAGGGAGGAAAGCGGGGTGAGAAACGCCGAGTTCAGCACGGAGAGTGAGAGACCTGCTGTCCTCATCTCGGCTCTGATGCCCTGTTCCTTTGCAGCCTTGAGAAACTCATCCTCACTGCTTACATTTTCCTGACCTTGAAGTGAGACCATGGTGGTAACCTGCTGCAGGGGGATGCTCTGACACCATGAGCATGGACACTAGAATACAGCAGTAGAGGTTAATATCTTAATTTAGGACCACAAGGCCAGGTCTGTATTCTATTTAAAGATCAGAGAATCATAGAATCATTTAGGTTGGAAAAGACCTTTAAAATGATTGAGTCCAACTGTTAACCTAACACTGCCAAGTCCACCAAGGTGACCAGTTCATTCCCCATAATAATAATAATATTTTGGATTGAATTTTCTCACTTGACTGTTAGTGAAGTGTTTATAAACTGACGGCAGTTCTCCTCAATTTGCTATATGAAATAATGTCTGATTTGTCTTTATGGTTCTTGATCTGCAGCTGGTCTGGGACAAGCGAATACCAGATACGTGCTGGTGTTGGCTGCTTTTGAGGATGCGTGTGTGATGTGGTGTGGCTCTGTTTCTTTATAGGATAAATGTTGCTTTTAGAGTCTGTTTCCTTCCTTTATATTCATGATTTTGTATTCATACTGTGCTTTTTAGCATGCCTTCTAGGAGCCCAGAGACACTGCTGATGGAGCTGCGAGACGCCCTCAGAGGGCATGCATAGTTGCTGCTTTAAATTCACTAATTCTGTATTGCAGAATTTGAATGTGGAAGGGGAATGAACACCTTCAGAGCAAATGCATTTAAGAACCTGCCCGAGTTCTGAAGAAACTTCCTCGTAGTATGGATTTTACTCCCCATACTGGAAAAATGTGACAACTGGCCATATTCCAGTGTACTTCACTTAATTTTCACAGTCTGGAATATTCCTGTTCTGCCAGTTAATTGTATTGACTTTAATAATAGCTGCATATAAATTTATAAATTTGTATACATATGCATATACAAGAAGAATTATTTGGCTATAAAACCAATGAATAACTAACTTGTCAGAGGGGCAGTCCTCTAGCCTTATTTATGTTACAAGTTACATGGACTTCACTAAAAACTCTCAAACTGCTGTAGCTAAACTTGCCTGTCTGTGAATTCCCCTAAGCTGATGTAACATGTTATGTGGATTTAGCTTAAATCAGTAAGTCTTGAGCTAAGGGCATGCGTTCGAGTGCTATAAAGTTATCATAACTTAAAAAATAGCAAGTTACCACCCTCCTCTGAGCCACGATATCTGATTGTGCGCTCTCGGTCTGCCCCAGGTGCAAGATAAAATGCATTATCTTAAACCATGTCTTTTCGGGTGGCAATATCATAAGGGATTTTCTTTTTCTCAACCCCAGGGAACCAACTCCATAGCACTTGTTAATACCGTTCTGTTCTACTCTGCAGGAGAAAGAAAGGAGGAGGGGAGACCCCGGACCTTAGCCGGCAGGCAGCTGAGAAAAAAAAGAGAGCGGGTCATGGATCTAATAAGCTCCCAAAGGCAAAATCACTGGCAAGTATCACCGGCTTGTAATTATATCAACTGGGGCCCAGCGGCAGGTACACCCAGGAACATTTTAGCGCAGAGCTTTTACTTAACTTTGTTAAGTGTGAAGCTTTGCTCCTGCTACAAGAAATAGGCTGCCAGGCACGTTTGCTGCCTATCCCCCAGGGAGATCCGTGGGCAGGAGGAGGACACAAAGCACCCCACGTCTGGCTGCTCCGGGGGCAATCTCTCACCGCAGCCTAGACATAGTCCATCTGCCTTCGGTGGGAAAAGGACGGCAATTGTCTGTGTGTAGACAGTGACCTTGTTATCTGCTCCTCCCTCACGTTGCTTACTGCACAGGATCCCGACAGTCTGTTTCCATGCTTTACAAAGCACTGGATCGATTCTCTTACGACCCTTGCAGCTCTTCCCAAAGCTTCATTTCTGTGCTCGCGACTTTTGATCGCTGCAGTTTGATGTTAGTTTATTCTCTGTTCGTTGCGCTGAGCCTGAGCAAGCAGCCCCAAGGTCTTAATACTGAGGATTCATTGTGCTCATCTCTGGTAAAATAGGGCATCCTCACATGAAAGGAGTCTAGGGAAGTCAGGCTTCCAGAAAGCATCGTGAGTCGAAGCTTTTGTAGATATGGCAACAAATAACTGCCAGAAGAAGGACGTGCTCACAAGCGTATCGGGGGGGTTTTGCGGACCTGGAAGCGTGTTTCCTAAGCGATGAAAGCCAGGGAACGCATGTGAGTTGAGCTAAAGAAGGTTTACATAAAAGAGAGGCATTGTCTCCTGAGATTGGGAGGCATTCTCCTGACCCAAATACAGCCTGTTCGCAAGGAAATAGATTCAGTCACTGTTAAAGAACGGAAAATATAATTAAAGTTATTCAGCCTGTGTCTTACAATTTCCATTCTCCAATGGCTTCCTCCGTAGCCCTTAGATCAGGGCGCCTTTACACAGTTCCATTCCACCACCGCTTCCCGTTTCAAATTTAAAGCTGTTTTATTGTCAGTCCAGCAGTGAAAGAATCTTAGTTCAGGGTAAAAAGAGGGGAATTTGATTTTCTTTCCCCAGATTTTAGGAAAGTTACGTGTTCTTTGAAGTTACTTAACCTGCAACCTCCAGTCAGGAAGGCACAAGCACCTAGTCTGACTCCCACCGTGAAGTCCAAACCCTCCTGCACAACATCAGCGAGAGTTTTTCCTTCAAATTGCAGCAGTACAGCGTGTACGTGTGTCACCTTCTGTTAGTTGCTCACAGTTTAAAAGGGACATTATTATTATTCCTGTAGCAAATAGTCACCAGAAAGCATTTAGCTGACACAAAACGCTCGCAGACAGATGTCTGAGGGAGCACGCAGAGTTAGTGGGTACTGAATTCTCACACCACAAAAAGCCCTGGGAAGAGTCTTAAAGCCACTGCTGCCTGCTGCCAAGGCCTGACAGGTCCACCATCCTCCCTTGGTCCCTCCTAGGCAGTTAGGACAGCCTAACCCAGGGGTAAGTGTCCTCAAAGCCATGGGGTTACACCTTGGTGACACCAGCCCAGAGCAGAGCTCCATGCCTTTGTCCTATGCAATCTTGCTAGCACTGGCTTCTATTTGTGTCAAAAATCTGGGGTAGCCTGTGCTGCCGTGTCACTCTTTCTTAGACCTTCACATTGAAAACAGGCTTCCATTTCTCTTGAGTTTAGAGTCGTCCAAATCTCAGTAGAGGAGCTGTGTTTCTTATTCTCTGATGCATTAGCCTGCTGTTACGCTGGCCATTAATGATGACAAAACTACATGACAATAAAGGTTAGGTTATGGTAGGCCGATGCACAGAAAAAGAATATATACATAACTCGCTAGGAATAATCCAAAATTAATTTCCATTTATTATTAAGGTAGCATTGGGAAACCTTGTTGAAATGAAGACCTGTGAAAAGACTCATTTAATCAAGTCCAAATAAAGAGGCTTAATGCTCAAATCTTTTGGTAAATCCTTAGAAGAAGAATAGACTATTATGAAAGAATAAGTGCCCCAAGCAAGCAAACATCAAGTCAAATTAAAATGAAGCTCTTAAATAGATCAATGTGCAGAAAGTAGGCGAGAATAAAGTATATTACAGCCAACAATGAAGACGTGAAAAAGGCTATTATATGGAGCTCCAAGCTCAGGAGGCTGAACAACAGCACACCAAAATAGAAGAAACAGATAATTAAGGTGATGACCTGAGTCCTGGAATTACATCCACTGGCTCCACATTTGCATGTGGTGAATCAGTTCTCCTCCTAGTAAACCTGTGAGGTTTTGGGATTTATTAGTAATCATGGAAACAGTAGCATAGAATGTGACCAGGCTCACACTTAATTTAAAGTAAATTAGCTAAATTACAATAAATAGTAAATTACAATAAATTAAGTTAATTAGGTCTCTGAATGAAGGGCCACATTCTTTCTTATGAATGTGCATGCAACCCCCATGTCTCTACAGCGGGAAGGGAACATGGTCTCAATCTTTATCCAGGGAAATGCTTTACTCTAAGAATATGTTTAGTTCCAGTGTTAACCAGCTCTTTAAGCACTTTGCTGGCTCAAGGCTTTATGGCTTGTCTATCCCACCTTGATGCTCACATTGCCTTCAGCAGCTACTGTCCCTGTATTTATATAAAGAAAATTGAAGAATGCAACGAGTTCGGTGACTTGTCCAAGCTTTTACCGGGCTGGGCATGGAAACCAGATCTCCGTTTTGGGGCACTTTATCATCCCTCCTGTTCACTCTGACATGGAGCTGCGCTGCCCTGCTGTGATTTCTGAGCTCTGGCCCTCCAGGTCCCTTCGCAGCATCCCTGCTGCCACATCAGTGTCCTTTACATGAGTCCTTGAGGGCTTCCAGTGAGGAGTTTTCTGCAGCATCTCAGCAGAATAGGCAGCCTCATGCCCAAATGTCAAAATTCCCAGACACTTTATTAGGAAGGTAAAATTTGATTGATGCTTTTGACAGCTTTGCAAATGACTGCAATGTCAGCAATTAGGGGCTGGTTTTGCCTTTCAGGCTGTCTGCTTGTTTCTGTTCGAGAGACTGCTCCACCCTCACAGCTGTTCTTGAATTACTGGCTTATTTTTAGTACTTACTAAATAACATCTTCTTGACAGCATCAGTCATTCTTGCCTCACTGCCTATATCCTAAGGTAATAAGATTGCAGCATATGAAGTCAGGAATAAATTTTCCTATGACATATTGACAGGGAATTGATGTTTTAAGTATGGATTGCGTTTAGGTACTGGGTGGGTATAGCCCACATGAAGATCCAGGGCTCTTAGCACTGAGACACGGTCCCGTCCAGTGTATATTTATACCACCTATATTCTGCAAACCTTATTTTGAATTTTATTTATTCATACAAGAAATCCTGTTGAGCTTCATGGGACCACTCCTGAAAGTGAAAATAACTCAGTATAATGTTTGCATATTCAAACTCAGCTTATATATGTCACTCTAATTTTAAAGGCATAGCCTGGCTCTAATAGTCTCTGCCTATCTGTCCCTTTGAGCTCTAAAACTGAACCACCACCAACACAGGAGCTGAAAAGCAAGTAATAGTCAGATCTGTGCTGCAGCTACTACTGCTTCTGTGATATCGGGCTTTTCTCCCTAGGACAGAGAAACTGCAGCTGCTTTTATCACACCATCTCTGTCACACATCAAGTACTGCTAAGATCCTGGACCACTTTCGGCAGTTGTATAATCACTGGCCTTTCTTTAGGTTGATATTCAGCAGTTGCCGAATTGCTTATTTATAACTAGACAATTAGTCACGAAGCACCATATATCTGCCATTGCTGCCAATTCAAATAATGGAAGGGAGAAACAAGCGGGCAGGAATTACAGAACAGCATTGACTTTTCTGCACAACCATTTTACTATGGACACTAGTTTCACAAAAGACTATCTAACCATATTGCTTTTTAATGAGTTCCTATGTAAATGTTTGGGTTTGTTAATGTTTGTTCACTATTCTTACCAAATAATTTGTATCAGTTAAAAAAAGCCAAAGCTGTTTGTCTGCAGAACCTGTGCTTTTTGAATATTTGGGATCCTTCTCAAGGAATAAACAATCACTGTGTTGCTAAGTTGGGGTTTTTTTGCTTAATTTTGATACTGTTTAGTAAAATGCTCATTGAACAGTATGCTAAAATAAACTTCATCCTTTACACTGCAAGACTTCAAACAGCAAGCAAGACTGGGATCAGTCACAGCCATATGCACGGGGGAGAATTTGTGCATTAACATATGAATTGATGTGGAGAATCAATTAATGTGCGTTTGCCTTTACTAGCATCAATTTCTAATTGGGTCCTTTTGTCCTTAAGGTAAACTCATACCAGAGCACAGCTCAATGAAAATAATGCAGATTATGTTTGCATCATTTAGGAATATAATTTAGGGATATAATTTAGGAATATAATTTCTAGAATGTACTTAGAATGTATATAGAATGTATAGAATTTATAAAAGTTCTCAATGGACTCCAATGTTTTTGGTCCCTCTGAAGCTGTTGGGATGATGTGATACTTTCTGCCTTCTCTTCCTAGCTATCACTTTCTGCAGATCTTGAGTCTGTTCCAAAACCACCAGTTCGTCCCAGCTGGGCCACTCACCAGTCAACCGGGAACCTGCCTCCCAAAGCAGCGGCAAAAGCCCTGGCCCAGAGCTCCCAGTGGAACGCTGGGATACGACCAGCACCTGTTCGAGCTCCAGTGCCAAAGCCACGTGAAAGAGGAAAGAAAGACTTCACAAGGACAAACACCAGGTCTCCATGTGAGTATGCTGCCACGTCCCACGTGGCGGCTATTGTAGAGATTGCCAATATCCAAATTTAGTGCACAGAGGGAAGGAGACGGTGCTGGCAGTATATTTCTGTAGGCGAAGGAGAAGGCAGTCATTGTGGAAGGGAAGGTGGGAATCCAGATGACAGTGATTTGCTGCATCAAAAGAAAACATATGGCCAAAGACGTCACATCTAGCACTTGCTAGATCCACCTGTCTGTCACGACTGTCATCTCGGTATTGAAGACTGGCATGGGCTTCACGTGGGTTTTACTCACTAATACTCAATGGCTGAGCAAGAGATCTTAGATCAGAAGTGACAGTGGGCTCAGTCCAAAGTCCACGGACTCTGCCAGGTCCTGGATAGATGCCAGGAGGAGCAGGTATGGTTGGGGTGGAATCAGAGCATTCAGCAAATTACAGGACAAAGCAATCAACTCCAGGGAGACAACAGCTGAGAAAGCAGCTGATCTGTGAATACCTTCCAAAAATAAGGAGGCAGACTGACACCATCAAAAACAATTTTATGCCATTTCAGTCTAGGGTTGACTTGGGCAGCTATTCAGGGTGACCTCACCTCTTGATACACCCAGGATCTCCTGAAGGTCCTCAGTGCCTGCAACCTCCTGGGAAAGTCTTCTGGTATCTTTCAGAAGCACACATCATTTGTGCAGATTTTGGTGACAGTCCTATTAGTTAGTGGGTTGTCAATGTAAGGATTGCAACCTGTGACCCCTGATGATTTTTTATAGTGCAAGAAGGGTAGTGGATAAAGAACCTGGAGTGAACAAAGGAGAAGAGGCTTCTGATGTGATACTGTTAGGATTTTCAAAGAGATCACAAGGGTAGAGTGAGGGGAGCTCCTACAGGGCAGTGACTATCCAGTAATTACTGATGATCCGATCTAGAAAGGGAGATAATGGAGCACATGGAGACCTCCAACATCCCTTTGGATCTCCCTAGCATCTAGCGGTTTTAGCAGGTCCATAGGCTAACCCCCACGAGGAGGACCCACAGTGCAAATGAGCGATCGCAACTCCTGTGGGAGATGAAAGAAAGGATCTAAACACAAAGGATGATACATAGGGGAAAGCACTGGAATGAGTATGATGAGGCCCAAGGAAAACACGTGAAAACTACTTCATGTAGGAAACAGTACATAAATGCATCCTGGTCATAAAAGCCAAGAGAGGAAAGCATGAAGATCAGGCTAGAGGGTTACAGTCCCTCATCCTTCTAAAGCAACACACAGTTTCTATAAAATAGGGCCCTCATCCTGAAGTCACATTGCCTGGACAGAGCCTTAGGAAGGTCGTACGCCTTGGCTGCGTTATTGGTTGTTCCAGTCAATCAAGGGAATTCCGCGGGTCTGGCTGCAGTGTTGTGGCCTCCCAGGAATGTGGCACTCAGCTCCGACTGCTGCCACCCGGGAGGCGCTGGGAATGGGAAGAAGGCGTTTCAGTCTTTTAACTTCTGTGAACCAATCTTCAACCGCTGTTGAGGTGCCGTTTAGTGTCGCCAAAGAGAATGTGGGGGATGGAGTAAGGGGAGCTCCTGCAGGGAACTGCCCACCCAGTGATTATTAATGAGTCCATCTGGGTGGAAGATAAAGGCGCATGCAGGGACATGCAGCGTCCTGTCTGAGCTCTGCTGCAGTCACTGTCTTCTACACGATAAGAAATTTTAAAACTGCGCATGAGGGAAGTGCTAGGGGGAGTGGGGAAGCAAGCTACCGACAAACACCACTGCTGTAGTATAAAAACTATCAAGCTAAATTATCCCTCAGGGATTGCATTTGGATTAGGGGCAATTTGCAAGGCAAAACTATGTATTTTTTTGTATCAGAGAGAGACAAATCCTGTCTTAATCCCTACAGTGACCTCTCCTGGACCTTTGTGATCTCTGCCAGGCTTTTCCCAAGGTACATTTACCAACTTTAGATAGTGCTCCAGCTGGGATTTACCAGGGTATGTTTGCAGATTGTCAGAAAGGTGTGCAGGAAAAGTAAAGATGTTTTGATTGATGATTATTTCCTCTATAATGAGAGGATGAAGGGAAACCGTCTTTCCATTCAATCCAGATTTGTGAAGGTATTTGAGGTATTAAATGCCACCAAAATGCCAAGGATTGGCTGAGTACCTAAATATGTTTAGAATCTGAGTTTTCTGACTAAATTAATCTGTCTGATTCTTACATTATTTCTCTTTCATCTAGCGTCTCCGCTTTTTGAGGCTCAGCCCTGGCACATTCCTCCATCCAACCAAGGATCTGACACAGAGTAAGGGAGAATTCAAAGTATCTTTCATCCCAGCAGAACAGAAGCTCATCTGCCTGGCATTGGGGAAACACCGGCAATGTTACCTGAGTCACAGGCTATGCTCGAAGAACAGCTGCTTTTGAGTCCTCCATAAGGACCCAACTTAGTTTTTTTCAACTGTTGCTAGAAAAGACTTTCTTCACTGACCTCACTACACAATGCAAAGAAAGGGCCATGGAGGTCCTGCATCTATTCTCACTTAGGCTGGCCAAAAGAAAACTTAACTGTCTTGCAGCCAGTTTAGACAGCAAGGTGTTGGAGCAATGGCTTTATACTTTTTTTGGAAGTACCGTACTTGGTGCAATGACTCCTGCCTGCCTTTGGGATCTCCAAGTGGGATCTCCTGTTTCCAAACTGGAGTACAGTCTAAGTCTGTTTTCCTGTTGTGCTTCTCAGCCTTGTTTCCTGTTGCTGCTGCTATATTCTCTTTTTCTTTTGGGTATGTCATCTCTGCAGAGTTTACCTAGGCTTTTGACCATGGAGACACTTGTGCAGATCCTTGCTAGAGCTGCTGGACCTCATGTGAGCTTGCCTGTGTGTCACTTGGACATCTTGGGGCATATCCCATGTGGACACTGCTGCTCTGTGATGCTTTGCCAGTGAATTAGAGAAGTTGTCTGTCTCTGTGGGCACTGAGAGGATTGTGGAAGGAAAGTGGGGACTACCAGCCTGAGTGATGGAAACTGTACCCTCGCTACAGAGTGGTTTACCACCAATGTTAATGTGATCCCTCAGCTGTAACCTACAGCCCCTGCCAAATCAGCTAGACTGTGAAGAAAGCACCACAGCGTTCAAGGGAAAAGCCTTTAATATATGGGAGAAGGAAGGCTCAGAGAAAACATTTGAAGAAAAACCTAGTTAGAACTGTATTGAAGACAGAATCTCATGTTAAACAAGCCAACTTGATCTCTTCCATCATGTTAATGAGAAGGAAATCAAATCCCACACTCTGGATTGCAGCATTGCACATGGCTCTGTGTGGAAAGCTGGCACTAGTCTACTTACTTAAGAGAATGTAAATCATGTGCTTTTATTTGTCTTTTCCACAATTAAGGAAATATCCAGTAAACGTAATGAATAGCAGTTTTTAAGGATAAGGGGACTGAATGCACAGCAACTGTAACTAGTTGCCTTACCATAACCCAGACTGAGAGAGCTGGGATAAAACTGAACCTTTCCACAGTTTAGGAAGAGCCACAGCATGCCCATGAATTCTCAACATCTATAGACTACAAATCATGTTTCAGAGAAAATGCCAACTACTGATTGACAGGGATTAGAAGAAGACTTCTGCTCTGTGAGCAGATTATTCTGCACTGTGTCACTTGAGGGTTTCAAATTTTTTGGCATGAAAGACATTGACCATTGTCAAGACCAGGCACCGGGCACGACGTACCATGGATCTTACCTGAAGGGAGAGCATCCAGCAGGAGACTCAGCCCATTGGGGTACTTGGTCGAGTGCCATGTGAATTACAGCTCCAAATCAATTAGGTAACTCAGTGCATCTCCCTCTCCCAGATGTTGTTCCTTCATCTTTTCTAGCTGCCCTGGATGCTTGGCAGGGGGAGTTCTTCTCAACCAACAAGACGGTCTAAGAGCTAGTTAAGTCTAAGCTAGTCACCTCTCAAGCGATCAGCTGAAATAGGAACTTGCAGATGGCAATTAGCTCATATATCTTAGGATCTGTTGATTATGCAAGAGACCAGACTAACTAATTTTGATTAAGAAAGCTAACTTTTGAGCATTTAACGTCAGGTGGGGTAAATCACATCCAAAACATTCATCAGCATCATTCCCTGGTATTGCAAATCTCTCCTCACAAGCCTTTTCCCCTAGGAAATCAAGTTAAACTGATTGCTTCATGGGTGTTGCCTTGGCTTCTTAAGTCCAAACTGTTGTTCCAGCTTTTTTTTTGTCTCCGTTAGGCAGCCTGTAGCTTCTCGTGGCAGCAGTTCAGCGCTAGGTCCGTGTTACAAACAGCAAATGGCTATGCAAGGAAATGATGGAACCCTGCAGCAATGGTTTTTCTTATCTCACCAATGAGCATACTCGTCGGAAACATAAAGTTCCCAGGGTCTGACTGGTCTTGGAGCTGAGTGCTTGGGCATTACTGCAGACGTTGTGCCTTCACTGCACCAGATCATGCATCTTAAGTACTCACTATACATTTTAAGGCTTAGGCCTTCTCTGATTTATAAAGTTTTTGTATTTATGATGCTGTAAAATAACTAACAGTAATGTCCAGGAACATACCAAGCCAAGTAGTCTATCTTTGAAGTAACAGCAGACCTACGTAACGCCTTGATGTAACTCCTACCAATTATGTTATTAGAATAAAAATATGTGTACTTACAACATACTTTACAATCATTCCTGAGGTCGTGAAATGGGTCAGAATCTGAAAAGGAAACAAAAGATACAGACACACAGACTCTCCATCACCTGCCTCTGCCACTGAGCTGCTGGCTGGCCTCAGGCAAGCCGTATCACCGTCTGCGCCCCGGGCTGCTGATCTGCAGAGGCAGATGGTTATTTACCCACCTTTATAGTGCGCTTCCAGATACGCTGATAAGAAATTGCTAAACAAGTACAGAGGAAGGTTGTTATGCCTTCACCCTTCCTTGTAGATGTGCATTTCCCTGCACTGCTTGGCATTTCCAGATCCTGCACAACTCTCATTAGCCACAGCCTTTGATTAAAGAACTGAAAGTACCTTTTAAACCCCAGAGGCCAATGAATCAGCATTGCTGCATCTGAATTCCACCAGTACAAGCAAGATCAGAATGTGAGCCCTAGGCTACAGCCCTGCTCAGATGTGGGGAACAAACCCAAACATGCCAGCCGCCCTCTTACCTAAGCTTTACCATCCGTTTCTGCCCAAAACTCCACCTGCATTTACCTGGTGTTCCTTGCCGGGAGCAATGGCAGAGGTTGGTACTGTAGTTTGGCTTTGTAGCCAAAATGAAGTTATCCTAATTATTGCTCTTCTGAGCTACAGAAACAGAAACTTGGGAAAAGGAGTGTGTGTAACTGAAGTTGATGGGGAGTTGCAGGTGGGAGCACGGTTGGATTAAAACTGAGGATTGTTGGAAACGTCCAACTTGTGTGGCAAGATGGAAGACGAGCGAACGTGAGCTGTTGTCAGGGAAGAGCGACCATTCAGAGAGCGAAGTCTCAGCAGCGGCATCGGGGTTATAATAGGTTAAAGGACGGTTACCAAAGAGCGTGGAGACCTTGCGGCAAAGGGAAAGCAGCTAATGATAGTAGCTAAATGTAAGATAAAAAGTTGCTGCGATAGGTGGATGAAGCTGATAACAAATGGAAAGCACAGCTCGGCTCACATAACGAAAGGCTAAGGGGATGAGGAGGCAGTGACATGGTGTGTAGGGTTGTGTTTAAGGGGGTGTGGATTAAGGGGAGGGAGGGGGGTATGGGAATCAGTTTGAAATCAGCCGCCTTCTCCCTGCTGGCATGCTCTTAGACTGATCGCCTTATCAGGCGTCTCGCACGGGCATCCTACCTGTCCTGTGCTCTGTGCCATTCCCAACAACGACGACATCCTCCAGATGGACGCTGTGTAGTATGTGCGCCACCAAATAATTCAGGGGAAGGGATTGCTTTCGTACCCCAGGCAGCCCAAAGCAGGGCATGGCGAGACACACGGACAACCCTTGACTGCGTGGCCGCATCTGAAATGTCCCTTGCTGCACAGCAGCTGCTGCAATAGGTTTGAGAAAGGTGATGGCAGAAGATGCATGTCTGGGTAGATGCTTTTTAACTGTTTGTGCAGCCTATATCCTGAGCACAACCACTCTCCGAACCATGGACAAATTGCTGGTTGGCACAGGATGCTTGGGAGACCCCTGGGGAGGTAAAATCACAGGTAGGGACAGGTCCAGACATTGCAGGGCACTCCCAGCACATCCTCTAGGAAGGAAGCTGAATTCAGCTCTCCAAAAAGCCCTGAAGGCAGGAGAGAGGTAGCGACGGGAGCAGATGGTCTAAACCATGTTTTCAACCTGTTCCATCCTGGGATCTTGCTTTGTATAGGCAGGATGCTGCCAAACCCACCCAGCAAGGTGGGGAAGGCAGGATGGTCTCACAACACGTGCACACACACATACACCCTCATAGAAGGTGCCAGCCAGGCTGCGTGTGCTGACCTCAGGCACCAGTGCAGGCTCCGGTTGCTTTATAAACCAACCCGCAGAGCGGGAACAGCCGGCCTGCGGCTCCTTCCACATGCCCTCTTCCCTCCCTGCAAACCCTGCTGACCCTTCAGTCCCAAGGCCCACACCGGTCGTAAGCGTGATGCCAAAAATCTTCGGGTCAGCCGCCAGTCAGAAGGTTTTCAAAAAAAGGTTTTTACCAGCCCATAAATCATAGAATCACAGAATGGTTTGGGCTGGAGGGGACCTTAAAGATCATCTAGTTCCAACCCCCCTGCCACGGGCAGGGATACCTTCCACTAGACCACGTTGCTCAAAGCCCCATCCAACCTGGCCTTGGACACTTCCAGGGATGGGGCATCCACAGCCTCTCTGGGCAACCTGTTCCAGTGCCTCACCACCCTCACAGTGAAGAGCTTCTTCCTTACATCTGATCTAAATCTACCCTCTTCCAGTTTAAAGCCATTACCCCTTGTCCTATCACTACATGCCCCTGTAGAAGTTCCCTCTCTGGCTTTCCTGTAGGCCCCCTTTAGGTACTGGCAGGCTGCTGTAATGTCTCCCCAGAGCCTTCTCTTCTCCAGGCTGAACAACCCCAACTCTCTCAGCCTGTCCTCATAGCAGAGGTGCTTCAGCCCTTGGATTATTTTTGTGTCCCTCCTCTGGACCCGCTCCAACAGGTCCATGTCCTTCTTATGTTGGAGGCCCCAGAGCTGAACGCAGAACTCCAGGGGGGTAAATCATAAAACTGGGTCACTCAGCAGTTGCCAGCATCTCTCTTCATTTTTTCCTGTCATTTGGTGGTGGTTTTTTTTCTCTTTCTGGTGGTCCGTTTTTCCTTTCTGCCTGTTCTTTCCTCCTCCACAGTCCTGTTTTCTCGTCCAGGCAGTCTCTCCCCTCTGCTCACTGCTAGGTTCATGTTACTCAGAGAGATCCACCAGCATCTACTGGTTGACCAGGATGCCACCAGCAAGGAGAGTCGGGAGCTGGCGGCACCAGCGAGGCTCTGCCAACAGCAACAGAGAAACAAAAGCAGATAGTTCCCCACGCCAGATGTAATTCAGCCGTGGAACTCCCTGCCTGGAGAAGTGGTAGATGTTGACTCTCATGTGGGCTCTAGAAGTCACTGGAGATTCATGGAAGGATCTGGAGCTCCTTTCATAGGACCACAGGAGAATTAGGGCTGGAAGGGACCTCAACATGTCTCTGGTCCAACCTCCTGCTCCAAGCAGGGTCAGCTCTGGGATCAGCCCAGGTTGCTCAGGGCTTCATCCAGTTGGCTCTTCAAATCCTCTAACGAAGATGACGCAACCGCTGTGGGCAACCCACTCCACACTTGGCCGGCCTGGCGATGAGGAAATTTCTCCTCACGCCCAATTTGAACCTCTCTCCTCAAAACTTAACGCCCCTTACCTCCCGTCCAGGTCCATTCCCAGCCAAACGAGCCCCTTCCCTCAGCCTCTCCCCACAGGGAACCCCTCAGCCTCTCCCCACAGGAAACCCCTCACCCCCCCCCAGCTCCCCTCCTTTGTGCTCCCCGGGAGCCCGCAGGCCTCCGAGCCCCTCTCGGGGAAGGACTTTTTAGCGTTTTATCAGGAAAATCCAGGTTTTTTTCCTCTCCTCACGCCGACGCTTTGCTACCACCTAGCGCTGAAGGAGCGCCGCGCGCGCCCGCCCGCCCCGCGGTTGTCTCCTCACGGCGCCCCCTGGCGGCCGCCGGAGGCACCGCCCCGCCTCCCCAGCGGTGCTGCGCATGCGCCGTACAGTGACACCGCCACTCCCCCCCCCCCCCAAACACCCGCCGTCCTCCTGCCGCTTTCCGGCAGCGCGGGTGGAGGTGCGGCGTTTTTACGACGGTGAGGGGGGCGGTGTCGCTTTACGGCACCGAGCGGCTGAGGGGGAGCCGCCAGCATGAAGCAGAAGAGGAAAGGTACTGGGGGGGGGGGGGGGGATCGTAGGGGCCTGGATCTGGCGGCAGGGTGGCCCCTGCCCTTCTCCCAGGAGCTGAGGGTGGTGGGACAGGGTTTTGCTGCCTTTCCCGGCCTTGTGTGTGTGTGTAAGGGGGGGCTGAGGGGCAACGCTTGACCGTGTGTTTGGGTATGGCGGGGGGGCTGTGGGGCAGGGCTCCTCCTCATGCTTCCCCCGGCCCTGTGGGGGTGGGAGCTGTGGGGTGGCGGGGCTTTACCACCTCCCCTAACCCTCTGTGTGTGTGTGGAGTGGGAAAACGAGACAAGACCTTGCTCTGCCCCCTCCGTGTTCCTTTGGAGGCGGGTGAAGGGCCAGCCCAGACCTTGCTTGAGGTTTGGAGGGACTTGGCACCCCTCTGTGAGCCACCCGTTTTCTTTTCCCAGCGTTGAATTGGGCGCTGTCACTGGGAGGCAGAAGCCTTTGCACCCATGTGGGTGCTCAGGAGTTTGCCTTGCTCCTAACCGGTGCCCTGACTGTCAGATGCAGAATGGGGTGCTGGGGTCGGGAAATCTGCGTGTTGGTGGGTTTTTTTCCCTTTATGGCAGAGCAGAAAAAAACTAGGGGAAGGATATGGGGCAGCAAAGATGGTGCAGGGCAGTACGGGGCTAGCAGTGGCGTGCTCTGTGCCACAAAACTACCTGCTGAGAGATACCAGATGGGAGCACTGCTGCTGTGCTTCTCCCAGGTGGGTGTAAATGCTACCAGATTTCAGCACAGCTGGCATGAAGAAAAGCTTGTTGGAGTGGTTGTGCACCCAGCTATGTCCCTGCTGGTGGGTTTTCTGATAAGTTTGGTGTGTGTATTTTGCTGTCCCAACACTTGTTGGTGTAGACAGCGCTGCACAAGGTGAAATAAATGCACATTGTTGTTAGGAAGCGTGGATGGATCTCTCTTAATAGCAATGCCCCTCTTCTCCCAAAGCTGGTATAGAAGAAATGTAAGCAATGTATACAGTCTATGCAGTGTGGACCCTTGTTCAGCATGGGGTGGGTGTATGAGGTGCAGGTGGGAAGCTTTAAGGCACTGATAGCACTGCCCAATGCAGTGTACCCTCTCTGTGATGGAGAGGAGTTCACAGAGCTGGCCTCTTTGTTCAGCTTGCCCCATTGTCCTTCTCATGAACCTGTTCTGTTCCTTGCCATGTGTACCAGTAGTGTCAGACTATTCTACTAATCGTCTTTAACTTCCAATGACTTTTTATTTCTATCTGTTGCACAGATTTCCTTGATGTAAGGCAGAGTTTGTCCTAGAAGTAGGAGAAAACCAGCAATGCAAGGCTGTGACTGTCATTTTGTCAGGGAATGCTGCAAGTCTAGAGTGATAACGCAGCGGCAGAATTCCCTCTGTAGGCAGCAACTGTAGGAAAAACTAAAAACGAACTATAGAGCAGATTGTCACAAGCAGTTAGAAAGCACTGTCTATACACGTGGTTTGTTGTTTTGTTCTCATTTCAGGAGATCTCAGCCATGCGGAGCTGATGATGATGACGATAGCTGACATCATAAAGCAATTAATTGAGGCTCATGAGCAGGGAAAAGATGTGAATCTGAACAAGTAAGTGGCTCTGGGATGATGCTGAAGAGCTGGTCCACCAGTGATGAATGTGTCCTGTACAGTCTTATTATGTTCAGGCTTTATTTTAAAATGTTATATTTTCACAGGCTACTGTCATTTCTCTTTCCGTTATCTGATAATAAAGACACCAAGATCTGTAAATTCTGTGGTGATTCACTACTTCATTGGCAATGCTCAAAGTACAAAATGGGCTGTATTGATGAAAAACTCTAAGAAACTTGTCATTGCCTTTTTGTGTTTACACCTGTGTTCATCCTTCAGTAGTCCCAAAGTCAGTTCCATCAGGGAAAGGAGAGATTAATATAGGGATAAAGGTAAATCGGATTTTCTTAGCAATGTGTTACAAATGAAGTTGTTGTTTACAGAAAGTTCTTCCTTCTTTACATATGTGGAATAATAATATCTGAGTTTGTCCCACTGTTGCCATTTCATTTACATGATATAATTGCAAACTTTTTGCTGATACTGGAAATAACTGACATGAATGTCTTAGAAATGAACTAGCTAGAGTCTGCATGTGTAGGGGTTAATCACATGGAAGACATAAAAAGAATTAAATTACTGAAAACAGGTAAGCCAGGGTCTGTTGGCAGCTTTCACAATGTTTTGATAAAACCATATTTAGAAGGAAAACGCAGAAACTGAGAACGTTGGCAGTTGTTGCATATCAGCATTATTTGGAGTGTATTTTCAGTATCTTAGTACACAGTGCAGCTGTTGCAAGTTTAAATAAGTTACCTGGAAAGGCAGCTGGGGACAACCTACCTAGATCTCCATGTAACTGAACAGTAATACAATAGCACTGCTGTGGAATATGGATATGTGAGTCAGAATGGAGTTGTTAATTTGAGGTATTTCTGCTTTCAGGCTGAAAACCAAGACATCGGCAAAGTATGGGCTTTCAGCGCAGCCACGTTTGGTTGACATCATCGCAGCTGTTCCACCGCAGTACCGCAAGGTGCTGGTACCAAAGCTGAAGGCCAAGCCTATAAGGACTGCTAGCGGGGTAAGCACGTACATCATATTTTTTCCATCCACCACCATCCTCCCCTGCTGTCACCAATAAATTGTATTTAATTGTTTTCAAAGGCCAGGGTATTGAATGTCCACAAGCTTTAATATAGATGCACTGGCTGCATTGCCAGCTTCCAGGTTGCCTTTTCTGTGATGTTGTGCCCACAGGGTGATTGCTTTCAAAACATTTGGGAGAAGAGAAAGAGGAGGTGTGGAGATTTTGTTTCAGAGCAGCATGTCTTGTTTTTTAGTTGCTGTAGAAACAGTGCAGCTTAATCTGCAGGCCCTCTCAGTGAACAAAGGTAAAATGTTAGTATTCAACTTGTTTCTTTGAAAGGTGGTTCAGGCTGAAAGCAGGAATAGAGGTACAACTAACATTCAGCTGTGTGTTTTTAAGCTTCCCTACTGTATGTATAGCATGCCTAAAGTCAAGTTAAAAAACCCCAATCAAACAAAAAAACCCAGAAACCAAAATCCAGGAAGTGTTCAATTTTTATAACTTAAAAAAAAAAAAAGCGCACCCAAAAAAACCCAAACAAAACCCCCCCAAAACCCCCACCCCCAAAACCCCCCACTTAATTTCTTTAATTTCTTCTTTCTGGCTATAGAATATTTCATTAAACTCTTACTCCAGCCAGGATATCGGAAAAACTGGAAATTAGGTATTCTGAGTTGGGTGCCCCAAATTAGTGGACGCTAGAAAATCTTGATGTGTCTGCCTCTTCTTCCCTCTGGTCCCTTTTACAAAAGAAGATGGTGTCTTATGTTATGCTTGCATTTAGTGTATGAAAAGCGCTTGTGAGATCAGCCAGGGGAAAAAGGCTTGGCTCAGGTGGAGGCGGGAAGCTATGTTTATTTTCTTTGGTTTACATCTTTTTGTTTCTCTTCGTCTCTCCCCATTTTCATCTTCCAGGTGGTGTTTGGTATGCTTGGTGGCACACTCTCACCCTTGCGCTGTTTTAGATACATATTAGATGGTCCTAGTGAATACCTGAATGTCAGTGTGCATCTTTTTGGCAGGGTGGTTAATCAGATTTGGTATAGGACACCTGGTTCTTTATAGTAGACTGCCATTTTTTTCTGAATTGTGAAAATATTAAATAATAGGATTCCTATTTCTTGATATATTCGTTATCTCCTTCAGGGGTGTCCTGGTTTCAGCTGGGATAGAGTTAACCGTCTTCCTAGTAGCTGGTACTGTGCTATGTTTTGAGTTCAGTATGCGAAGAATGTTGATAACACTGATGTTTTCAGTTGTTGCTCAGTAATGTTTAGACTAATGTCAAGGATTTTTCAGCTTCTCATGCCCAGCCAGCGAGAAAGCTGGAGGGGCACAAGAAGTTGGCACAGGACACAGCCAGGGCAGCTGACCCAAACTGGCCAACGGTGTATTCCATACCATGGGACGTCCCATCTAGTATAGGAACGGGGAAGTGGGGGCAGGGATATTGCCGCTCGGGGGGACTGGCTGGGTGTTGGTCGGCGGGTGGTGAGCAATTGCACTGTGCGTCATTTGTACATTCCAATCCTTTCATTATTGCTGTTGTCATTTTATTAGTGTTATCATTATCATTATTAGTTTCTTCGGTTCTATTAAACCGTTCTTATCTCAACCCACGGGTTTTGCTGCTTTTCCCGATTTTCTCCCCCATCCCACTGGGTGGGGGGGAGTGAGTGAGCGGCTGCGTGGTGTTTAGTTGCTGGCCAGGGTTAAAACCCCGACAAGGGGTTAACACACAGATATTCTAGGTGGCAGACTAAGCAGAAAACATCTTTAAATAGTCGCTTGCAGGTGTGCTGTGATGGGTTGACCCTGGCTGGATGCCAGGTGCCCACCAAAGCTGCTCTAATACTCCCCTCCTCAGCTGGTCAGGGGAGAGAAAATATAGGGAAAGGCTCATGGCTCAAGATAAGGACAGGGAGAGATCACTCACTAATTACCATCACGGGCAAAATAGGCTCTACTTGGGGAAAATTAACTTCATTTATTACCAATCGACCAGAGCAGGGTAATGAGAAACAAAACCAAATCTTAAAACACCTTCACCCCACGCCTCCCTTCTGCCCGGGCACAGCTTCACTCGTAAATTCTCTACCTCCTGCACCCCGGCAGCACAGGCGGACGGGGAATGGGGGTTGCAGTCAGTTCATCACACGTTGTCTCTGCCTCTCCTTCCCCCTCAGGGTGAGAACTCCTCACTCGTCCCCTGCTCCGGTGTGGGGTCCCTCCCACCAGAGACAGTTCTCCACGAACTTCTCCAATGTGAGTCCTTCCCACAGGCTGCAGTTCTTCTCGAACTGCTCCAGCGTGGGTCCCTTCCATGGGCTGCAGTCCTTCAGGCACAGACTGCTCCAGTGTGGGTCCCTTGTGGGGTCACAAGTCCTGCCAGCAAACCTGCTCCAGCACGGGCTTCCCACGGGGTCACAGCCTCCTTCGGGCATCCCCCTGCTCCGGCGTGGGGTCCTCCCCGGGCTGCAGGTGGAGATCTGCTCCCCTGTGGACCTCCCTGGACTGCCGGGGGACAGCCTGCCTCACCGTGGTCTTCCCTGCAGGCTGCAGGGGAATCTGTGCTCCGGCGCCTGGAGCATCTCCTCCCCTCCTTCTGCACTGACCTGGGGGTCTGCAGGGCTGTTTCTCTTACATGTTCTCACTCCTCTCTCTCTGGCTGCAGTTTCTGTTCCACAGCAACTTTTTTTTTCCCTTCTTAGATCTGTTCTCCCAGAGGTGCTACCACTGTCACTGATGGGCTCGGCCTTGTCCAGCAGCGGGTCTGTCTTGGAGCCAGCTGGCATTGGCTCTGTCGGACATGGGGGAAGCTTCTGGCATCTTCTCACAGAATCCACCCCTGTAGCCCCCCCCCCCCGCCCCGCTACCAAAACCTTGCCATGCAGACCCAATACATGTGCTTGTATACATAGCCTTCCAAGATGCACTTTATTTTAGTAACTTCAGAAGCAATTACTATAATTTCTCTCCTCTGTAACTCTGCTTCTTACAGATTGCTGTCGTGGCTGTGATGTGTAAACCACACAGGTGTCCACACATTAACTTCACAGGCAACATATGTGTGTAAGTATGACAGCTTAGATGACCTAAGAGGACTGTTTTCCAGTATTTCTGTATAAATCTAGTACTGCAGTAGCATTGTACTGGGGACAGGCTTCCTTTCTGCACAAGTGTAAAGTTGCCGATTGCTGATACCTGCACATTACGCTAAAGAGTCTACTTGTTTTCAGTCTTACTTCAAGGAAGAAACCTTTTTCTTTCATGGGCCAAACCCTGCTTACCTTAGTAGATGTACAGTTTCGTGAATATAGTAACTGGGAGAATATATTAATGATCAAATGTAAGTTGTATGACTGTGTTAGGGTGCGCAGGTGTTTTGTGCATATGACTGGGTATGTAAGCAGATTGGAGAAGACTATTACAGAAAAGAAATGGGGCTCAATCTGAAAAGTTTGAAAACTGCTGAACTGAGACCCACCTGAGGAGGTGCAGGTGTTGTCTGCAAAAACTTGCTTGGTGTGACAGTCTGGTTCTGCCTGGCTCTGGAATGAAATGAGAGCACAGATGGAAGGGAAGGCCTCCAGCTGCCAAGAGCTTGTGGTGTTAAGGGAATAGTTTCTGAGTTTTATTTGAGTTGAGAAACCCAAGCTGGGTTTACCTTGAAATATGTTACCTCTGCTTGACTTCAGAGTCTGTGCACCTGAAATCTTGTCAGTTGGTTTTTTTCAAACAATGTCAGTTCATCTCTTTCAAACCATTGCTTCTCTTTCCCACCTTGTCACTCCTGAAACATTGGTGTGTTTCACTACCAGCTGCCTAACAGAGTGAGCTGGCTCCGTTCTTGTTTTCGCATGAGCAGCTATTCTGTTTGAGATGTTCCAGGTAATTACGTATATGAAATGTCTTCAATTGGATTGCATAACTTTTGCCAGCAAATTAATTTGGCCATGGTAATTTGGTAATTAATTTTATAATGGTGACAGATGACTTGGGTTGAGTTTGCAGGGCAGGCAGTGAGGAAACTAATCAATTATACTGTGAACCAAATGTGTCTGATTTGATAGAGACGGCATTATCTTGGTGTCTGTGCATTTGAGATCTGCATCATAAGTAACAATACGCTGACTGCTCTATTACCTTTTCTTTTGGAGGTGCTCAGCACCTGCAGCTAAAGTAGAAGGGGTTGTCAACCCTCCCGTCTCAGGTCATATTTGAGCACAGAATGGCTATAGATTGGTCTTTAATACCACAGCTCTCAAAAAAAAAAAAAAAAAGCTAAGGACCCTTCAGAATAAATTTATATTCCTTTTAATTACTATCTGCTGTGTACCATTCCTCTCCTGGCTAGCAGTCACGCTGTGAGAGCCGCAAGTCTGTCTTGCTGTGTCACAGAATAAGAGTTTCAAACAAGCCTCTAGATGCAGAAACTGTAATTTAATACCAAACTGCCATACAGTTATGCAGAGTAAATGGACTGTATTCTTTTGAAGTAGTCTTAGAATGCTGTATTCATTAAATAGCACATTCCTGAGTTCAGAAAACAAATGTAAATGAGCTTTCTCACCATCAACATATTTAAGTTCTATAAATTTCTGGGAAAGAAATGTAGATTGTGTAACAGGATGGTATCTCTCTTTTATGTCTTGCTGTGCCAAACAAAAATCATATGTTAGATCAAATGAGATGATGTTCTTGATGGAATGGTGGAAAATAGTTAAATTGTTTATGATTGTAAAATTACTTTTTAATATCTAATAATCTGTGTGTAACTATTACTCCAAAACTGTATGGCAGCTCCCTAAAATAATGCCGTGTTCCAGAATTATGTTCACAGTACATTTTGCTTCTAGTAGGTCTTACCAAGTCGTTTTACGTGGCTGTAGTCAATTGACAGGTCTGAACTGTTCTTTTGACATCCCATTCTCATTAAAATTAAATGAAACAACTCTTTTGCACTGTATACTTAGCGTTTGTAAACATACATAGGCTCGCTTCCTCTCAGTGTTACTGGATATCACAGAACTGCTGTCTTCAGCATGTGTGCTTGGGTCTGTACCTATATTTACATCGGGTGAAGCAGAAACACTGGAATTCATTCATTTACCCCGTACTCTCAGCTGACCAGTAATGAGCCAGCTTTAGTCTGGAAGCTGTATTGCAACATTAAGGTACCGTAGTGCTTGAGCTAATAAGGCCTTCCTTTTGTGGATTTTGGGGTTTTTTTGCCTATATGAGAGCTCCCAGATGCCAGGAGAGCAGTTGGCGTGTTGCTGTGGTCAGGCTGTCTTGAATTTGCGTTCCCCTGCATTTCTGATGAGAGGTGGGGTAGTTAGAGCAGCGTCTGCTCAGCCTGCACCCGCTTGTGTACCCATACCTCAGACAGATTAAGTTGTTGCAATTATATGAGTTTGATGCCTGTTTTCTGTCTTTTTATATTTGCAGGTACTGCCCAGGTGGACCCGATTCTGATTTTGAATATTCAACACAGTCTTACACTGGATATGAGGTATTACTTTAGTCTGCCATAATGCATTGCCTACACTCTCTATAAACTTGGGTTAAGCTGCTCTCTATTTCTACAAATTTGCTCATGTTGCAAGAATACAAAACAAAAGAAGACTTTATAAACTTCGAGATCTAAAGCAGCTCAGCTATAGGACTGGAAATTCTTCTCAATTACTGTAGCAGTTGTTTTTCTCCTCACCTTGCTGCTGTTTGTACTGTTATACATGCAATAAGCTGTAGAGCAGGAGTGAGCAGCCTGTGATTCTGAGCAGGGCAAGTGCAGCATTGTGGCTGTACCCCATGACTTGCTGGTGTGGGAACAGCTGTTAATCTGAATTTCCAGCTGTGGAAAGCGATGAGTGAGTAAGAGCAGCTGAAGGTGACATGTCCCGTGGGACACCGCTGCATGCAGTTTGTTGAAATGAATGCTAGCTGTGATTCCTACAGCAGTTATCAATCTGCATCAATTTTCCTAACTAAACAGTCCTGCAGAAACATACAGTTTTACTCATGGCTTAATATGGTTTTAAGGGAAGGGTACAGAGAAGGCAGAGCCAGACTCCTCCTAAGAGGTGACCAGTGGAAAGATGTGAGGCAACAAACATGAGTTAGAATGCAGAAAATTGTGCCTTAATATAAGAAAAGAATGTTTTAACGTGACAGTCGTCAAACACTTGAGTAGGGATCTAGAGAGGTTTTGATAGTCAGTGACTGGACACAGCCCTGAGCATTCTGTCCTAACTGGACCTGCTTTCAGTCCTGTCCAACCTACAGGACCCAGCGCATCAGCAAAGGTCAAGCTCTGGAAAAAAGCCCATTATTTAGTTGTCCATGCTTCTGAAATTACATTCATGCCCTTTTATGTCTCTGTATCTGCAGTGATATCTCACTAAATGTATGTATTTCCAAAGTAGTGCTGTCCTGTTGTCTGGAGAAAGTTTAACAGCAGAAGATCTCATCGTGACTAAATTATTGTGACTGATTTTAACAAAACAACTCATAACTATGGTACAGCTGTAAAGTAGCAAAATGAGGTAAAATACAAACTGGATTAATTTGATAAACAGTGATGCAGCATCCTTTTAGTATGTAGTTTTTCTGTTGTTATCTACTTCTCAGTGACCTGAAACTTGTCCTGTTAGTGCAAGGTAGGAAAATCCTGTGTATATGTTACCGCTTTATAATTTGTGTTGGTTTGGATATGTTGTATTCATTTGTTTAGTACTAACAGCATGTGGGAGTTGTGCATGATTAAAAGAGTCCTCATCCTTTAGAGCTTTTAATACAACAGATGTGAAATACCAAACGAATCCAGGATACACAAGATACTTGAAAACCTTATCTTAGAGTATTATTAATAGGCTTACATCAGCTACTAATATAAAAAGTTATTAGGGATTTCAGTTGAAAGAATATGTTTAGCTTATAAAGAATATCTGAAGTTTAGACTGAACTCTGGAGGACACTGCTTGGATAACTTGGGCAAGTGAAGAGAAACTAAAATGAATGGGACAGAAAAAGTGGTATTTTGAAAAACAATTTGTGATTTTTGCAATATTTTTTGCGACTCACTACAGAGATTCTTTATCTATCCTGTTGTAATGCACTAAAAATTTGAAAAATTGTGTCATTCTTTTTATGTCATGTTACCGTTTCAGGAGGAAAATGTGTTTTGTTACAATTTAAAAAAATTTAAGGAGCCAAATTCATATTTACAGTTGGATGGACTCTTTGGTTGTGAGTTTGAAGGCTTTAGGGTCAATTAGGATCTGAAAACTTCAGCATCTGTTTCAATGCTAAAAGTTGTCTTTTGTTCTTTTTTCACTGTGTTCTTTAAAAAAAAAAAAAAGTTTACAAAATCAGCATCCTTGTGTTTTTTAGCCAACGTCCATGAGGGCCATTCGGGCTAGATACGACCCCTATCTCCAGACAAGACACAGAGTGGAACAGGTAAATTTTTACAGTGCAAGGGGGATGCATTGTGGTTGTGATGAAAATAATGAGAATGCTTTTAATTGCCTGAACTGGTGGGCTGAAAGGGTTGTGATCAGCAGTACTAAGTCCAGCTGGAGGCCAGTCTCTAATGATAAAACCCAGCTGTCAATATTGGGGCCAATAGTGTTTAACCTCTGTGTTAATGGCACGCGTGTTGGGACAGCACACTGTCAGCAAGTTTGTAGATGAAGCAGAATTGGGAGGAGTGGATGATAGACCAGAGGATTGTGCTGCCATTCAGAGACACCTGGACAGGCTGGAGAAATGGGCTGGCAGGAACCTCTTGAAGTTCAACAGAGGGAAATGCCAAGTCTTGCCTCTGGGAAGGAACAACCCCAGGCACCAGTACGTGCTGGGGGCCAGCCAGCTGGAAAGCAGCTTGACAGAAAAGGACCTGGGGCTACTTGGTGGACACCAAGTTGACCATGAGCAGCATTGTGCCCTTGACGCAAAGACCAGCAGCCTCCTGGGCTGCATTAGGAGGAGTGTTGCCAACACATCAAGGGAGGAGATCCTTCCTCTCGCCTCAGCACTGCTGAGGCTCCACCTGGAGAGCTGCGTCCAGTTCTGGGCTCCCTAGAAGCAGACAGACATGAACATACTGGAGCAAGTCTAGCACAAGGCCACTGAGATGTTGAAGGGACTGGAGCATCTGAAAAGATGCTGAGAGCGCCAAGACTGTTTAAGCTGGGGAAGAGAAGGCTTGGGGGAATCTTACCAATGTGTGTAATACGTGGTGGTAGGCTGTAAAGAAGACAGAGCCAGGCTCTTCTCAGTGGTGCCCAGTGACAGAACAGGACATGATGCAATGGGAGCAAATTGAAACATGAGAAATTCCGTTTGAACATCAGGAAACAGTTTTTAACTGAGGGTGACCCAGCACCGGACCAGGTTGCCCAGAGAGGTTGTGCAGTCTCCACGCTTTGAGACACTCAAAGCCTGTTTGGACACAGCACTGAACAAACTGCTGTAGCTGATGCTGCTTTGAGAGGAGAGATTGGACTAGGTGGTCTCCAGAGGTCCCTTCCAACCTCAACTTTTTCATGATTCTGTAATTCTACCTTAGCCTGACTTGATCCCCATGGAAATATTATTTATAGACCTTTTAATTCTGTAACTGTCATTTCTATTAGATAAATGACAAGTTTTGAACCTTGTGTAAGATCTTATCTGTTCTGAACAATACCTGATTACTAATAGGAGATCCTATTACAACAAAATTGTACTGGACTTCTGTGACAGTTGCTAGTTCTTGATAATTACTTACATGGAGAATGTAGTACTCAAATAGTGGCATTCCTACCAAAATGATTTTTTTGGGGTCTTGCCTGGAGAGTTAGAAGATTTGAAGAGTTTCTCAATCCTGTTCTGCTTTGACTGGTTTCCTGTTTATCTCCAAATCCATTGGAAAATTCTCCATGGATTCATTGTAGTCCTTTTCTCCCGCAAGTTTGTAAGGAAAGTTAGTTCTCCATGGACTGAAGCAGATGCAAGGAAGCTTTTCCTACAGGCCATATCTAAGCTGGCTTCAAACTGGACCCAGTGTAACTCCATCAGCAAGGTGCTAGGCTCAAATAATTCTGCTTTGTCAAGAAAACCTATGTGCTGGGCTCAATATCTGTGTTGTGTTCTTGCAGTAGAAAAATTAACTTTTGAGGTTTTTTGGTGGGAGTTGTAAGAAATCTGTACAAAAGTATTAATGGTTTGTCATTCATAAAAGATATGACAACTAAAGAAGGAAATGCAGTGTAAGAATGTCAGGGTTTTCAGAGAAGTCTTTTAGATTTAGTCCCTGATTGGTAACTTTTTTCTGGTACTTTTAATTTTACAGCTGAAGCAGTTGGGCCACAGCGTGGATAAAGTAGAGTTTATTGTGATGGGTGGAACATTTATGGCCCTGCCTGAAGACTACAGAGATTACTTCATCAGAAACCTTCACGATGCCTTGTCAGGTCACACTTCCAATAATGTAGCAGAGGCTGTCAAGTAAGCATCTTGGTTTTCCTTAATGTAATTGTTTAAAAGTGTTCTTTAACTGTTGTAAGAAACAATACGGAAGACAAAAGGTTTTTTTGAAAGACAGTGTTTATCCAGATATGTATTTAGGCACAGAATATTTATAGCTCAACTTGCAGCATTGCTCTGTGTACTGCATAGCATCAGCAGAAGATAGGGCTGCGGTTTATCTGTTTTCTCATGTAGGAAATGCTAAGCTTCTAATTTCTTGGCATTCCATCTGGACTTCTACCTTTTATGCCTCATCACCTTGATTTGGAGTTGTGATGAATCACATTGCCATGGGATTTATTTCCTTTAGCTGGGAAGGGGAACTGATCCTGCCTTGGAGGGAGGCCAGACGTCAGCTCCCGTAAGGGATGACTCACCCCCAAGAGCGTCAGTGCTCAGGAGCTCCGAGCCCCTTGCAATCTCAAACGCAGTTACCCTTGCAGTATTTTGGTGTGACAGGGAGATGCTCTTCTCATTTTACAGTTGACGAATGGAAAATCAGAGGCTGATTTATTTATGTGTGCTTTGGGTCATTAAATACATAACTTTTCAGTGCATTTTGCAGTATAAAACTGAGAAGAAAAATGAGAGATTTGACGTTTTGGAGCTGTTAAAACTAGGTGAGCATCCCTACTGACAGTTTTAGTTTGCTACCTTGTCGTCGTTCAGTGCAGTGGATTTTCCTTGATACCATTATCATCTACTAAAGAAAGCGGTTTTAAAACTGAGTAGGACTACTAGTCTTTGCCTAGTTTTATGTCTACCTTCGTGTTACAAAGGTGTAATTTCATTGGTTTTCCTCTTGAGGGCAGCAAACACTTCTGCTGGTTTTCCTTGGGTTTTTTTTCCTTGGCATTCAAAGACCAGACAAAAAGTGCTATGCTGCTCTTTCCAATTGGATTTTATCAAGGTAAAATAATGAACAAGTTGGGAAAAGAATTGCTTTTCTTTTGCTCTAGTGCCCTGGTTGTGAGCACTGAAGGACACAGCTCATTATGGAAGAAGGGTGGTGTTTGCAGGTTGTCTATTCAAATTAGTGCTGTCCTTATACATACGTTGGGTGGTTATTCTATATTTTTTTCTGCTGCAGGTGTCTAGCTAATTTTATTGGACCTAAAATTGTTTTTTGAGTATCCTGTCCTTTGCTCTGCAGATTATTGAGGAAACTATTTATGACAGACTGTGTGACCAAGTAATTTTAAGTGCATGCAAAAACCAAGTGACTCTGAAGTCAGTGTACTGCCTTGCAAGCACGCTGATTGAGCAATGTGAGAAAACCTGCACTAACAACGTGTGGTTTTTTCCAGCAGATAAATAAAGGTTTATATTTTTAACGTAAAATTCATGTTAAAGGCTTAGTAAATGAAGGTATGTGGGAGTTATTCAAGTTGCACTTCCTAAATATTCTAGAGGCAAGAAAATTGGGTTCAAGATGAATCAGACCTTTTATTTTTTGTGCTTCTTGCATTTAGCTGTTGTACTGTGTCACCGCAGTACTGTTTTGAGATGGTCAATGACACTTGAAGTAAACATTCAAGGTTGAATTTATTTCTCTTTGTACGTGGGGATTCAGCCCTTCTCCCTCACTACTTCCATCAACAGAGGCCCTGCTACATGGGGAATACTGACAGTATTTTACTTGTTTTATATTGTGGGCACTGCATTCAGCAGTAAACTGGGATCTGGTGTCTCTCACCCCTTACTTTGAATGGGATTATGGTAGCCTTGCAATTTTTCTCCCCTAATGGGAAAAAAGACCTTCAGCCAGGATACTTTTTTAAAAGTCCTTCTGAGCATGACCTTTGATTAAGCCAGTGGAGTATCTATCTGTGTAGGCTACAGTTCACCTAACAGTGAACGCGGTTTTTTCCCCTTTTGTCCAGTCATTTCTTTACTTTGTCCTAAACTTAAGCTCTGCTTCTGTGAGCAATGCTGTCTTTCCAGTGACAGTGATATGCTGACCTATATGGTCTGAATTGTGCAGCACTGAAGGGCTCATCAATCTGGCATCCTCCTCTTGACATAATTTTTAATTTTCTTCCTATAATACTTTGTCTTCATCAGCCCACTGCAGCTTCTGGTCCCAGTTAATCTGATAAAAAGGATGTGATTCTGTCCAGTTTCAACCAGTACAGTATGACCGTAGCCTGCCGTGGGAGTATATACTGTTCCTCACCAGGAACCAGCACTGCAAGTCTGACTAAAGAAATTAGTCCTCAAACTGTGTTGGCCCTTGGACTCCAGCTGATATTCTGAGTTGGCTGCTGGCTTTCTTGCAGATACAGAGTCTTAGGGTAAATCCAGCCTCGTGGTAAATCACAGAGCTGCAAACCCCGCAGTGCCTGTATGAGAGAAATGATGTGGGACTGGGAATGATCTGTCTCGGGGAAGTGGGGCACTGCTCTAGCCAGCTGCTGCCAAATACGTAAGTCTGAAACTGTGGCTTTATAGTCAGTGGAGAGAGCAGGATCTTCACAGGATGGCTCAGAGCGTCTAATATAGGTTACTGCCTTAAATTGTGTCCAGGTTAACTGGGCAGCTGACTCGGGTGTGAAGAACTCCCTTTATACCTCTATTTATATAGTGGTAGGAGATCCTTTTTGTGTGAGTGGACCTAAAGTGAGTTAAGATTTTGGTTTTTATGAATACATGAACAGGACACAAATGTAGAAGTGACTGTATTTACATACATGAACTCACCAACCAAAAGTGTGGTTTTTAAAAAAGATAAACAGAGAAACTGCTAGGCTTTCATAGCAACTCTGTTGTGAGTGGAGGAAGGAAATTACTTCCCTGAGAAAGTGTTGCTGGTGTTTAATATTTCTGTAGCACCTCCCTATTGAGGTAGTAAACACTTTTTAGACTATTCAGACAGAAGTCTTTGCTTGAGGTGCTTTGGTATGCTTGAGAAATAAGTTGGCCAAGGAATGAGTAAAGAATAGCAGAGCCGGAGGGGATCTTTGTTTTGTAGAGAGCGTGCAACACGACTGAGAAGTTTTAATTTTTATCTGCTGAGAACACCACGTAGGAGATTTCAGTGCAGTTCTGGATGCCTATCAAGCAAGGTTGTGGACTTGGTGATAAGCTTCCCTTCTTTAGGAGGAGATTTGTAATTACTGCTAAAAAATCACTATAAGACAGATTTTTTCATTTTGTACACTAGAGAAATACATCTTTCTCTGGGAGTTGTTCCCATCAAGCTGAAGTGTTGATTGTGGCTGCTTTTGCTCTTTTCCTAAGGACAATGAACCAAGAAGGTGTAAAATACACATGCAAATGAGAATTGCTGCTCCCCATCATTTTGCTCCTCTCACCTGACCTGTGAGTCATTAGAGGTGCTGGGCATATTTAACTGCCACCATGACTCACCACTTAACTCCAAGGGCTGAGCACCTCTTCTCTGAGCCAGGATCTGACTTTTAATTAGTGAAAGAGGCCAAAGGAGAATTTGCCTGTGTTGGGAAAGGCAGGTGTCAGAAAGGTTGGTCCCCTTAGGCTACGTGCTTGTGCAGCTCCTTGGATGGCAGCATCGAGCCTGGCTTCTCTTAGTGTATTTAAAAATGCACAGAAATTATTTTTAATTTTTTATTTTAACAGTATCATGTGTTGTCTGGTGTTCAATCTGGTCATAAATCACATTGTTAATGGCGAAGTAAGAAGGGGATAAAATTGCTGGAACCTCATGTTCTGCTATTCGAGTATTTTGTGTACCTGATATTAATGTGACAGTATTCAGGTGTACAGCAGACATAATAACTATTTCCATAATAGGTCCATTATCCAAGACTAGTTTGCCTTTACATCCACTCATCAGTCAGTAGTCTCTTAAAAGACTCACTTTCCACTTGCATCATGCGCTGAAGCCCAGAACTTGCAGAAGTGAGTATTGTTGGCTGCGTTTGATTCCTCGTGGAGAAATTGCAGCTCCTAATACCAAGACAACACCGTGAGACTGCCTTTTTCTTAGGCTTGTCATCAATTGCTTTTGCCAAGTGTGCTTTTGTGTTTCCACCATTAGCTGTGTCTTCCGCTGAGCTGGTGAGCAGGCAGCAATGCTTCCCGCTGCCACAAATGTTTTCATTATGCACGAGGAAATTTCCTTTAGGTATCCCAAAAGCCTTACTGATCTTTTGGCAAGTGGTAAGCAGATAGATCCAGCTACTTTAGAGCCTTCGCTCTAAACATGGGTTTTAAATAACAACTGCTTAGGGCTGGATTATTGTGTGTCCAGTTTAAGACCTCTTAACCCATCTGAGGAAGAAAAAAAAACCCCAAGCACTGGCAGTTTCAGGAGCAGTTGGTTTGATATGTGGAGCTCCTGATGCCTTTTAAAACCCAGCTGGAAATCACTCTTCTTGAACATGCCAGGCCAGAGCAAGCCATGAAAAATGGGGTTTATGTGGTTATCAGATGATGTGTTTTCTAGAAGGGTTGTTATATTCTTTTCTTAAATACATTAGGTCTCATGTATCAGTAGTTCTTCTAATAGGAGCTGCAGTTTCTCCACAAGAAGTACAGTGATTGTGAAGGTTGACAACTAAGCAACTCCCAATTTTGCTTTTCAATAGTGAGGAATAAACCTCCATTCAAAAGGTCACACTGTATTTTCAAAGTTGAAGTCTGTTTTAAATTTCCCAAATAAGACTTTAGGAGTTTTGTTAGAAGATCTAGATTTCTGCAGGTAGGTCTAGTCTTGCTGCTGCCGGTGCTGTACTTTTATCAAGATTTAGCCTGGTTGCTTGACTTCTAGGGCACAGACCTGCAATGAAGTTACACGGGGTGACAAGTAGGCATCTTATGCCTGTGCTGTCGCAGCTGGCTTTTGTATGTGTTTCACTGGCCCTGCTTGTGAGAAATTCTAGTGTACTGTGAATCTCAGGGAAAGAGGTTTAAGAAAACATGCTTTACCTTGCAGTTAGTATAGGCAAAGAAGATGCTCTACAGTTCAGATGGCTCAACTGACATATGGTTGCTTGTTAACACTAATGTATCTTAATTGTGCTTTCTGAGTACTAATTGTGACTCTAGCAACAATAACCGAGGGCTTTGACTCACTAGCTCCAGTGATTCATGCTGGGGCAATTTAAGAGGTTACTGTTCTCCTTTTATCTACCTTGACCCTCTGCTTGAGGTTACCACTTCCAAAACAGGCAGCTGAACATAGTTGTCCACCCTTCAGCTGCCAGAGTTCATCCTGTGGCAAATTAATGTAATCTAGAACGGATAGTGATTTAAGAAGATATGCTACTTCTTTGGCTGTGGGGAGCCCAGCCTGTTAAATTGCCCAGCTACAAATTGCCAGAATTTGAGAGTCAGATCTCACCTCTTGACTTGCTGTAATGAGTAGGTACTGTGACAGGTAGGCTCTTGAAGCTCTAGCAGCTCCAGCTCAAACTGCTGTAATTGCTGGCTTAAGCTCCTATTCTAGCAGTAATTTGGGCAGCGGAGGTGTGTGGGTACTTACACGGTTCTGCATCCCTGCCGGTGCAGGCAGCAGCTTCTGGCAGAGAAGGAAGTGAATAGCAGGAGGCAGCAACACTGCAAATTGCTGTGGCAGTATCCATCAGAGCTTGTCTGTCAAATCCCTCAGGACATCTGACTAGGCAGTGATTTTTTTCGGTGCCCAGCAGGAGATAACTGGCTATTGTTTTAGTGCCAGATCATTTACAACAGAGATTCTACCTAAATTTCCTTTTGTTCCCAGAGATTTGGAGACTAGTTCCTAACCTTCTGGAGAAGCAGGCAGATTTTCTTTGTTTCCAGCTTTGGATGTGACTCTTCCATGGTGCAAAAGCCATGTTTGCCATTAAAAGCTGTTTGTTGCTGAGTGTTTACTCCTAAATGCCTTCAGTATGGAGAACATCTTTCCAGCTTGCAGAATTTGAGGAAATTTACCCCGAAGCTGGTTGGCCTTTGTTGGCATCCTGTTACTTTTGCATTGCTTATTTTCTACTGCAAGACCCAACTTTTAGCTGCTGAAGTATGTGTTATTTGGAAGATGTAGAAGTGAAAGTCATTTCATCAGATCCTAATCTTGTTATGGGTAGCTTTTCATCTTTTTTCATCCTGCAGCTACGGAAAGCGATTGCCTATCCAGTTATCTGTCCTGTTCAGTATTTCCGCAGCATTTTCTCCTGCATGTAAAATATTCAGGTTTGTGACTGAATGTAGATGACTGGGGAAGGTAGATACGGGGAAGCCATACCCACGTATTTCTGTGCATGTGCAACAGCACGTATGATATTATGTGACTTCAGGTTTTCTAAGGTGGATGCTGGAACCAAACACATCTTTGTCAAATGTGTACGAGGTGGTGGTGTTTATTCATAACAGAAATTTGAGCTACACCGAATTTAGCAATATTTGTAAATGCTATTGATCTGTATTTTATCCTACACTGGTGGAAAGGATGATGGCCCTAGCGGTCATGACATTGTCAAAGCTAAATAATGAATTTCAGTGCCTTTTTTGTACATTTTCAGCAAATTACTGCTGAACACCTGCCAAAGGGAATACTTTCCTCATTTTTGCTGCTTCACTGCTGTGCGTGTGTAATTTGGCAAGCATAACAAGTTCTCCGGTGACCTGCACTAAAATGTTAATGCTAGGATGGGATCTGAGTGGTCAGCTGGGATTGGTAACTGGAGATGGAATTTTATTCATGGCTTGGTCACCTGTATGAATATGAACTGGCCTGGTTATTATATGGTTCTAGATCAAACTGTGCTGATGATCCAAAGGTAATGTCATGAAGAAATGGTGTGGCATGTACTAAGTAAGCTTTCTGGGTTAATTTCCTCCCTGGCACGGAAAGTATTACACCATCCTGTGTATTACAGAAGCATAGCCTTAGTTGCTGTTGTATTCTGACTTTCCAAGTGGGCAGAAGATCAAGCATTAGCGATTGCTTTGAGCTCCGTAAGGATGCAAGCGATCTTAGACTGATACTCCCATGCCCTGGAGAGCTAACGTGGGACCTGCACCATCTTTTTTCCTTCTTTCAGCAGAGATTGCTTTCCAGCCCAAATTAAAATGGGCTGGTAAAATAGTGAGATGCAGCTTATAGTTCCCTTGGCTGTGCTGTGCTTGCCTCATTGATATTGTAAACTGAGATCTACTGCCTTTCAACAGCGCTAAATTGATTTGAAAGAAAAGTCATTTTCTACTAACATGGTGGGTGCAGTAGGCATGCAAAAATAAAAAAGCAGGTTTAATTTTCATACTTTTATGGAAGGATGTCAAAAAGTGGTTTTCCTGTGACTGTTTTGCGAACGCTGTTCTAAGCAGAGCAGAGGCTGTTTGCTTTTGAAATACGTCTTTCTGCAATGTGTTGCAGCTAATGCGCTCTGGGACTCTGTGCCTCCTCGTGGCCCATCAGTTTGCGAAGTCAAGTACTCAGAAGCTTTGAACTGGCAGAGCTGGGGGTGTTTGTGCTGCCTTAATGTGGTCACCCTCTGTCTGGGCTTTGGATTATATGATTACCTACTTTTTTTCCTCTTTCTGCAAGACCTTTGCCTGGTTCGCCTCCAAAGATAGATTGTACACTACTCTAAAAATTCTAAAATTAGTGGGAAGGGCCTTTGTTCCTTTGATATAAATAAGATTCACCTGTAACAGCTCTGAGGTGAGATGCGGGTTCAGCTTATGGGTTGAGACATCTCAGTTCAGCTGTTTCCATGTGAACTGAGTGCCTTATAGCCAGTGGAGATGTCATCAGCAGAGCCCAGAGAGGGATCCAGCTCATGCTGAAGCAGGCACCCATGGGTCTGCATCACTCTCTGGGCTCTGTTGACGGGGCACGGGAGACGAGAACCCCAGCTCAATGTAGGTGTTTGCGTCCATGAGCTGGATCTCGCACCAAGAGTCTTGTCTCCATTGCAGGCTTGGGCAGGAGGTGTTTCCTTCTTCATCTCTGACTTCTGACTCCTTGAGCTCATGCCGGTTTTTGATGTGGCGTAGCTTTTTGCAAGATAGTCCTATTTCTTCCAGCATTGGTTCTTGGTCCCATTCTCCTTTCCAGGTCTCTGCTTTTCCCCACCTCTAGGAAGACCCAAGTGGTCACTCTTCTTCGGTCATATTCTTTTTCTGTCTCCTCTCTGGTGTATTTGTCTTGTCGTAGGCCAGGTTGTGCCATTCGCAGGGGGTTGTAGCCGTAATAGGAAATGTTTGACTTCACTCCTTAGCAGGAACTTGCTCCTTGGGACCAACATATCTGCACTGGAGTTGCGAGGGATGTCCGTGCCTAGGGAGTATGCAGCTTTAAGCTACTGTAGCAGCTAAAAGCTGAAATACTTTTCCAAAGCAATGAGCTCAATCACCATTAAAAGTTGAGTAGCTGTTGGCACCTTAGTTGGAGCTACAATGGACGGCAAATGGAGCTGGGGAATGGCACCAGCAGTTCTTGTAGTCTACTGCAGCAAGCCTCTTCCGTAACATGTGGTTTTACAAGCACAGAGAAAACAAGTGCGTGTGTTTTTGTAGCACTTTCTTTGAGAGAGATGATATTGCAGCTTTATAGGTGAGAGAGCTGCTTTGGCAAAAGAACAAGATGAGCTAAACCATAGCTTTTCACTGGCAGTTTTGGCTGATGACTGCTTTTTATTAGCTCTGTTTATAATTTTATTGATACAATTTCTTTGTTTCCTCAAAGCAGCAATTAAGCTGTTTTTCCTTCCTCAAGCTAAATTTTTATATCGGTGTGTCAGATGGGGGCGAGATGAATTCTGTTTAGGTAGATGCAGAAACTACAAAGCAAGGACTTTACTGGACACTGTCTTTATGCAACAATAGCTTTTAGGGCATTGAGTCGTTGGAACTATATGCAGTACTGCAGCGGCAGAAGTGGTTATTTTCCTCAATAACAGCTAGGAAGTGGTTGTTACTAAGAATATGCAACTTTCCCTAGGCTACAGTGAGTCAATATCAGAACTGAAATTGGAACTAGATTTTTTTAATACATGTAAAGTCTCACCTAGTGCAGTCTGTCTCATCAACTGTAGCAAGAAAACCTTGAACTTCAGTTTAGATTTAATAAAAGAGGCTGTTGTGTCATTTCTTTCATAGCTTTAGATGTAAGGATTTTTTTTTCCCCCAAATCCCTTTTTAGCCTGCATCTATAACTACATATTGACTATTCCGTGGTAAACTGTCTATATAATTATGACCTAATCGTTGATCATATTGATTTGGCAACAGGCATTTAAATTGTTGTTCTTTCAAGTTTCCCTGAACTAAATTGCACAGCAAAGATGTGAGAAATCAAGGACAAATCTTGGGCATCTCCTCCTGCAAGTTTTGTAACTGTCTTTGGTTCAGTGTATGTAGCAGGCTGACGAGCTGCTTGCACTTTGGTGTCACTGTGGTGACATGGTTTGTTGTTCATGGGATGTGTTATCTGCTTCTGTACACTTCGATAAAAAGAGAAAGGGCTGTAGAGTAAAACCTGTCCTGTGGGAATAGCTGATATCGATTGCTTGGTAGAGGTGGAATTTAATTAAAGGTCAAATAAAATTGTACTGGAATCCACATAAGGGATGGCTGAGATGGGACTAAGAGCTACTTCTTTTTAAATTTTATATTGCTTGGTAAAAAGATACCAGAAAGGCAAAATTGACCAAAATGAAATACTAACCAAACGCAGCCTACAGCCTTCTGCTTTTCTCCCCTTGAAATACCATTTATATTGAAATACTGGGTTAAGGCCACCGTGCTACCCAGAACTGATGCTTAAAGCAAAGAGTAGGACTCTGTATTTAGTGTTTATCCTGATTACTGGACAGAAATTCCCAAGTTGTTACTGAGAAATGCATTTGATTCTTTCTAAAACTTCATGGCTTAAAGTGTATCCAATTTTCTGTCATTGTGGTGAGCATATTTTTTCCCAAGCTTTTCTCCTGCACCATAGACTGACAAATGGTTTTGAAAATAATACTGTTTGGGGTTGATAACCTTCATGCATGGGCCTTTTTCCCACTTCAGAAGTGACCTCTGTGGTTTTGGTAGCCTGGGAGGCCATGTAATTATTTGTAAACTATTTTCTTTTCTTAAGTAGAAGAGGAGCTGCTGTTTGGCACAGGAAATCTTACCCTCTTTTGTAGCAAGCCCAGAGCTTCATGGTGCCTTCAAGCTTCTGGTCATCTGAACCACTTCTTCCTTTTTGCAGTTTTATCAAGTCTTTCAGGATGATGTTCATGGCTTCTTTTCTTTGGTTGTCATTTTCAAATACTATCAGTGGTAATTAAAGGAGATAAAAAGTCTGTACAACATCCTGGAAGCAAGGACAGGAGTTTTAGAACTGGTTGAATGCATAGGCAACCAATGTATCGTTTCATCCATGTGTGGCTCATTGATTTGCTTGTCTCGGCTGCTGAAAACCCAAGCTGGAATGATCAGCATGGTGTGTTGGACTAGCTGTGTCTTCCACGTAGAAGATGGATAGTTTGGTTTTTTACTGGCATTCATACGTTAGTCTGAAATTTAAAGTGTCTGGCTCGTGGTGAAGGAAAGTGTGTACCCTCCTCGTCTAATAGATTGGGTATGAGCTTAGGAAATGGACATTTTACAAGCACTTTATGTATTTTCTTCTTTCAGACATCCTGGGGAAAAGTTGTGTTTTGCTGAAGTGTTGGACCCCAATTGTCTTTATTAGGATAACAGTTTGAAACCACCTCCTTCTGTGTAGAATGAATATAGAGAGGTTCTTGTTTCCATAGTACACGTTTTCATCTTACGACAGGGGAACTCCTTTCCTCTGGCTACTTGAAATGGGCTAATGTTTCAGTGAAGCGTCTAGGTTGTAGTTTTCTTTGAAGCATTCGACAAATGTGTAACTCTACCTGGATTTCCAAAAATTAGGTCCTTCACCAAAACCTCTTTAAAGATTGTGGGAATAAGAGTGAAGGCTTTGCATGCATAAATAGTTGAAAGATATTAGGAGACTAAATGATCAATTTACACAACAGAGGAAAGTCATTAGTGGTGTCCCAGAGGAGTCTGTGCTGGAATAGGTGGTCTTGACCATGCTGGGTTGGTGGTGAAGGGGCAGGTAAAAATTAGTGTAGATATAGATCGATGTGCATAAGAACTATTTTTTCCTTATTTTACTACAGAACAATGATTTTTTGAGTTGGCTAATGCCACTCAGGAACAAGATTTTAAAGTTGATAACTGTGAGAAACACAGGCTTGATGCTTGATATTAGTTAAAAGACCGACTCAGTGTGAGGAATTATAATGAAGGGAATAGAGACCAAACTGGGAAATACTGTTATTCTGCTGTGTAATTCAGCAGTGCCTTCACAGCTTGAGCCCATGTTCAGTTCTTTTTAAAAATAAGGGAGGGGAGAAGGGAAATGATACTGTGGAAAAAATATCTGAGTGTGATATAATAGAGATCTATGAAATCCTGAGTGGCATGGAGAAGACAAAAAAAGGATAAACGATGATTATCTCCTACGCCGCAAGAACTAGGGCTATCAGATGAAATAGGAATTAAATACAAAGGAGGTACTTCTTTGTGTGGTACATACGTAGACTGAGGGGTGACCAAACACCTTCATAGGAAAAATACTCAGTGAGAGCTGCTAAGTCCTCAAGACACCTACTACTACTGAAGACATCACCTCTGACTCAGGGAATCCATGAAGAGGAAATAATTGGCAACTGTGAGAGTATTCAAGGAAAATACCACTGCAGCTTGCCCTGCTGCTACTGTTCTATCTAGTCTAAGCATCTGCAACAGCCATGGGTGGATGGGATATTGGGCTAAACAGACCTTTGGACTTACCCAAGATAATGTTTGTGTATTCCTGGAGCTTGCAGGTTCCTTGTTCCACCTCCAGACCAGGTCAGCTTGTTACTGGCACTCCAGCTGCCATCTGAAGGCAGTTCAGAGACTCGGGTCTCCCTAAGCCTCGCTGCAAGGAAGCTGGTAGCTCGTGTTGATGCTTCTGTTCTGGGAGAAACGTGAAGACTTTGCTCTCCAAGAGTGTAATTTGGCTGTGCTCACTGGGACGGGTTTGAGAGAGGCCAAGAGCTAAGATAAGGGAGGAGGAGATAAGCACTCTCTTGCCTATATTAGCCTTGTTTTAGCTTTTACCCCCCTCAACCTTTGGTTTTGACAGAGGTAGGTAAAAAAGAGGTTACAACTCGGCTCCTGTTAGAGCCATACATATGTGTTTTTCTTGTTTGAAATATTTCACTCTAGCATATGCTTATTCATCCTGGTGTTTTCAGTTACAGCTTGCTAATAATTTGTTGCTGAAAAAAACCATTATCTGTATTGCTCTTGCCTTGAACTTGATGGATGGGAGCTTAGAAAATAAGCTTGCAGTGTTAGAAGGTCCTGTCAGGGTTTTCTGTTCGATGTCCTTCTTTTGCCTCCTGAGCTAAGACAAGCTTTTCAGGCCCTGCTCAGATGTCCCCTGAGAACAGGCAGTGATTATGGCTTTTGAAATAATTGTGCATTTATTAGCCTAGCATGGTAAGAGCAGAGCAACTCTTGTGCACGGCTCCGTCCTGGCTGTCATGAACGGCAGGGTCCCTCCAGCAAAGCTACAGCCTCCTTGCCCAGAGCTCCTCTCCGTGACGTTGCTCTATGAAAGCTGTGAATGATATAAAAATAAACCAAACAACCTTCCCACCCCCTTCCCTCTATAGCCAACATCATTACCTCCTTGTTGTTACAGCCAGGCGTTTAATTAGTCCATGCAAATAGCCCTACTTTGATTAGGCCTGAAGTGTGTTAACATAACTGTGCTGCTTCTGCTCGTGCTGTGCTTTTTCTTCGGAGTATTTTCAGATGTCAGATCCATTCATTGTGGTTACAACTTGGTAAACAAATTAAGGACAGAAGACTGGTACGTGTTAGGGTTTTTTTGCTTCAGAATGGATACGATTTTGAATACAGATCCTACCCTGGATTTCTAACACCAAGTGACACAGCAGGAGGGAGCGTAATTATGTATGACTTACGTGTTAATGGCGTTTCATGAAAAAAAAAAAAAAGGATTTGTTCTCATTTACCTTTTAGCAGGTATAAATACTGTTACTTTATCAAAATTGGAAAATTATATTTTAGTCAAAAAATGACTGTATTTTAAGTAACTGTAAGTTTTTCAGTATTTGAAAGCTGAACCTTGGGAAACTGATGCTGCTAAGAAACCAAAGCAGTCTGTTGTATTCCTGGTAGTGGTGATAAAGAAAACACTGAAAGGTTGTAATAAAAAGGGAGCAGTATAAAGCCAAATAACTGGTATTTGAGCTTTCAGAAGTACCTGCTCTGGGCAGTCATCAAACATGCAACTTTTGAAACATGTTGGATGAGTAAGATGCCACCTGTTCTGTTTACTAGCAGGAAATTGTAGGTACTGAACTAACTATTGCTATCTCTGTTTCAGAGATTGGCATTGTGATAAAGCAGAGCTATTAGAGATCAAGAAAAAGGAGGTCACTTAAGTAGTAGGTGAGGATGTGGTAAATAAGATACTTGTGTATTATATTGGCCATTTCCTCTGCAGAAACCAATGGTGTCACTTTGTCTTAATTCCACGTGTATAGACATCATTGTCTGTCTTGAAAACCTCTAATTGTGTTACACTCTTGTAGTTGGGTTTTTTTCCAGGATATTAGACTTGTTTGAGATGCTAGATGTTCACAATCTTTGTCGTTCACAAAGGTAAGGCCAGGAACCTTCTGCTGAGGGCTCCGTTGGTCGCTGATTAAAATTCTTGATTTTCCCACCCAGGGCTCCAATACTTGCCTCTTTCTGAAAGACTCTAAGCACCTCTTCTAAGGCAGGTTTGCAAGTTTTCGGGGGGGTTTTGTGGTTTTTATTCTTGGGGATAGGCTAAGGGTAGATGAGCAGCAGTGCCTTCCCTTAGCCAACTAAGCTGTTACCACTCATTGCGATGCGTCTAAGTACGGACCACCCCATTTTGTGGAAATTGCTGCTGTGGGATAATCCATTAGCAATAATGGTGATCAAGTAATGTGAGCATCTTCATAATTTATTCCATCTTCACCTTTTAAGAAGGTTTTCTTTGGCTTTTGAAGTAATGTTGGAATGTCCTGCAGGCAATGTTTTGGGGACTGTTGGGTTGGATGAGTTGTTCTAGACCCTTCCTTTCTTTCCATATAGACAGGTACACCTAAACACTTCTTGCTCTTGGTGATTGGTTCTCTTTGATGCTGCCTTTGAGCTTCTGCGGCTGCTTGTGCCTTTTTCTTCTCTTTTGCCTCTCGGTTTACCTCCTCTTTATGTACTCTCCTACTCTGAAACATGTAAAACAGATGGTTTAAAGGCATTTGATTAATGTGCTGTATATGCACTGTGTGAACTCACCTGCTTTATTCTTATAGTTTATCTTTACTGAGCTTGCTGGGATGAGGCAAGTCTTTCTGTGTCGTCTGGCATCCTGCCACTCTGATCCCAACCATGGAGTCTGGAAGCTGCTGTAGTATGGATTGTAAATAATTGAGTCTTTGATGTTCAGGTCTCTTAGTTGACGAGACTTTGTCTGTAGACCAAAGTTTAATCGAGAGCGAGTAGAGGCTTTATTAAATTAGTTGTTTTATGCCAGAACTGTGCTGTCTGTTTTTTCTCTAAGTGCGAAAGGATTTGAGACTTTATGTCAAACTGCTGTGTCTGGTGGAGAGGTAGGTGCCTTTTTTTATCTTAAAAAAATGAGCTTATTTAAGAGGCAGATTCTGATTTGAAGGTCTGCTTAATGTACCAGCTTTCTCTGAAAATTCAGTCAAATATTCTCCAATGATTAATATTAATAATCTCTCCTTTACTTCTTCCTATTTCAGACAGTTCTGTAATCATGCTGAAAAGAACTGCCCTTACAATAGCTATGTCTGTGGAAATCTTAATGTTTCTCTGTATCTCATTTACTTCATTTGTATGGCTTAACATCTATTCTATTTGCGTAATTCACCTCTGCGGTCAGTCCATTATTAAAATTGCCCCGCTGTCATATTGTGCTATACACTTGTCTTGATTTCTGATTATTCTTTTGATTATGTGGGGTTCCTCAGGACTGCTGTATTACAAATAACAAATAAGACTGTTCCAGGGAAGGAGGAGAAATACTGTAAGATGTTTGTTGCTGCTTGAGAAAATAAAATCCGTCTCCACTTTCAGGTTCCAGAAGAACTGCACATCATAAATATTAACGCCAGAATGAACCTGGAAATCGGGTAAACTTGTGTATACAAGACCATCATGGGTGGAGTTTCCAACCTGGGTTCATCTAATTTCTCAGGGTTTTCTCTGTTTTGCTTTTCTTAGTCTTCAGTTAGTAATAGTTTTGCTTGTCTTGGTCATCATCAAGGTCGTCTTAACCTCTTGTGTCTGAGTATCCTGAAGCCACTCTCTCAGAGCTCTAGATACCTGCTTTTCAGGCTGTCTGCCTTGTTGGATACAGACTGTTCCCTCTTCATCTGCCTTGGCTAGCATGCCATTCCTGTAGGATATGTGGCTAGATGTCTGTTGTTTTTAAAGATTGAGTGAAGGCAAATCCATCATGTCCATTATCATGATAAGTCACTGTATCCTGTTAGTGAGCTTACAGGGTTTTTTTTGAGAAATGAAGTGTAATATGCATAAACTTCTGCAAGAGAATTGACTTGGTACAGTGAGGTATTTTGACATTAAAAAAGAGACTAGAACAACATGTTACCCATTACATAGGTTTTCAAAACAGGCATAGCAGAAAATTATTGTCATTGACCTGAATGGTTTCTAATAGGATTCTGTTGTTTTTGCCTCTGGGCCTTCTGTTTAATACTTACGTTAAAATAGTAATTTCTGAGGGTTGGCAGGAGCTATCAATATTGGAGATGGGCAAATAAGGGATAAATCTGTATTCCATAGTAAGCTGTATACGAGCAAGCTGTGTACTTTATTATGGGAAAATGTAAAGCTGTTTTTCTAGGAATGGTGCAGGATTCTATTCTGAGAAGCAGCGAAATATCTAGAAAATATTTAGGAGTGAAGTCGCATTATCGTGAGCTTTCTGTATGATTCAGCAGCCAAATTACCCTTGACTGTATAAATAGTGGAAAATTGGACAGGAATAGGCAAATCATATTCCATCTCGATATAGTACTGGTGTGTCTGCAAAGTTCTGTGGCTGTTTTTGGTATCAAAGGCAACGAGAGAAATGCTTAAAACTGGAGATAGTGCTAAGAAAAGGTATGAAAATGATGTAAGCATTAGAATATATGCACTTAATGAATAATATACAAAACTCCTTGAATCTAGTCTGACACCCTGATACCTGCTAGAAGGGCAACATGGTGGAACACAACTAATTGGAGATTTCTGGAGTACCTTGTGATGATATTTTGAAATAGGTGGCTCATCCAGTGCCTGGGAGAGGTGCTTTCCTGGATCTGCTACTAGCAAAGAGCTGGTTGAGGGAGGGATGTGGTCTTGGCTGCAGTGACTCTGAGATGTTAGAGCTTAAGATCCCAAGGGATGTGAGTAGCAGAATCAAGACGTCAGAATTCAGGATAACAGACTCAAACCTTTCCAGGGAACCAAAAAGCAGGATCCCATGGGAGAATGCTCTGAAGGGTGAATAAGCCCAGGTGAGCTTAGCTGATCTTCCAGGACAACCTCTTCAAATTGCAAAGACAGTGCATGCTGATGTGCAGGAAACCAAGCAGGCACGACAGGTCACCAGCTTTGCTTAACTGTTTATTGGGGAAGTCCTGATGGAGCTTAAACATGAAAAAAGGACTGTGTGCAGAAGGTGAAAAGAGGTATGGGATACCCAGGAGGGATACAGGCGGGCAGAGGGCACGTTAGGAAAGTTCAGCTGGAGCTGAAACTCCAAGGGATTACGGAGCAACAAGAAGGACTTCCATAGGTACATTGTCAGCAAATGAAAACAAAAGAAAACAGTCTGCTGCTGGATGAGGCAGGCAACTCTGTGATGGAAGGACACAGGAGAAGACTGAGGTTTGCAGTGTTTCTTTGCCTTGGTCTTTATCTGCAAGATCTGTTATTGGTAGGTGGTGATTTGGAGTGAGAGGTAGTGCCCATGGCAGAGGATTGCATTGGGCACCACTGGCAAATTGGAGGCATGCAAGTCTCTGTGGAAGAGGATGGGAGAGGCAGCTCCATCTCACATTAAAAAGGTTGTGACAACCGAGAGGTCCTAAGTGACTGGAAATGTCATGTCTGTCTTCAAGAGGGTGAGAAGGAGAACTACAGGCTGATAAGCTTCGCCTTGGTCCCTGAGAACATTGTGGAGCATGTCTTTGTGGAAGCTGCTTCCATGGTCGGGAAGGTGGCCAGAGGGATTCAGCACGGATTTGCAAGGGCAAAAATGTGCCTACCCAACCTGCTAGAAATGTGGGAAACCATGTTTCCAGTGGGCAGTTATGATGAAACCTGGGTACTGAAAGTAGATGTAGGAGAAGCAAAGTCAGTCTTGAAATAGACGATCTATTATACGTTGTTACATAAGTCACTGATTAATAATGGTAATAAAAAAAAAATCTGTGACTTGATCTGCAAATTGGGATCAGATTTCAAAGATGTTACTTCTTTAAAAATTAAAAAAAAAAAAAAAATCCAAGAGCTTTCTCCACTTAAAAAAGTGTTATTCTTCAGCATACATCAGTTTGTCTTTTTTTCTGCTGGCTGGTAAATATCTGTCTCAGATCCTGACTGTGCTTTAAAATAAGATATCTTACCAATTTGATTAAAAAAAAAAAAAAAATCAGTGTCTGTCTTGATGCAAATCCAGTGTTTAGGAGATGACCTTTTATGTAGTATTTCCTGCCCTTTTCAGGTGTCCAAGCTCTCTCTTACAGCTCACCATTGACTCGGTCAGCAAAGGAGGTGCTGGACATGCATAGGAAAATGTTGAAACTAAATGTTAAACACTGACAGATTTATTTTTTTTTTTAATAGATTTTTAACTTAGTTTTATTATGCAGCTTTGTGCTGCATAATAATAATTGGTACAGCTTTTATGGTACTTTTTGATAACTCCTTCCATAAAATGACAGCTTATTTAGATCTAGTAAGGCTTTTAATTCATGTCCGCTTCTGATACTCTGTGTTTGGCTTATTAACTTGTAATCTTACAATTTGTGCCTGTCCTTAGATTTAGTATTAGGTTTCAAATGAGATAAACTTGCTCATTTTGCAAATAGGAAAAATGTTAAATATCCAAATGGTGTTTAAAGTTCGAAAGTTGAGAAAAAACAGAAGAATAGTCAAATTTCTCTTTCTTTATTCAGGAACTGATGGGAGATGTGTTGCCAGAATCGTCTTCCATGGAAGGTTGACTATCACACACTTCTTTCTCTTTTCCAATTAGTTGAAAGGAATCTCTAGTCTTTATTAAATATGCACCACTTGATTCAAGCTTTTATTTTACGTTGAGAAAGTAGAGTATGAGACTACGCTCTGTTTGCTCACCACAAGTCTTTGGGACTGCTGGGGAGAGCTGGAGGACTTGTGGCTCGGATTGAAAATATCTGTTTCTTACAGAAGATGGTGATTTGATGAGGTTTGTGACTTTCCTTGGAAATGCCATCTTTGTTACTTTATCTGTTTTGGGTTCATCTTTGTTTTGCTTTTCTGGTTATCATTAAGACACACTTCTCTTTTCAGCGTAGAGTTGGGCAAGACAATTTTACTAGCCATTACACCATACTGAAATCCTGTAGGTGCCCTTAGCAGACCTTATAGTTTAGGGTCTATTGGTGTTCATTACACTCAGCATTTTATATCTTGGCCATAAATTTGCTTGGGGGGTGGGGATACAGTTATTTTTGTCTCCCCTCAGTATTTCTAGCCTGATTGCAGGTGTTGAATATGAGCATGTACCTTGTGGCATGACGGGTGAATTATTTGGTGACATCTCCCCCCCCGCCCCCTTAGCTAAAATTTCTCTTTAATTCTTGCAAATCACATCTTCAAAAGTGAGTGTTTTTCAGTCTGATGTTAATGAATCACACGTTCACAATGTTTTCCCTGATGTGACAAACAATTGTTCTGTTAGTCTGTCAGATTAGTGAGCCGCAAACTCTGAAATGTTTTACATGGGTTTTGTTGGGGGGGGGTTGTAAGATGCTTATTTTGACAGCCATTGCAGTCTATCCCCCAAATATCTTGGTCCTTATGTATCTTAGGCTTTAACAGTTTGAAGGGAGTTAATATTTTTGCTTGTGAGTCTGAGCCCGCTTGGGGTTTCTTGGTGGGTTTTTGGGGGGGGGGGGGCTGGGGGATGTGAGTATGTGTGTGGTTTTTGGTCAAACTGGACCTCCATTATGCTCTGAGGCAGGCTCTGGAGTTCTACTTTGATTCAGAAGTTTCCAGCTATCCAGAGCTAGAAATCGGATGATGAATCTTTATAGAACACCTAATAAATAGCTGAAGTTAGTCATCCTTGTGATTTTGGTGTGCAGTATTCTTTCAGGTATCAGCATAACATCTTTCTCTTACTCAAGGTGTCCTCTTTTCAGCAACATTTAATATTAATACTGAGACCTTCATCATTTGGGACCATTAAAGAGGCCGATATTCCTCTCAAACAGTGGCTGTTAATCCTGCCCACACCCTGGTTTGGGAATTATCCAGATTCTCTCTGCAGTTTCAAATGGTTTCAAAAGAAGTTTCCTTCCTCGTGCTGTAAATCTTTTCTCTTGTGCTGCAGTCCTCTGTTATACAACCACCATATTCTGCAGGAAAGACGGTCAAGTGAAGTGATTCCTTTATGGAAAGGAATATTATCCTTGCTGGTAGTGTTGGAGATTATGTTGATTGATGGTTTCCTTTTGTGAACTTTGGTTCAAGGCTGCTTTGGATTCCTTTTTTCTTTTGTTTTACTCTCTCGTAGGTCAGTAACTTACCATTTGTCATCAGTAGTGGATTTTTCTACTAGCTGGAATAATTAGCCTTTGTTAGACATGCACTGATAAATGGGAGAGGAGGGGGGAAAAGGGTAACAATGAATTTCAATTCAGCATTAGACTTCAATGAAGTTGTGAGCATGCTGCTTGCCCACAAAGGGAAGTGATTTGTGGAATTTTTCATGGACAGTCTTGTATGTTTTCTTGTGAGAACGCAGCTGGATCTTGTTGCAATCCCTGCAATTTATCTGCACACTGTGGGAAGCAAATGAAAATATACTGACTGTACCAAACTTTCCCTGACGTGAGGTCCTGTATTATCATCAGTGTCTGAATGGGAGCAAGTGCTCAGACCGCCTTTGGTTTGTCCCCCAAACTAAACACGATTCTCATTGCCTACTCTGACTGTCCCTTTTGCCCAGGCTTTGCTTCCAGACAATGAGTACTGAAGGCTTAGTCTGGTCTGGGAGCGTCTTCCTAACAAGTACTGTTTAAAAAAGCCCTGCAAGGCTGCCACAGCCCAGTTCTTTTTCATACAAAGCAAACCCCAGACTTTTATTAGCGTGCATATTTGTGTATTGTTTCATCTGTGCATTGCCATAAGGTTGAGGGCACCCTGGCTGCTGGGATATTTGAGGGTTTTAACCTGGATTTTGATTCTGGTAGGGACACAGAAACTCTCACCTGGAAGGTGTTGGAAACTCTTCTGATGTTACCCTGTGACACCTTCACAATTTTAATAGGGGATGGTTTTTTTGCAGGTATTCAGAACGAAGCCTGACGAAATGCGTTGGGATAACAATAGAGACCAGACCAGATTACTGCCTGAAGCGGCATTTAAGCGACATGTTATCCTACGGCTGTACGAGGCTGGAGATCGGAGTGCAGAGCGTGTACGAGGATGTGGCCAGGGACACCAACAGGTGAGAAGAAAGCTTCAGTGCGAAGCTGAGCGTGGCTGCTCACTGTATGCTTTCTGGAATACTCTTGAGTAGTGTGTCTTGACCTGTTTGCTTGAACACCCATTTAACATTGAACATTGAAACATTTAGCTCATTTCCGTGCTTGTGTGGCCGTACATCTGTTAAGAACAACTAATAAACTGCAGTGCTTTCATGGATTTTTTTTTTTTTGTGATATTGTGTAGACCATGGCTTGAGAAGATGGAGTTATTTGTGGTGTTTTATTTTAAACTCATATTCTATTCCTGTATCGTACACTTCTTTTTTTTTTTAATTATTTTTTTTTTTATTGCTTTATAAATAAATGCAGTTTTGTGAAGTGGAACTTGTGCCCAGGGAGAGCTCATAGTTTTTATCCTACGTAATTCATAATCTATAGCCTTGAGTAGATACAGTGCAGTATAATCTATTGGAGGTACTTTACCAGCAAACAGCATGTTCTCTACCCCAGATATCTTTTTCTGCTGAGTATTGGAGAGGAGAGATGACACTGGCAAGTACAGAGGGTGAGACATAGTCAGAAACAACACCCGTTGATAGATTAACCACAGTCATCCTAGGCATACAGTATCTCTAGGGATTGCAAAATATATTTGCAAGAGGCCTGTGACTTATTCCTTGTCATCTTGGACCTGTGGCCAAAAGAACAGTTGTCCTACGTAGGAGAGTGTGCAATATATCATTCATCCCAACTCTTACAGGCAAGTAAGCCAATCTTTTTTTTTTTTATTGTAAGTCTGATAATTCTGTTGAGATTTTGAAAGAAGTGATTTTTCTCTTGTTTTTTCACTTCTGACACTCATTCAACTTGCTTTCATTCTCATTGCATATTCCAGTCACCTACCAAAGATGTTTAATAACCATAATCATAGGTAATGACAGAGAGATTATGGTTCAATAAAAGCACATTTTCGTTAATACCTACCTTAAAGGCAGTAGTGCAAAACTGAAAATGTTGGACATTTTCTTTTAGAGACTTAAAGAAAGAATCCAAAATGAGTTTCCCCCTGTGGGTTTAGCTATAGTATTGCTGGTGCATGGTGCAGGATGTCACTGCTATGAAATGGTCAGGCTCCAGGTCTCAGTAGACAGGAAAAGCCAGTTATTAAGTAGTCCAAGAGTTAAGAGCTAATATTTATTGGTGGTACTTTCCTCCTCTAGATGTCAGAGCTTTCCAAATGAAAAGATCCATACTAAGGAATGTAGCTAGATCTCGCTCTTAGGCTAGATGTATTCATTTACAGTTAATTCTGACACAGATTGTAAATTCAACAATTGATTTCTCTTCCGCTTTTAAAACCTTTTTTTCACCTCAAATCTTTTAAAGGTGTCCTATCCTGAGGTGGAACTTTAAAACCTCACTTAGCTATCACTTCAGTCATCTTCAGTTTTCCTCCAGTTTTGTCTGTCACATCAGAGCTGGTACCATAAATTGTTCAAAGCTGTACATCACTTTTGGCTTGTACGTTTGCTAATGAACCCTTGCTTTCCTGCTGATGAATCAGAAGAAGAATGAAGTAGTATGTTACTGACTTGATTTCACTCAGAAGTAATCCTGTGTAGAATTATATTTTTAAAGGCACTTTTCAAAGCTGCTTGCAGAATTCCTAAAAGGCTTTGCTGCAGGCTGTCTCAGAGCAGGGAAAATGCAGGCTGTTCACTCAGATATCTGCCTCCAACTTTTTAGAACAATGAATTGGAATATACTTTTAGAGAAGGGTGATTCAAGTTTCTCTTTCTTTTGAAATGACCTCATTTTGCTTCTGTTCTTCTATTTTGTGGGGGATGTGTTTTGGCTTTAAACTTTTAATATTTTGCTTGTAGCAAAATGTCAGATTACAACCAATTAGGCTAACTGTTTGGAAATTACTTTCTATTATGTTCCATAAGTCATTAGTGAGGTTTTTGAGTGCTTTTGGTGGCTGTGAGGCAGAAAAATATTCAAGAACAGATCTAGGCATCAAATAATCAAGTTATTGATGCAGATCAAATTCCACTTCTAATAAGAAAATAATTTTTATTTATGAAGCAAGTCTCCATTTACTCCCCTCAGGCTACTCAAGGTCTTGAGTAATGCTGTCCTTGAACAATCTCAGAAAAACACCGTAATACTTCTGAAAAAAAATCATAAATAAAACTAGAGTCATAAAACTACGTGTAGGGATTTAACGGAGGCAGAATCTTCCAGTAGGGAGGAAGGAAGAGGTCCTTAAACCAAGGGAAATAGCTCTTTGGTTTGGTTATAACATGAGGTTTTGGCAGAAGGCATGCCCAATGGTGTTAATTTTTCACCCAAAGGACTATGGAGGAGAAGAAGAGTCACTGCTGAGCTAATCTCTTGGCAAGGAATTCCAGAAGATGGGGTGAACTGGTATGAAAGTGTGACGGGAAGAAAACAGGGATTGGAGAGGGAAGAAGGTGGCAGATGCTGAAGGAAAGAAATGTCCAGAAATGTCAGCTAGTAGTGGAAGAGCCCTCCCAGCTGGGGAAGAGCAAAAGCAAGGACTTTGTGGGAAGACTGCTCAGATGTGATGGGCACCTCCTCGTAGCTGGTTGTAGTGAGTGATTGCTGTTGTGGAGGCAGAAGGTGGCTCCTGAGCCGTGGAGGTGGGAGGAGAGTGGAGTTTGCTTGAGGCTAATGAGTTACTGAGATTCAATCTTTGTTCCTGCCATCGTTTGGGCTCCCACTCTCCCCGAGCTCCTGCAGAGCAAGCCTGAGTTAGTTTGGTTTGATGTCAGTGGAGAAGAACATGAAATCCTTCTAGAGTCCTAATCCAGCCTATGTTTTGGAGGTTTGGCACCTCTCGGAAGTTGAGAAGAGTTTATGTTTCTCTAAACGGAGTACTTGAGAGTTTGGCAAGCGTGTTGCAGAATGATTTTCTAGCTAGCTGGTTTTACTTAGCCCCCATCCTTCTCCTTTTGCTCTTCTGTTGCTTTTGTTTCTGGTTATGCTTTTTTCTGATTATAGAGAGTCTTCAGTGCAGCGTGTCCTAGCTTGTGCTGTGGCATCAACTTGTGTCATTGCTTTACAAATCGAATTTCAGCAGCTTTCCAAAGTTTCTCAAGCTGTGATTTGAATAGCCGTAGCCTTGGTGGGGTTCACCTGCTATAGAAGTGGCAAACTGCATTACTTTTAGCCCCTAGTATAAACTGTGCTTTATTAGCAGTCATGTTCCAAACTCAACCCTTCTTGCTTCCTAGAGAATGTCAATTAAATGTATCAAAATATGTCTTTTTCTGTATGATCCTGAATCTCTTTCCTCTCTTCCCAGAGGTCACACTGTGAAGGCTGTGTGCGAGTCTTTTCACTTAGCCAAGGATGCCGGGTTTAAAGTAGTGGCGCACATGATGCCTGATCTACCAAACATGGGGCTTGAAAGGGACATGGACCAGTTTGTTGTGAGTATGCCTTAAAATAACTGTGAGTTTCTAGGGTGTTCCAGCTTTTTCATCTCATGCTGCTTCTCTTTCTTAGCTCAGCTATTAGTTACAATCCAGGCCAGAATTGTTTCTTAAGGACAAATAATTTAAAATTCATTTTTGAAGGTGGAGGGTGAGAAAGATTTGTTGAACTACTTCATCCAGAAAATTATATCCTTGCCTCATGAAAGACTGAGTCACTCGGGTCTCTGTGGAATATAGCTCTTCCAATATTAACTAGGGCTCTTACTTTTTTCCAAGGTGGTTTTCTTTCCGTGGATTTAGAATAGTACATGATTCAAAGTTAAAAGCATACTATCTCAAAGGTAATTAATTGCAAAGTAGAGTGTATAGGTGTATTATATAGCATCTCTGTTCTTGGCTCAGTGCTATTCAGTATCTTTATCAATGATGTGGAAGAAAATATAAAATTATTTCTACAGAAATGGAAGTGAGGAATAAAGAGCAAATGGTAAACAGTGTAGGGAATTAACCACATTACCTGGTAGCATGGTAGATTTTTTTTTTTCATTATTACATTTTTTTCTTTTTAAGTCAAAATTGGTCATCTTTTTAAAATAGTGCAGAAATTGCAGTTATGACACAGGAGTCCCAGGTATATTTTTGTGCAAGGTCAGACTAGGTGCTTTCTGGCACTAAAAAGCTATTAATGCAATGGAATATATTGATTAGAAGTCCAGGCAGAAAGCAAAGGTTTATCTTGCTCTGCTGTAAACAGGCACGTCTAGAAAGAACCAATTGAAAATGCAGTTGTACAGTACATGAAGGAAATTCCGAAACCTGCGATAGGTACGTTTTCTAAGGGGTTTTGTGCAGAATTCCTTGAACTCTTCATAAACATAATGTCATGGTACACAGCAAATACTATGTTCATGTGACAAAGTGAGAGACTGGGGAAAAGTCTGTGCACAAAATGTGCACAAAACTGGAGGTGAAGTCAGTGAGAGAGCTGAAAGTTAACTCAAAATTCCTGCCCCAGACACTGTTGCTCCTGGATTGTTTTCTTATAATGCTGAAGGAGGTGGAGGGTGGACATCATGTTAGCTGTGTTTTCATAGAATTAGTTGTGATGCAGGGTACAGCAGAACCCGAGTCCCTTACTCAGTATCTCATGAAGTCACAGCTGTAGTTCTGCGTTCTCTACGGGCCTGTCATTAGTGAAGTACTATTAGGCTGGAGAGAATTTGTGGTGGAAGAGTAGCGATACTGACAAAAAGATTTAAAGAGCTAACCTTGGGTAAGACTCAGCAAAAAGGAGACAGTAATCTAAGGTATTTGCAAGATGTAAAACTGAAGAGGGAGGAATTATTTAATGCAGAATTACGAGCTTCTATAGAAAGTATTTAGTGATTATGCTCTTTGCTGCTTATTCATGATAAATGGCTAAGGCTTTTCCACTGTCGGATCTGGAGTTGCTCCTGTTTCATTGCAGGAGATTTGGGGACTCACTTTAAAAGGTATAACTTCAAGTGACGCTGAACTGCCTGCAGTTTCTGCAGGTCAGCAGGCTCCCTTGCTTGTCAGGGTAAGGGTTGTGCCGTGCTGTATTTTGTCAATTTATTTATGACAATTTGTGCAGAAATAGAAGAGGCAGAAGGCAAAGTTTTCAGAAAGAGGAGACAACAATGTGAAAAGGCTGGAATTGTGAAAGGGGGGACTAAAAGAAAGCTGGGGAAATAGTTGAGGATAGAAAAGCAAGAGAAGGAGAAAACAGAGCAGAGAAGGTCAACTGGTTTAGACTATTTCTGCTAGAGAAGTCTCTTGGCTTTAGGAGCTGGGAAAACCAATGTTGATGGTGGGCCAGCCTTGGGACATGGCAGGAAGGAATTTGTGTGTTGTGATGGGGAAGAATGGGAAAAGTGAGAGCAGATGTTAATGAGGTCCAAAGAGAATTAAGAAATTTTTCAATTTAGAAAAGGAAGGGTTAAGATAAGGTCAGATTTTTTTTTTTTGCTGAAGGGCTGGAATTGGCAAAAAGGCTGGTTGGAGGGCCAGGAAAGAGAAATGCTTACCAGGGGAATAAGAAAACCAGATGATAGGCTAAGAAGGGGAATTCAAGAATACAGAGAGCTTGATGGGGTGAAGACCAACTCAAGTGACAGCCCTGTTAATGAGTTCAGAAATTTAAAGCAGGACTCACAGATCAAATTAAGATTTGATGCCAGTGAACATACTGATGAGGAGTTGGAGGATGAGTAATCAGTGTGGAGGATGAAGCCCTCAAGAAGCAATGTGAATGCTGCAGAGTGAGGAAGAAAAATGGGAGTTGGGGAGGCAGGCTGGTGGGGAAGAGGTGATAGATCACATCAACATGGAGAAGAATTATATGTGTCTTGTTTTAAAGAGAAGAAAGCATAGGAAAGGAGAGAAGAAGGAATCAAAAATGCCTGTGTTAGGTGCATAGGGTCCCCACCACGATCTGAGACCAGACAGCACACAAAAAAAGACCTGTGTGAAAGAGGCAGCTGCAGAGTTGATGCCCAGCTAAGTGATCGCTGTGCGTTTCAGAAAATGGAGCTGCAGGGAATGAGAGTGGAGAGGTTGTGGATCACTGTGACATGTTTCAAGATGGAATGGTAAACAAGAGACCACTATCCTCTTCCTTTTCCCTTCTCCTCTGCCTTTCTCATACTATCTTAAATGCTTTATAATTTATTTTTAAAAGATCCTTTGTCTTAAATAGGAGAGAATAGAGGGTAAAAACAACCATCTTTCCCCCACCCCTTCCCCAGAGCCTTGCACTACTGAACATAACAGAAGTATTCAGCAGACAGTAATTCCTTCTTTTTCAGGGATTCAGCTAGATCGTACATTCTCTATTTCCTACCTTAACACTTTATATCATGGTTTTGAGTTATTAAAACAACTAATTTCTATGTTGTGCTGTATAAATGTTAGTCCATGCTGGTAAATATTTAGACACTTCTACGACAAAAAATGATGTGAGAGTGAAGAGGGGAACCAAGTGGAGAGCATCTGTTGTGTTCTTGCAACAGTACTAAGCTGTTCATGAGCAGCAGTAGTGCTCTTTTATGCAGTATTCTCCTAAAATGTATAATCTTCTTAGAAGATACCTATGACTTTTGGGGACAGATACCTGCGGCTTATCAAGGATCCTTATAGATTTTTTTATTTTATGGTAGTTCTAGATAAGTTTGGAAAAAAACAACTTGATTTGTTGTGATACTAACCTCCTTTCTAGCCATGTGCTTTTCAGACCAGGGAAAGGCAGGACAAAAAGGAGCTGAGTTGACTTTAGAAGGAGGTCTAAGCACCTTGCCTTCATTACCAGTTGATATATTAAATACAGGGGCTTCTCCTGGGAAGGTAATAACTTGCTGATTGTGCTGACTGCGTACTAAAAATACTGGGTGCTTCTTCAAATTGAACAGGTAATTATGGTTTCAAGAGTAACATTGCTTCTGTCCCTTATGACCTATTGATTTGGAAGTGTTTCCTGCTTCTTCTGTCCAGCAGCTAGGATGCCCATCAGTTACTCTTTTGCAACCATATCTGGGTTTTCAAAGTTGTCTGTGTGTGTATAGCAACTGTTTTCCTGGGGAGTTTATTAATAAGTATGCAAATCTTTAATTTACTGATAGGATTGAGTATGTTAGATCTTTTGTTACATGTATATATTCTTTTTTACAGTAAGTGGCAGGTGACTGGCTTTTTGCCTGCCTTCATCATGAAGATTATTACAGTTACTTTTTTTAAACAGAGTGGATGTACGAGTCCTGTGTCCCAGTTATGTTGTGCTGCTTCACTCCTTCCCCCATCATGCCTCTTTTCTTCTCTTATTATTGATTCTTTTTATAGCCTCAGAGGATTTCCTTTCTACTTCAGGTCTTTCCGCCCCATTCCACATATGGGAAAACGCTGCAGGGAGGGAGTATGCTCTGCTTCCTCCCACCACCCATGTGGTTGTGCCAGTAGTGTCAGGTAGTTTATATGTACACACACGCACACATACACACTGCTACTTCTCGTTGGCAAATGCAAGCATAACAGATAAGACTGATTCACAGTGCCTCACGTAGCAGGTGGTCGGAGAAAATAATTAGAATAATAGCTAGAATAAATCAAGGACTCAGCGGGAATAATGGAATTGTTACCAGAGCAGACACCTCATTCTGTGGAATGCGATAAACACTCAGCTTTGCTGTTGTAGCACGAGAGAGATGAGGTGACTCTAGGGGTAAATGGTTGGGAGGATTCATGAATCACACTTGCCAACAGGGCTACCAAGCAGAACTTGGGATTTAAGCAAAAACTTTAGGAGGCTAAAGAATTCCCAGGATGCTGTTACTAATTCCTCATTCTGTTTCTGCAGAGCCACTGAGTGGCAATAGTATAATCAACAAACTTTATCTACTCTAGAATAAATACTATTAAGCTAGTAACATATTCATTAATGGAGATGATATTGCTATGTTTGCCTTTATTTTATTTTTATGGTCTTTGCCTAAGCATGATTTACTGTTGCTGTTCTTCTTGGTCCTCTGGGAGGGATGGCTGTAAGCCCATCTCAAACAACTTTGAAGACACCTCATAGATGAAATAAATCTGGGGAGCAGAAAAAAAGGAAAGGAAACAGGCAGGAGAGCCAGAAGATTAGAAATTTCAAGTGTGGGAAGTGTCAGGGGAAGTGTCATAGCAAGTTGCTGGCAGAACCCTCCAGCTCTGAAGGCATGTGGGAGTTGGTGGATGCTGCCCAGAAACATCAGATAGGCCTGCAGTTGCTGAGAAGCTCTTTTTCCTTGAGGAGATCCATGAGGAGGTCCTGTGGCTTCACTCTGTCCATCTAAAGTCTCGTATTAATGCAATGATGAGGGTAAAAGCATAGGCAGGGCCATTTACTGGTCATTACAGGAGACAAGTATCAGACTGAAGAGATTTTTGGTTCAATTCAGCAGAGCCAATCTTGCGTTCTTTAAATAAAATGCAATCATTGAATGATTTTAGTCTGGTGAAAATTCCTTTTCTTACAGTCGTGTCAGGCTGGGTTTTTTTCTGAAGGAATTGCAAAATAAGCATTTCCCAGAAATAGACTAATTTTAGTGAAATGCCTGATGCATCTGTGATCCAAGTGTAAGTTATGCAGAGGGCTACAGCCTTCTTGGGTGTGTTGAACACAGGAGAGAAAAATAATGGTCAAGTAATGTAGCGGGTTATACAAGTGTCCTTTCTCTTTGCAATGTATTTGATGTTATTGTAAAACTTTAAATGCTATTGTATCATTTTTAGCTGTAAATAAGGAGATAGTTTTCCTGAGGGCTCTCATTTTTATTAAGGAGGTGAAGTTCGTAATGAAATATATTGCACCTCTATCAGGAGCTTTTAATAACTGTAATAAAAGACAGTTAAATTGCTGATCTACATTGATTTTTTTATTCTTTTTTTTTATTATTCTTTTGGGAGGACAATTACCTGTGTTTTTAAATATAGCTCTGAAATGTTTAGTGGGGTAAATTATTTTCCTTTCAATTCCTACCAAACATCTAATTGAAACACTATTATTGGCAGGTAGCCAGCATTACCTCTGAAAATTTGTCTTTTTTTTTTTCTTTTCATGGGCACACTTGCTGAAACAGATTAGGCAGTATTTAATGATCGGTCCTTCAGTTACTAGAGCTTCTCTTGGAGTCTTAGTAACTGTTGGAGCTAAAAAGCTCTTCACTTCGGAAACAATTATAATTTCATGAACTATGGCCAACGCTGTGGTAATTTTTATGTTAATGAGAATCATGGTAGTAAGGAACAGGCTATTTTTAGAAACTATTTTCACAGATAATTGCGCGCATATTTCTGTGGATAAAATATCTACATAAAGCCCCAGTGTGTACCCACTTCTGCAGATGGTTGAATTGTGTGCGCAAAGCTTCTCTCTCCCCCTCCAGTGTCTGTGTGGAAATACATTTTACTGGCTCGCTGGGTGTGTTTGCTGCAGCTCTGGGTACGTTTCCTATAAAGCGGGTCGGACTTCTCTCTGGGTATGTGTGACGTAGGAAAAAAGTAGAAGTTAAAGCTACAGCCCTCGGTGTGCCACTGTGCAGGAGCAGAATAGCTGAATCAATTGAATAGTACAGGTAAAACTGGTCCCTTATCTTCTGCATCATTTGGGGATGCATGCATAATGTGGATAGGGTGACGCAATTTAAACCAGAAAATGCAAAGGATGGCGGTTTCACTAGCAGCGTGATCTTTGCTACATTGCATTGTACTGCCTAGGAACAGTACGTACTGCTATACCATTAGTATGGACATGATAAATTGCAAGGCTGTGTGGAAAAACTGCATTTATTATGGAACTTGGATTGCTTCCTTTGTCTTTCTGAATTAGTATTTTGTCTGCACACACGTTTTCCTCCAGCATGCCAGCGATAAAAGTTACGATAATAACAATCACTACCTTTAAAATAGCCTCCCATTCAGAAAAAGCCTCTGCTAAATATAAAGGTACAGTTGAGACCCTTTTTCTACCCGAACTAAAAGATCATTTCTGTGCTTAACAACTGTGCGTTGCATAGGCTCATACAGCCACTCTGTCTATTCAAGTGGTGGTTTTTCATGCCAGCATTCAAAAGTTGTTTTCTGGGGCTCTTTCACTAAGGCCCCTTGCTGCTGAAGTCAATAATGAGCATATGGCTGGGAACATACAGGCAAATGGAAAGGAGCACAGGAATAAAGGGATGTGTCCTGGACAGAGAGTTAAAATTTGCCAGGCATTTAGGCAAAGAGAGCATCATTCAGTAAAATATGTATTTTAGCACAAATCATCATCAGCAACTGAATGCTTGTCATCAGGGTGGATAAACCATGATGTCCAAATTAAGTTTTTGAGGACTTAGTTGTTGGTTTTGTGTGGTTTGGGCGGGGGTTGTTTTGGGGGTTTGGGTTTTTTTCAATAAAAAAAGCATACTGGAAAAGCATAATGGTTTTACTGTGAACATAAATGAGAGAAGCTTTTGCAGGGCTGAGTGGGGTGGGAGAGAGCACATGGTTGTATTGATGCTCCTTATGGAAAGGAGAGGTCTGATGAAGGAGGATTAGATTATCAAAAACATTATGGAGTTGCTGATCACAATGTTTTTTAGGGCAGAAGACATGCTTTACAGGGATTTGTGTTGCAAAAATTGTGTACTTAAGACAATGAAAAATGCTGTATTTCCTGTACTTAGCCCTAGGGGAAAGCTGACCCTTCCAGAAACATAAAGACCAGAGTTCTGTGCTTGGTAAAAGTGAAGGTGAAACTTCACAGCAAATTGATTGAGGTATTCTCATGGGTTCTTCCAAAACTGCGTAATAAATGGAGACTCACTTGGAGCACCTGCAAGACTAAGCAGATGGGACTGCTCGGTGCAGTGAGCACAATCTGGAGAGATTTGTCTTGGTGTTCAGATAGATACTGTGTTCAGGAGTCAAAACCACGCTCCAAGGTCATGCTGCTGATGCCCAAGGCCTCTCCCAAATGTGAAATGTCTCTTCTTATTATTGAGTTGTATTATAGCAGGGCCAGGGACTGTTGCAGTCTACGATCTCCTTGCGGTAAGTTCTGTGCAAACTTGGAGGGAGCAACTATCCAACAGAGTGTTAGAAGGCAACCTGTAGATCCTGACAGTCCAGGGGTAAAAAGAGACCGTGGGAGGGATGGGATGGGAGGCAGGCATGTTCCCTCCTTGTCTGGCAGCAGCAGTTTCCTATACCACGTAGAGAATTAGGGTATTTATGACACTGAGGTGCATAGTCTTGGTAAATAACTTGCTGAAGACAGCTTCACGTCTGTGGACTAAATGCTCCTGTTGGTTAGTTTGTCTCTACGGTAACGGTTGCTTTGCAGCTCAAGAGCAGTTTGTTTCTGGGTTCAATGTGATGGGTTTAATGTTTCCTTACTGAAGCTGGAGATCATGAGAATTCACTTGTTAGACGCTTTTGGAAAAGTTCCCTTTGGCCTGTGGATTTGGGGTTTTTGAGGCTGTTGGGGAAGGGAGGAGGTGTAAAGGCTTCCTGCATCTTGGAGGGTGAGTTACAAGGTCCTTTACACTGTTCACTCTGGACGTTAGCAGGCAAATCCACTTTTCTTACTTGACATTCAAAGTCTACATATGAGGCATTATAGAACATCCTAAAATAAGCGTATAGATTAGTCTGTTAAGTAGCAACCAAAACCATACTTTTTTTGTTAATTTGCACTATTGTAATAGTTCAGTAAGACATATCAAGGTCTGCAGCGATGTGCTGCTGATAAAATTCTCTAGTATTTTAAGTGTCTTCCTTCAGGAATTTGAAGACTAGCAAAATGAATATGCAAAATTAACAAGAAACAAACTTTTCTTTTTCACCTACCATGCATTACCGTGCTACAGTCTCTGATGTGCTGTTTTTCTGCACACTAATATATACTAGTGTTGAAGAGATTTGCAGGCGGATGTGCTAAAAATAGATGCTGGTCACCATCACAGAACTGACCCTCTCATGGCAGAAACATTGGGTTTTATGTCACTGTTTTCTTGGCTTAGTAGTTTCCATAATCGTATTTACGTGGTGAAATATGACAGCTTGAATGTGTCAGGAACGGAGAAGATTTTATTACATAGCTGTCAATAGTCAGGAAAATTATAACAATTAACTGGAAAATGGTCTTTCCTCCCGGGATTGCAGAATGCTTTACAGGTGCTCTCAGGAGAGCTGGAAATTTGGGTCATCTGCTTTAGAAATGTTTTGCCCCATGGTCACATCTATAGGAGATTTTGTCGTGAGTGCAGAAGTGACTCGACTTATTTCTGCCTTTCATTCACCTTTGAATCAATTTTATAGAGATTCACGACACCATATATAAAGTAACATATGCATTTCAGAAGAGCCTAATTAAAAACGTTGCCATGTTGTACTGTGTTTGCCTCGGACGTCAGTGATTCAGCAACAGGATTTACTGATTGCGCTGTCAAGTTGCTCCTTCAAAGAACATTTGAATGGACAGAAAGCGTTGCTCTTTGAGGATACGTAACACCCGATGGACCTCTGAAATAGTGGTATATTTGGCAGAAGTAATATCAACATACCATCTTTATATAAACCCAAGGCAACTTTGGGAATTCCCCAGGTTATACTAGAAAAATGTTTCAATTGTATTTTAATTCTACGTATTTAAAATAAGTGTCAGGTAAAGATACCTTGAAGAGTGGGTGTGCACGCAGTTAGCAGAACAAGCTCCAGCTTGCCGCAGGTGAAATGCTAGAGAGTTTGCTTCCCTTTTGTAGAGAGCTGATCTGCCTTATCATCACTGTATGTTCTGTGTTGTGTTCGTGTTCACGTGTGCTCTGCTGATTTTGCACGCAGTGTGTAACATATGTGCACTTATAATATGCATCATGGTAAATACGATTCTTTTTCATCATTATCCCACTGCGTGGTGAGCTGGATCTAAAACCTTCTCATTTATCACAAGTCAGAGTCTGCAAACGGATGGTGTTCAGAGCAGCTAACAGGTAGTATCTTACTATGTTCTGGTAACTTAATAGGAAGTCTAAGGTCACTTAATTGAAAGATATTGACGTTAAGTGACTTTAAAATGACCATTTCTCAGCTTGCTGTTGGCACCGCATTTCCCTCCTTCCCAGGTGACAACTGGTGCTTGACGATGTGTGTGTTCCCAGGCTGCTCCAAAAGGCAAGTAAAAAGGCAGAATTTAGTCCGTACTTCTCGGTCAGTAGGCCGTTGTCGGTATCAGTGAATGCAGATACTATCATTACATTTTAATTAGACTAGCATTTACAAGAAAGAGGGGAAAATGCAAATTTAGAGTTAAAACGGAGCTGCATTTTTGAGCCACAAGCTTCTATTAATGCATATAATTAAACTACTAAGTGATTGTTCATTCCCTGTAGAGTTGGAAGTGTCATTCAACGTGGTAGCTTTCAAGTGCTACCAGTATTCATAGTTATAAATAATACAGCTGATGGAGATAAGGAATGCTGTAATATGGAGAGTTAAGATAATGTTCATCTTAATGTAGTCGGACATGAATTTAATCATCTGTATCATGCAGGGACTACAGTAAAGGAACGAGTTCAAGAATCAGGTTGAGTGGCACCTGATTGCTAGTGGACAGTCATTAAAAAATAGATTTTGGTGGCCTTTATTTTTAACAAATCCTGACATTTTAGTAAATTGCTTTAAAAAATTGCTGTGCTTATCCTATAACTGCTATCTCCTAGAAGGGTGGAACGTACTGAGAGCAGAAAGATTAAAGATGGCAACTGAGTCTTTGGTCTGTAAAAAGATGAAGTGGAATCCCATAAAATAATATTTTTCTCTTTTTGGAGAACTGCAGCTTTTCAGCATCTTCAAAACACATTTCTAATTTGTTCTGTACTTAAAGTGGTCAGTAAAATCAGATTAAAACTGTAAGGCATAATCTTTTAATATTGGCTGAGTTGTGCTATTACCAAACTTGAGAATGGGAGCAAACCGCTGTGTGGTCTCATTATGATCCCAAATCATTTGACCTTCCTGTTGCAACTCTGAACAGATACATGGGTGACTAAAAGGTTTTCTGTTAAAGGTTATTGCAAACATGCAGGAAAGTGAAATGCTTGAGTTCAGGACTTCATGTCCTGATTCAATCTCTTCTTATATTCTGATCTTTTTTTGGTTCACATAGTGTTATGTTGACTTTTGGTTTTCAACTAATGTCTGTTTTCTTGGATGGTAATTACAATGTCATGCAATTTTTAAGTCTCAAAGCTATTGGTGGGAGTTGGACAAAAGTATTCCGTCATGCACTTTGATACGTCTGCCTTGATGGAAAAATCAGTGGCTTCTTGGCATCTAAATGACTAATTTTACACCCATTGGACCCTGATTATTCATAGTGGCAGTGAGTTTATGAGGTGGTGGATGAATGGATCCTATAGATGCCATTAGCTTTAATAACAGGGAACTTCTACAACAAAGGCATATGCTAGTAAAATCAATTACTGTTCTCATAAAACATGTTAGCAGCTAACTTGTATAACCTTGTAGACTGAATGTGTGTTGATGGGATCTTATTAAGATTCATTGTTTGTAATTCACAGAGCAGCTGTTCCTACAAGTAAAGTATGTTTAATGGAGCTCAGGTGAAGCAAAAAAAAATTGTGAATTCCATGATTCTCTGGTTACTTGTTATAGTAGTTGCTGTGAGAAAGTACTCAACTTTTTTCTAATACCACATAAATTGGGCAAAGTTATGAGAAACGTTATTTTAGGCTATGAAAAGGTCCATGTTTATGAACCTCCAGATCACTTAAGTTTCAGCTGATCTGAATTGACCTTTTTTTATTACAATTAAACCACTATGATAATCTCTCACGTCATGTCCATCATCTACATGCACAACTTTAAAATTTTACTCTAGCATTCATCTTTATGATACAAGACGTGTTAAATGCTAGCTGGCTTACAGTCTTTAGCTAGGAGGGAGAAAACTTGAAGTTCAAAGAAAATTGGTTTAGTAGCTTTGAAGTTGTACGTGCTTCCATGTAGAATATTCATGCATGCGAGAGCACTACGTTGCATCCTCAAGTGGTTCAAAAAGACTGGAAGTACGTAAGGATCCTTTCTCTCTGGCTCACCTTTAACCTCTAACTTCACAGTGCATTAGCAGACGTGGATTTAAGCTCTGATTGAGTGCTTGCTAGAGCTGATGGAAAGCCTCCTGTTGACTCCAGTGATGCTAGGGATGGTGGTCTCTGGAACAAATGTTGTTTTAGGGATTGAATTTTTTTGGCAGTAAACTATTCTGAACATTTTTATCAGTTGAAGACACCTTTTAAGGGGTCTAATTAAAAAAAGAAAAGGCTACAATTCTTACTAAAGCTTGGCATGTGTTGGCATTTTATAGTTCCTTTGTTTCGTGAGAGACTTAATCAAAACTGTTTGTAAATGGGAAAAGGTTAAGCCTTTAAATATTGGGATTTACAGAAACTATTTAAAGTTTACTACTGGAAAAAGAGGTTCAGGAAAAAAAGGAGACACTGCTTTGTTGTATTGTTTGAAATTAATTACTTTTGAAATAATTAAACTTGAGGGATATTTTGAGAAATAGTTTAAGAAATAAATATGAAAATCTGTTGCATTTTTAATGGCAGCATTACTGAAATATGAAGTAGCATTATCAGCTAGCTTAATATGCTGTATGTATGAAGTGGCAAAATTGACGATGTGATTAGAAGCCTTAACTTCTGACCTTGCCTTTGACTGCTGGATGGCTTTAACCTTAGTGCTGTGTTGGTGTCTTTGCCTTTAATCTGCAATGTAAATCAGTAAATGTTTAAAATATTCTGCCTGGTGAATCATACATGCTTTTGCATTTGGTTCAGTATCGTTGCGAATATTAATACATAACCTTACTGGAAGCCTTTTTTCCTTGCTGGAGTGGTTTATTTACCTTCCTATATCTCATTGGGGAAGCATCATTGCTTTCTCACCTTAATGTCTTTCTCTTCTTCAGTGCCGCTTGGCCATAGAGCTTCTCTTGTCAGAACAATCATCTCTTACACGATTTTCTTATTCCTTCTTTCACAGTTGCTTTGTTTTACATTAGAGCACCTCTAACCACCCAGAAAAGATGGAAGTTTTGGGTTGTTCCAGGACAACAGGATTCTGAATTCTTTTTCTGACCTTACGCTACCTCATATGCTATATGACCTTGGGTAACATGCCTGCTTCAGCTGGCTGGTTTCAAAATTAGTCCAGTGATTTATCTTTTTTCTCTTTTTCCCCCCTCTTTACATCTTGAGCATCAGATGCACCCTAGGGCCAGCACTGGAGATGTGGTAAGAGTGGTCAGCCAAGAGCAAAGCATATCTGCCTTCTCTGACAGCCGCCAACGACAGTATTGACCTGCAAAGTCAAACTGAACCCTCAGGGCAGAGGGGAGGACACAGGCTTCCAAGAGATGCATTAAGCAGACATAATGGTCCCCTGCTGTCACATGGGGGCAGATCCTGTTTCTGACCTTACTTCCTTACTGGGAGTTGGACTCAGTGATCCTTATGGGTCCCTTCCAACTTGAGATATTCTAGGATTCATCAGTGGTGCTCAATAGACCGCTCCGTAACCCAGCCCAACGCTGAAAGAAGAAAAGCACTCTCCCCAAAACGCATGTTGAGTTTTCCTGCATCAGTGACATGAGTCATCCTGGTCAAGGGTCCATCAGGAATCGGAGCTGGCACAAGGTTAGGAACAGGACGACGTGGCTGGCAGCGTGGGCAGGGCAGGGAGCCATCACATCTGCTGCCTGTGGAGCTGCAGCAGAAACCAGCCCAGGGTGTCTCTGAATACGTCATTTATGTCCTATCCTCAGAGGTGATGGTGATGATTTATTATTTCATGGAGCTGCCAAGATAAGTATGTTTTTTCATCTCATGGTGGCGATGGGAGATTCGCGATGAACAGGAGAGTTTATGGAGTGCATAAACAGATCTGAGGAAAGGAGGAGACCAACCTTATACCTACACAGGCTCCAGAGTGAGCACCTTGACACTGGGGTTCAGAGTCAACTGTCTTTATCTGCCTTTGGCCAACTTCCTTGTAAACCATTTACTTTACTGATAGCGCAGCTTAATGGGATACAAGATGTGTTACGTGTCTGGGGTGGTTGGTCTTGTGTCTTGGATACAGTTTGAGGAGAAATAAGTTAGTTATCCCTCCAGGAGGCTGAGGGTGGGGAATGTGGGTCTCACTTTCTGCATGAACCAATTTGTTTAGCAATTCTGTAACGAGGTGAGCACAAGGCTGTGCCTGGATGGGGTTCTCTCGGCAGCAGCAGCAGCTTTTGGCGCAACCATTTTGCGAAGCTGCAGGTAACCCAAGTCCGTCAGTTGATCTGAGTTAAAACAGCCCTGCAAAATTTAAAACCAGTACCTCCTCCTTGTGTTGTTTTTTTTTTCTTTATGGGGCCATCTGGGACTTACTGCTCCTTAAGCCAGCAGTGCTGCTGGGATGGTGATGGCTGAAGCTTCATCAGACCATGAATGCAGGATTTGACAGTTAATTTTGCAGCAGCAGTGTGGACTTGTGGTTGTTCAGCCTGGAGAAGAGAAGGCTCTGGGGAGACCTTATAGCGGTCTTCCAGTACCTAAAGGGGGCTTATAAGAAAGATGGGGACAGACTTTTTAGCAGGGCCTGTAGCGATAAGACAAGGGGTAATGGTTTTAAGCTAAAAGAGGGCAGATTCAGACTAGATATAAGGAAGAAAGTTTTTACACTGAGGGTGGTTAAACACTGGCCCAGGTCACCCAGAGAGGTGGTCGATGCCCCATCCCTGGAAACATTAAGGCCAGGTTGGACGGGGCTCTGAGCAACCTGGTCTAGTTGAAGATGTCCCTGCCCATGGCAGGGGGTTGGACTGGATGACCTTGAAAGGTCCCTTCCCACCCAAACTATTCTGTGATTCTATGACTTTATCCATGGTCCAGACCTTGTTTTGTCTCTTAAACTGACTCAGTTATCCCTGTCTCTCTGGGAGGATGTGTATAAATGGCTTAAGAGGCTGGTCTGCCTGGAAAAGATATTTTTTGACTGGTTTCTTTTTTCAGCTGGATTAGCTCTCTGGTCTGTTTTTCTCTGTAGCTGCACAGCAGGTAGGGTGGCACAGAAGTGCGGGCGTGCAGGGCAGAGGCTGCTGGAGCCGGCCGCAGGCTTAGGCAGGGAGTCTGCCAGAAACGGTCTGGGTTGACGTGGTCCTGCCGTTTCTCTGACCTTGCTCGCCTCTTCCCGTCCTTGTGCTGGATCTAGCATGCGTTCGAGTCTGTGCAGATCCATTTTGGTGTGCTTAAGCTAGCAGCAATCCATTTGCTGCTTTTTATTGTGTTGAAGTATGGTTTTGTGAAGCACAGTGAGCCAACAGAGCCATAGATCTGCCCAGGTGGGGAGGTCCTGCTCCCAGCAGGCTGCTAGTGGGACTTTATTCCAACGCCAGGCCTTGCTGGAGCACTCCAGGAGTTGGTTTAACACACAGCAGTGGTAGGAAACAGCAAAATGTCTGAGTGGGTCTGGGCCGCATGAATGTGTTGAAGCACTTCAGCAAAGTGCTGGTGAGTACCAAAGCTAGCGTGGCAACTGGTGGGACCATGGTAGCCTGCCATTAACTCAGCTTAACGAACTTGTATGTTTTTTTTTTTTATTACTATGAGAATACTATGCTGGAGAGGGATCAAGCGGTGGACTTCAAGTGTGCAACAGTCCGATCCAGTATTAGATCTGGCCTGTAGATGCTGTTACAATGAGGGCCATGTCATTGCTTAAGTCAGTTTAATGGTTGCTTGGTTCAGGGTGCCTTGCGTGGTTTTTGATTTTTTTGTAAGTGATTTTATTTTAATTGTCATTACTGAAATTCAATCTGCAAAAAAACAATGTGATTGTTGTGTTGTGCGAGCTAGTGCTGTTCAATTTGCAGTTCTGTGCTGGGATTTAGTCATAGGAGTTAGCAGGAGATAGAGTTTACCCTCCCATTCTCCAGGATTGTTCAGAACATCATTGTAGAATAAATCTGTTTTTCTTCATTGCTATTCAAATGATGTGTCCCAGACACATTGATTAATCCCTAAATGTGGTCTGCTGAGATTGAAGATAAGTACACTCACTTCTATTATTCTAATTCTGAGCAGAGTCTGTTACAATAAATGGTGCAATATCTGTTGAATTCATGCTGAAAGGTAGAAGCAATGTACAGATTTGACTCACAGCATTGTCATGTGGATTTTTTTTTCTTTAGTGGCCTTCTCTTTAAATCTAGAACATACTCTTTATTTCAAAAAATGTCATAAACCAGAAAATACTGGCAACTCAATGTAAGCCAGTAATTCTTAAAACATACTTACAATTGTCTTTTACAAAAACTGTCTTGAAATTAGTTTTGTTGGGGCTCTGAAGCCCCAGGAAATGTAGTTTGTTTTGCCTTGACTTGCATTTTTTTGTTCCACTTTTGCAGGAGTTTTTTGAGAATCCTGCTTTTCGCCCAGACGGCATGAAGCTGTATCCAACACTAGTGATCCGTGGCACTGGTCTGTATGAGCTCTGGAAGACTGGAAGATACAAGAGCTACCCCCCCAGCACTCTTGTGGATCTGGTGGCCAGAATCCTGGCCCTCGTCCCACCATGGACACGTGTGTACCGTGTTCAGAGGTAATTTTCTGTGGTGGGCCTTGTATATTGATTTATTGCACTTGGAGGGATTCTTACTTTAATTACAGCAAGATCTGACTCAGGCTTTTATTATTTTTCAGCCTTAATCATTAATGTACTAAAGATTTTTAAAACTGCTTCCTATCTATTCAGAATGGGAAAGGCCAAGTAGAGTGAGAAGCTATTTAAATTGAACTGCCTCTATAATGCACCCAGAAACCTCAAGATTTCTGGAGGCCCCACTGTCGCTGCCAGTCAGACAAGAGCATAGGATGCGGCACACGGTACTTTAATGATATTGATGGATAATTGCCTCTTGGCTGTGGGTGAAGTTTCCTATATCTATTGCGGGAGCTGTGAGGTGTGTTATTTTTTTTTGGCTATAGACTTCCTTTCTTTCCCTGTGGGTGTTGCAGGGTTTTCATACACATACTATGGTAATACCATTATTTCCAGCACTCACCTCCCAGGACAATAGATAATACTTCCATTTAGTGCTGTATTTTCAGCGTGGAGTCTTCCCTGGATTATTTTTCTTCTAAATCTGTCTGATAATAGGAAGGGAGGCTTATAGCACACTTGCCTGTTTTTGCATGTGCAGACAATACTCAGTTGGCTTCCAGCTACATGAGCTGGAAACAGTGCCAATGCCTAGTTCTCCAAGAGCACGCCGAATGAGAAAGCCTTGTGCATTAGACCTTACCTGCCTGGACTTCTCTGAGGCATTTGATTTTGTGCCCTATCAGAAATGTGACGGAGTGGGGATAAGCAGGGAAACATGGTAGAGAAGAAAGTGGCTGAAGGCAAGAAACGCTGGGTAGCTTTGACAAAGGAAGTGTGGACTCAGGGTTATCAGTGGAGTTTCTCAAACATCCATTTACAAACTAATCTTGCTCAAATTTGTATTTATTTACAGCGACACAAAAATAATAGGATGCTGAGGAAACCTTGCAGGTCTGGGAAGCGTCATTGAAAGAGAGAGGATGCACAAGCAGGATCTGGTGGTGGTGAAGCTAGAGTGACAGAGATGGGATGGGATGCAGTTCAGGGAAGTTTGAGGTCAAACTCGGAGGGGGTTTTGCCACAAACCATGAGATCACCATGTGAAAATAGCAGAGGAGGTGAAGTTCTTAATGTCTTGGTCTGTAATAACAATAAGCCACTGGTGACTGCAGCTGTGAAAAGCATTTTTTTCAGTATAACTCTTTTTAGAGATGAAAGTATTAATCCAGCAGCCAGACAAGGCTTTGGTAAGACCTTGTCTGGAATAATCCTCATCTTCAGGAAAATGAACTGTGGAAATATGTGCAGAGGAGCATCAGTCTTTTGTTTGAAGGATAGTTGTGGACATAAATGACCTCTGTAAATCTATGAGAGAAGGAAAATAGCCTTTTAATAAATAGGAACATTGATTTGGGTGGAGGACAAAATAAGAAGTAGCTTTGCAGAGAACAAGGCAGGAAGCTGGGAATTTTTGGTCAGGACTGAGATTCTGGAGTAGCTTTCCAAAGTTACCAAAGGGGAGGAGAAGCTAAATATGGATATGGTGAAGCTTGATTAGGCTTATGAATGTGATTGTGATACAGCAGTCTGTAGTAATTGAGACACAGTTTCAGTGACCAGGAGATCCTTTCTTCAGGTCTTTGTTACTGTGAGAAACTGGTGGCTGTAGCTGAACACTCAGAAGGATGTGATACTGATGAAGAAAGCAAAACATGGCTTACAGGAAATATCTCCTTGGTAATGCCCCAGGCTTTTCACATCACGTGTAGGAACATTATTAAAGGCAAAACTCCTACCTTTTCTCCCTGCACATTTCCTTCTTCATCAATTCCACTACAGACACAATGGCCCATTTGTTCATGATGTTATCACCGTAGCATCGTATCTAAAACAAACAGGTTTATTCTTAGAGGACAGCATGAGTTTGCAGCCTAGCAGGTCTTCTAAGGAACACAGGCCTGGAAAAGTCTTTGCTTGGTTTGCTGATTTGCCTGAGCTTGACTGATTTCTTCTGTCAACAGCAGCAGCCTCCATCCAGCTGTCATCCAGTTGTCAGTTATTATGTTCCAGTGGAATAGCTGTTTTCTTACTGACTGGCTCATGTTATCTGAAACTTGTTTGTGGCGATTACAGATTTTTACACCTCCAGTGCAAAGTCCAAAAGCTATTACTTTGATCTAAATTGCTTTCAGGGCCATTGTGTGACTCTGTAACAGAATAATGAACAAAGCCAGATTTCCTAAAACATTCGTGGCCTGTTCCCAACACTGCTTCACTGAGGACAAGCAACTTTTTTCCCTTTCTCCATTGCTGCCCCCGGCCCTTTCCATCTCCCTGCTGCCATGAGTCCTCCATCCTTCACATCTTGCATTTCAGGCTCTATTTCCACAGTCCTTTTAGATTCAGCTTGTGCCCCAGACGGCAACTTGTCCCAAACTCTCTGCATACTGACTGGCTGTTGGGTATGTGCATTCAGGTTTTCCAGCAAACACCACCAGAAAAAGACAGCTCTCTATGCCCTTCCTTATTAGGACCACGGTTTGGGATCTCTGTTCCCTAGTACCAGGTTTTGAGGAAACATAAGGGACTCAATGTTGTTGTAGTCCATCACGTGCTCAAAATAATCAGTTTAATGAGTTGGGTGAGCATGGGAGAGGTGTCACTGACAAAACACTGTAGAACTCTTTCTGCTTCAGGAAACCAGGTTAAATATTTAAAAAAAAAAAAAAAAAAAAAAAAAGAGATGCTGTTGCTAATGGCTGGTTGGAGGAGACTATATTTTCCAGGGTGTTTTGTAACTGTCAGAGATGCTTAATATTGTATTTATCCTGAATGCTTGTGAACCTCATTGTCACTGAAGTGCATTGCTGTGTGAGAAGGTATGAAATGACAGAAGTAGTGCCACACACCTTGAGACTTTTTCTTTTGTGTTTCTCAGTGTTTCATATGAATGTTATTTTCACTGTACTGATGGGGAGATGTAGGTATGAAGAAATAAAATACCTTACTCAACCGAGATCATGTAGTAAGTCAGAGCTGAGAGCAGACTCAAGGTCTTTAGACTTTCACTGTGTGCTTCAATCAACTGCTTCACAAGTGTCCTAAGTAACACAGAATGACTGAAAAATAGAAGATTAAATAGGCCTTGTCGAAGCTTCTGGCAAATTGCTTATTAACTTTAATAAGGTCAGGATTTAATCCCCTGTATCCCTGAATTTGTTTAGCGTTTTAACAAGTCCTAAAACCACTGGTGCAATGCTGTCTTGTGGCTATTCAAAATAGGCAGTTAGTGCATACACTCATGATGCACACAGGGTACTTATTTAAATACCCTGCTGTAATCTGAAGTGGGAATGGAAAACCTATTTCTCGCTTTCTCTTTCTTGAAAAGCTTATTTTTCACATTCATATTTTAATTTAGGTTTCTCCCTGGTAGGCAGATGAGAGAGGCTCAAGTTACTGTATGTTGTAATCTACCTTTTATTTGCAGGACTTAGTTTACTGTTTCACAGCTGACTCTGGATTTAGCTAAAGACCTGGTACTGGAATGTGTCAGGATGTTATATCTACGTCCCTGTAGGGAAAATACATACAGCCTGACTTCTTGGAGTTGTTCCATAATTAGAAGAAAGACGTTTAGTTGGATTATCGCTGTAGATCTACCATACCCTGATGAAAATGCCGTTCTCCTCTAGTGTGTCCTTCAGTCACAATGTGAAGTGCTTATTTCCTCTAATTGAGGCTCTTTAAAGTGTGTTGTGTTGGCTCTGCTGTGTCTTATTTGCTCAAAGAAATCCACTGAATAAATGAATTGGTTGGCTAATTGTATTTTTGCCTAACTTTTTGGCATGCAAGTGTAAGAGGTGAGGAATTTTTCATAGACCCTTTGGCTTCATAGAAAAAAGAGCAGGGAAAACAGGGGAGGAAAGTAAAACGCAGGGCCTCCATTATGCTGGAGAAAGTCGTACCAAAATTGGAGTGCGATGCTGAAATGGGAGGAGAATCCTGGAGTTCTGAAGCCCTTGTTTTCATTCCTAACAGTAAAGGAAAACTCCTTTTTCTAGCCCCCCTTGCCAGTGTCTCAGACTTCTACAAGGCTGAAGCAGCACGAGGATCAGGTCTTTAGGACCGCTGAAGACCTTTATCTTTTATACAGCTACTGCCAAAAATAGTAATTGTTAATGGGGGCCATGGTGCGAATGCAAGTCCTCAAGGAACTGAATAGATCAATTAATACATTTTACAGAGGTCATCAGACAGCTGCTAGATGGTGATGACTTTCAATCACTACTGAACCAACATGGATTAAGCTAATTACATTACCAATTCCCTGAACCATCCTATTCTCTGTATGTTTTTTTGTGATATTCTGTTCTTTACTCTCTTGAATGCTTGCACAGATAAAGGAAAAGGAGGAATACTCACCAAGGAATGTTTGAGCCCTGTTTTGAGACCAACCTGCTGTACAATTTACTGAGTATCTTTCATACTCGTATAGTCCTTATTTCCCTGTAGAAGATCTGAGGGGATTTGGATTACACGGTAGTGCACTTGGGTGGTGTATTATCAGAGGTGCCAGGGTGGTGTTTGAGCAGGGGGAGGGGGAAGCATCTGAGATCACCTATAGTACAGCATTAGATAGAAGGTGAGCATGGAGTGGGATGTGCCAATAATCCGCATGGGTTTTTTTCAGCTTGATCTGGGTGCGTAAATCCTCCTTTCCCTAAGGGATGGTATCCTGCTTTCGTAATCTCTAGTGGGACAAACTGCCCTGGAAGGCAGCGGAGAGGCCAAACCTGGTCTTGCTTTCAAATTTCATTGTAATATGTTCCTTGGAGAACTGAAGGAAGGAGTTCTGCCATTTGCAGACTCATGATTTACATTCCCACAGGAAGACCCTAGACTTTCTGGCTGGCCTTCGCTGCAAATCATTTGCTAAACAGAACTTTTTCACTTTTAAGCAGCTAGCATCCCAATATAAAAATGTTGTAATTTTGATCCATTTTCCCTGACGGGCATTCAACTTGGAGACTGCAGAAAGACACGATCTGGTTCCCAATTGCTTTTCTCCAGCAACAGATAACCATGAAGAACATCTGACCTGGAGTCCTAGGCAAGGCACGGGCTCGGCTGGATGATCCTTTTTTTTCTAGACTTCCAAGTGAAGAACTGAGAGCAAAATTATAACCTATTTCTTAGGATTGTAAAAGCCTACTTTTGTCTTCAGTCTTTTTACTAAAATAAAATCTGTAGCTTTTTTCCCTTCATTTTTCTCCTGCTTTTAGTTGTGTTATTTCTTGTTCAACCAAAGACTTGAAACAAAGGTAATTCAGATAAGTTGTGGTCTGCTATTTGGGGTCTTGGCTTAGATGACCGTAATGGTGCTTTATGGTGTATTGTCTGCTAATGCAGTTGTTTGAGGTTTTTGGTTTTCCTCTTATATGCAGAGATATCCCAATGCCACTAGTCAGCTCTGGAGTGGAACACGGGAACCTGAGAGAGCTTGCCTTGGCCAGGATGAAAGATCTTGGGACACAGGTAAAATATTTGTCAGTTGGTATGGAGGGAGAGCTGCTTGATGACTTTACACAAAGTAGCAGAGAGGAAAGTAATGACTAGAAGACACGACAGGAGCCAGGTTTACTGCTGAACTAAATCTGCAAAAGTCTTTCAAAAAAATGTTAATGACTAAAAAGCACCTTGATGATTCTTCTGAAAAGCTGTTTTTGTTTGGTTGATTTTAGCACTTTCATGCTGTTCCCAAAGGTAGCTAGTTTGTGATATTCCATTTTTTAGCAGAATGAAACCCTTAAATCAGAGAGAAGGCAGGAAGGTTTCTTTTTAATTTATGCTATTAGAAATTCTCCTTCCTTTCTTTTTCCCACGCATGCACTTACTTGACTGAACAATTGGAAGAAAAGCTCTTAGTCTGAGGCCAGAGAAATCTTGCAAGAGAGATTTCAGCACAAACAAATGAGACTTGATATTCTTGATATTTCTAAGGTCAAATAAAAATATGAGCGGGGGTGGAGAGAAGGAGGGGGAGGGAGGAATTGCGTTTGTATTTGAAGTCAGAAGGGGGTACGTATACCCAGTCTTAATTTTTCTCGGAAGGTCGCTGGAGCAGTCGGCATTCACGGTGTCCCTCGTGGTCTGCTCTGACACCGCTCACTGTTTAAACCTCCCACTGAGACACAGTTTGCAGAGCCTCCAGCAGAGTTATGCCCAAGTTCTTCCTTTCTTGGGCTGTCCGACTTCCTAAACAAAACATCACACAAACCCCATGCTCCTTGAGACTATTCCAAAGGGCTTTAATTGCTTTGGTGTCCTGGTGTTTAGGCAGGAACAGATACCACAACTGTTCCATGCATCTGTATTGTGATTTAGCATTCCATTTTTCTAGCTCACCTTTTCTTAAAGAGGTTTTAAGGAATTACTGTATCCAGCAATAGTAAAGTCTTTGGCTGCTGCCTGTAGTCCCACATCAACTCATGCTGCTGACCTATATTTTTGGTATTTAACATGGATAGTTCTCTAGGCTACATCTAACTCCTTACTGCCTTTGCCATCTCACTTGGATCTTGCAGCTGCAGTGCAAAAGATCAGAAAAGAAACTCCAGACTGTCTTCCTTCTAGCTGGGCTTTCCATACCACTTAATGTCTCCTAAGCTGATGCCCTGGAGTTTCTCCTTAAATCATTCCTCCCAGTCTCTCTCCAGTAGCAAGCCAGGATTTGGCAGACAGCTTTGCCAGCCACAGAATCTTCCATCTCTCCTGCTGACTTTTCACTTCAAAACCAGGCAGGGTAGACAACCCCTGTGGTGCTGCTAAGCCTTTTCAGTTGAGCTCTTTAGGGCTACTAGTGAACTCTTCCCTGGATTTGATACTAAAACTACATCATTTGATCTGAACCTGATCAAGACCAGCTGGAGAAGCAGGGATAGCTGATCCATGGCTGTCGGGGCTGAGCTGAACCATTAAAGGGCTTGTCAAGCTGGCACTCATTGCTTTTAGAAGAACCAAATCTGCAAATATCTCTGCTGTGCAGATGATTATAGATTTTAATTTAGTGAGGCAGAAACACTGCAGCTGGTGGAATGAGGAACCAAACAGTTTGCTGCAATATAGCTTGAGATGTAAGGTACTGTTGTGTGTTTTCTTGTGTCATAGGAGAAAACTATAAATATGCTTTGTCCTCTTGTCTCTTAGCTTGGAAAAGGAGAGTAAAAGGCCAAGGCAAGGAAGGGACTTGTAGGAATCTTATCTATTTGCAGGCTCGATAGTAAGGATCAACCAGCTCTGGCAGTTCTGGCATCCATCTTTGGGGAATGGCTTGGTGAGGAGTGTGTTTGAGGGATGGGGATCAGTCAGGCCAACACTGCAATTTGTGTCTGTGGTTGTTGGAAAGAAATTATTCTTGAGGGGCCTTGTTGGAGGGACCAGATGCTGGCCTTCATGATTGCCAGCCACTGAGTGCAAGTAGAGATACGCAGTTGGGACAGAATTTTAAAGCAGCATCCCAGAATACATTGTCCTTCCTCAGTTCTGGGGTTCTTAATGAAGAGTGGATATTTCTCTGCCTTTTTCTGTGCTGTTTGTGTAGCTAGGAGATTGTAAAGCAGAGAAGAGTTTGTCTACTCTAGAATCCTGGTACGACAGTGAATCCTGGTTTTACCATAGCCTACTCTAAAAAAAAAAAAAAAAAAAAAAAAAAAACCAAACAAACAAAAAAAACAAAACAAAAAAAACCAAACAAAAAACCAAACAAAACCAAACAAACCCAAACAAACAAACCACAAACCCCTGCTTTTTTCTGCTATTTGGGAGATTGTTGCTTTATATAGATAATGGAATTTAAAAGCATTCAGAGAAGGACAGGGCATGAGATAGAGCTGTGCTTGTTCTGGGTACTCTGGAGTTTGTGTGAATTGGATTTTTGCACATGTCTAAAAGTCTGGCTTTTGGAAATACATGGGGGCAGGTAGGTGTTGTTGCTGTTAGAGCAATTTTAGCCTGTTGGTGGAGGTTATCTACCTTCCCTCCAAGTACAGCAGTGCTAGTGGAATGAAACGAGCATTTGCAACTCAGCTGCGTTGGGTAAAACTCTTATGGCTGCACTTTGCTGACAAATGTTGGGTTAAGCTTAATATTGGACTTTCCAATAAACCCACTAAGACGTGAATGCATACAGTCTCCCACAGTAGGAGTGCTTATACTATCACAACTGTTTGCTTATGTGAATGGGTACCAAATTACTCAACTTTCATTGGCTTTGCTGAGAAGCACAAAAGTTTATGTAAGCTATAACCGATGTCTCAAGCACTGAGCTTGGAGCCTCATCTCCTCCTCTGTCTGACTTCTAAGGGAGGGAAGATTTCTTTTGGCTGTCTTTTTCTCCACCATTGGTCCCAAGCCTCAGTGATGCTCTGTGGATGCCAGATCAGTGTTAGCTTTACTTTCTGATATTTGGATAGGGCTTCTGCAACAGTTCTCATTTAAAAGCAAGGAAAAAGTTGCTGAGATTCAAAAACTGGCTACTTAAGGACTCTGGTGCTTTGGCGTAGATTTTGCCAATGTTAAACCTTCCCAATGCAGGGTGAAAATGGATTATGCTGAAGTCTTTTTTTTTTCCCCTCTGTTATTTTTTTATGTATGTTGACTTTGCCTCCAGACCCTACTGTTTGTGAATCAAAGGGTACGTTTCCTTATGAACCATAATGGTTGCTTAGTGAATTGATTTTTGTCAGCATGTCTTTCCATTTAGCACTAAGACCTCTTTCTGAAGTGTGTTAAGGATGGATCGGTGAGCATTTTTGTTTTGAAGTCTACCCATTTGAAATTCGCCCGTGCAACTTCATGCAATTTCAGTTTAGTTTTGAACCCAACAGGTGGCTGGAAATCTGTATGTTTCAGAGCTTAATGTTTTTCTCCCATGTAATTTTTTTTTTCCTCCCTTTCTTTATAGTGTCGTGATGTAAGGACAAGAGAGGTTGGAATTCAAGAAATTCACCATAAAGTGAGACCATATCAGGTGAGATTTGTCTTTTTTTCTAGGAGCTTGTTTCAGACACAATTTGTTACATGTGTTTTGTGTGGAGGCGTTGGGACCCATTTGTAGCACGTCCAATCCTGCAGTTTGCCTTTGTAGCTGGATCCGATTTTCCATTTATTTTCACAGCAGCTTTGGATGTCTTCTGTTTGAGCACAGTCACATGTTGAAATTTATGGACCACCATGTTCAATAAACTGACTACAGTGAGCAGTTATTTTGGTATTTGCACTGCTATAACAAAATAACTGCCTTCCCTTTTCTCCCTCCTCATTACAAATTTGGATTTAGAAAATACCAATAACACCATGTGTGCGTGCTGAACAGGAATGAATGTTTAGCAAGATGAGTTTACAGCCTTTTTTTGTGAATGTACATGTTTATATAGGCAAACAGTATATGTATAAATAGACTTCTGCACATGTATGTGTGTATCTATATATCAGTAGATCCATTTAGCATATGACACATATGTTGTGTTTTTCCTTCCTAAAATAGTCCACAAAAAGATTGCTATGCTTATTTTATAGAAAGGAAAATGTTCACTGCCGAACTTCAAGCATCCAATTTAGGAAACTAATTCTCCAGTTCACTGTAGTCACAAGGAGGGGTCAATCCTTCCAGAAAGTGGTCAGGAGGTCCATGGCACCCAAGGAGATGAGCTTTCTAAGATCACACAGGGTCTGATCCATCTTATTATACATGTCTGCTGTGACTAATAAATCATACCCTGGAAGTATTCCCTTCCTGTTCCTTTGCTGACATTAAGGAGGGACTGAAATGATTCTGGAGTTTGTCCATCATATATTGCCTTTACTTTCAAACAGGAATTCTTTGTGCCAGGCAGAAGATACTGCCACCCCCAGGTAGAAAGCTGAATCAGAATGACACTTGGATACCTCTCTTCTCTTCTGTGCAATGGGCACGTACCCACTTCCTAAAAGTGAGCCACTAAACCTGGGATTGGGCTTTCTATGTGTCAGCACATAGAGAGATTCCTGACAGAGGTCTTGTGCTTTGGAAGCTCCACTGATTATTTAGGCTTCAGAGATGCTCCGAGTTTGGTGTCAGAAGTTAAGTAGAGTGAATATTCTCTGAATTTAGCATCTGAAAGATGTTCTCGCTTTTGCAAATCAGAGATTACTAGGAGCCATATTCTGTTTTTTCTCCTGCCATTATGTGAATTCAGATGGAGTGCAATACTTCCCATGTTGCATAACAGAAATCCAGTATGACTGGATATAATGTGTATAAATGTGTAACGACCCCAAATAAATTACCTTGTTCTTACCAGATTTCTGCAAGAATTGAGGCTGTACAGACTCGTTTGTACATAGGCTGTGCAGCCTTTGTGCTCTGCTCCTGTTATCTAATCTGCGGTCATCTCACGAAATATTTTCCAAAGATGTCTGTTGTCAGCAGTGCTAATCTAATTTAAATTGTAAATTTCTTGAGTAGTTAGCAAATAGCTTATCACAGGGTTTTCAAAGCAACGTTCTGTTGAAAATTCCCTTTGTTAAACTCATCTGTCTGAGTGGCAGGAGGATGTCATTATGTAGTCGTAGTAAAATTTATCATGACAGCAAGCAAGAGGAATGTTCTGAAGATGGTATAATTTTTCATGTGCTTTAGACTAATGACAAGGTATGATGGTTTTTTTAGCTTCATAAGTAAACAATGCATCCTCTTGATAAGAGAGTCTATCGTGTCAGATCTAAAACAAATTAATCACTTGCTATAATTAGTTATACTTTATGCAGCTTGTTTCTGTTAAGGATCAGTAGGCTGTATGTATTTTTATAATGGCAATAGTGTGTCTGCTTTTAAAAGTTTTGGGTTTTTTTTAAATCAATTTGAAGTAGATTACTTGCCTGTAGCTGGTTATTTACAGAGCTGTCTCTAAGCTGCCTTTTCAGTTAGTGGCGTTTCTCCATAACAGCAGAAGGTTATTTGCTTGCTCTCAGAATGGTTAAGGCTGCATAGTGCTACGTAATAGCCTTAAAAATGCTCTAGTGAATTGTTGCTGTAAAGAGATGTTGGATGGACAGTTTTTGAAAGGCAAGGGGCAATAAGTGCTCTGTTCAGGTTATGAACCTACATTAGTGTTAAAGCAGAAAGTGCAAGATGTAGAAGCTGCTGTTGTTCCTGCGAAGCGGGGAGGGTTGCATCAAGATAATGATCTTGATATAGAGCCCTAATAGGAATAAGGCAGATTTTTAAGCTGGGAGTAGCTGTTCTAGCTTAAGTGTGTAATCTGCAATTGGGTTTTCCCTTTGTTTGTCGAAGGAAGTTTAAAACAGACTGTGCTGGACATTTACTAGGATTGCGTCCTGAAATGGTGATCCACCCTGATGAGGGTTATTCTTACCCAGTGCACGGGATGGTTTACGGACAAGGGACTGATACTGGGGACTGCAGCATGCTGCTGTACATAGCTATGTACCAACCGACTGGGAGGTGATTCAGGATGGCTTTTGCCACGTTTATACCAGTATCCCAGAAGGAAAAGGCTTTGTACGTCTCGTGAGTCCCTGAAAACCCTTTGAAGGGATTTACGTATCCCAGGGCCCTCTGTGCCCAGGGAAGTGGGGAGAACAAAAAACTCAGATCAGTAGGGACTTTTCTGAGCAGATCAGCTTACCTGATATGTGCTTATGATGCTATAAAAATGCACACAATATAAAGCCTCCTGGTGAAGGTTCCTGTAGTCTTGATTCATCTCTGTCTGTAAGTGGCTTTTGGACTCAATGTGGGCATAACACGGCATCTAGTCCCTGCTAGAGGACAGGCGATGGAGCCATGTTTTCTACTTGTTTTGTCTTCAGGAGAAACCAGGAGTTCTCCAATCTTGCCATTTTGAATTCTTAGTATAGCAGTGTTTAATAATATTTTCTGCTTTTTTTTTTTTTAAACATTAGCAGTAAGCTTCAACCTAACTGCTTTTCCACATATGAAGCTAACTGCAAAATCTGGGTATTTTAAAAAACTCATGCTCTTCTATTTTCCTGTGCATTTCCATTTTACTAGGGGCGTTGTGTACCTAGTGGTAGATCTGGATCAGTGTGTGTCAGCCTGACACACAAGCTGGAGTGGAGTTGTGCTCTTGGAGAACTTGGCACATCGGCAGACATCTGCTTGGGCGCTTACCCCGTGAGCTGTATGTCAGTGTTGAAATGAGCCTTGCTTCTGTAGTCAGTAAGGGATTTAATTGTGAGCTGTGTTCACCCAGACTTCATCACGGAGTAAGGCAGGCAGGCGACAGAATCCCTTATGGCTTTCTGTAAACAAATCTTTAATTCATGGATTTCTGGGTATTAGAGGATTTGCAGAAAAAACACTGAGGTCTTTTGCTTTAGTCTTTATAGTAGTACTGGGGAGAGCATGGCAAGGTATACATAAGGATCAGTCCTATACTGTACTGTCGGGATGTAAATGTTAGAAACGCCAGTGCAGTGCTGGTGCACAGGGCATCCACTGACACTTGCCATTCATGTTTGAAGTCCTAAAGTGAAAGGAGGGTGTCAAAATGATGGCAGGTGTACCTGTGTGACAGTTTTCGTTCAGATCAGGGGGGTGCTTTTGAAGCAAATCCTCTGATTGTTCCCCACTTTGAAAGCATTAGGAAGCACAGAAACCAGATTCTGTTCAGATTTAATTTAGAAAGTGCCTTCCAGGAGTGCACCTAGTGCGTGCCAGCTGCTAATGGGTGCCTAGTTCTTTGGAAGAGAACCAGGACTAGTCTGTACTGAAACCCCCCCAACATATCCCGTGTTGTCACCAGGCTCTCAATATCGCAAACTATTCCTGCCACTCCTCTGTTGAGCCAGGCAATTTGGGAAATAATTTTGGTCTGCTTAGCAGCTGGTTGTCACAGGTGGGCAAGGGAGTCCCTACAGCAAGGATGGGCAGCTATTTCATATCAATTCAAAATGCAAATAGAGTGACTCCCTATGTCACCAGAGATGTGACATTATCATCACCGGCTACAGGTTACATCAAATTAACTCAGTGGTAACTCTGCTGCCTATAAACACAGCTACCGTTATGTGATATTTGATCAGGTCTCATGCTGCTGTAAGGGGGTCTCATCCTGGGCCCTGGGGCTACTCCTTGATGGTGGTAGGTCAGGACTCTCTGAAAAAGCAGTTTTTTCTTCTCTCTACTCTCCTATCCACCAGTTACTCTTTATAGCTTTTTGGTGCTCTGCAGAAGTAATTTCTTCTACGCAGGCATGGTCTTTATTGTATTCTCCAGAGCAGCCTACTCTCACTTCACTTTTCCCTTCCATTTGTGATCTTCAGAGCTGCCTTTGTCTAGATTGCTATCAAAAATTGGATTTGAGGGCAAGTGATATGTTGTCACTGGTCAGTTCTCAGGGTACTTGTCTGGATGGTTTTGGTGTTTTCAGTACTATCTGAATGAGTAAGAAAACACTTCCTGCTGATTCTGTAAAGCACATGTAATGCAATACTCACTCAACACCAACTCTTTCAGACCCACTCCTGTTGCACTACACAGTTTGCTCATGTAGGTAGATCCTGTGCGGTGCTGGAAGGAACTAATTGGTAAAGTAGTTGACTGCTGCTTAGAAGACTCGTGTTCTGTAGACATCTCAAGCCATTTCTTCTGCAAAGCAGTAGACACATGGACCTAAACACAGGTTTAGTGAAGGCAGATGCAAAACTACTCATTCTACATTAGCAAGTTTGTAACTGGACCTGAATTTCAATTAGAGAAAGTCCCTTGGTTAGAGGCAAGAGTTGCTGCCCCCATTGATTTTGCAGTGATTACTAAACTTGAGTAACTCAAGAAATACAGGTTTTAGGTTTCTGACTTACAGACAGGAAACGATGTGGGTTACCAGCCCTTCTTGAAAGCTTGCAAATAGGGATAGAACACTAGTTCTGTCCCATTGGCAAATACATTTCTGTTAAAGTAGTCCCATGTTTTATCTCTAATATGACTGCAGTAACAGCAGTTCTTATTCAGTACTGCTAAAATCCATCTAGAATTAAATTGGCCTTTAAGAAAGCACTGCATGCTTCCTCTGAATCGTAATAGTTTATGGATCCATGAAATTGGTTTTGGTCTGTTCAACATGTTGCTTAAATATTTTTAAAGAAGTTGTCCTTTTCTCTTTTCCTCTCTGTATTTGTACTCTGACTAGATTGAATTAGTTAGAAGAGATTATGTGGCTAATGGTGGCTGGGAGACCTTCCTGTCCTATGAAGATCCAGAGCAGGATATTCTTGTTGGCCTCCTACGACTGCGGAAGTGTTCAGAAGAGTCGTTCAGACCTGAGCTGAAAGGAGGTGTTTCCATTGTCCGGGAATTGCACGTGTATGGGAGCGTTGTCCCCGTGAGCAGTCGGGATCCTTCAAAATTTCAGCACCAGGTACTCCAAGCCATATATATTTTTCATCTGTGCCTCTTTCTTGCACCCCTCTCCCCAACACAACTGGAGAAGAATTTTTTTTAATATCTGAGATTCATTCACTTGCTTTCAATTACAATCCGCTGCAATAGAAACAGAATTGAATTTGAGCCTCTTCTTGCATTTCACCTGCTGAAATCATGCTGCTTCTGAGTTTTTGTTAGTGTGATCATGTTTAGACAATTACGACTGCTCTGAGATTTAAAAAAAAAAAAAAAAAAAAAAAAGCATGGCTGAATGCTATCAGTGTTGCTTCATGCCCATACAATACGAGCTCACGTATGCTGGTGCTAATTTGACTTTGGAGTACTAAGCACCTTTGGTTCTGAATATCTTTCCTTTGATATCCTGTGTGGTACATCAGACTTGACTGCAAACTGAGTAAAAACAAAACAAAGGGGGTACATCCATTGTGTCTTTTTATTTCCTTCTAAAATTGATCTTGTTCAATAGACTAATTTCACTTCTGAAATCTGAAATACATGTGGGAAGGTGAGATTTTATTTGGTACTACCCAGTTTTCTTTCAAAGGAACATTTATTGAATGCATTCTTCCTACCAAAACAGAAGAAATCCAACTTTGGTTCCGAGATGTTTATCAGTTTAAGTGATTTGGTGAGACTCCCGAGTAAACTCTCTTAGTTGGGTCAGACAGTTTTTTGCTTCAGACACACTTGTGAGACCATTTCATATATATCTTAAAGCATGTGAAGAAGGGAGTGGAAAGCCGTGTTTCTAATTCCTTGCAGTGACTCATATGAAAATGGCACATTATCCTTCTGCTGCATGTAACATGCTGTGGCTTGCAGTGAGCAAAAATGTGAATTAAATTTTGCTCTGGTAGGTTTTGAACCTTTGGACTGAGCTTTTAAAAAAGCAATCAGTTTGTGCTCTTTGCCAGAAGTGCTCAAGGCTGATGTTTTAAATTAACTTCCTTGTATTTATTAATCTTTCCCTGAGTATATGCATTAAGATGCAGTTTTGCTAGATGCTGATGATGTGTGACCATAAGGCAGTGGCTGGCAGGGGGAGTGGATATTTCCACTATAAAATAGTTAACACTTAAAAATTTAGGAAGAAAAAATGGTCATCCTAAGTGTTTGAAAAAATATTTTTAAAAAAGAGAGAGAGAAAAATCAATTGGAAGTAGCCAACTACAAACATTAAAATAGGCTGCAAATGGAAATTTCATGGCATATGATGCACTCATGTTCATTTGGAATAGTCAGTGTTCAAAAGGTTAATCAGAAAGTGTTCTTCACAGTTGCAGGGGCAATTTCTGATTAGAAGGACGTTTTAGAATGAAGATTTCTGTGTGTTATTTAAAAATGCCTGTAAGTTAAATGTTTTTTAGAATTAAATCACATGTGCTTCAGTGTCGCCACATCCCCATTTGGTACATCTTGTCAGGAAAACAGATGAACAAAGAGCTGAGTATAATTCCTGCATCCTAATGTTAGGAGTGAATTAATCCAATCAATTATACCCAGATATATAGGACAACGAAGTTGTTAGAGTAGAAAGGCTATTTGCTTATTTTGAAGCATTATTGTGATTCCAGTAGCGTTCCTGCTGTGCAAGATTTCCAAACGTAAATAGAGGCATGGATCTGGTCCAGAATATTAACACGTTCTTCTGCAATTCTTTTTGATTTGACGTCTCCTGTGTCATGAGCTGAGCCTAGGAGAGCAGTACAGAGCTTGAGCCTAGCCTAGGTCTGCAAGGGTCACGCAGCGGTTTGATGGAGCCTTTGTGGGTAGCCCTGACAAGCCCCGTGGTTGCTGCGTGCCTCAATTCTTCATCCTGAAATGAGCACGGCAACAGCTCCTGACTCCTGGAGGGGTTGTGGAAATAAAGATTACAAGGCGCTAAGGCAACATGTACATCAGAAAAGTGAACAGCAGCAGGGCTTGTCTCTGGGTCTGTAGTGTCTGGCCACATCTGTTTCAGCTGATGTCCCCAGTCAGAATGGCACTGGGATCCTTCCGCAATTTGACAGCGTAGGCAACTGCATCTGGCATTTGTGCTCTGGCTTTGTTTAATTCACTAACACAAACCCAGGTCTAGTAAGGTAGCCGTTAAGGTGGGTGATTGTTATTTAGGATTGGTTATCTCAGCAGGATAGACTTGTTCAGCGGCAGGAATTATGGAATGCCTACGAAGCTGATTTACCACCAGTGGATTTAACTTCATTCTGTTTCTGCCACTAAGAAGCAGTCAGACACTAGAACTGTCTATGAATAATTTCATGATCAGAAAAAAATCCCTGAGAAAGCTCCACTCTAAAGCTTAGTGTTGGTACACCTCTTCTCAAGCCCTCTCCTGCAATATTCAGCAATAGTTGTGATCACAGGATCATTCCTGTGCCAAAAACATGAGTCTTTTGGAACTGTACTAATGCTTATATTCTGACCTTGCTTATGTTTTCTATGTTTACAGAACTTATCTCTTCTTCCTATTATTTCTCCCATTATAGGGATTTGGTATGTTACTAATGGAGGAGGCAGAAAGAATAGCCAAGGAGGAGCATGGGTCATGGAAAATTGCTGTAATTTCAGGTACCTTTGCTTTATCCTTTTTTTGGTGTGTGTATGTATCTTAATCTGAAAACAAACCCACTGCAGCCAATGCCACTGCTTTGAACTTTCCTTGTATTAGGTAGAAAATGAGCATCAGCAGCTGCTTCTTCATAATGGAGTCAAATTCCATCGTAGCTTTGTCCAGACAATACTATTATTGTAAGCAGCATACCAGAGGACGCGCTGCGGGGAACCACCCTTCTCCTAGCGCCGAAGGAGACAGACTGTGTGACCATGGGTGTCTTCCTCCTTCAAACACTGCTATTTGCGACCTCGCTGATTTGGCCCCGTCGCAGGTGGTTATTGTCGAAGGCTGCTTTCCAGAGCTTACGAGGATAGAAAATTGCCAGCCTCCATTTTAGAGTCTTTCTGCAAGTACTGTCATTAGGGTGGACAGATGTGCTTTTAGGATACATTAAGTATTATCATGAAGAAGGGAGCTATATAAGAAAGAGCTGCAGCCCTTTCTCCTATTTCATTTTCAAGGCATTGTGACTAAGAAGAGTGGCGTCAGTTCATTGCGTGTGTGTGAAGTCGAGGTCGGGACTACCTCTGTGTCTTAATTTATCTTACATTAGCAGTTATGGTAGCTATAGAAAGCCTTTTATAGTCATATAGGTTATGTAACTGGGGAAGCTGGCGAATTGCATGGGAAGAGAAACTCCTGTTGGCATGAGATTAATGTGTGCTGGGGGACTTAAACAGAATAGCTGTAATACAGACCTTTTAAAAAAAAAAAAAAAAAATCATCATCTGCTGCCCCACCAAAAAAACCCCGAAAAGCAGAAATCCACAACTTTGATCCAAGCTGCTGAGTGCTAAAGTAAAGAGTTTCTCTGTGTGTTTCCAGCTGTGTAACGTCCCTGGATGTTGAAAAGCCGAAGTGGGCTGTCTCAACAAGTACTTGTGACAAGGGCCAGAGTGTGAGTGAGAAGAGCATGCGGGCAGTAGCCAGATGCTTGAAGATAATTCTATATTCTCTGGATTCCCTATTTCTTGTTTGCTTAAGACATACGCCAGTCCTGTTTCCCTGTTGCTGCTGCGTGGGTGTCAGTGTGGACTGGGAATTTTGTACGGCAAAGAAACGTCCATACCACATCGCTCCTCAGTAAAGAAGGGAGGCGAAAGTGAAAATGGTTTCTTTCAGTTTTGCTAGTAGTGTCTTGGCTTGGGATGCCTGGAGAGAGGAAGTCGTGATTCCTCTGTGCTAAAGAACACTTCTTTTGACGAGAACAGAAAACGTACAGCAATTACTAAAAAATGATTTGTGAAAGCATTCATGTTACTAATTTTAGCTGTATTTTAGCAAACTGATGTAAAGAATATATTCTTTGCATCGAGATCCAGTGCAAGAAGTCTTGTTTTGCTGCATGCACAGTTTGTGGCATCCTACTAAGACCTTGTCTGTGCTTTTAATTTTTTTTCCCCTGGAGTGCAAAGTACAATATAGTACAGTTTATCTTTGAATAAAGAATACTACAGCATCTGCAAAGACCGCAAGTTTTCCAGCTGTTTCCTTGGAGATGTTACCACTTGAATTTCAGTTCCTCTGTATGTTTTATCTGAAATAAAAATGCAGCTAGAAGTCTTTCTCCATTGGAGGATGAACTTGGTTTTGCTAATTTTGGTTTCAAAACAGATTTTTAATCTGGGAACCTATTGCAAGGTTACATCTCCAACATACTGCAAAATTTTGACTACTGTCTAGAGCAAAGCATGTAAGGGAGATCTGCTTTGAAGATGTCTCTCACAGGACTCTCTCTCATTAGTACTGCGTGGTTTTGTGAATGCTTTGTTGCAGTGTTTTGCTTAACAGTGTCCTTTTGTTCAACAGTATTTTCCAGTCTTGCACTTAAGGGCTACATCAGTACTAGTCAACTAAATAGTGCCAGAACATGCAAACTGCATCTTCAGGGAAGGGTCCCTGGTCCATGCCGATGCATGCACTCTGCCGGAGAACTGCGTGGGGCAGTGCTAGTCCATTGAGGCTGAAAGCTTCTCAGGGCTCCTGCTGGCAAAGTAACAGAGTGGACGGTTGAATTTCTGTACTCGTAACAAGTTTTAGGAAAGTTATGTCTAAGTAGCAAGCTCTCTCTTTGATTTCTTCAAAAAGAAATACATGTATTTTTAAGATAAGACAGCAGGAAGGGTTTTCATTATTGGCTAAAGGTTAGGGCTCATCTCTAAGATCAGTTCAAGTTCAGCTCTGGTTAGAAATTAGCAGCAGCCATTGTGGCAGGGGGGTTGGACTAGATGATCCTGAAAAGTCTTTTCCAACCCAAACCATTCAATGATTCTGTGATCATCTGTGACTGTTCCCTACCCTGGCTTTGAGTAGGGGCATCTCGTACTGATTGTTTTAGGACAGCCCATTTCCTAGGGACCCCAAGCGACTGGGTGTCCCCCTGGTATCTTGCTGCATGCCAGCACCTTGCTTTGCACTATTGATCACTGAAGATATTCCTGTCTCTCCAGATGTGAGGCCAGACACCCATCCCTAGCTCATGCAGCTGGCTGGGGGCCCTCTGACCCTTTAGGGAATGAATTTGGGGAGCTAGATAATTCTGGAGGGGTCCAGGAGTCTCTGGCTGATTGAAGCATGGCTTGAAGTTGCCTTGGAAATGCATTTAACTCAAGCCAGATTAAGGTAAATTCAGATGAAAGTATGTATGTACGACATCCAAAACAGGCAATACGGTTACAAGAGGTTATGAAAAACAGGAAAGAAAGAAGAAAACCACCATATGACTAATCTGCTTTTAGTGAGGTTACGTTAGAAACGCCTCTCTCCTGTCCAGCTGATTTGCTGCCCATCCTGATCAAGGTAGTATTCAACATTTCCTGACATCTCAGGCTGTGCCCATTAGAGCCTTTCTCATTAGAAACCTCTTTCTTCCATGGCAGAGCATGTTAGCTGCCAGAGCCAATTTTCCTTTTGTCCAGACTCCCTGGAGGACTTCAGGTATAATCTTTTCCCCTCTGCCTCTGCTTGCTTCCTTCCCACGTATAACCTAGTCAATACTCTTAATTAAACATTATTTCACTTGCCTGCAAATGCAGATGTCCCCTTCGTTAGGTCCGGCGTTGTCTTGTACTTGCTCGTTTCTTGCTTCGAGGAGGGCTAAAACTCCTTCCCCCTCAGCAGTGAGTCAGTGGCATATTTCAGTGTGAAGTGTTCGCATTTTTATATTCTCTATCAGGCAGTACTGTAAAATCATTTGATACAAACATGTAAATGGGAAACAAGTGAGTAATTCATGATTGCCTCCTGATTAAGATCAGTAAGACCATAATAATCAGATTGGGGTGACTGATCCCAACATCTTTCTCCTAAGCATACTGCTGCAGCCAGGAATCCACAGTCGCAAGGCTGTGAATGGAAATTAAACTAATACCACCTGTTTCCTGTAGTCTCCACGAGAGATAAAATTGTTCATTATAGTCGGTGACTCATCTCCCAGTCTGTTGGTGCTGCCTGAGCACACTGTCTCATGTGTTTAAGGAAACTGTGTTACACTTGCCTTTGCCTTTTGCAGTTAGGGAGAAAACGGAGGTTCAGAACTTTCTAAAAGTAAATCCGATGCATCATACCAGCGTTAAATTCACCTGTGATGAAGAACATTTAAGGCGAGAGAAACTGAGCTGGCATATAAATCAGAGGTAGAGTTTCAGGGCACAGTTGATGGTACTCTAAAGTATCCTAATTTCCTCGTGTAAACAGCCTTTTGGTCACCCTAGAAGTAATAAATTACTTGAGTAATCAGCGTCTCATAGTTCATATTGGATGTTGATTCATGGGCTGCCTCGGAGATTGCCAACTGCCAGGGTGTACTCAGGAGACCTTAGGACGAGACTCTGAAGTATTGCTGGGAGGATTGATGGGGTTTGGGAGGGCTCCCTGGAGTTCTGCTTCCAGTGCTGGTTGGTTATTTTTAGAAATGCCAATCTTACTAGCTATTAATAAGAGAAGAAGTGGCCCAAGATAAGTGGAAATATGGGAATGTTAATGAATTGACTCTCTGATGTTTGTCTGCTTCAGATTGATGGCCTTTGAAAAAAAATTAATTAGGGGGATTTGGAAGAAGCCAAGGATAAACCCGTACTAGGGGATTGGTGCTGTGGAATAGCTACTGTGTACAATCCTCTAGTTCTTAATGAACTTCAATTTTGAAGGTTTAATAATGTAACAGCTTTGAAAACAGGCTTGATACTGTATTAACTGGGATTTCGGTGCAGGCGTGAACAGGAATGTTGCTGTCCTTAAGCAAGGACACTGGAAAAGCCAGCATTCTGCAAGGGTGTTCTGGTAGGAAGCTTTTTTTATATATACACCGTAATGTATCGTACAAACAAAGATTTATAATGTGGCCTGACTTCTGCATAATACAGACCAGAGACTTCCACCTGTCTTGCATCTGTCCCAGCTGAGCATGTTTTGGAAAGTGGGAACCTGTCTTGCTTTAAGGCTTTTGTGTGGTCTCCATCTGCAGGAGCTTTCCTTAGAGTGGGCAGAGGAAGAACTGGTAAAACAAACCCTACACAAAATGAAGTGAGCAGGAGTTGAATGTGTGGGGAGACCTCCTTTGTGCTTCTTCCTTCCTCAACAACCCTTTTCCCAATCTCAGCCCAAACTATCCCTGTTTATAAAACCCAAACAACTAAAAACCCCACAAATTCTGAAATTAGATTGGGTAGGAAGTATTTAGAGATCAGATTAATGATGAAATGAAGGTGATTTCCATCCTAGTGACTTGTAATACACAGCAGTATAAATAGCATTGAATCAGAACTGTGAGCAATAGCAGTTTTCAGGGATTTAAAAATAAATATCGTTTTCTTTCATGGGAATCTTCCTCTCTGACTGGCACTGTTCTTAAACTGCCTGCAAGTGGTAATCCTCCTTTTCAAGGCTGCACCAGGGGTTAAGGGCTTAAAGCTTGTTCTTAGTCAAAGCTGTGAGTGTAGAGTTCCTTGAGTTGTGGGTTTCGTCTTTGTTGTGTTTATAACCCAAATTGGACGCACGCTTGCAGTCCAGCTTTTTAACTGCTGCTTTAGCTTTTTAACTGCTGCTTTAGCCGAGAATTACTTCTGGCTTAAGGCAGGTTTATCTCCAGTGTGCTTTGTTCGTCTCTAACGGCTGTTATAGAAAGACTAGCGCTCCTCCCTGGTTTACCAGTCTCACCCTGCAATCTGGGCAGCATTCTGCACCTCATCAGCTGCGATTGCCCTACCCAGAGCAGGGTGAGGACCTCTCCCTGCGTCATGAGCGGAGGTATTCATGAGACAGTGAGCAGATTTTCCTTTAAAAGCACAATCAAACCAAGACTGCACAAATGAATGCCATCAGTTCCTGCACTTCTTCAGAGCACATTAGTTTGCACTCCTGAGGAAAAAAAAAATAAAAATTCAGAGTTTCCCAGCAGACTCTTCCCAAAGCATTTTGTTCTTCTGGCTGTTCTTGGAGTAAATAGGTTCAGCTGAACCTGTCTTCTCATCATAAGTCTTTTAGCTCTTAGGGGTGTTCAGTTTACGGACGGAAAAGGAAAAAAGATGCGGCAGGATTTAACAGGATTGCCGTTGCTTATAACGACAGTACCTAAAACCATGCAAGGTTACTTTCAAACAAAGGAAAATCCGAGGTCCCCTGCATCAGGCACCCAGGAGTCATAACAGGCAATGAACCAGGGAATGATGCACAAAGCAAGCTAGGCTGTACAGCAGCTGCCTCGTGGTGTGTCTAGTTAAATATCACTTCATTTGAAGAGGACCGGTGGGAGAACTGCATTTAATCGACTGTGGAGTCAACGGCAAATGCACTAGCAGTGCATTTGTAAGGGAAGATGAGCATTTGCAAGCCAGGTTAGGAAGGGCATTTTGGATTCTGGCAGCACATGGGGAAATTAGGGTACCGATGGGATGGGAAATGATATCGGCCATAGATACTTTGGTTTCATGTTGTGCGTGACGCTGTAGTTATACCTCTGGTATTGCCACTGTGCGGGTTCTCTGCTCTATTTAAAGCTTGGATGCTAGTGATCCTGGATGCTTTGGACCCTGGATGCTAAGATTGCAAGGTACAACCTTCCCCCAAAGATGCAATCTCATATCTGGATGTTTGACTAAACCGACAAGAATTAAATATTCACGAGAACAAGGTGTTTTTGTGGCCTGCTTGCAAGGTTTCTGTGCAGAGCCAGAAGTGTGCTGTCTGCCCCTCAGCAGTAGGGAGGAGGTGCCCCCCACCACCTAAATCAAAGAGCAAAGTAAAAAAGCGAGTGGCTTGTTTATCATGAAGTCGTTGCTCATTTAAGGTAATTTTCTGCATGAGTGGTGCCTTTCTACTCTTCTGATGTGAGTGGTATATTAGTATGCAGGCTTGGGTAGCTGAATGGTAGACCCTGGAGGCATCACTCCATTATTCAGAGCTCTGGGGAGGTCTGATCTGAAATGTCTGTTTTTCCATTTTCCAGCATTAGTAATTGCATGTGATTGCATGTGTGTTTTCTTTGCCTTTTGTTGGTTTTGTGGCGCGGTTTTGTTGGTGGTGGTTTGGTTTGTTGTTTTTTGCTTTTAGTTATACCTACTTCGAATTTGCATCTTTTTTCCCTTTAAAAAAAGCACCCCCCAAACCTAAATTACACTGAAACAATTTTAAACATGTTACTCCTCTGATGTCCACAAGTCCTTAGGCACTGAAAATGTAAGAAACCTTGGTGTTTGAGGCTAGTGGATGGACTTATAAGCTTGCTGAATTTATAATCACTTCTTCCCTTTTGGCAATAGCCGTTGCTTGAATTCTGTATTCAAGGTTTTCTGTCCTTTTGGTAGGATGATGCTACTCTAATCTGCAACGAAGCTTTCCCTTCCACTTCTCTTTGACCGCTCATTCTACTGACCTGTATCTGTTTCTGTTTGGGATGGGATTTTTCTTAGCTTTATTCTGAGGCTGTATCTCCTGTTTTGCGGTCCGTAGGTATCAACACTTGCCAGGCTCCCCTTTGGGAGTCAGTGGCGAGCAGTTGCATGCAGTGACTCAAGCAATAGAGGGGTTTTTTTGTCAGAAACTGCACAGCATCCAGAGGATGATTTAGGACAAACGCACCCTCATCCCACGCCGCAAGTACGATGCAGCCCTCGTGCCTGTTGTCTCTTAGTCCAACTTGCAGCGTATTTGCCTCAGACTCTGCCTCTGCCCGAAAAACATATGAGTAGGCTGCGGCGGGTCGTATCAATGTGTCATTTTTGATGCTGCTGATGCTGGGTGTCTGGGGAAGGGAGTAAATATTAAGGAAGCATGAAAATATCTTCTCAGCCTCCAGCCGTTTGTTGCCCAAGGACTTCTAGAGTCAGAGAGGGTGCTTTTGTATTTGATAGCCCTCGAGGGATTTTTCTGCCTTGCCAGTCTGTCTGCCTGCAACAACTGATAAACTCCTCTCCCCATCCCTTTCCCTGAGCTTTTTGGGGTCAGTTGCACTGCCTCACCATTGTACCTTGAGCTTGGGAGGAGTAATTGTTCAGTCTAGGTGAAGGTGGATAGAGGATGGTCCTCTGTTAAAACCTTTCCTATTGTCTCCTTGAGGGTTCCTATTGCCACTGTTTTGACTTTGCTGCTTGACATCCCATAATTAACCCCTTCTGACCCTAATCCTGCAGCAAGTACCTCAAACCGTTTCTTTAAAACAGCACCAGTGATGAGTATATGACATGTACCATACAACAAATGCTGAAATATTAGAAGTCCTGGGTCCTCCTCCTCCTAAATGACAGAAGCATAAAGCCCCTGACTGAGTGTGCTTAAACAAATTGATTCATTCTGGGTCCTTTGTGTTTCCTCTAAGCAGCAACTTAATTGTTCTGATGTCATCCTCTGATTTTGGTGGTTACTTTTGGCAGTGGCAATGACCAGAGAGATTCGAGTCAGTGCTTCACAATTACTTGAAGCACCTGACCAATAAAATTACAAGACTGATACCTTTTTCTTTTAAAGTGTCATAGTTACACATGATACTGAAAAACATGTGGCAGAAGTGCTTCCCTACCTCCTTTTAAAATAATTTTTGTGAACTTAAATAATGTGTATGCAGGTGCAGTTTGGGGAGTGTTCCCATCCCAAATATTTCTGTTTTTCTAATGTATGCGTCATCTGTTGTAGCAATCTAGGAAATCTGGAGAGAGGCTGTAATCAGCAGGTCTACAGAGACAGAAGGGTGCGAATGAGTGAACATAGCAGCACAGAGCAAGAGCCGCGCACACACGTTCAAGGTCGCTCATGAGGACTGACTGCCCCTGGAAGGGCTCAGCACCACCGGCCAAAGCCTGGGTGCTCATCCAGGGAGGGAGAAAACATCACAGCCCAGAGCTGAGCCCGCAAAGTGATCTACTCAACTGCTGCTGTCGTTCCTGGCTGGGCTTCGTGGCCTTCGTGCCTCTACCTTGAAGACTCGGAGCACAACTGGCCGATAGCTGGGCCGCTCTGACCAGCCCAAGCCGACACACAGCTTGGCACTCACCGAGTGCGAGACATCTATGTGTCAGAGCTTGCCTGCTCCTGGGCAGCCTGGCTTTACGCTGCGCTCCTCCTGGCTCCGAGTATGCTCTGGGCTGTTATGCTTTGCTAGCTCCTCGCCAAGTCCCTAATCTCCTGCTCCTCATTGTGAGAAGCGTTGGGGTTGTGCCAAACTGACATCCTGTCCTGGCACCAAAATGTCTTGCTTTGACTCTGCGTGTAACATTGCTGTTCTTGTTGGTTTGTTTTTTTTAAAAAGGATATGTCTCCTCCTGTCTCAGGGATAGCTGTGGGCTTTATATGTGGATTTCCCTTGTTACCATCTCCAAACTCCAGTTGTACTGTCCACCACTGCCTCTGTGTGCCCTTCACACATCTTTGGTGTGTGAAAGCCACTTTCTTCTAAACTTTACACCGCTGGCATGTGTAGAGCACAAGTAGCTGCCTCCAACTTCACTTTCTATGGACACAGCAGAGGTTGGTGGTTTCAGTACCAGTGGCATTTAACGCTGACAGTACATGGCTTATTTATTTTACCTCCATAACCTGAGTTTCTTGTATGAAGTTAAGATGAGGCTACCACTGAGTATTCCCTTTATTCACAGCAGAGGAATTGAAGGTATCCAGCTATTGAGTAGCTGTCTCTATCCCTGTCTACCTAGCCTAAATCAGCTGCCAAAAGGAGAGGGATAGCACTGTTATACTGCCATGTTGTCCGTAACAGGCTGGCATCTTACTGATTGTCCTTGACGAGCACACTGGTTGCAGCAGGTGAGCTGCCTCCTTGGTGTAGTGAATCTGAAAGCTGAGATGCTGTAGGTGAGGCTGCTGGCTACTCCAAGGGCAAGGACCAGGAATGCACAGACCAAATATTTATGTGCTGTAAGACTGCAAATTACTTTTTCAAACACTAAAAGCTAGCTCTATAAATACAGTGCTCTTGCACGGAAGAGCTTTTTCGTCTGCAGTATCTGCTGTGACGTCTGTCAGCGTTATCTGTTTATGCTGGCATTAGAAAAGCAGACTAGCTTGGCTTGTACCAACAGGATTGTCTCCTTATCTCTGTACAGAAGATGCTTGTTTGGGGAGGTGGGGGATGAGATTGAATTCCCCTATCACAGGTGCTTGCCCTGTTCAAACCGAATGCACCGAGGTCCATTAATAAGCACCCTTTCCTTTCTCCTTTAAAGTGCAGGCATTTTGTCACCTGTGCCTGTGCCATCTCCAGTCGCCTTTAAATGAGCCTCATTGGTGGTTTACTCCCGAGACTGGAGAGGTGTCTGGAACTGCAGCCAAATCCGCACCAGCACGCCTCATCTTCTGAAGCAGTAGTTTAATGTCTCCCTGCAGCGAGATTTCGCTGTAGCCTCGCTCCATCCCGGTGACGTAGCAGCCTTATCACGGCGGTGTGGAGGTCTGGCACCACTGCCGTTCCCTGCTATAAGCTAATTACTATGCGGCAAGATGATCAGTTTTCCCCCAGACCAAGCTTCTATTTGTGTTCTGTCAAGTAGAAAATTAACATGGACACAGGCCAGGGATGTTTCACGCCTGAGTGCGCTGAGGCTGAAGGTGGCGATGGGAAGGCAGGATGGATTTCTGAATGGTAGGCGTGGAGGATCAGGTGATGTCAAGCATCGCCAGCCTGCTTCATTAGCCGGATCGTCAGAGAAGTTGAGTAGCTGGGGAAGAGCTGGAGAAAAATCGCCCGTAGCGTGCACAGTCCTCATTAACCACCCATCTCGGTGTGCTTTGTTCAGAACTAAGCTGAACAGTATTTCTGCAGAGCAGGTAAGGGGCGTTGTCTGCAAAACTTGTAGGTGAGAGGCTAGCTAGTATTAACTTCTATTAACTGTATTAATTCGTTACTTGCCACTCCCGAGCCTTTTCAGGGCCTCCTTGCACTGCAGAGATGCAAACGTAATTGATGGTTGACTGACCCTCTCTGCTTGCGCTGCTGTTGGGTCTAGACGAACACATGAACTGTCAGCACTTTCCAAGAGGGACAATAAAGCAAACACATGCGAAAACGAGAAGAGATCGCAAAGGATTTTTCCCTGCCTGGTCATTCTCACTTCTTTTTAATCACTAATACTATTTTTTTTGAGTGTTTTCATGCTTTTTATCAAAAATACATATGGTAATAACCTTCAGGTGGAGCCACCTGAACTGCTGAGTGTGCCTGTTGCTTACAGGAACACATCACAGGGATTCCTGCTCAGCATTTGGGGTCTTTCTGCTCTTTTCTCACCCTTTTACTCACCAGAAGTCATTAACATCTGATGTAGCAATCTGCACTATTAAACTGTAGATCTACAGGAACTTTTTCAGTTGTTCTTTAGTAGAGAGACCTCATTTATAACACTAATGATCTTATTCTTGTTCTGATGAGTAAGAGGGGAAGTTCAGAAGAAAAGGCTGGTTTCTGATCCCTACCTTCCTGCACTGGACAGGTACTGAAGCAAATTCCCGAAGCCATGTGCTGTGTTTTTACACTGAGGGTGGTGAGACACTGGCCCAGGTTGCCCAGAGAGGTGGTCGCTGCCCCATCCCTGGAACCATTCAAGGTCAGGTTGGACGGGGCTCTCAGCAACCTGATCTAGTTGAAGATGTCCCTGCTCATGGCAGGGGGTTGGACTGGATGACCTTGAAAGGTCCCTTCCAACCCAAACCATTCTGTGATTCTCTAATGAAGTAGGTGCATGGGGACACTGCTGATTTAATGAATGGTAGGCTCACTCTCAAGATTGCTGAGTGTTTCTTCATTGGTGTTTAAAATCTCATAGCTTATAGGAAGGAAAATCGATTGTGAATGCCTCACATGCTTGGTGAGTCATCCTAAATCCCCAATCTCTCAGTAATACCTTACCAGCTGGGTTGGATATTTCAGCAGCCATCCCTGGAAGAAGCCTCAAGACATTACATAGCCTGTAGATGTAAAATCTCACAAACATTTAAGTCAACAAATTTCGCGTTGAGTAGCAGACACATTTCACTGTCCCTGTCTCTCTTGATGCCTGGTGGCAGCACTTTAAAATGTAAGAGAGGTTACGGTATTAGCTCTTAAATATTTAATTTTGCTTGGTTTAGAGTCAGAAGATCTGTCATCTCTGGCTTCATCTATCGCAGTTAAAGGCAGTGTTGGCGTGGTGGCTTTTCTCTCCAGACAGTGGATGTTTTCAGTGCAGCTGGGTTTGGGCAGGCCTGTGTAGTCATTAATGAAATATTGCCTTTATAATAAAGAGATCAATGAGATGTAATCTCACCATCTGGAAGCTCTAGGATGGGTCTTACTTGCAGACTTGCCGTTTAAAAATCAGTTCTAGCCAGGGCATCTCCTGTATGCTAAGAAGCACCCCAAAAGTTGAATGCTGTAAAATCAATTATTTAATTCTACCATTCATTTCATTGTTTTCATTAAAAAAAAAAAAAAGGTTATTGGTTATAGTCTTGGGTTTGAGATTTGGCCTTAAGAACAAATCAGAAAATCCCCGAGTGATCCATTTGTTAATATGATAAAGCTTTTGCTCTGGTTTTCCTTGTTAGCTCTGCACCTTCACCAACACAAATTCTGCAGTGGGACAGGATAGGAGGAAATGTGGCACATCTGCTTTGTTTCAATAAAACTTCATAAGCAGTTCACTAAATTATTCGATCAAGGTACTATAATCCTTACATCCAAAATACTTTTCCAGAGCAGGGCTGCTGTGTCTGTATTCTGCAAAGCACTCGGGCACGCAGCTGGGGACAGTGGGAGGACAGGCAGAACTGGGCGTGCGTATGGGGACCTGGTTTGCTAGATTAGAGATCTCCGTTTGAAAGGACTGAAGGTAAATGAGGGGATGCTGCCCTTCATGTGGGAGCTGCAAAAGAGGAAAAAAGAGTTTTTCAAATTGGCCAGGTCCTAAATCATGCCAAGGCATTCTAGATTTAAACTGAGTTAAATTAAATTACATCTGTACTGTATAATGAGTAAGTTGCAAAGGGGAGAGTAAAGGTCTCCTGTGCTATTTACGTACTGTGGTTTCTTCCTTCATTTTTATTTATCAAGCCCAAGAGCTGACCACAAGTTGGAGGAAGGATCAGCTCTATCAGAAAAGGACCATATCTCTTTGCGTTTGCATCAAATCCAGAGTGGATTTAAATGGAGCAGGGATTGGATTTGTGTGGGAGGCTGGGAGGGCATGCTAGGGATATTCAGGGCTTTCTGCTTGTGGGTCATGACTTAAAAAATAATCCAATCTCAAATCTGAAAGGCCATCAGTGTTCTGCAGTAGTGAAGTGAGTTGTTGAGCTGACGAAGGGAGACCCAGGCTGCAAAACTCTTTTTTTTTTTTTTTTTTTTTTTTTAAATCACAGTCTTGTGTTGTGATTTCAGAGAAATTACCCAGCTGCCTGGGATCTTGGCTCTTCTGGGACATGGCGATGACAGTACCTCCCTGCTAGACAGAGGTGTTGTGAAAATAGTAATTTAAAATCTCTGGGAAGCAATCTGGGCAGGAAGAAAGCACAACTTGCATTTAATGGAAAAAAACAGAGGATTTCTCTTCCAGGTCCAACAAACAGCAACACACAGACTAAATACAGCTTAGGCACAGTTGCTGTTAGTGGGTTTGATTCCACTAATCATTTAGCCCTTACTAGAGAAAGGATTATGAAATGCTTCACACGCAGTGATATTAACAATCATGTAAGTACATAAAGATATGTCTAAATCACAACTCAACTGCGACACTAATTAGCTCTTTGTGGTTGCTGCAGCAAGAGGAGGTCATGAAATACTGAACTCTCCCATCCCTGGATTTAGTCCCTCCGGAGACTGTTGAAACACATGGGGAGAGTCGCTCTGGGGGGAGAATGCTTCAGACCTTGGTGCTTCTGTGTGCTTATGGGTGAAAATAAAAAATCAGACAGTTTCCAGTGTTCCATTTTTAAAGCAGATTAATTGATATAAAAATATTTTCACTTATCTTTAAAAAAAAAAAATCATATTCCTATTTTCCATTCACATTGCCTGGATTATGTTTTCTGATGACTGCCAGAGTTCTAGTAGTTCTCAGTAATTCTCAACAGAATCTGTTGTTTTAAAAGAAAAGTGAACATGTCTGTGTTTTCTCTCTATGTGAATTTGAAAATTGAGAGCATTGTACTTGAAAGATACTGGGTAACATTTCCAAAAGCCCCTACTTCTAATTTTCAGAGGATTTTTATCTCCTGGTATCTTTAGGAACTTTCAGGAGATGAGTTGCCAATTATCTAATCTTAAAAAAAAAAAAAAAAAAATCTTTGCTGCAGGGGTAGATGTAGGGATTGTTCCTTGGTTTCTTAAATTAATAACTTTTTTCTGTTTGCTCTGACGTGCCCAGGTTTTCTCAGCAGTGTTAAGAATGTTGGTTTTTTCCTGTTTCCTCAGTGCTGATAAGGCATTTTGGTTATCTCAAATCCTTTGCCTTTTCCCCATTGTTACCGTTCTCTGCGGTTGGTTGGTAGTGATTCACATGAAACAGCCTCGTGTTTTCCCTGAAGATAAAATCCAGTATTGTGAAAAGTATAAATGCCAAAGCAAACTCATCAGGTCGTGGATGGATCTGCTGTGCATTCTTAACTCGTGCATCAGTTCAGAAACGTGGTGTGGGGTTTTTTGGTCAGCTTCCAGTACACAATAGGCAAGAAAACGTTCTCTCATCTTATTTTCCTTTTGCTCTTATGGACTTGAAACCCTAGTTTTGGTCCTTCCTCATATAAACAGGTCCTGCCAACTTGAAGAGCAAGGGCTGGCTCCGAAACAAGTTCTGGACACTTGCCTGAGTGGCTGCCAAGTGCCAGTAAGTGTCGACTTTGCTTTGAAGTCCTGCGCGGAGTCTAGGTTTTGGATAGCAGTGGATTTCACAAACAAGGAATTGTTTGACAGCTAGCAAAGTGTCTTCCTGGACTTGGTGGAGATCAAAGCAAGGAGTATAAAGGAAAACTTAAAACTGCTTTTTTAGTAGCCTGAGTCTCCACCAAGACCCGTGGTAAAAAGAGGGTTGTGTTTGCTCGCTCATCACTGATGTCAGACCCGACCCCGAGTCTTGAGAGTCTCTAAACTGTGAGCTATGTGATCTCTGAATGACAGCCTTTGAATCCTCCTGTGCTTTGGCAGCCTTGGTCTGATCATGGGAGACACGCTTGGAGGCCGAGGAGATTCTCTTAGATCTCTTGTTTTCTTTCTTCACTTTTCTAGCTGTGTTGAAAATGCAGATGTTTATGGTCTGCCCCGTGGCAGCAGCAGTGGCTTCCAAGCCTCCTGCCCAGCTCTGTGCCATCGCTGTGTTTTACCGATGTCCATGGAAGTACTGTAGGTGACTGCAGAAGTGTTTATTGCTTCCTTCTCTGTCCCATTTCAAAACCACAGAAATTATATTCCAACCGTGGCAGAGCGTTCCCCTTGTAGAGCATCGCTGTGCCAGCAGCAGCACTGGCAGTCATGGGGGGAATGTCCTTTCTGATACCAAGAGAAGCAGTCGTGGCCATCCCAAATCCCTGCGGCTGGCTTGAGACTCACTGCTCATTCTGGGTGAAATCCATAGCACTTTGGTGGACGTAGCATCGCCCTTTCCTGGCCCGTTGCCTGGACTAACCATGAATCCTTTTCTCAGCACCCTTGAAGGACAGAGATCCTACAGGCGATGCGGGTGTCCACGCAGTGACCCTGGGGCTCTCCATTCTTCAGGCAAAGTGGCGAGCCAGGTAGTTACTCCCCAGAAAAACCTGGAAGAGGCTTCGCTATCACCAGAATTGCAGCTGGCGCATTAATGGATTGAGACAACTCGGAAAGTTCAGCTAAATCAGGTGCACTGCCTTGCACGCAGGGCCCTGCTAACTGCTTCTAAGAAGTATTTTGAGGGGGAAAGAAGCTGCGAGACATGATATGCCTTGGCTGTGCATCTTCAGAAAAGATTTTAGTCGTTGCCAAAAGATGTGGAGGCCTGTGTAGAGATAAGTCTCTCGTGTGCCTTGGTAAGTCTCTGCTATGGAAATTTTATGAACTATTAGTAGCTCTTTAATGATCCTGAAAACAATCTCATTTTCACTTAGTTCTGTGACTAGTGAGCCGTGGTGAAGGAATCTTTGAGGATACTCAGCCTCGGATGCTGCATTGCAATATTTCAGGGCTGAGTCAGAAGGGTGTATTTATGGGCTCTGCACAGAAAAGGTCACAGGCAGGGGTTGCTGCACATGGGCAATGAAATCTGACTTCTGCTGTCCTCTGGGTAGCAGTCCCATGCCGACTGCTCGTCCTTCTGGGCCAGAAGAATGTTTAACCCTGATGCTGTGGTCACTTTTCTCTGTCCCCTGCTACAGGCAGACTTTTTTAATATATTTAACTAATTTTGAGGTTTAAATGTTACAGTGAAAAGCCAGGTTTGGGGTTTTATCAGTAGGCTTCACCACTATTCAGATGCTTCCAAAAGAGGACAAAAGGCGATTAAATGAACCAGCAGCCATTGCCAGAGGATGTGTCATTTGAAGATTGCAGTGAGGGACGCTTCCAAAAAGCCTCAGCTGGCCCCTGGCCATGGGTTTCCGTCCAGGCAGGCGTGATCAGAGCCTCTGCCCTTCAACCAAATCACTGGTGGTGAATCTGGAAGGGGTTGGTTGAAATCTGCTCTGCTGAGTTCAACCTAAGCTCTCCTGCACAGTTTGATAGGGAATATTTAAAATTTAAAACCCTGCTTTAAAGACCCAGAATGAGGAATGCAGCCAATTCTGGCTTGGAAAGACAAAAAGCTTCTTGGGCCAGCTTTTGGCCTTACTATTCCACTCCTGCATGATATTTCTTTCGTGATATTTCTTGGATGATGTTTCTTTTCACTGGAAAGCACGGGTGTGACTTGGAGCAGTGGGAAGATTGCTGCCTGAACATGTCCCACCAGCTCTGTGGTATGTTTGGTGTAAATTAGAGCAGCAAAGATTTGGGAAGAGAACTTGTGCCATCGAGACCTTCCTTTCAGCTATGCTTGATGGACAAGTATCGAATGTATGGTGGGCATTACAAGTTGCTTCTCCAGCACTTACCCCTAGAATGACTTGTGAGCAGACGAAATGGCACGTTGTTTTAACAGCTGTAGCTCTGATTTTCTTAGGACTGCGTGTTGATACTCTCCTTGCGAATAGAAGCCAGCAGCATAATCCTGCAACTCTGGGTTTTTGGACTTTGCATTCATACAAAGTTGTGATAATTTCACAATGGAGAGGTCTGTGAAGATGGATTCCTTCTGCATGACTTACAGGCAGTTGTTAGTGTCCCACAGATCTTTTATTCCATTTAACAGTGCCTATGGTGTTGTACTTCTCTCATGGATGAGAAAGGCTGTGGATGGTTTCTGGCTGTCAGTCTGCTTTTAATTCCATGTTTCAACACCCTGTTTCTCTTCCATGTGCCATGCTGATCTCAAAACACCCGACCTCTGTGCTGGTTGTGATTTCCCTGATATACTTTGACTACAAGGAGATACCTTCATATTAATGGCATCCTAATGAATATTGTAGACTGGGTTTGTTAGCCTTTGGGTTCAGAGCAGCTGAAGTGAATCCCATCCTCATCCTCACTTGTGCACTAGTTTGGCTCGCAGGGAGGTTTTTATGCATTTCAGCACAGTTCATTTCAGAGGAATTTAAACCACAAGCGTTGCTCCAGATGCAGGTCAAACGCAGTCCACCCTCTGAAGCGGGCAGAGGGGTCTGAAAGAATGGCTTTTTGGCCGACTTCGAACCAAGTGTGTGGTGGGGACATGTAGTCCAGGGTACCAAAAATCTAGTCTGAAGTCACCCCCCACAGTCACATATAGCGTAGAGGTGTGGGCTTGAGCACCAAGTGCTTCCATCTACTGATCCACTCCTGCTACACCAGATGAGATTGCAAGAAGTCCTTGTCCCGTTGGCTTGTACCTCCATGCCTGCCTGCTTTCCCCCTGCTTCCAGATGTAGGGATTGCCCCTGTGCCTGGGCAGCCTGCCACCGTCCCGCTGCGCTGCAACACGATGTTACAGGCTGATGCTCCAGGGGATGTAATTCTGGACACTTGGCTTTCACCCGTCCGGACACAAACCCAATGGCTGCTTCTTGGGATGCCTCGGTGAGAGCTTTTCCCCTCAAAAGCCTCTTGCCTTGAAAACATTTCTGCAGTGCTGGAGCTAGCGAGACATCCCAAATTGGATCTGGGCAGCAGGGAAACCACGCTGTATCTTCAACCTGCAGCCCTCAGCTTGAGCCTTCTGCCTCCTCTTCATGGAAGACTTTCCTGTTGAAGGACAGTAATTTTGTGCAAGAAGTAGCTGCTACGAGCAGGGCTGAGATGACGACGGAGATGCTTCACAAAGCGGCACAGCGTGGGACCCCTGGGGCACAGGGCTGGCCAACTGCATCATCATTCTTGTTAATGGCTTGAACCCATTGCCCTCAAACGAGGAAGAGTTGGTGCTTAACTAGTGCCACTTAATAGCTCTGAGATTAATGGAGGCAGCACACGATGCTCTGATGCAACCTAAACTGCCACCTTTAAAATCCACGCATTTCCCAAGGGCTTTAGAAAAAAAAAAGGGGGAATTGTTAAATAACTCTGATCAAGATGGTTTTAATACCATCAGCTGAATTCCTCAGTTATCCTTTAGCTTCAAGAGGGTTGTTCTTCAGCTTTAGATTTCGCCAATCCTTTTAACCAAGTTGTTCTGGGCCACAGGTGAGGTGGCTCTGCTGTTTTACTGCCCCAATCTGTGTGTCATATCCCAGCATCTCTGCTAATGAACCCAGAGGATGTTTTTTAGGCAAGATAATGACAAAGGTGATGGTTTACTCCAGGTCGGACATCATGGCACTCCCGGGCAGAGATCAGGAAGAGGGGAGTGGACGTGTGTGCAGTGGACTTGGTATTTTCCTTGGCTTCAGGTTCACACTGAAGCTGAGTGAATTTGGGTCCCTTCAGGATGATTTTAATTGAGGATGGTGCTCTGCTGCTTTGCTGCTGCTTGGAAGTAAATTTGCTCAGGTGTTGCCCAGTTTGGGGTTCTTTGTGGTTTTTCAAGCTCTTCCCAGCTTCAGCTGGAATGAGGAGCAGGGGGACATCTCTGGTTTGCGTTTCAGGTGTCTTTTCTGTACCTCAAATTAATATAATGGTTCTGTAGGATGTTGGCTGGGGGTTTGTCTGGAGCTGGGGTGCTTAAGCCGTTTGGTCACTGTTGTAATGTGCATTCAGGACATAAATTACTGCTATTTTAAACGAATCTGTCAAAGCAGCGATGGGTAAAATCGCCGCAGCGATGTGTGGGCAGGAAGGGGTTACCAGCTGCACCGGGTCACTCCCTGCATAGGAGATGCAGCCGATTCCTGGAGAGCCATTTGCAAGCGCTGCAGTTTCCAGGAACTGGCTGGAGGGATGAGATTAGAGGAAAGAGGGGCTGCTTTTCTTGATGGAGAGCCGTGTCCTATCTGTCCTTCTGTCCCTACCCACCAGCTGCGCCGACAATGCTGCTGTGATGCTGAATTCCTCCTCCCTCCCCTGATGACTAATGTCTGCATCTGTGAGTAATTAGATAAGGTGAGGGGGAAGGCTGCTGTGCTGGACTTGTCCTGCCGCAGGATGCTGAGCGAAAGGCAGCCTTGGTCAGGCAGCCTGGGTCGGTGGGGCTGGGCTCACCCTGGGCAGGGATGCTGCGGGGTCTCATTAAGAGAGGAAGGAGAGGGGAGAGGCTGTTCGAGAACCGAGGCGTTCGGAGCCGTCCTTTTCAATGAGGAAATTGGATTGCGGCTGCGGAGCCCACTTGTCTTATCTGAAGTGGAGCTGAGCTCGTTTCTAGGAACAATTGGACAGAGTTTGTCTGGTTTTAGAGCCCTTCAGTTCCTGGTAATGATGCCTGCAGCTGGGCCGCCTCCTCTCAAGAGCCTGTCTTTTGGGTTTTGTTATACCTGGGGTACTCTGAACTCAACTCACGTTTAACCATTGTTCCCGTGTTGATTCCTCTCTCCCTCGCAGCCTTTCTCAGGACAAAGGATGGGCTGCATGATTCAGGGCAGATAGAACAGCTATGTTCCTGCGCTTCCCCCCTTAAAAACACCGTAATCAGTCCAGATGCAACATCCCCGCTCCAGCACGGCAGCCGGGGAGGCCCAGCACCAACTGTTCGGAGAGGCCAAGCTCCTTTCGGCACCGTCCCTCCATGGAAATGACTTTCCTGCCTGGCCATGGCTTCTCCAGCTCATTTGTCATCACACTGAATTAAACCTTTTTATTGTTCTTCTCACAGGTGTTGGCACAAGGAACTACTACAGGAAGATCGGCTACGAGCTAGAAGGGCCTTACATGGTGAAAAAGCTGGACTGATGCCCCAGGAGGTCCTCACCCCAACCAGCTGCTGAGAGGAGAGGAGGGGGGACAAGACTCATCCTGGAAAGAAAGCTCAGGATGACAGACGTAAGCTAAAAACCAAAGCCTGCCAACCGCGAAGGACTTTCTTATGCCAGAACCCACGGCAGCAAATAGGGCACCTCCTCTGAGGAGAGCAGTTCTGAGACCTGCCTGTTGGCCCAGGAGAGGTCGGGGACGATTCTCGTGTCTCGTTACCTGCGTAAGCCCGCCGCGTCTCCGGGATGGGCTCTGATGCATTGCAATAGAGGACTGAAGCGTAGGTGAACTGAAAGCTCTGAATTTGGGGACCCTATTGAACAGCCTAGTGGGAAAAACATCTATTATTTCTATGATGCTGTCAGCGGGCTTTTAATGTTTCAGCATTTAAATTGTGTGTGTTATTCTGCAACATGAATGAATTCTTTCTCTGTGTGTATTTATTTATGCTGGGCTTGGCTGCTTTCTGTCCGTCCCAAGCGATGCCGTTTGATCCTTTTACAGTAGGAGACCATGAGGATTGGAAGCCATTACCTTGCTAGCGGTAGGAATTGAGATTAAAACTTAAACTGAATCCCTGCAGGGACACACAGCCATGGAGTAACTGAGGTTAGAAGGGACCTCTGAGGTCTCTAGTCCAACCCCACTCAAAGCGGGTCCAGTTAGATCAGGGTGGCGATGCTTGAATATCTCCAAGGATGGAGATATTCAGTGGATGCAGGTGGAGAGTCCACAGTGTATAGGTCCCTGTTCCAATATTTGATCGCCCATATGTTGCAAAAGTTTTTCCCAACATCTGATTGGAGTTCACAGTGTTTCAACTTGTGCCTGTTGCCTCCTGGCCTGTTGCTGTGCACCTCTGGGAAGAGTCTGCTTCTGGTCTCCAAGCTCCTCCTCGCATATTGCATACTCCAGTGCCGTAACCATCCTCCTGGTCTCTGCTCCAGCTGGTTGGTCTGTATTTCCAGCACTAGATCTGCCGCTTTCCCAGCCCATAACCCATTGATTTGGGCATGAGGATGCCGTGTGACAGCACTGTCAGCGGCCTTGGCAAGGTCACGGTGTACAACGTCCACATCCCTCCCTTATCCGCACTGCCGTCATCTCATCACAGCAGGCAGTCGGGTTGCCCAGACACGATGTGCCCATGGGGGATCCCTCCTGTTCCCAGCTCTCTCTTCCACTCTCCATCCCATGGCAGGAAAGAGATTTGGGGAGCGTTTGGTCCCTACCTCTCCCAGCACGGAGGTGAGGCTGACTGCCCTGTAGCTCCTCAGATCCTCCTCCTGGTCCTCCTTGGAGATGGGTGCGATGGTTGCCTTTTCTGGGCATTGGGATTTCTATCAGGAATGATAGAATTAAAGCTTCTTTTTGTAAGTGGAGTAAGATGGGATGTGAGAGCGAGTTGTGACCCTGAGTGAAGAGCTCAGCACCTTCCTCACCTCTCCCCAGCCCTTTGGTGGGGTGGGGACAGCCCAGGACACGCAGGGCAGGTGGGTGTCCTTTGAAGTCAGCAATTCAGGGTTTTCAGAAGCAGCGTGCCTGGTGCTGCCCGCTTGACTTAACAAAATCAGAAGGGAGCGGCCGGAGCTCTGACCTCCTCTGCTGCTTTTTCACAGTATGTCAATCAAAAATAGGGTTGAAATCCAGAGTAGCGGCTTGTAGAGATGTTTTGTAGTTGACATTTTGGGTGTTACTTTAATAAATGACTCTGTCAGGAGCCTTCTGGAAACTTCGCCAATAACGAGTGTTCGGACACACGTGATTAACTCTGAGGAGGAGCAGCTCCGGGAGGAAAGCTCTCGCGGCGGCGGTGCCGCGCCGCGCAGTAAATGCAATTCTGCCACCGTGATCTATTGCTGCTCCCCGACGGCGACTCGTGGGGTCAGGGGCCAGAACCGCGCTGACGTCTGCTGACGCATGAGCGGCAAAGGCAGCGCTGAAAAAGTGCGTCCTTGCTGGAGAGAACTGAAACACCTGGCAATAAAGTTTTTATTATTGAAGGTAAATGCTGGTGTCCTGTGTTTTAAGGGGTGGGGAGTGAAAACCACAGCCCAGCTTGTTGGTACCTAAACCCTGAGGGTATTTGAGGCTCCTGCCCTGTACGGAGGGTTTGATTTAAAGAAGGGAGACGGAGGCTCTTGCTTCTTGATTTGTTGAATGGTTGGTTTTGTTTTTTTTTTCATCCTCCAAGACACTGGTAAATGGGGCATGTTAAGCTTCTGACACTGTAAAAGCAGAGGAGATGGAAAGAGATGCATTGAGAGGGGATGCAATTTCTGTGCAGAACCCTTAAAATTTTCTGCAAAATGTGTTGTACTGGTACCACTGACATAATTATGAATCACTCTGACGCTTTCAGCTCTGACAGCCCAGTTTTTTTCAGGTACTGGCCAGAAAAGCTTGCTGCGTCTGTGCGTCTGAAAGCGTGGCCCTCCGGCAAATCTAGGAAATACCAGATAAGTTTGGGGTTTTTTTAAGGCCAATGCATTTTGAGTTTACTAGCAGCTTTATCAAGAAATAAAGCAATTTGGGGGGGGAGGGGGTGTGTCTTATTTTTCACTTCCCATTTGTGTGTTCTTTGTGGGGTGATTTCATGCTGCACTGGCTCAGCTTCTGCGAAACTCTCGAGGCTTGTCTGCACAGGCTCGGGTTTGTTTTGAAGTGTGATGTATTGATTTGTCTGTTTGATATAAACGCAGCCAAATGAATAGCTGGTTTGTACTTCTCTCCGAGCCATTGCTTCTACCCGGGGACAGGGAGTTCCTCCACCACATGTTCCTGGCTTGTGTCCTGTCTGCTGCCGCTCTGCGCACCGCTGGGGTGTGGGAGGGGGTCAGAGGGTCTCAGGCCGTGGCTCTGCAGCCGGGTCCCCTGCCACCGCACAAGCCTCGCTGGGCAGCCTGGGATGGCCCAGGAGATGGGATGGTTTGAGGAAAGGCCCCGGGGTGGCAGCCTGAGCTGCGGCTTCTCACCCTCTGTGCGTTTGCCCGAGTTTAAAATACAGTGGTACGTGTCAGTCGCCAACGGAGAGCTGGGGAAGGGATGTGTTAGCAGGTGTGTGTGTGAATTTTCCATGGGTTTTAGTGCGGCTCGTGGGGTCTGCGGTTGCCTGGATGTAAATTCAGTCAAGAACGTTTCCTGTGGTGCACTCTGGTGCCTGGGCCGTGGCTGCCAGGAGGGAAGAGCAAAACCACGCTTCCCTCGAAAGCGATTCTAAAAGGTTTCAGGCTGTCTTGTGTTTGAAGTACACCGGGCACGAACAGTAACAAAGCCACAAAGTGTGGTAGGATTTCAGACATCTTTAGCTGCAAAAAAGGGGGAGGCACAAAGGAAACATGAGACCTTACTGGGAGAAAAGGGGCTGTGCAGATCCTCCCCTGGTGATGCTTGAAGCTTTGTGGCCACCTCTTGAGCTAGACTTCATTAATAGGGGGAGACCAGGTATCCAAATAACAAATTGGGGCACCCAGAGGGTCCTGATGTGGCTAGAGACACACAGCAAGTTTCCTGCCTGTGATGTAGCTGTGACAGCGCAGATGTACAGACAGCAGCTCTTTGCGAAGAGGATTGTACATGACGGACATGGTCGTGTTCTTTGCCAGGCCGGTGCCTGCGCTTGGTGTCATTAATGCCAGCCTGCAATGAATGACTCACATTTAGGCGAAGTGCTGTCCTGGTGCCATCAGTCTTCTTGGCTGACCTCTTCTGCAATCCTTGCCAGGAAATAAATCAAACATATAGTTGGCCTTTTTTCCTGTGGTTTTTACACACACACACACACACACACTCACTCTTACTTAGAATTTCACAATTCTGGCTGAAGTTGAGCAGAGGGCCTTGCCCTGGGTGTGCAGGGAGGAGGAAGCGTTTCTGCGCACCAAAAACTTTACTAGAAGAGAAATTGTCAGCTACAATTTAGTTTGGGTCAGGTGTATTGGCCTTTTCCTGGCCAGGCTGCTCATTCGCAGGGTCCTGGTAGCCACTCAGCCATGCCAAGAACTTTTCCAGTTGGCTGTGACCTGTTTTTTTGCAATACTCTGACTGTTTGGGTTATTATGTTAGGGTTTGGAGTTTTTTCCTCCATGAAAACAGCATCCATTTGAGTACAGGTACATCATTCTTACAGAGCTGTCGTGTAATTAATTGCGAAAGGGAGAGCAGCTTTGAAATCCGGGAGCAGTTGCGCTTCGCTGCAGCCCATGAAATGTGTCTGTCTTGTGCAGCCATGACTCGTCCTCCAGTTTGAGGTCGGCTAAATGCAGACAGTGTTGCTTTCAGTGGTCAAGCCTGGCATCTTTTACATGGGACTCAGTAGAAGAGTGGATTGAAGCCTCCTGGATGGAAAACAACAAAAAAACCAAACCAATAACAACAACAACAAAAAAAAAACCACCCCACACCAAGGTGATTTGTATTGACAAGCTGCAGCTCCTTCCTCTCCCTTCATGATGGGAATGAGGTCGATTAAGCAGACAAGGGCTTATGCAACCATTCAGGTCACGAACAAAGTCAAGAAAACACAATTTTCCTGTAAAACCCCGACAGACCAAGGGCTGTGGCTGATCCCACACCTGTGGAAATGAAACCTGGGGCTGGGAAAAAGCCCCAAATTTCTTTGCTCCAGGTTGAAATGGTGCCAAGGGAGGATTCAGGCCACTGCTGCGGAGCAGCTGCTCGTGCTGCGTCCTCCCCACTCAGTAACCCATCGCAGCCTCAGTCAGGCAAACGGGTTTTGAGGCCGATGCTTTGAAGCAAGAGAGCACCAGCAAGGGTCAATAAGCAAGCAGGCGTGAAGAACGCAAGTCATTAATGGAAGCTGCTTTCTCCTTTCATGGGCAAACAGTGGTGACCAGCTTAAAATACTTTGAAGAAGGAGAAGATAAAAGGAGAGGAAAAAGGTGAGTCGTGCTCATTTCTGCATTAATTTTAGCCTGTTGCATTTTTCCTGCTCTAACTTTTTGGGAGGCTAAAGCTCTCTGCCTGCCTGCAATGGGACATGGCCAAGATGTGGCACATGGGTACCAGGTGCTGGGGAGCTCAGGTGCAGCTGGAGGAGTAAGAACCTGCTCAGGGCAGGAGCACCAGGGCTCACACCATGATTTCATTGCTGTTGTGCTTTCTGACATGAAAAGAAGCTCTGCCAGCTTCAATATTTCTCTCGCTTCTATTTATATGCCTTTTCCTGATTGCTTTAAAATTATCTTCTGCCCCTGCCTTAGTAGTGCTGGAGCAATTAGTAAAGTGCCTGCTAGGCGCACCTCTCTCGCTGTAAGCTCAAGGGCTGCAGAGCAGGTTTTTGCTTCCCCACGGCCAGGGGAAGAAGCCCATCTTTGCCCAGGAGAGCTGCTGGGAGAAGAACCCTGCTGAGGATGTGGGACTGCCTCAATCTGCTGCTGCTTGGACCCTGGGGAGCTGTTACCTCCTGCTTTCTGGTGGAGTGCAGCATCAGACCAGTGGTTGGTAGCTGCAGGAGGGATCAAAGCTGCTGCCCTGGGTCATGCAGGCATCCAGGTGGGTCCACCCAGCACAGGCTCCACCTGTGAAGAAAGCAAAGCCCAGGTAAAGAGTACCCTGAGCCCACTGCCAAGGCATGCTGTTGCCCCCAGCTTTTGCCCCAGCTGCAAAGCAATCATCTCTAAATTAGGGGCATGGAGACAGGTAGGGACATGGGGAAACAGCCTCAAGTTGCACCAGGGGAGGTTTAGATTAGACATTAGGAAAAACTTTGTCACGGAAAGGGTTGTCAAGCACTGGAACAGGCTGCCCAGGGAAGTGGTGGAGTCACCATCCCTGGGGGTATTTAAAAGACGTGTAGACGTGGTGCTTAGGGACATGGTTTAGTGGTGGACTTGGCAGTGCTAGGTTAACGGTTGGACTCGATTTTAAAGGTCTTTTCCAACCTAACCGATTCTATGCCTATGTTTTTTAGGCAACTCTGGGCCCCTCTCTCCTCTCCGCTTCAGTGCTCAGCCTACACTTGGAGGACCTGATAGCCCTGCAGCAAAAAAACCTGAAACAAACCCAGATCTGCCACAGCACCTGCACAACCCCGTCCCGTATCCCCAATAAAAATGCACCCATGGATACCTCCAGCTGGTTGCTTTGCTGACCGCAGCTGCCTGTTGGTCATCCTGGTACAACATCTGTCCTCGCTGCCTGTAGCTTTGCAGGCAGAAGCGGTTCCTGCCCCTTGAAGCTACTACGCGAGTGAATGCGCAACCCAGATCAGGCAAGATGAACTAGGTGAACACAGTGATTCAACAACCTCTTGAGGCACAAAAAAAAAAAAAACCCTGTTGCTGGGAGCCACAGAATCTGATGTGCCAGTGGCTTTTGGCAGAGCGTGGCGCTGAATGACTCTGGACAGGTAGGAGAGCTGGCTCCAGGAGAAGGATGTCTGACCGCAGCCTAACAGCAGCAGGGAGCTGGAAATTTAAGAGCAGCTGGGAGATACCTCAAAAACTTGAGGTGTTCAAGCCTAAGATGGCCAAGGTGAAACATCACCATTACAGGAGCTGAGCCATAAAACAAGAGGACACCAACACTGAGATAAACGTTGTAAAGCAGGGTATGAGTGGCTCAGCTGCTCTGCTGTTATTAATGTTAAGGGCAATTTTTACATCCAATAGGCCCTTCTACATTTGAAAGGAGTGAATTTAGCAGAACAGATGCTGCTCAGTTTGGGGAAAATAAAAGAGTATCTGTTTACAGATCCTGTTCGGCACATCCTGCGTCCGGCTGCAAACTCTAAGCCACGGTTAGCTCTGTTGCTTCCCGAGACCCCAGCAGCTCTATTCATTACCAAAAAAAAAAAGTGAACTGGGGAAAAAACCAAAGAGAAATAGAGGAAAGAAAAAAAAAAAAAAAAAGCACATAACCCAGAAATACCTAACGGCACTGGGCAGCCTCTCCAGTGAGGCTGGGTATTACCAGCAGCACAGGGTGGCAGGGATCTGACCTGCTCTCAAGGATCGATCCCCTTCTGCCCCCTTGGATTTTGTTTTTCTTCTTTGCTCACATCCTTCGTGAGGCAGCAGCAGGGGCTGCCTCCTGCCTTCAGTGCAATAAGCAGTCACGCCAGGGGCTCAGGGAATCTGTGGCGAATCTGTAAGAAAAGGAGAAAATTAAATCAAGAGAAGCAGGAGCCAGAAAGGAGCCCGATTTTAAAAAATACAGCAGTCACAATCCGGCTGTGCTCATCAGCCTTGTTTAATAAGAATAAGGAGTTGGAGGTTTGGAAAAACAAAGTTGAGGTAAAACAGCACCGCTCAGACCTTGGGTAAACAGTAGCACAAAATCTTTGAGCTCATCTCAAGTCCTTTTCCAAATGGGAAAGAAGTGGTTTGGCATCGATTTGGCATCCCCTTTTGTCCCTTCCCCATCTCAGCCAGCTGGCGCAGGGGTGCGGATGGGTCTGCGGGATTTCATGCCCAAAGTCCCCTGCCAAAGGCCACCAGCCCCTGCACTTTGGTGGTTTTAAACTCTTGCAGCAACACACTTGGCTTTATATTTTTTTCTTCCCGCTTTCAGTTTGTTTACAATTGTGGGAAAAAGCCAAATGTAGTGGTTTTAGCATCAATCTTTCCTGTAAGCAAAAGGCTGAGACTCCTCAGTCACAAACTGACAGCTAAATTCATTCAGCACATGTCTTCAGCAGAAGCTGGTGCTGGTTTAAGGGAAAAGGGTAAAACAAAAAATAAAACTTTGAAGTCAATGTGTACAAATTCCTTTGTAGATGCCTGTTTTCATTGATGCTTCCTCCCAGAATCTGTACAGATCTAGTTTTTGTCCAAATCCAGCTGATACCACGATGAAAATTAAATAAAAGCTTTGTTCTGGCTATGTCTACCAGCATCATAAGTACCCACTGATGGTTCTTGGCTGCTAGATCTAGGTCCAAGCCTTAATATACACCATATAAGCTTTCCCTACACATATTTTCATCCCGGGAAGGACTCAATCCATTGTGCAGCCCTTTCTGCTCCCTTCCCAGGAAGCCAGTGGTGAAACACAAGCTCAGTACGCCGCTCCTGGGACACATCCTCATGTAGGAGCATCCTTAGGAGACCCTTCCCTCTCCTCCGCCACTGGGATTTCAAACTCCTGCATCATTGTGTGTATCAGGGCAGTTCTAGAAATTTATTTCCCGTTAGTATAGTTTCTTTAAGTAAACCTTGATGCCTTTATTTTGCTTGGGAGCCAACTCTCCCAGAAAGTTTTAGGGGAGACAGAGGTAGCAGAGCAATGAAACCAGGGTCTTGATCCTGGCACAGGGCATGTGGGTGTCCATGTCATTTGCTCTGGGGCTGGGACCCACATCACAGCTCAGCACAGTTTGCAAGACATCCACAAAGCCACTTTCTCAAAAACTTAAACCTCAAAGTTGCTGGGGAAGCTGCAAGAAGGCACATGTTGATAGCTTTTGGGTTTTACACCCCTGTGTGTACATCAGCACGTAGCAGGATGTACGTAGAAGGCTTCCACCTTCCCTCTTGCCCGTCTTCCTGGGAAACCCAGCTGCTTCGCGCTCCAGGCTATTCTGCAAACAGCCCTTCGGATAGGGAGCAAGCACAAGGCTGTGCCGAGCAGGAGCGCTGCAAGGTGTGAATAATACCAGTAGACTGTACATTGTTTCCATTTAAAAACAATTTAATCTAAATTCTCTGATCTGCAGCTCTTTGACAATAAAGGAAAGCTAAGTTTAAAAGGGAGCAATCCACTGCTTCCAACTTCAAAAAGCCTCAGCAAAATCAATTAAGAGCATACGAAGAATCTTAAAAGAACAACGGGGACTGACAGATCGAACCGCGCGAGCTCATTACCTTTTCAAATCCTCTCTCTCTATGATGTTCCTGCGCAACGTCAGCCATGGCACATAGGTGTCTTTACATTTCGCCCGCCAGAGTACCTGGATCATGCTTTGCAAACAGAATGCAAATCCAGCGTTAGTGGTTTATGCGCTGCAGAACCAGCCTCCTTTGATGGGGGAGGGAGCAGCTATTTAATGGAACAAAGGAGCAACACGTTCAAAGTTTAGGATGAGAGAGGAACAAGGAATGTGAACTGAGCGCTCCAGTGCTGAAGGTTTTAATTAGGAAATAGTCTGTATCCATCTCTGATGGATTAAGCTGCAGGTTTCCCCATTTTCTTTATTTTGCAAAAAAATTTCTCTAGATTCAGTCAGTCCACGAGTGACGCCAGTTTACTTCTGCACCTACACAAGTCAATAACTTGGTTCTTACCTCTCCAGCCGTGAAGAAATCACATTCTTCCTCTGAACCCTTCGCAAAGGGAACGTTTCTAGCTGATGACCCGGGATCACCGACGCCACGGCCTGTAGCTTTCGCTGAAGCTGGCCGCCGCACCTCCGGTCCCTCCTCCTTCCCAAGCCTCGAGAACAGGTCGGCAAATCTGCTTTCCTTATCTCCTCCTGAGCCCCTGCAGAGATGAGACACTTAATCCAACCAGCTCCTGTGTCCCCCCTTGGAGTGATCTACACCTCCAGCCACCCCAGCTGCATGTTGGTTGCCTGCAGATAACTGCTCAGTGACAGGCGTCCACAGCGCCTTCATTAGTCTTTGTGATTAACAGACCTGTGAATTTATTTAGTTCCAAAAAATGCTTCCCAGCAGCTGTAAGACTACCAGCTATGATGATGTATTTAACAGACATAGAAAAAAAGACCTTCTGCTTCTGCTGTCTGGTGAGATGTGCTGGGATTTATGATTAATGGAGGATTCTGCTAATGAATGATTTGGAGGCAATGCTTAATTTTAGAGAAAAATAGAATAGTATTGACTGACTTGATCCTGAGTGGGGAGAGTAGCAAGTATTTAATTCTCCCCTGGATCAATTCAGCCTCTAGCTATCTTGCATCTCTGTGAGTGATGTTATTTGTCCCATTGCAAAGAATTAACTAGTCTGAAGCATCCGTAATCCAAAGCAATCAATTTAACTGCCTGCCTCGATGGACAGCTCCAGCATTTAGAGAGGCTGTTCTAACAAACTGCTCCAATGCACATGAGGCTTATTGCAGGGGAGAGAATAAAAATGGAGAACTTAAGTTACACATTTTTCCCCACCAAAGCAGAACAAAGCTTCACCTTCACTATCTCTTCACTTGAAATACAAAGCTGAATCACAGATCCACATTCCTCTCTGTTCTTTTCTCTTTTCTTCAAGAGGGATTATGACTGTAGATTAAAAAAAAGGAGTGGTACATCCTTAGTCATCACTGCCTATGCTCTGACCTAGGGAAAAATCAAGTGTCAAAGCCCGGCGAGCCGGGCGCTGAGCCAAGGCACCCGCTTGCAGCCCTGTCGCCCCGTGACGCACTCGACAGCACCATTCTCTTCCTAAAACGTGAAGTCACATAAGCAGCTATCGCTGGCAAATACCTTCCTCCAGTTGCCAGAGCAGCGGTTTTCACCAAGACTCAGCTACCTCACCACAACAGGAGTGATGGACAGCAATATTTTGGGTTCAGCGCTTTACGGTAAGAAAGGAGGACAGCAGCATCGCCATCTCCCCCAGGAGCTGGAAGAAAAACTGTCTACAAACAAGGCACGACAGAGAGAGCAGCTCAACAACAGTTTAGGAACTCCCTGAACCAAAGGTTGCTCGAAACCACTGTTCAGTAACCGCTTGTAGATATATCTTCCACAAATCAGTGTGATTTAAGCCCTCTGACACTTCTGCTATCACCGGCGAGTTTAGCAATTCGGCTACATGCTGCATGAAACCTGTGCATCCCCTGGGCACCCCCTTAGTTCTCATAGCACAAGGTGGGAGCATCCATTCAATAAAGAGGAGTTCATTTTCTCCGTAACATACATAGTTTAACAAACTTCCCATCCCCCATTCCCAAATTGTAGGTCTTTGACAAACTTCTCTGTATTTTTCTTTTTCTCCACTCAGCTACATTATTATTAATGAGCTGCATACAGCTTTTGAAACAGGAGAATACCACAGATTCATTCATTTTCCATTTTATTCTGTTCCTTTCCTGGCTACAGACATTACATTTACCCTTTAGATCACTTTTTAATATCGAGCTTGTTTTCAGAGAGCTACACGCAGCAGCTCCAGGATTCTTCCCCCCCCCCCCACCCCCTTCCCTAAGAAGTAGTCACTTAAATTAGAGGCTGTCATTGCATATGTTCATTTACCAATTCACTAGGTATTAGACTTACTAACTTGTGGTACCTTAAAAAAAAAAAGTGTCACATGTGATTCTAAAGAGATGCTCAGTATTACCACACTTTATAATGCATTAGTAAAAAACCACAGCATTTTATTAATTTATAAAGTACAGAGTTTCAAGTGATTAAAGCATACGTACAGACTAGCTAAAAATATCTAGCAGCTGTGAGGATACTCGCCTAGCATGGCAAAACAAGGAAGAAAATGAGTAAACCAGCCATTCTTGTGCCCTGCAATTTTCTCACGTGTTGCGAGGGTGTGCAAACCTATCTGTATCCCAGAAAAATGGACTGGTCTCAACTCAAAACAGCCCTAGATGACCGCCAGCATGCTCTGAGGAGAGGTGGCAGAGAGCAGACAATAGAGCAGCAGTGACTACAGGGTTAGGAAGAGAAGGCTGAAGAAACCTTACTTCAGAATAGCAGCTCTGCAAAGCAGAAGAGTACTTGTAACCAAAAGCTGCGGAAAGGAAAACCCAGCGTACAGTCCTAAGTTACGATTCCCCAGAACAGGGCGAGTTAGAAATCAAGGCAACAACTAGAATTAGGTAAGACCGGGCTGTACTGCAGGTATAGAGCTGTGATCAAAGACAGACCCGTCTCCTACCAGAAGACAGAAGTGCTCTCCAGAACAGGGTGACTGTGGCTCTTAATAACAACAGATCCAGACCCCCATTTTCACCATAACATCTGTCTGCACAGAGGTGTCAAGAGCTGAATGAGCTTCAAAGCAACCGTGTCTATCATTGCTGCACACACTTCATACGCATCAGCAGCATGTGACTAGGGATTCTCTAAATTCAAAAGTCAAGTTTAATTTAACGATTGGAATTAACTTATTTTTTAAATGTTCCCACAACAGCTCTTTTCAGCAGCCACCCCTATTGGGTAGTCTATTTGTTATCTGTTATGGGGACAGAGGTCCGTCAACGCTTGTTTGTGCAGGACAAACATATTTTACAGCCTGGAGGAGCAGGTGAGAAAAATCTTACGCTTCCCCATGGAAGGCCAGTGGAGCCTCTGGATAAAGTCATGGCAGGAAGAAAGATCCTCTCCATGAATTTAGCTTATGACACACTGCTTATAATACAGAATCTTCTATATTGCAGCCACAATCTCAGTAGAGTAGGACAGGGGGAAGAAATATATAATCTAACAGAAATATATGTATTTCTGTCCTCTGTGTGGTATAGGTGACGCAGAGGGGCTCAGCATGTTATCTTTCTTTTGGCAGTTTATTCCTTTCCTACAAAAGAAAGCTGTCCCTGAAGGACACTATTTCACCTCTGCACAACAGAAGAGCATAGGAGGAACCTTTGCCAGGAGCTCCCAGCTCCTTAAGAAAAGCAAAGATCAGCAGTAGTTTACAGATACATTAAAATATTTTTCAAACAGGGTGCAAATTAGACTCCCCATTTACCTGCCAAGATTCCAGTTCAGTCCTTTTCATTTCCCTTGTAAGAACAGCTGGCACAAGCAGCTAACACAGCAGGAAGCATGATTCCTTAAACTACTTTAAGTGTTAGTGACGCATACGTTCTAATCAAGAGTTGGCATCTTTAACATTCTTTGTATTTATTTTAAGAAAGCATTTTAGTTAATCTAAGCAAGAATATTCAAAAGCTACTGTGAAGAAAATACATTTTTGTTTCTGCTCAAACTTTTCAGAATAGACACTGAACACTTTGCCAGCTCATTCAGCAGACATCACTCAGTTACGTGGCCAAGCAGCACGGAGTGAAGAATTACACAAAAAAAACTCCAATTAAGCCTCCTAACGACAACTTCTGTGCCAAGGACAAGCGACATGGCATTATCAGTGAGAAGCCAGGGCTGGAAAGGCAGTCAACACGCAATGGGGCAGAGAAGCCCGTCTCCAGACGGTTTCTGCATGTTTCTTTGCCGTCCTTCGAAAAGGCAGTCACAGGACGGCAACAAAAGGATGCACAAGGGTTGCTTTAAAAAGAGCGAGTTCAGAAACTCCTCTACAACTGTGCCCAGTATGGCCAGGCAGTCAAGGTCACCTCAGCCAAGTTTTCACCTACGCTACTCGTTGCATAAAACCGCAAATATAAAACCACCAAAGGTTTACATAAAAATAAGTTTTTTGTAGATCTTCTCTTAAAATTACTGTACAAATAAATAAAGTTACTGTCCATTTAAATATAACCGTTCAGGAAAACGGGAAGCCGGCAATGGTCTTCTGATCCATGCACTCATTCCAAAGGCAGGCAGAGTTGTTCGCCATCTCCAAGGCCTCAAGATCACATCGGGACACGATACCTGCAAAAGAAAGGCACCGAAGTTGCAAAATAAGACTTTTTGGTGAAAGCACTGGGCCATACCAAAGGTCCCCTGGCCTACTGTTCTGCCTTGGGGACATCAATAGCATACATATGCTTCGAGAAGAGCACAGGGCACATACACAAGCAGGCTTTCCTCAGCAAAAATCCCAGTTCTGAACAATGTTTAACTTAAGGACTTCCTGAATCACAAGTTATATCCATATCCTTATCTTTAAATTAATGAAAGAACACTCATTCAGATGCTTTTCATGCTGTTCTGAGGAGATGTAGTGTTTGGCTGCCCTACACTGTCGAGTTCATTGCCCTATGATAACAAAGCATTATGGAAAAAAAAGTATCTCGTGTTTGATTCAAAGTTGCTATTGGGGAATTTCTTCTGAAGTGCCTAGATTTAGCATTGCGAGAAACCCTTTTCAGCTTCTGTGCTACTCCTGATTTTAGATTAGGAAAGCATATAGGAAAGGATATGAAATCTGTCTGTTTTCTGGACTGAAGCATCCATGAATTTGTGTTTAAGAGAACCCCATTTTAGAAAGGCGAGCTGGTTTTCATTTCAGTCCACACTAACACAGCAGCTGACAGCATTTTCAACAGCGTGAGACGAGCGCCTCGTGGCGTGGAGCGCTGTGCCTCAAGTCATTGCTGCATCAACTCCGATTACATGCCAAAAGCAAGTATAGTAGGTATTCAGCTAGCTTCCTACTGAACAGGGAAATAAAATAAATGAAGAAGATCAAGACAGACAGGCGTTTTCAGGGATATGTCCTGGCTGTGCTGGCATTTTTCTTCTGAACCTAGTCTGCAAACCTATTTACCATTATGGTTTCATAATGAAAAAGGAAAGTCAACAGTAGTAAGCCTGACACTGTGCTGCTGGAGCCTTTTTTTCTCTTTATCCTTGCAAATTCCTCTCTAGCAGGCTAACCACTTCAGGGCTGGCCTGCCAACTAGTGGTACTGTTGCTATTAGAGTATGCCAGGCCTCCTGTATCAGGTGGGAGTCCCCAGAACTGCAGATCCTACCAGAATAATCGAGTAGTTTTCACCAATAAAACTGATTTTTCTAGATAAAAAGAAGCGTTGGTCTTGTCCGCTAAGATTTCAGTAAAGCATTTGATGTAGTACCAGATAAGAAAGTATTAGATACACAGGAGAAGAATGGGATTAGTAAAAAGGAAGATGTAAGGCAGTTAACCTGTCCCAAGGGAAAACTGAATCAGATAATTTGGAAATGAAGATGCTAGAGTAGAGTTTTATCAAGATTGGCATTGGCAATAGACTTGTTTAATTAATGTTTTCACTAACAGCCTTGGCACAATTAGAAGCGTGCCGATGACACAAAGCTGGAGGTATTACGGTTATAAAAAAGGATGAGAAAATATTCAGGGTCATTCACCGTCTCTTCTAACTGACAGGGGTTGAAACTCTGTAATAGAAAACATAAGGTCATGCATCTGTGAACAAAAGTAACTGCTCTAACCCAGAATGTTATTGATTTGAAGCAACTCAAGTCAAAAAAGGCTTTAGGATAGGAAGTAATTATGAGAGGATTAACTGATACAGGTATGAAAGGAGGGAGATGTGATCCTGGAATACATCAGGAGGAGTATTTCCAGACTAGATAGTAAACGCTAGTGCTTTACAAGGACCTGAAGAGACTCATCTAGGGTAAGCGTAGAAATTATTTCTATATGGAGGAGATGGAGGACCCAACCTTGATGGAACCAACCAACCTCAGAGAGGAAGAAATGCTGCTAAGGTTACAATTGTTCTCTATAAAACAGTTCGGAATGGGCAAACACCCAGGAAGGAGAACATTTTAAGCTAAAGGACGAGTCTGTCACAAGATCAAGGGTATTTAAACTGATCAGAAATGCATTTGTGTTGCAAAGGACAATGTCCTTAGCTATAAGGACAGTCAGATGCTCAGTCCCAGTGACAGTATCAGACACAAACCCCTTTATTTCTATGATGCATTTATCAACTAAATTCTAGGATATGAAGCCCATGACAGCAGGAGACAGGACTTGAAAATCCTGGAAACTCCCTTCTGTATTTTCATTGCTCTACTGAAAGACACGGAATCTGACAGACCATCCTGAACTTTATGTTGGACATTCAAACTTCCATCAAAGCAGATACTAAAGAGGCCATCGAGAACTCACAAGGATTAGGATGAAATTTTTTTTCCAAAGTGGGCACATAAAAACAACAGTCTTGCTGCAGGACTTGGCAAGACCACCTGACTTCCAGTCCAGCCTTTTCCAAGACATTCTTCAAGGCCTTTACACATTGAACAGTTCAGGACAGGAAGCTCCTCTATCATCTGATGCACCCAGCTCTGATACGCTCTGAGCATTAAGAGTGCTTTAATTAAAAAAATAAAATAAATCTGTCTTTAATCTGACAGGTACTAATCATACCTGAATACCATATTTAAGATGCACACCTACAAATATACAGTAACTTTGCCCGCTTCAGCTTTTACTTAGTTAGCAAATATATTGTAAAAGCAACAAAAAAGCACAGGTAAATGCTGGAGTGATGGCCGAAATCTGCCCTCATTTGTGGAAATAGATAAGGTTTAGGGTAAAGGACAGGCTGGCCCAAATACAGACAGCACAACCAATTCCCTGAACAAACACCATTAAGGAGGCAAAAGTTTCTTTGTTAGACCTACTTCAGCCAAATTCCTTTTCGCAAATGTTTATCAAAGCCTTTTCTTCTTCTCGTTTGACTGCATCTTTCTATGCTGAATTTTCAGAACTGCTACAGGTCACACTTGACTTAGAGGGCTTTGGCCTGGAGGTCAATAACAGAAAATCCCCTGTAAGCTCAGACTAAATAGGGAGCAGCCTGGCAGAGACACTAACCTGAACGTCCTTCATCTCTATGAGACAGAGCGTTGACGCTTTTTGCCGTAGGAGATTTGCCTGATTCGGACTTCTAGTTGGAAGGCATCCAATCTTTCCTTTGGGTTAAAAGCCAGCATATCGTGCAGGAGCTTGCAGAGATCATCCGGCATGGACTTCTTGTTCTTCAGGGGAATTTGTAGTTTCATGTTGGGATTCTCCAGCAACGCTTCTCCAAGGGGAATAAGCTCCTTGCCTTGGCAGATGTAAGTTCCTGAACACAGATTAGGAGGAGTTGGGTTATACAGGTAGAAGAAAGCCTACACAAAATGCTGTCATGTGCAGTACAGACAGACAATCTGGAAAACAAAACATCTGAAAGATTACTGGAAAGATCAGTTATTAAGAGGCAACCGCCAAGTCAAATATTGGGAAAGGCTGTTATCAGAAGAGGCTTTTACTTTCAAATAGTAATGAAGGTGTTGCACAAGGCTGTGCCCTTAACCATGCATGGAACAGAGGGAGCAAGTTTAAGCATGGCGTGCTTGTCAAGCAGTTATATGGACCATCTGCAGACAAAATGGGCCACTGAAATGAACTTCCCCCACTTTACTCTGTTTCACCCTCCTAGCAGACTCGGAAGCTCCGGAAGAGGGAGGGAGACTGCCTGGCTGCAGTGACTTGAAAGAGTTAAACACAAAACTTATTTGCTCAGTTAGTCAAACAATTTTCAATTAAAATGACAGCATATGCCATTTACCCTTAGCCAACTTCTCCTCAGCAAGATTAAGGAAGGGGAATGTAAATTTGCTCCTGGTAATCTAAATAATTTCACCGCTTGTTGAAAATGATTAACTGGCTTCCAAAACAGACAGTAAACCCAGCTTTGCTCACTCAAGCTGTTCTGCCCCTGCACCAAGCAAAGAATAAATGTTTCAAAGGCAGTGACCTGTCTGTGTGTAGAAAAGGTTGGCCTTGCAAACTCCTTATCTCAAGTTGGCGGGTAGCTATTTTAATGAAATCTGTTCATGCTTTGGTCTCAGCTGCAGCCATTTGCTTGTTTCTGTAGGCAGGAACTAAAACATTTATCAATGTTTGGCATTTTAAAAAGAAATAAATAACAGAATTAGAACTGAGCCTACTTGGAAGATAAAAAAAAATAATTAAAGGGGTAGCACAATAGCTTCTCAAAGTTCCTCTGTAGAAATTCCTTTTAAGAATTTAAACATTTAAAAGAAAAACAGACAGGTATACTATGATCTCAGAGCCTGGGTAGATGTCTTCAATTATTATGCTAATGTGAATGACTGGCATTCTCTCCTCTTGAGATGGATTTTCCACTGCAATATACTTTTCTGAAATCTTTTAGTACAAAGTATTTCAAGCGTGCATATATGTGGGGGATTTGGAGGAAGGAGGAGGCGGGGGAGAGAGAGGGAGAGCAGGCCATCAGGAGTCATCCCTGAAAGATCTTGCATCTCTAAACTGTGAGGAAACCCAGCCAGATGGCAGTGAAGCGTATCTAAACATCCTTTCCCAGTTTATTATTTGGCTCCTTGGAACACCCTTTCAGCACTCCGAGTGATCCCATCCCTTGGTTATGCCAAGTCAAGGATACAAGCAAACCCATAAGCCCAATTCCAGAAAGGTTTTGGTTTTTAAGAGCATTAAAAGCATTTCTGAGCAAGTGGAAGTAGACAGATACTAAATCCTCTATCAAGAGCATAGCTGTAAGACAGATGCCTCACCAACAGCTACGAGGGTTTTTTTCTCTTACAATTCTTTAGTGACAATAAGGGCCAAATCCATTTTTGAAGAGCGTTCCTTAGGGCAAGGAAGGCCTGACAGCAGAGAAGCCAGAAGTGATCTTTCCCTTAACCTTTAAACCCCCCAGAGTCTTTTTGAAAAATCTGGCAGAAGGAATGATCTTCCAAATAAAATAATGATTTGTAAATATAAAAAGCATTCCCTCTGCCTTAGTGATACATCTTCAAGACTTGGAAACCCTGCATGAGAAGCAACCAAATTAGGAGCAATGCACGCTGAAGAAAAAGAGATTTCTTTGCAGTTCTCTTAGCAAAATCCAACCCCCCCCAAAACCCCAACTTTGGGTTTCTTTGGGCTGCAAGGTGCTTGCAAATCCCTGGAAAAAGCCACATCCAAAGCATACATGCCACAGCATTTGTAACTATGCCTGGGAGAACACCTCTCAGAGAATCCCTACAGATCCAGAACATCCACTGACAACAGGACAGCACTGATCTGATGCTCACCAAGCAATTCCTTCTCCGTATCCCCATCTCGGAAGGTGATCCTCTCAACCATAGCCCAGAAAATAATCCCAAGGGCAAATATGTCAGCCTTTGCCGTGTAGTGACCTTCCCATACTTCTGGAGCCATGTAGAAATTTGACCCACAAGCAGAGGAGAAGCGATGCTGGTTCACATTCCCTTTCCCTTGACACACCTTGCTGAGGCCAAAATCTGCTACCTGCAATGCATAAGAAGAAAAGCAAAATAACTTATTCACAAACACCAAGTTTACAAACATGTTTACAAACTGCGGCTCAGTGAATTCCACCCTGAAATCCACCGCAGCATGGCACTGACACTTGTCGGGTGGCAACCCCCGTGAAACAAAGAGCTGATTATTTCCTGTTCGTTGTCCGTTCCCCAACTCCTTTCCTGTTTTTTGCTCCCCTTCCTAAGACAGGCGAAACGGGTATCCGAGCGTTATCTTTCTGTGAAGCTCACTCTGATTACATCTAATTGGGCATAAACATACCTTGAACAACATCAATGGTAGAAGTGGCTCTTACTGTTCCACGGTGAGCGCACTGAATCTCTTGCATTACCATTATTATCCGTAGCTATTAAGATGACATTGATTTAAGTATCCCTTGACAGCTCTACAGGTCGAAGTACAAATACCATTATTGATCCGAATGATCAAGTCATGAATTATCTGAATGCACTGACCCCTTATTTTATGTCTAACTACAGGAACTCTCGGGATTGAAAGTTCAGGAGCGAGCTGGCTCCCAGCTTTTCCAGCTCTCTGAAAAGCAGCTGTATAGACTTTCAGTCTGGTGCTACGAGAAAGGCAGCTAGCCAGTCTTTACCTCAATCAGGGCATCAACATGAAGCACGAAGACATTCCCCACCTCCCCTGAACACCAATATGTGCTTGAGGCAGCAATATTGGACACGCTAGCTGTTGTAACAGGGCAGTGTGTTCTTAAAAGTTTAAGGGCACATAAGATATTGCTTCATCTTTGACTGATCGTGATCTCTCTGATTATCTAGTGTACAGAAGCCAGACAGCCCTGAACTCAACCGGATAAGCAGTGGATAAAGGACATTATAGAAATATACCATCGTGACCTCTACTTCCTTCCAAAACTCCTAAAAAAAAAAAAAAAAGCCCACAACTGATATCAGATGTTCTGAGTATGCTTATTACAAGTATCACAAGACATACCAAAAGCCCATTCCAAAGCACATGATGCGTAAGCATGCAGATCACATACTTGTTACAGCAAAGTTTTATTCCCTTACCTTTACTACCGGACTTCCACGTCTATGAGAAATCAAAATATTATCGGATTTCAGGTCTCTATGCACTATCTGGTTTCTGTGCAGGAAAGCCACGGCGCTGCTGAGCTGCCGCATGAAGCTGTTGTTGAGCTGAGCATCTGGGCTGCGAGACAGCAGGTATTCGTTCATGTTGCCACCGTCACAAAACTCCATCACAAACCACAGAAAGCAGGCCGATTTGGGATCCATGCACCTCCGCCCTTTCAGGCAGGTTTCAATTAGCAACAAATGGCTGTCTGATTTCCTGTAACGATGACTAATTGGCTGAAAGACTTGGCCATTCTGCAGGATACACTCCTCCAACTGGATCACATTTTCATGTTGCCTCTGGATGCTCTGCAGGGCCCAGAACTCTTGCAGAGCCAGTTCTACGTTTTCAGGCACATTACAATGCATCCTTTTTACAGCTACTTTGCTTCTAGTTTGATTAACGATGGCCTCATAAACCACCCCATAGCTCCCTCGGCCCACTTCTCGAACGATGCTGTACTTGGCTTCCGTAGCCATCCCTCGCTTCGGCCCAGTGAACAGCAAATCAGAGGAAAATATTTGAACTCATGACAACCGGTCGTCACCTCCAGTAAAACCCTGGAAGAGAAGGGGATAAAAAGCTTAAAACTCTCCCAAACAAAGCAGCTTACCAACAATCAACAGCAAATACTTCCACCTGGCATAAATTTTAGTGGTATATGCATCAGTATATGATGCAGCTGCACGAGGACTGACAGCTAAAACGGGGTTTTAAGAGAAAGCCTATATCCATGGTAACTTTGAGACATTATCAAGTACAATCCTGACTGCACAGTGGGATGCAACCACCTGGGAAGTGACATTGATTTGTCCACAGCAGACAAAGTTTAGTGAGAAAGGAAAAGAACTATGTAGACACGTTTCCTAAGCAGGGCAGGAGAGGGAAGGCAAGACCTCCTGGGTAACAGCTGAACTTACTTTTACCAGAATTGACTTTTAAAGAAATTAAGTCAGCCAGAAGTGCCAGTTTGGCGCTAAATCTTTCACCTTCACTTTCCCCCCTCATAAATTTACTTATCTGTCAATGGTTACATCACTTCCCTGCCCTTCCACTACCAATTTTCTACCAGTCCACATCCTGAAACTCACCCCCTTTCTCCAGCTCACCCTCTTCCAACCCCTTCACGAGCCTTACACCGCACTTCCCCTCCACCTCCAGATCCCTGTCCCGCTCCCAGGCCCCCCACCCCAGGTCGTCCTTCACTTCATTGTCTAGTACGGGTTCCCGCTGCAATTCTTGTGGTCCTTCATTCAATTCCCCCTCCACAGCCCTATCCCCCGATAACCCTGCTTCCTTTTCAGCCACTCATTTCACTTCTCCCTGCACCAGAGCTCTTCAGCAACATCCCAAGTTTTGCTCCCTAATAACACATTAATCATTCTCTGCTCTCATGCCCCCCATGTTCCTTTCCCAATCCCCTTCACCCTTCCCTCTTCAAACCTCCCCCCTACCCCACCTGCTTCTGCCTTCAGAGCCCCTACTTCCCCCCAAATTCTCCTCCCTTCCCAAACCCCCTGTCCAGCTCTCCCAGCCTAACCCCCCTCTTCCCAGCCCACCCTGGCTTCCTTCTCAATCCCCCTCCCTCCTCCAGCTCCATCCTCCAGCCGTGCTCCTTTCCCAAATCCTTCATCTTTTCACCCAGCCCTCCCACCCCATTCCCCACTCTCCAGCCCTCAGCCCCCCACTCCTCTCCAAAGCAGCCCCCACCACAGTCCAAACCCCGACCTCCCCCCAAACCCCCTCCCGCCCCATGGCATAGCCACACCCTCTCCCCAGCACCTTCCCCATCTCACCTCAGCCCCTTCCCCACTCCCCCCCAGCCCCTTCCCCCACCTCCGCCAGCCCCTCAGGCCCACCTCTTCCCAGCATCTCAGCTAAGACCCCTTGGCTACCTCAGGTCCCGGGCTACCTCAGGCCCCTGCCTCACCTCAGGCCCCTGCCTCACCTCCTCCACCCCCTCAGGCCCACCTCTTCCCAGCACCTGGCCTAAGACCCCTTGCCCCACCTCAGGACCCCTGTCCTCTTCCCTTCCAGCCCCTCAGGCCCGGCTCATTCCCGCTTCCACTCGCCTCAGCCCCTTCCCCAGCCATTCCCCCCCCGCTTCTCCTCACCGCCGCCGCCCGCTCGCTCGCGCCCAGCCCCACTACCGCCGCCGCCGCAATTCCCGCCACAGCGGCGCGGCCCCGCCTACTAGCGGCTGCCGGCCAACCAGAAGGAAGGAAGCGCGGCCGAACCAATCGCAAGTCAGGGAAGGTGGGGAGGGAGGGGGAGTGAGGCCGCGGCCGGACCAATCAGCGAACGCTTCTCCTTCCCCGGCTCAAGCAGGGCGGGCGGGGAAGGTTCTGCGCTTGCGTGGTGGTGGCGGAGCGGCGGAACTACAAATCCCAGAAGCCTCTGCGGCGGACGACAGGTGCCCGCTAAGGACAAACCTCCGCGAAACGCGGCGTGTGCGGGCCGGCGCAGGGCGCGACGGCAAAGGCTGCGTCCTCCCCGTCCGTCCGTCCGTCCGTCCCCTTGTCCCGGCGGTGGTTAGCGAGGCGAGGCCGCTTCCCTGCCTTCGCCTCCTATCTCTAATGGTGAAAAAAAATTAAATACAAATTTTTGGAAACTTTTGGCAGACACCCAGAGGGTACCCAGCCCACCCAGGTCTCGCTTCACCCCCCCCCATATCAGGGTGCTGATGCAGAACCCCCCCCCAAGACACGGTGGCATCAAACGCCTCGAAAAGAGCGGCAGAAGGATGCACCCCAATCCCAGAGCATCAGTTGGGGGTTCACCCCAAACTGGGGGGGGGGTCACCCCCTTGCTCTCAGCCCCAGGTCGGGGTTCGGACCGTGCCGAGGAGGAGGAGGATGGGATTTCACCACGGGCAGGCTGATTTCCAGCTCATCTCTCTTCATTTGCAGCATTTTCAGGCAGTGGAAATGACCCTTTTCGAGCTGGTTTCTTATTTCTCTCCGTGTTGCGGCTGGGAGAGAAAACCAGGTGTCCACGGGCGAGACGGGGCATGGGGATTTCCCCACCGCACCTGCAGAAGTTAATAAAACAACAGTTTTTAATGTTCCAGTTTTGCCAGAAAATGGAGCCATTTGCTGATATTTTAATTTATACAGATCGACTGGATTTGGTTGCGTGGCTGGGGCAGGCAAATTTCTCAGTAGGGGGGATTTCAGACCATCCCACATTTTGTTTCCACTCCTGTTTAACTCCGCCTGGCCGCATTTCCAAACTAAAATACAATTTTACGAGATGGGCGTGCAGTTGAGCTGCTCAAAATATGTGTGTCCTAAATAAGCCCTTAACACTGATGGGGCTGGGAAGAAGGACCAGCAAGAGGCAGCTGGGACCATCTCCATCCCAGTAATAAGGGCTGTTGTGGTCATCCAGTGAGAAAACACTTTGAACATCCACCCTGGTTGCACTTGCATTAGGGATTGCAACCCAATAAAAACCCGCAGTGGTCCCACACATCATCCCGGGGGACACCGATGGGGACCCGGGGGTTGTAGCTGGGTGTCAGCCCCGAGTACCGGAGCATCCCGGTCTCCCGGCATTAATCAGCAAGGCTGGGGAGGTTTCCCCCGCAGCTGACCTCTGTGTGGCCATCACACCCCCTTAATATTGGTTTTAATAACAGCCCGCATGCCTGATCTGAAATAAAACCACAGCATCGGTCTGAAATATTTCCTTCCATCTTAAAAACAGGGAGCCCAGACCCAGGGATGCGATATCACCCCCCGGGGGCACATCAGCCCCAAATCCTGGTTCCAAATAGAGATGCTACAGGGAGGATGAGCGCGGTGGGATGTTGGGTACCACCCCATCGCCTTCCCAGCCATGTCCGGCTGGTGGGGAGGATTTTAGTTGCCTCTGCTGGATTTTTATTCTCTTATTATCATGGCAGCATCCTTCGACTGCCATGATGTCCCACAGCAAGGAGCCCACGGCTCATCCCTCCTCTTCTCCCATTCCGGCCACCCATCTGCTCGCTGTATTTCTGTATTTTATCCTGGAAAAAAGTAATTTTCTTTTTAACTTTTCTGCCTGGGCAGGCTTTCCTAGACCTCTAGCACAGCCACCCCAAGCTGCCTCTTTCCCCATCCCTTGTGAGGGGAACACCTCATCCTTCCCACCCCTCACCCAGCATCACCCATAAACCCACTCCTGCTATCAGGGAGAATCATTACTTTTACATTTGGGTTAAAAAAATAATTAAGCATCAAGAGGATCGGTGGTGCAGCCCATCTGTCCTTCCTCAGCTGCACGGCATCCAGCACCGGCTCCCCTTCGCTCCTGCAAATGCATCGTCCCACATGTTGGGGTGTTGGGGGGGAATATTTTAATGGAGCAATCTAAATAAATAAAGATAAAATAAATCAAAGCCCTGAATGTTAAACATCGGGCCCGCTGGGACAGTTTGGACTCTATTAAAAAGCACTGCACATTCCTCCGGTGACTCAGAGGTTTTATGTGCTAAAGACGACAGTGATGTAGCAGTTTTTCTTTCACAAAGCACTAAATGCTGGGGTTTGGGGGTTATTTTTTGGTGCATCTTGGTTTAGCGGGTACCAGCCCAGGCTCCTTGCTGGGAGGATGCTGGGACCTGCACTGGGAACGATGGGACAAGCGGAGGGTGTGAGGCAGGTCGGCTGGGCAGGAGGAGAGATTTAGTTGCTGCTGAGCAAAGAAATCCCTTATAGTTATTTTTTTTTATTGATTGCTGAACCTGTTTCATTAAACTTCATGCTCTTTTTCCCCGGCTCGAGCCCAGCCGGAGGCAGCACAAGAGTTTGGGGCTGCGCAAGGATGGATGCGTGCTGGTGCTTTGGGCTCAGAGCCATCCTCCGCTCTTGGCTGGGATCATCGGCACCTCGAAACCCAAATCCTGCCCCAACCCCCCCCCGCCCAGGCATATGTGCTGGCTGGTATTTCTGGGGTGGTATCGGCTCCACCTCAGCACCTATAGACATCGCGGTGTCTATAAGCGATGGCAATCTCCTAGGGAAACTGATTGCTAATTATCTCCCCTCCCGGGGAAAGCTGCTCCATCGCAGCCAAATGTCACCCATCAACAGCCGGGGGGGGACACAAGGTGTCCGGGTACCGGCGGGAACGAAGCTGCATCCTCATCCCGCATCCAGCAGAGGATGGCACGGGGTGGGGATGCAAAAAAAGAGAGAAAAAGATCCAATTAGGGTGAAAACTCATTTGTCCGCCCCTCGGCAGCACGGTGGGTATCAGAGGTGGCTGCGGGGACTTTCCGACCACCTGATGGATGTTGAGCGGGGGGGGACAGCCGCTTCTCTCCCCTGAAATAGCCGCCGGTGGGAAATGAGTCACCGGTTTCAATCTGGTTTCTCGCCAGCCGGTCCCGCCGCCATCCATCAGACGGGGCTGAGCCGAGCAGATTTTTTTCCCCGGGGAAGATTTTTTTTTCGCGGGAAGGAGGAGACAGGGGGTGCCGTGGGCCCAAAGCAAGAAGTGAGTAGATGGTTTGAACATCATCCTTCCCATCTTTCAAGTGCTGGCCCTAGGGGTTGAACATAAATATAACAACCGAGGCTAAAGGCATTGTCACTCCCGGATGCTTTGGGGGGCAGAGAGCCTCGGCCGGCAATTTTTCAGCTGGTCCCACGGTGTTGTTTGAAACCCTGAACCCACATACATGTGTATGGTTAGTGTATGGTTAATGTATGGTACACATGCCCACGCTTCCTGTGCCACGGGTTTAAATCTTTCCCCTGTGAAGCTCTTTCTCTGCCCTGAAGTGTTTTTTGGGATTTGCCTAAAGTCAAGAGCTTTTCCCCCCAAAAATAAGCCTATGGTGCTAATAAGGTGATTTTCCCACACCAGGATCAAGCTCATCTCCATTCACGTGTGGTGTGGAGGGGACGTACAAGGGATGATACACCATATGTTGGAGCATATTTGGGGTCTGATCTACCATTTTCCCCTTCCATTTGAACAAAAAACTGCTCCGCAGCCTTTTTTAACAGCTCTTCCAACACCCCATCCTCCAGCCTCTGACCATCCCCGTGGCCTCCCGGTCCCTGCATTGCTCCTCGGAGCCAAGCATCCCATGCAACGCTCCAGATGTGGCTCCACAGGTGATGAATAGAGAGGGGTAATGGCTTCAGGCACTTCTTCTGAACTTCAGATATCCTCCTGGCTTTCAGGCACCATCGTCTCGACGGCTTTAATTCATCAGTAAGAGGTAATTTGCGAAAGGATGGGTGATCTTCAGCAAAGTCTTATTGCTCCCTGCTCCAGCGCTAATAAGCGGCTGCTGAATGGTTTGAGCGACAGCTAAATGAGAGCAATCGGGCTTTCAATAAAACTGCAATTTCTAACAAGATGACACAAATACTTGGCGGGGCCCCATTGAGCCCCCACCGCTCGCTGAGGCTGAGTTTTGAGCGGCAGAGCTCGTGTTGCAGGCAATATCTCCCGTCAGTTTTATTTCTTGAGGAACCTGTTCATGGTTCTGCTTGGAGAAGACAGCAGACTGTTGTCCGGCTGTGCTCTGTTTCGTGGGTTCACGCCAAGGTGGGTACGTGGTGATGGTGGTGGCAGCTAACATCCGTGTGTCCCATGGGAGAACAGAGCTGAGGAGGGCAGAGCCATGGGGACGTTTGGGGATGGTGTGTCCCAGCATGGGATAGCCCGGAGGATGGTCTGCGATGCTGGCACAAAGAGCTTTTGGGGCAAAAATCATCTTGAATGGCAAATCTGGAGATGTTTGAAGAAAAGGCATCACCCCTCTTTGTTCTTTGTAGAGGGCTGATGTGACAGGACCCCCAAAGCCAACACCGGAGGAAAGGTGGAGGCTCCAAGTCCGTCTGCAAGCAAAGCCGGTGCCGGTGGAGTGTTTCTGATCTGGTCAGGGCAGTTTGGTCCCACAAATCAATTAAAAAACCACCGGGGTGCATGCTCTCCATCACCTTGCTGTGGGCCAGAGATACTCCCTAGCTCCTGCTGCTCTCCGAGAGCCACCCCATCCCCACCAGGACTGACTCAGGGATGGAGATGGAGATGGAGACGGAGATGGAGATGGAGATGGAGATGGAGATGGAGATGGAGATGGAGAAGGTCACGTCCTGTGATTCTTGGGGTCACTCCAGGTAGGGGGGTGAAATACCCCCGCCCTTATTATGTTTAATAAAAGTCCTCCTGGCCCGTTTTATGTCCCCTGCTACTTTTCATCCCCCTTGGATCAGAAAGTCCCATGAAGTTGGGATGGCACCTCTGGAGGGCTCTGGTCCCAACCCTGCTCACAGCAGGGCCAACCTCAAAGCAGGTCAGCGCCTGGCCAGGCGTGCTTCCAGCATCTCCAAGGATGAAAACTTTGAGGTTGTGCAGAGAGGAGCAGCCATGTCCCTTGAGCCTTGGGGGTAAAATCTCCTTTTCCCGACGCAAAATGGATTTTCCATGTCCAAATTGGCCCCTACCGGCAGCAGGGATGAAGGGTGCCAAGAAGAAATTATGATCTTCTCAGACGTTGCCTCAAGCTGAATTGCTCTAGTCCCTCTTCCCTTGTAGGAATATCATCTTTCCTTCTTTCCTGCTTGATGCAAAGTGCAGGAAGGGATTGCTCTCCCCTCCCTTTCATGTTTTTTTTCTTAACATTTCTCCCAAGCCCTTCAACTTGTCTATTCTTGGCCTCAGACTCATTTCAGCCAGGACCTGCTGGAGACCCAGCATGAAGCCATTATTGCCCACGTTACGGTAAAGACCAGGCAGAGGATTACGTGCTGCTTTGCCCATGAAGAGCTGCAACTGCATGGGGGGATGCTTTCTGCTCCATCACGTCCTCCTGCTGCCCATCAGACCCCTTCCCGAGCTCATCCAACTCGCTAAAGTGGTAGAAAACTAACCTGAGTGAAAAGCGGTTTATTTTCCCACCCGGTGAATTGAATCAGCTCCAGCTCAGTTGCAATATTACGCACAGCACCCATCGCCTCGACGCTGATGGAGCCGGAGGGTACCCCCCACTCTCCTGGTCCCCATGGTTTGGCAAAGAGCTGCTTTTCCACCCCCCCTGCCTTTAAATTTGGGGTTCGCTGCCTGCCCGCACCCCTGCTCAGAGCATCTGCCTCCTGCTCGGTGCAAGCAGGTCTCCGGGCAACCCTCGGCATCCTCGGCAGGGCTGCCAGCGGTCCCCACGTGTGGCCTGGAGCCAGGCGCCTCGGTTAAGGTTTATCGACAGTGAAGGATGAAAACGGGTTCCCGTTGTGCCTGGCAAGTCCTGGCCTGTTGCCCTGCGGTGTTCGGTGGCCGTGCAAGCCCCAGCTCGGTGAGGAGATGTAGGATACTGGCCCCGCTCCCCTGCCCGGCCCCGAGCTGCTTGTAGGGGCACAGAAATGGCTTGAGCCTTCATCACGCTCATCCTCACCCCGCCAGGGCAGAGCTCAAAGCCCCCCATCATTGCTGATGGGAGTAAATCAGCAGCATCGGTCTGTACCCCACCGTTGGCATTTATCAACCCCAAATTGGGGGCGACGAAGCCCCTTAAACTGCTGCTTCATCTTATTAAAGCATCTCACCAAGGCTGCCTGTGAGCAGGATGCAGCCCTGGCATCGAGCACCTGATTCTTGAAAAGCTCCTGGAAAAATCACCGCCTGGGTGGTGGTACCCGAGCCAGGGCCGGGAGAGGAGGTGATGCTCAGGGGGATGTTTTTCTTGATGGAGGGGACTGCTGCCCTATAAATGCCCAGAGTTAATTAGGAAAATAATCAGGCAGCATCCAAAAGTGAAGATGGGAGGCATCATGCAGGCTTGGGTATGTCCTCAGCCCCTCCGGCTGCGACATTTAAGGGATTTACGAGACCAGGGGAACAACACAACTTCCCAGCTCCCGAGTTTTCCAGCTCATGTGTCCTCCAGGCAGCTTTTGAATCCTCTCCATGTTTCCCTTGCGCCAGATCCCATCTGCTTTATGTCCTCTTTCTGAAAAGGATCGTTGCTTTTCGCTGCTAATTGCCTGTCACTTCGAATCCTCCTGCTCCGCCTCACCGGGGATGCTCTTCCACCCCCCGAACCGCAGAGGAGAGCGCTCGGTCAGACCCAACTTTGAAACAGAAATGGCCAAAAACCTGATAAAAAAATACGCGTCTGTATTTTGTATCCTAATTTTACAAGGGGTGAATCATCCCCTGATCCCGAACCTGTTCCCTCCCCAGTACTGCCGATGGGAGTTTAGCTGCTGGTACCCACACGGACCTGGAAAAACCTGGAAACGCTACAAAAATGGGTATTTCTCCTGCCTAGCATGCTGGCTTTGGGCACTTCGGCTGTCAATCATCCCCCCCACCCCTCTGTTAATTAGCAAGAATGTAAATGACGTCACCCCGATGTCACTTGCTGCCTCCTGCTCCTGCCAGCTCAACAGCATCATCATCACCAGCTCAAACAAGGGGCCGTGGAGGCAATCCCCTTTGGCCAGGTTAGGGGAGAAAAGGCTACGGCGCTTCAATAAACGCCAAGAAATGAATATTTTGGGAGGCTGCAGAGGTTATGGCAGCCCCGAGAGCCTCTGAAATTACCCCAGGAGAAGACAAAAGAAGCACAAAGCCTTCTCACTCCGGCTCGGCTGCTGCTCGGCTTTGCATAAGAGCCAGGGAATATGTCCTTAATGAAAAAACAAGTGGTTAAGGAAAGACTGAAGCAGAAAATATATATATTAAAAAAAATCAAAATAAATATAAAATATATATATATAAAAAAAAAAATCAGCATCCCTAACCCAGCACTCGCCCGGGAGTGTGATGGGGAACCGCTTCGCCCCAGGCTGCCTGTGCACAGCATTGCTCACCAGCCCTATTTTCCCCTAAAACACCCAAAATCCAGGCTCATGTCTTGCCCCCAGCACTGGGCATGTCCCCTCCAACCGCTCCTATGATGCCATTTCACCGCTTTTTTGACATTTTCATCAATTTTTAGATTTTTTTTCATGCCTGCCCAAGCACCGGCACATCCGAGGTCTCACCCGGGGGCATTAAATGCAACTATTTAATAGCCGTAGCTGAATCAAAAGGCGTTTCGCTCCCATCTCCAGCCCTTCCCAGGGAGTCGTTACAAGAAATTACCAAGATAGGATCGCAGCGCCGCAGCAGATTTTATTATTTAATTGCTGAGGTGGGGCAGGGAGAGATGCCTGGGGGGGTCCTGGCTCCACGCCGGTGCCGGCGGGGATGAACATTACCGCTGCAGGTCACCTAAATGGAGAAAAAAATAGGGTGATGCTAGTTTGCAGGAGAAACCATTGAAGGTCGAGACAAATTTGGCCTTTCCAAACCAAAGGCAGCATCTATCCCCGATGCCGGAGTGGCCAAATCCGGCTCTCCGCTTCGCGAGGCGCCGGCACGCGGCTGCGTCTGGCTCGCCGGGCGTTTCCATCAGCCGTGAAATGTAAAGTTGGAATTTTCTGCTCCCCCCCTCCATCATCCGCTGAGCCCAAAATCAATTATTCCCACCCGCACGCTTGCCATCGATGCACGACGCGCTCGGTAGCCGCGCGGTATTGCCGCAGCCGTGCCGGAACGGGTTGGTAACGGGGGTTGGGGACCCCCCCGCTTCGCCTCATTCCGGGCTCTGAGAGGGGGAAAAGAGCCCCCTGAGAAGGGCTGGGGGCTGCCCTGGGGGGTGCGGGGGTGATTTCGGGGCTCACCCTGCTGCTGCTGCCTTCGGGTCCTTGTAACCCCCCCAGGTCTGGAGCAGGGGACATTGGGGCCACTGAGGAATGGCTTGACCCCCCCACACCTCCATCCCAACCCCACCATCCCCGGGATGCTGGGAGACACCGCACCTTTGGATAACCACGAGGCCGGCATCCCTCACCTCTTTCGGGGCTGCCCCCCAGATTTGGGGAGGAGGAAAGGATGAGGGATGCAGGAGGAGGCGGGGGGGGGAAGGATGCACATCCCTGGTCCCCAGCTGCCGGCTGGCGCATCCCTCCACCGGCAGCCCCCGGGGGTGGGCTCAGCGACGCACGTGTTCGGGGAGGGAGGTGTGGGGACGCGTGTGTACACCGTCTATATATACCACCGTGGCACAGGCGCCGGAGGAGTCACAGATCAGAGGAGCCGGCAGCCGACAGCACACCCGCAGGTAGGAAATCCGCTTTAATTTTCCATCCTAGGGGGGCTTGGTTGGGGTTTTTTTTGAGTCCGAGGATGGTCCGTCCGGCTTCGATTCACAAATACGTATTCCCCTCCCTGCTAAGGGTTAAATGAAATATCTTCCCGGAGGGAGAAATCCATCCCCTCTATCCCAAGAGAGGAAAAGTTTCGGCTTCACCAGCCAGCCCCAAAAATCAATCGGAGTGGAGCCGGAGGGATGCAACAAGAGTCGGCACGGGCCGCCTGCCCGAGGCCAGGGGGAAGCCCACAGGGTGATGGTGGGTTCCTCCGGGATGGGTAGGATTTTTTTAGGGGATTTTTTTGGGAGCTACCGCACCGCGACTTTCCCCATTCAGTATTTCTGCCCCTTTTTCTTCTAGCCAGGACTTCACTAGGGTTGCCGCGGGATGCTGCGGGAGATGCCCGGCTTGCGAGCAATCCCTTTTTCCCTCCCCAAAAGCACAAAAAAAGAGGAAAATGGGGGGGGATTGTTGCTTTTATTTTTTTTTTTTAGTCTCCCCCCAAAAGCAGGAATGAATGGCTGAGACATGGAAACACAGGGAGAAATGTTCTTCCCGAGATTTTTTACCTCTAAACAGCCTTTCTCAGTCTCTCGAGCCTACATCTGTGTTTATAGTTGCGCCGCGGCGTCTAATTTTGGCCAATTATGGCCAATTACCTGATTGAAGGGGATCGACAAAAGGAAACGCTTATTTTTCTGATGAGCGCCGGGCATCTGTAGCCAACCCCCCCCCCCAAATCCCTCCGATTCTCCCTAAAATCCCCCCAAAACTGCCGGCACAAAGCCGTGCGGCATTGCCAGGGTTTGGGGGAGCCTGGGAAGTGTTTTAGCCGGTGCCAGTGGGGGACACTGTTGGACAATATTGCGCTTTTTTGACTGGAAAAAGCTTCGACTGCTTCCATGCTGGCTCCCAGCGGAGCCGGATCCTGCCCGGTCGCATCCCTCTTGCCCTCTGGATCAGGCCTTGGCTTTGGGCAGTGGGGGAATTAGGGAAAAAAATGAATTGAGGTTAGTTTTGCTCCGGGCGTGGGAAGCGAGGAGCTCCTGAATGTGCTCCTCACGTGGCGGGACTAATCCTGAGCCGGGAAAGCGAGAGCATCGCTGCGTTTAAACCCTTGTGAAGGTGTTTGGGGAAGGACAGCGGCGATCCTGCTGCTGGGATAATCCCTTTTAGCATCTCCCATGGGAAGAGGGGATGGAGCATCCCTGGGGAGAGGCAGGGAGCATCTCCCCAGCGCTGCCCGTGAGCTCCCAACCCAAATCGCATCAAATCAAGCGAATAAAACCCATCTCGGCAAGCACCTGCTTCCCCTTCCACCTCTTCTCCTCGCGTTATTCACGTCCCACGTCCTTCCCGCTGCCCCCCGAATCAGCCCTTTTATATGACTGCATCTCCCACATCATCCCACCCGGAGCAATAAATAAAAGCCGCTTGTGCTGATGGATAACCAGACCCCGCCGTTATCTGAACCGCAGGCTGGATTTCTAGAAAAACCTCTTTTTTTCCCCCCAAATATTAATGAAGGTAATTCAACTGAATTGAAAACTCCAGAGGATGCAGCCTTGGGGCATCCCGTAGCCGCAGGGGGGGGTCCCAAAGCTGTTTGACGGGATGGAGTGGCCGTATCCTGACACACACCCCCCCACCCCGGGATGGACAGGGTTAGTTTTTTGGGAGGAAGAGGAAGGTTCGTGCCCAGGAGCAGCCTCCGTGTCTGAGGAGCCGCGGGAGTGGCTGTGGTATGATGCCGGGGCTGTCACATCCTTTGCTGGGGTTGATGGCATCCCCAGACACGAGGGCAGCGGGACCGGCTGGTGCATCCCTTGGGAAATAGGGCCTAGGTTCAGTTTTCCCAGAGGAAAAAATGGGGAAAAATACAAAAAACCAGGAAAAATAGGGAAAAAAGGGGGGAAAATGTTGAAAAATGGAAAAAATGGGAAAAAAATGGTGAAAAGGGGGACAAAATGGGAAAAAGGCATCCCGCTTTTTCTCATGGGTCTGTGGCTGCAAGACTCAGAAAGGGGCTTCGTGCCATCACCACCCCACAGCCCTGCCACCTGCCCTCGCCCTAAACACCCAAGGGCAGAAGCAAGAAAAAAATCCACCGCACTGGGTCCTTCCCTTTTAATGGGCTGATTTAACTGGGGGGGGGGCACTGATGCACAAAGCGGGGGGTTGTTTCCCTCTTTCCCACCCCTGCCCCGGCCGGTGATGCTGGCAGGGTACCGCATCCCGCCTGCCCGATAGCATCTTTCAATTAACTGGGAAGAAAAGCCGAGCCGTAATCTCGGAGCCTCCTCCGCAGCCAGATGTGACCTGCTTTTCCCAGGACATTGGACTTGATGTCTCTTGGGGACGTGGGGACAGGGCTGGGGGGTGGGTTGCAGCCCCTTTCCCGGCTCCGCTGAACCCTGTTTTGGGGCTGAGCGATTTTTCGGGGGTGTTTGCCCTCTCCCAGGAGCTTTCTGCCAAGCCTCTGACTCACACCGCCAGCCTGTTTTAATGAAGCCTCCACGAAGATTAAGCCTTAATTCCTGCTCCTTATCAGCTTCCCCTCGTACCCTCCAGCAAATGACAACTGGGAGCCGCGGGGCTCTGTGTCACCACCCGGCTGGCAGGGACGAAAGGTGACCGTGATGCCGGTCGGGGACCCCTGCGGATGCTCTGCCTCCGTTGCAAGGAGTGGGGGTGTCCCTCCACCTTGGTGGGGTAGGAAATAAATGGGGACACCCTGCCCAGGTGCTCAACCCCCCCCCAAAGCGGCCTGAAATGCTGCTGGAGCAACACGCGGGTTGCAGAGCCACCGTCACCGCGGTCTTCCTCGCCCCCGAGCATCCCAGTACGGGGGTTTCTGGATGCTACCAAGGGTAGCACCAACTGCCACGTCCCTGTCTTGCTCCTCTCCATCACCTCCATCTCATCCCCTCGCCAGTTTATAAACCTGACCCCATGCAGCACCAGGACCCACTCCCAAGGACCACAGGAGTGTCAGATCCCTTTTCCTGGTGGGATGAGGGTGTGGGGGGGGAATCGGGAGGACCAACCCTCCTGTTTGCAGATGGCCATGGGGTTGCATCGTGACAAATCGCCAGGAATTGGGAGGGAAGCGCACGGCCTTGGTCTTGTCACTTAATCGCCACCCGCCACCGATGTCAGCAAAGCCAGATGGGACACAGCGGGTTCTTTGGGAATTGGCTTTGCGGCTCCATGCCAGGCAGGCTCAGATTCCGGCAATCCCTGCCAGCAGCAATGGCTGAACCCTCCCAAGATAGGGACAGGATTGGCAGCACCCCAAAAACAGCCAGGAGGGGAAACCGGAGCGGGACATCCTCACCCGGCTCCGGTGATACTCGGATAAGGAGCGTCCTGCTCAGGGGACAGCCGGGGACGTGCTGCCCCGCCACGTCCACCTGCTAAAATAAGCCCCGGCTGGGACTTGTGCCATGAGATAGCCGGGAAAAAATTAAGCCGGGACACACCGGATCTGTTTTGGACATGAGGAGGCAGCCGCGCTCCTTTTCCTAAAGGATAATTTTGGCAGGGAGACTGGGAACACGTGTGTCTGGGGCAGGGGGCGGGAGGGAGGACGGGCTGAGAACGGGCACATTTCGGTGCAGGTGCAGGGCTCGGCAGTGCCGGTGCCATCCCGGCTTGACGGGTTTTCTCTCTCCTGCGCCGTAGCTGCTGCCGGTGCCGCCATGAGGGCTGTGCTCTGGGACCTGCTGCTGCTCTGCCTCTTTGCCCGGGCACGGGGCGACTGCCGGGGGGACTGCCTGCGCTGCGACCGCCACCTCTACCGGGACAGTTTTGACGTCCTCGTAAGTCCCTTCTGCATGCCGGATTGTCCCCCGCCACGGGCAGCACCCATGGGGGTAGCATCCATGGGTGCTGCGCCAGCTGCATCCCCCATACTGGGTGGGCACCCTCCTCCCTGCACCAGGGTTGGGATTTGGGGTCGGGGGGGCTTTGGCTGCCGGTCGGCATGGAGCCTCACGGGGAAGATGTCACTTGCCGTCACTGTCCCTCCTCCTTGGGCACCCCCCAGGGACACCATCGAACGAGGTGGTCCTCAGGGAGGATGCAGACCCCAAATCAGCTGCTGGGAGTGATGGGGACAAGGCTGTGATGGCCCAAGGAGGGTGCCAAGACCCCGAGCATCCCCAGCTTTCCTGCTCCCATGGCTTGCGGCATCGCTCTCCCCACCTACGCCAAACCCGGAACCCCCCGGGCCCCCACCCCATCCTCCAAGGAGCCACCAAAATCCCCCTCTGAGCCCCATCAGGATGGGACCAGCTTTGCAGATGGCCACTGAGCCGTGGAGTTTCAGGGGATCGGGGCACCCCACAGCCCCTCTTCCCTCTTGATTTGCCTCCAACACTAGATGGGAAGAGCCATTAAATGGACTTTTGGGCTTTTTCCAGCCCCTAATCCTGGCCGGCAGCATTTCTTTCCCTCCCGTTCACCCTCTGCCCCCGGAGCATTATCCATCACCTCCCCCTGCACCTGCTCGCCTATTTATTAGCGATGATAAATCCCGGCAGGTTGAGGTGTCCACCCAAAAGGAGCCAGCAGCTTGAGAAGCCCCCAGGGCTGGGAAATATCCCCCCAAAACCAGGGGGGACCAGAGACTTCCTGGGCTCTTGGAGATGCTGGAGCCACCCCAGTGCCAACCCCTTGCTGGCAAAGCCTTCTGCAATCGCACGTCGCTGCCACCAGGTTTTGGGGTGCGATCGCCCTGGTTTTGCCCCAAAATGTTGTTTTGCAGTCTGAAGGCAACAGCGTCTCTGCAGGGCCCTCCCATTCCTGCCTGGTCCTGCTTCTGGAGCTGCGTTTTGCTCTGTCTTCCCCGGCCAGCAAGACGGAGAGGAGATGGGATGGTTGGTGGCTCATGGGTCCCGTGCAAGGCTGTATCTCAAAGCAAGAGTGGTTTGAACCAGGAGCAGAGGAACCCGGGGTCTTTCAAGACTCAGTTTCAGCTGGAAGAAGCATCGTGGTGGGATTTGATACAACCCTCCACCATTTCCAAAGCAACGGCCAAGGAAGTCCCATCAGCGACGTGGCCGATCCATCCTTCAGAGGTAGAAATAGGAGATCCCCCTGAAGTTACAGGCATGCCTGCACCAGCATCGCAGCTGCCAGGGCAGGACAGGGACCAGCTGATGGAGCTGGTCTTCAAGATGTGGATGAATCACCTACATCCTGGTCCCCAGAGTCATCTAGGGATGGTGCAAACTCACAGCGGCACCGTTAATGCCAACCAACGATAGGAAGAAGCCTCCCCAGGTAATTTCGGCACTGGACGTGGAGGAGCATTGGCTGGTGTTTGCTGAGAACTCCCAAAACACTGCGAGCAGAAGCCATTTCCATGTGAATTAAGACCACAGCACGATGGCCAAGGACCCTGGGATGTTCATGGCACTGTTTTGTGGATGAGTGATAGGACCACTGATGGTCTTCAGCCTGACGCCTGGGGTAATTCCTCTTGAAGCTTATTAGCTGGTGCTCATCAGAGCTGTTACCTGCATGTGATCCGCCACCGTTCATCTCCAACGCAGGGCACTGCCAGGACACTGTCCATCAGCCGTACACCCTGCCAAAGCCTCGGAGATCCCGGGACAGGATCTTGGCTCGGCAGAGGATACCCCCGGTGTCTCTGCAAGGACCCTCGTAGGTGTCCCGGCATACAAGACCCTCATCACCACCTCACTTTGGGACAACTATTTTTCTTTTGTCTTTTTGTCTGAAGAGCCTGGCTGCCCTCGGGGATGGAAAGAGCCAGCTGCTGCAGAGCCACGTGCTTGAGCTGCAGCCCCGAGACACCACGTTGGGACTTGCAGCACCTCTCACCCGGCGAAGTTAATGAACCCGTGGCGAAGAAGGTCTTTGCAAGGGTTTTGGTCTTGCAGACAGCCTGTGGCAATGAGACACGCCAATGTGCTTCAACATGGGCTCCCCCAGTTGGTGTTAAGTATTTCAAAGAGCCCACCATGAAGATAATGCTGGGATGGAGACACTCCAAGGTGAGGGAAGACAACCCTTCCCTTCTGGGCTCTCCAGCCCTGGTTTCTTTGGGCATTTATTTAGTTTGGTTCTTCTACAATATCCTCCTGGATGGTTTCCCCTGGGTGCCGGTTTCGGTGGCACCAGCCCACTTGGGGCTCTCACCCCACAGCGGTGCTGGGTCTGTGTCCTGCCTTGGTGGACGAGGCCTCTTGGAAAGGGACGAGACGCAAACGTGGTGGGATGCACCCATGGGTGCTGAGGAAGCCTGATGGCACCTCTTGATGAGGCTGCTCTTGGTGGCCTTTGAAGGGACATGACAAGTGGGGTGGGTTCCTGGGGGCTGGGAGGAACAGAGGTCATACTTGTCTTCGAGGAAAGCATGAAGGAGGATGTGGGAAGCTACGGGCTGGTCAGCTTCACCTCAGTCCTTGGGGAGGTGGTGGAGCACGTCATCCTACAAAGCATTTCCAAACATGTGAAGGACAAGAAGGTCATCGGGAGCAGCCAGCATGGATTTATGAAGGGGAAATCGTGCTTGACCAGCCTGATCGCTTCCTGCAGTGAGACAACCAGCTCGTCTTGACTTTCATCAGACTTTGACGTTGTCTCCCATGACATCCTCGTAGACAAGCTGCTGAAGCACAGGGTGGATAAATGGGCAGTGAAGTGGACTGAAACCCGGAGGACCTTGATATCTTCATTAATGACCAGGATGATGTGGCAGACGCACCCTCAGCAATTAGTAGATGATGCAGAGTTGGGAGACGTGGATGGTAGACCGCAGGGTCGTGCTGCCATCCAGAGGAACCTCGCCAGGCTGGAGAAATGGGCTGGTAGGAACGTCACGAAGTTCAACAAGGCAAAGAGCAAAGTCCTGCCCCTGGGGAGGAGCAACCCCAGGCACCAGGACATGCCATGGCCACATGCCAGAGGTCCCTTCCCACCTCCGCCATCCCGTGACTCAATGATTTTTTGGGCTCACGCCCAGCTGAAGGACCCAGCAGCGCGGAGCATGGGGTGGTGGGCTGGGAGCATGGACGTCAACGGGGAAACGTGGAGCATGTCCAGCGCGAAGCAGAACCTGTCTAGGGAGGGTCGGGAGAGGGATGCTGAGCAGACGCCATGGCTCCCCAGCATCTCCACCACCACCTCTGGTTGCCCAGGGACGGGTTTTGGGAGGGGACACCTCACCAAATGAGGCCAGGCAAGGGCTGATGAGCTGCCGGCACCTTTCCGTGAGTGTCTTCCAACACGCATGGCTGGACGTGGGGCGATGCCGGACTGCCTGGCATTTGGGGTACACCACCCGGCACTGCCCGGTGTCCCGCAGTCCCCGGAGGACCAAATCCCACCTGACGCCCATCCCCATGTCTCCCGCGCAGGTCTGCATCCTGGAGTGCGAAGGCGAAGCCGTGCCGCGGGCCACCTGGGAGCTGTGCGCCGCCGCCGCCGGCCGAGCTGCCCCGCGGCCCCGTGACCTCCAGGACGCCGGCGATCCCTGGCACGGCGCGGCGGCGCCGGCGGTGCCGGTGAGCCCGCTGCAGGTAAGCGAGCTGCTGCGGCACCGGGAAGCCGAAGACGAAGGCGTCGAACCGGCGCCGGATGCCTTCCCGCAGCCACCCGAGGACATTTCCCGACGACTCGGCGGTTTCCCGCGAGGGACGCGCGGCTCGTGGCCGGCGCCGACGGCCAGGGGGGTGCAGAAGCGATACGGGGGCTTCATCGGGGTCCGCAAGTCGGCGAGGAAGTGGAACAACCAGAAGAGGTTTAGCGAGTTCCTGAAGCAGTACCTGGGCATGTCGCCCCGCTCCAGTGAGTACGACATTGCCGGCGGCATCAGCGAGCACAACGAGATCTAACGGAGACCCGCGCCGCCCGGCTAGGTCCGCCATGGCCAAAAAAGTCAACCCTCTACCCCTCTACACCACATGTCCATAGGTGCAAATTAAAAAAAAGGGGCCAAAAAAAAAAAAAAAATTTGGAAATGGCTTGAAAAGGTCGAATTGGAGACCGGGGAGGGATGCTGAGGGCGGCTCGTCGGCGTCTCGGCATCCGGAGGGTGCTCGGGGAAAGGCCCTTTGCTGTCAGCCTCCCCCCGCCCCGCCAGGGAGGATGGGCAAAAGGCTTTTGTCCTCGGCTCCAAAGAGGTCTGAAGGATGGTTCAGCTCCCCCCAAAAAGCAGGAAAAAAAAGAATTTAAAAAGTAGAAAATCTAAAAATAAAACCATTTTAAAAATTGAAAAATTAAAATAAATCTTAAAATCTGAAACAAAAATTTAAAAATTACAATAAAGTGGAAGCTTTTCCTTTTAGAAATTAAGTAATTCCTCCCAGAACACTCCAGCTTCACATTGCCAAATTGAGCAGCGGGTTAACCCCACGCTGCCGCTCCCCGGGGACCCGCTTGTCGTCCCCCCCCACCGCCACTGCCGGGATGCTCAGAGCCCCCAGTCCCTCGACCCTGCAGCTGCTGAGACCACCCATCCCCACCCCCCTTCCCAACCCAAATTTACAATTTGGGAGAATTTTAAAATTTTTTCCCCTTTTTTTTGGTTCTTTTTCCTTTTTTTTCCCCCAGGTGGCATCTCCCTAAATTAGGGGATGCACCCCCAGTCCTGCAGCCCCTGGGAGAGAGCCCCCCCGCTCCCTCCGCTCTCGGCTCAGCTGCTTTTTTTTTTTCTCCTTTTTTTCTCCTTTTTTTTCTTCTCTTCTTTTTTTTTTTCTTCTTTTTTTTTTTCCTTTCTTTTCTCTATTTTTTTTATTTTTATTTTTTTATAGCGTTCCGGCACCGCATCCCAGCACCTTCCGCCAGGCACAGGCAAAATTAACCCTGCTCCTGTCCACCCCAGCAGCCTCCATCCTCTCTCTGACGGACCCCAAAGCGCTTCAGACTCGCACGCGTTCAGAAATCACTTTGCTCTTCACTCACTAAGCCAGATTTAAACCAGGACCCGACGAATTTCGGCCTCCACCGGCGACGGGAGCGAGATGCTGCGGGGAGGGAGGGGGAGGAGAGGACCGCAGGGGAGCGGGGAGAAATTTAAACAAAACAAGGAAAAAAAGGCATTTTTGCAAAAAAAAAAAAAAATTTGGATTTTTGGAGTTGGGTTGGTTTGTTTTTTTTTTTTGGTGGGTCGGCCACTGGGAACAAGCCACCTTGGATCCGGCGGAAAATCAGCCCCCACCCCACATTCCCAGTGCCTTCCCCGGCAGCGCTCGGCATCCCCCGGCCGTGGCTTTCGCCTTCCCACAGGATTTATTTCTAATTTTTCGGATGGGGGATGCTGAGGGGTCACGTCCCACCGTGGCTCCGTCCCCGCCTGCCCGACCCCGATGGCCGCCACGGTGGCCAGCTCCCACCCCAGCACCCAGAAACCACCTGGAAATGTTTAATTTTTTGAAATTTTTTTTCCCTTTTTTGATTTTTTTTCTTTTTTAAGTGTTTTCCTCAAAGTTTTGTAAAGCCTCCGGGGTTGACTTCTTTGCTCAGCAATACAAACCACGCGCACGTGTTTTCGTTGCGTCCCCGTCCGTCCCCTTGCCCCGCCGGCATGCATCGTGTCCCAGTCCCCGCGCCGGGATGCGGTTTTTTCCGTGTCGCTCCCAGGAGGATAATCGGAGCCGGTTGATTCTCCTGCCTAATTTGCTACCCAAAAAGCATATCCCGGGAGCGACTTCGCTCCCTGCAGCGCTGCCCTTCACTGTTTGTAAAAAAAAAAAAATAAAAAAATTATAATATAATAACCCCTATGGAAAAAAAAAAGAAAAAAAAAATTCCAAGATCTTGTTCTTTTTAATTGTTTCATACAAAGATTTCTCCATTAAACTTGTACATAGCAAAAGGATTAATAAATTAGTTTACTGTTTCTACGATACTATTGCGACTGGCGACCGTCACTTGGGTCAACGCTTGCAGAGCAGGTCCCTGCTGCCCCCCCCACCATGGGGGGAACCGAATCGCCCTGCTCAGCTGGGAAAGGGTTTTAGGGGGGGGAAAAGGGAGATTTTTGTAAATTTACATTATTTCCAGAGTGGGGGCTTTTTAGGTTGTAGAAATCCCCCCTCACGTGGGCCGTTGCAGAGCTGGGGGGGGGGTGCTGTTGCTCACATGCCCTGCAGCCAAAAATGGGATGGATCGGGGGGGGGGGGGGGGGGGGTTATTTGGGGGGAAAAAAAGGAGATTTAAGTAAGAAGGGGAATTTCTCCCCGGCTCCATCGCACCCCTTTTCCGTAGGGATAACGAAGGTGCCTGCACCCGCAGCCCCCCCAGCATCCCCAGAGGACGCCCCAGCCCAGCTGGAAATTTGGGGGTTCACCCCTCTTAGGAGCCCCCCCGGATTTGGGGAGAGGACCGGCATCGCCGCCCAAGCGCCAGGGCACTATTTTTAGCGTTGCCATAGAAACGGTGCCGGCGGCCAAGGGGTAGGGATGCTCGGTGGTCATCCCGCGGGCTGGCCCCAGTGTCCCCAGTTGGGTCCCAGTTTGCAAACTAGGTTAACAACGGGCTCCGGCTGACGAACCAGCTGCAGGCAGAGTGGTGACTTCTGCTGCCTTTTTTGGCCAGCGGTTGGCAATTAAAGAAATTAATTGGGGGAAGACTTTGGCCAGCAGGAGAGTTTGCTTTGCCCACGGCGCATTGGGACCTGAGGTCCCCGAGCTCCTGTGTGGGACGGGTCGGGCTCAGGTACGGGGCCAGCCATAACCCCTCAAAAATGGTAGGAATCTCACCAATTTGGTGTTCCCAGGATACAATTTTTAATAGTGTGGTTTCTTCCTCCCCGCTCTCCTTTCCCCGCTGTGTCCCTGTTTGGCCCCCTCTGCCCTCCATCCCTTTCCCCTCTCCTCTCCCGTTTTTTTCCTTTTCCAGTTCCTCTTTCACCTCAACATGCATTAAAACAAAAAAATGTATAAAATCATGCAGGTTTTTTGCATCAAAGGGCAACTTCTCAGCTCGACATTTGACTTGCGGCAAGAGAGGGCTCCGGGTCACGAGACCTTAGAGTCTCCCACCGAAGCACATCGATTAAAAACCTGCCGGCTTTAGCATGTATTAACCCCTCCCTGCAGCTTCCAGGTTAAAAAAATGATGGATCTGGGGTGGGGGGTAAAAATCCCAACCAAAAAAAAAAAAAAAAAAAGGATGAGCAGCACTAGCTGCTGACAGAGCGAGCGGCACTGCCGTCGCGGCTCCCAGCGCCGGGCAGACACTGCTATCTAGTGGTGCCAGAAATGGTTGTGCCAAGGGGCTCCCAAAACTGCTGGGGGGGGGGAACCATCTCGGGGTCGATGCCCCCACCTCCGTCCCGGGGGAGACGGGGTCCCGCGGGGGTCCCTGGGGGACAGGGAGGCAGCCCTGAGACACGGGCTACAAGGACAAGGCAGAGCCAGCAAGCTACCAGGCAACTTTTCTTTTTATTTCTTATAAAATATATTTCATATTGCTGCTGTAAAAATTACATTTCACATTTTTAACTTTTTTTTTTTTTTTTAACAATAAAAATAATACTTGGAAGACAGCTGAGAAAAGCTCCAACAAGACAGAAAATTCACTTGATACGGCATCGTCCCCGCTCAGCCGGGCAGCCGGTGGCCCCACGGGGGCACGGCCGTGGTGACAAGCATCCCCAACCCCTTCCCCGCTCCCCACGTCCCCCCCCCACCATGACACCTCCAGGAATGACGGCAACGGGGCATCGAGTGACAGCGTGGGGTCACCCTGCGCTAAACCGACTCGCTTCGCCTTTTGGGGTCCCCACCAGCAGCGGGGTGGGCAGAGTGTCCCGGCTGGAGAGAGGGGGGAGCAGCCTCCAATTAATTAGTGCCCAATTAAGAGGTTCCTATATACATACATATACACGCTCCGGGAGACAGCCAGATGGATGAGGGAAAACTCTCCAAGCTGGATTTACAGGTCGGGGTTACCCGCGGTTGGGGCCGAAGAGGAGTTTTCTTGAGACCAGTGAGACTCAAGTGTCGGGAGGAAAAAGTCCAAGGGACGGGAGGTGGCTGGAAGCAAGTTAAAAAATAATAGGAAAGGGAAATAATAGGGAAAGGACTACAAAACCAAAGTTATATATCCAATGCCAACCAACCCGATAGACACGGTGGAAGCCTGCTGTCATTTCTGCAAAAATACAAGAAGGTTTTTCTGTTTTAAAGTGTAAAAATTCCAAAATACTCCCAAACCAGAAGGAAAACAACAACAAAAAAAACTCAAACAAAAAAAACCAACCCACCCTGCACCAGTTTCTCCATTAAAAATAATAAAAAAAAAAAACCCAACAGAAAAGAGCCATGAGCACAAGGACAATTTTGTCCGGTTAAGTCCGTACCACAAAAGCCCTCGGAAAAAAAAGCCTTATGCACCTCCCACCCCCCAAATAAACCAACACTGATATAAAAATATTCCTGCGCGAGAGAATCCCTGCCGGCTGCCGGGCAGTAAGTGCTATGCGCTGCGGGAGGAGGAGGCACTGCAAGGGCCGGGGCCGAGGGGCAGCAGGGGGGGGGCTGCGTCCCCCAGATTTGCTGGGGGGGGGTCCTGCCAGCCCCCCCGCCCTGTCTCACCCGAGGATGCTGCACGCCACGCACGCCTGCTTGTTCAAAGCCATTGACACCTTTTTCTTCCTTTTTATATGTTTTATATGGTGCTGCCCCGATGCCGACCCCGGATGGCTTGGTTTGACATTTCCTGAGTGATTGAGCTGGGAGCCGTGGGAGCCGAGCTGTGTCCGACCAGTGCCGGTGCGGATCCGGTTCTGCCCGACGCCTTTTGGGGCAGAAAGGGCATAAAAAGCAAGAAGTAAAATCTCTGGTCCTGCCTGGGTCTCTCTGAGTCGTGGGGGCAAAGGCACAAGGTCTGAGGAAAGCACAAATTCACCCTTTTTCATATTTTTTTTTCCTTCTTTGCTCTGGGCACTGCTTCGAGCCCCATTTTTAAAAAAATATTTGAAAAATGAAAATGCAGCGAGGTGCTGCGTGGGACTTCCCAAACCACTGGCTCGCTTCCAGAGAGCCACCGGCATAACCGAAAACCGGCCCGCATCCCGGCATTGCAGGGCCCTTCCCCAAAAGGATAAACAGGCTGAGCTCCACGAGGCAACGCAGGACAGAGAACACCGGCTTGGCTGTTCAAACGCTGGGGGTCAGACAGCAGCAAAGGCATGGGGGCCTTTTTTTATTAAAAAAAAAAACCCAAACACCTATTTTTGAGTAGTGCAACAACCCCACCATGCAATTAATTGTTACCAGGGCTGTGGATGCAGAGCACCAACTGGCAATGCGCTTTGGAAAGTCCTTTTTGCAATAAAACGCTCAAGCTGGGAACCCGCAAAGAGTCCCCGGTGCCGGCGGGAAAGGAAAAGGCTTTTCCTGACATTTTGCTCCTAATACCACGCTCCAGCAGGGATGGGAACCTGAGCGAGCAGCTCTCAAGGAACAGAACCTCTTCTCTTCCCTGGGACTTGAGCCGGACCTGCCCAGACCCACCTGGGGATGTAACCCCGTGGGGTCGCACCCTGCCCGAGGAGTTTTGCTCCTGCCTTCCAGCGGCCAAATATTGCATCCGCCAGTTGGATACCGGAGAGAAGATCAGGTTGCGGGACAATATACTGTTTATATGTACAAAATTACAAACAAACAACAACAAAAGAAATACCCAAACACGTCGACAAGCACCAGTAATACATATATATGTATCTCAACCCGCTTCGCCTGCCCACCCGATCCCTTCAGCAACGGGGCGATCCGGGAGCAGTATCGGACTCTCCCACCCGCACGATTCGCTTTTATAAGGGAAGCTGAGTCTCGGCGCGGGGTCCTTAAAAACACCCCAGGCTCAAGCTGTGTGCAGGGATTGCTCTTGGCTCGACAGCTGCGGGTTACGGCCTATGATTATCAAAAACGCAGCAAAAAAAATAATACAAATCCAAATGGTTGCCTGCCCCGGTGAGGGGAGAAAGCCGACGGGGCGATCCTGCTCCCTGGCCGCATGCATCCTGGCCCGACACCAAGTGCAACGCCTCGCCAGCGGTGCAAGTGGTCACAGCAGTGACAGTGACAGGAAGCCAGCAGCAATTTGGGTTGGGTAAATACATATTTTAAAGGATGGAAGTCAGAAAACTCCCACGACGTTCGATGGGATTCAGAAGGAAATATTGAAGCGTTTTGCTGAATTGGGGCCATACGGTGATGCTAAGGGAAACCCTTCCCAGTCCTCCCAGCTGCCTTTATTGGTGGAATCATTAACTGAAAAAAATAAAATTGCTCTGCCTAGTTTTGAAAGACACAGTGAGGGCCACAACATAGATTTTTCACAGAGCTAAGCAGACTTACAAAGCCTAAAATGAGAAGGAACATAAGGTTTTGCCTTAAAAATTCTCATAGCTTTCCTGATTAAAATGTTTTGGGTGTTTTTTACCCCTCAAATGCCTCCAAAAACGACACGCTGGAACCGACCAGAGGCACGCGCAGGCTCGAGCTACCAGTGTGATGCAACACGAGCAAAGACCACATCCATGTGGGGAGAGAAACCTCCGACTCCTGCCCCGAGAACCGCTCCTGCCTTGCTTGCAGCAACCCAACAGCATTTTCTTTTTTAAAGCTATAATTGTTACCGACCCCCTCCCTTAAGGGATACAAGGGATTTGCACTTTCTAGGTAGTCAAAGGACACAGGAAGCTGCCTCAATGCCTCACCCCAGCCACGCTGCGACGGTTCAGGAGATTTTAGGGCTCATCTGGGAAATGCAGGAAGCTCTTTGGTCCCCAGATTGCCTACAATCTCCCCCGAACCCCAAGGAACCAGCTTCCTTCCCTCGCAGCCCCAGCTTTTACTGTACAAAGGGAGATATACTTCAGGTTTAAAAAAAAAAAAGTTGGAAAAAGTTTTTTTTTAAAAAAGAGCAAACCCAGCAGATGTACAATATACAGAAGGAGGAATTTACACGCAGCTCTGGAGGTGTCTTCCGGGGTCACAGGAGGTACCTCCAAGGTCCCTGGTTGCAGCAGTGAGGGACTCCGGTGCTCCCCGGGCAGGAGCAGGGGAGGGATGCGGCACCGCGGTGCTGCGCTCAGTCCAGGAAGCGCTGGCAGGCTTTTTTCCACCGGCAGGCCGTGCACCACTGGTCCCGGTGCTCGATGCCGTACACCTTACGGCACTTTTTGGCTTCACCGCGGACTTTTCTGCAAAAGGGGGAAGAGGAAAAAAAAAAACCAAATGAACATTTATCCACTTGTTGCAGAACTTCGGTCACAAATATAAGGGTAAGGCTCCGTAACCACGGCCGGGCATCATTCCGCTGCATCTCAGCGGAGATGCAGGAGGGCACCCCTTTCGCTGACAGGCTCCACCTCTGCTCCCCTCCGGCCAGCAGGACCCTCACCTGGTGCCGATGGACACCCTGGGCGGTGAGGCGACGATCAGGTGGGACTTGAGCATCGGCGTCGGTGGCTGGGGTTCGCTGAAACTGAGCGACCGGCTCCGCACCTGCGGGGAAACGGGTGTCAAAAGGCAGGCAGGACGACGCGGTCCCCCTCCCGTGCAGCCCCTGGGCACTGCGGCGGGGCAGTGGGAGACACGGGTGCCCCCAGCCCACAAATCCAGATGTTTAAAGTGGGGAGCAAGAAAGCAGAGACGAGGTCCCTTTAGCTCCCAGCCCAACCCTGCACCCCAAAAGGATGAAGGGGATACACGTGCAGGACTCACCGGTGACAGGGACGGGAGAGTCGAGGTGGCAGTGGCCCAGCTGATGCTGGTGAAGATGTGGGGGGACACTGGAATTTGGATGGAGGGCAACGCCTGTGGGGGAAAAGAGGGGTCAGCATTAGCCCCGGGGCCCCCCCATTCACTCCACAGGCATTTACCTCCCAGCCTGGAGCATGCACAAACTGGGAGCGCTGGGGGCGGGATGGAAACCCCCGTGCAACCTCTCCTCCAGCGCTGGATCCTGCTAACAGAGGGCACGGCACACGTGCTGTGTCACCCTTCACCGGGGCACAGCAGCTTCTTCGCTCCTGCAACTGCTTTTGGTTGCAATACCAAACCCACCTGCACCATCCTGGTCTATATGTATATACTTTTGCACCCCCTTACACAGGCTTTCTGCTTTTAGATGATGTTGCACCCGTTCCCTGGGATGGGAATGGATATACATGCAGCTTATGGATCTATATACCCTGGTCCCTGCACTAGCTTGCAGCTCCAGAACAGCGCTTGGCTCTCGAGCAACCCCTGGGACAAGGGCCACTGGCCCAGGGTGCCCACGGGCCCACTGTTCCGGGTCCCCAGGTTTCCTGCATCTCAAAAGCCGGTGCCCCTGCGAGCCCTGCAGTGGAGACGTGCAGGATCCGGCGCGGCTGCATTCCAGCCCCATGTTATCTGCCGGCAGAAGGGTGTGTTGCATACCACCATGGGGTAATTGTAGGGGAGCAGGGGGTGGCAGCTCCCCCCCAGCCCGGGAACGGCCACGGCAGAAGCACACGAGCCCCTTAACCAGGTGTTAGCGAAGCTGGTTGCTCAAGGGCTGAAGGGCAGCCAGGCAGCGGATGGTGCTACACCGGCACCAAAGCCTCTCCGTGCTGCAGGGGGTGGCAACGAAACATCCCTGCCGCAGTGGAGACTTGCGGAGCAAACCAGATCACGACCTGCCCTTCGGCAAGATTTCGGGAGGTGACCCATCCCTGGGAGATGCCACCAGCTCACCTGGTAGGCATGATCAGCCTGGATGTGCCAGAAGGAGCTGGGGGCAGACTGGCTCAGGGCGCCGCTGGCCAGGGCGGGCTCCAGCACCGGCTGCTCCACCAGCAGCGCCTCCGGCTTTGCCAGGGCTTGCTGGTGGATGATGATGGGGGCGGACGCGGACGTGGGGCTGGCGGCGGCGGCCGCCTCTGGCGCCGGCTCTTCCTTCACCTGCACTTCGGTGTAGTAGAAATCCTCCTCTCGCTTCCGCTGGTCGGAGTCTGCGCTGTCCCTGCCAGGGAGGAAAAGGAGACAGCGGTGAAAAGGCGGCCCTGTTTCCATCAAGGTGAGCAGCCCCCGACTTCCCTGGGGGAGAGCGATCTCACCCTCCCAGGCAGAGCAGCTCCACTCCCCGGCTCCAAAGCATCATGTCAGCTGCGATCGGCAACAGCCACTGCCTCTGCAGCAGCACTTCGGGCTTCCAAGGAAGATCAATACCTCTTCCAAGGCCTTTAAAAATGCTGGCGCATTGACTGGGCGCCACTGAAAATCCCTGCTCATTTCTGATCCAGTTCATTTAGCACAGCTGCGGACGAAGCCCTGCTGTTCACCCAGCAGGAAACAGCCCCTGAAGTCTTTTTTATTGTTTTCCCAGTGCATTTATCCAGCACTGGATGGCAGTCCAGCACTGCCCACTGCATCGCGGTCCTTCTGTCCTCGCCTTTCCTGGAGCAATCATGTTTGCAAGGGAGGAGGAGAAAAATACATACCAGAAAACGTGGACAAAAGCATGAGAAAACTGACGGGGCAAGGAGTGCAATGGGGCCACAGGAGGAGAGCACAGCAAAGCTACACCCTCACCGCTTTGTATTTTGGGGGGAATTTGCAGGAGATCAGTACAAAGCAAACTGCCAAAGGGGCAGTCACCGCTGGGCTGGCGTGTGAGTGCCTGTGCCAGCCCCGACGGCCAAGCTGGAGCCAGCCGCCGCAGCGGCAGGCATGGCTTTCAGGTTGCCAGCCCTTGCGAAACCCAGCTGGGCTGGTCCTTTTCTGCCTCTGTCTGGGAGCCCACGGCTCGTGTGTAACCTGAACTCCCCCGGTGCAAAACGCACACCCAGGCTAGGCAATCCTGAAGGCCAAATGGGGTTCCCGTGCCTCCCGGAAAGCCCTGGGCTCCCTGAAGGTGGGGACACATACAACAGTGGCTTCGGTGACATGGACTGCTTGGCTGAGAACTGCCAAGCTCAGTGCACAGAGGCCAGTATCTCTCATACTGGGGATACTCGCTGCAGGAATTACAAATTACACAGCGGCAGGGCGCGCGGCTTCGGTGGCTGGGCAGGGATCAAGGAGGTGAAACCTTTGCCTTACCCGAGGTGCTGGGTCTTGACGTGTCGCTTGATGCCGACGATGGAGCGCAGGACCTTGCCGCAGCTCGGCCACAGGCACTTGTACATCACCTTCACCGAGTTCTGGCAGAGAGATGGCTCATGTCACCCTGTGACCGGTGGCAGTGTCCCCTCCACGGGACGCCGCTCAGCTCAAGCCACCCTGCCGGTGCTAGGACCCACCCCAACCCCCACAGCAGCAGTACCTTTCTTTTGCGTGGAGCGGGTTCATCAAGGAGAAAGGGGTCGGAGTCGGTCTCGAAGCCATCATCCGCCTGGGGGGAGCTCAGGGCCTCGCTGGAGTACTTGGGGCTGCCGGCGGGGGGTGGGGAGGCGAGGGGTGGAGATGTCGCTGCCGCCGCTCCAGTGCCCGCTGGTGGTGCTGCTTCCGCTGTCCGAGACGTCGCCGCTCTCCTTCCAGGGATCGCACGCTGCCCGTGAGGCTGCAGGGAGGGGACACATGCTGCCACCATCAGCTCGGGGCCAACCAACCCCCCCGCCAGGGCAGAGACCAGCCCTGAGGTTGGATAACCCGCAACAACAGTTTGCCTCTATTTATTTAATTTTTTTAAAAATTTGGTAAGGTGAAGCCTTTGCACCTTTTCTCAGCACCAGATCCCAGTTATTGGTCGTTTATCCCTTTTTTCCCTCCCTATCTTCCCTGGCACCAGTGCAATCCCGCAGGCTCACAGGCACAGCCGGCACACGGCGAGCAGCCAGCACCGGGGCACGCACATTTCCCACGGCTCCGGGCGGCTATTTTTATCGCTCTGGCTGCATTTGACTCCTCAGGAATGAAACCGCCTCTAAAAAAAGGAGCGACCGGGTGGTGCTCCCCGGCCCGGGACTCCTGTGCGGGGCTCCCCGGCCCCCCGGGACGGCTGCGGAGAGCAGGGTTACCCTCACTGCGCTGCCAGGGGCATCCCAGCTTGCTCAGCCCCAACCGGTGCTGGCACCCGTGGGCTCCACCATGACCCCGGTGCGACTCCCTGGCCACCTCCGGTCCAGTGCGGTCCTGTGCCGGCAGCTATTTAGCACCGGGCATAAGGAACGAATGCAGCCAGCAAGAGCCCCAGCACTGCGAGCCAAAGGTCGCAGCACATTTCTCCACGTCTCCTTGTGTTTCAGATGTTTTTTCTTTTATATATATATATTTTTAAATGCACACTCACGGGGGATGCCACTCTCGCCGGCGGGAGGGCTCTGTACCACGGGGCTGCAGGAGAGGCTCGTCAGCACCATGGCTGCCACCATCTCGTCCATCTCCACAGCCGCGTCAGCTTTCCTGCACCATGAGGGGAGAGATGTGAAATGTGTGGAGGAAAAAGCAGAGAAACAGCCTGGGTGTGACCTGAGCACGCAAAGGGCAGTACAACCTGCAAACCTGCAGCAGCAGCACAGGTTCAGCCCCAACACCTCCCTCCATAGACTTTGAGTCATTTTTAAGTCACTGGGAAGGATGTTTTCTCCCCATTTGTGGGCAAAAAAATTAAAAATCTCCTTAATCCCAATTTAACCATCCTCTGGATAACCCCGCACTGGGAAGGCGGATACATCCTCAGCATCACCACTCTCTCTGTTGGTGTAAAACCAAAGCGCGACCGCTGCCATAGCCACCAAGTGCCCCTCTCCCACCTGAGTGAGATACTACCAGCCAAAGGCACGAACCTCTTGGGTACATCAATATTACTGGATACGGATCTCTGCAGCGCCTCAGCAGGGCTGGGACCGCCGGCTGCGGGCAGGGTGGGGGGCTGGAGCGGAGCCGGCCGCACGTCCTGTACCCTCCAGCACGCCTGCAAGCCCTGCTCCGGCAGCAGCACCTTCACCTTGTCGCTCAGTGGGTTGTGCTGCTCCACGAGACCGGCACACTCCTGCCCGTTGTAGGTGACGAGGACCTGAAAACGGCACGAGGGGTGGTTTGTTGGTGCCACCCGCCACCCCACTGCTCCTGAGGAATGTCCCACCGCAGGATCCCCCCCACCTCCTCCTCCCATAGCAGAGGGGGCCACAGAGGGCTTTAGGACAAGCCAGAGCCAGGGCTTGGACTTCAGACTGCTGTCACAGCAAACTGAAGGGGTGGCCAGGGTTCATCCCAACCCCACCACCAAGAGATGTGCTATTCCCAGGCACAAGCTCCCTGACTACAGCAATCCCAAGTTGAGGGATTTCCTGAGCCGGTATCAGTCACCTCTGAGTGTCGTGACTTTGGGTGGACTTTTTCTCCAGTATATTTATCTGCTTTGGCTTTGTTCTCATGCCACCCTGCTGCAAAGACTCCCACAATTATTACACACCCTGGCAAAGTACATAGATAAAAGGATTAAAAGCCGGAGGGGGGCAGGGGAACAGAGGTTTCCTGGGTGAAGTAATCCTGAATTCACACCTTGGCTCCTCCAGTCCCAGCTCCTTCGGGCAGAGGAAGGAGATGTGCAAACCTCACCTCCTCCTTCACAGAGTCCCAGACTCCTTCTGATGGGCAGTTTTCCACCACTACCACCCGTGAGCCTATTTCTGTTAATGGAAATGTATCTGTGTCAAAAGATGCTACATGTGTCTCTGGCTATTTATAGGAACAGGAACATCTCTTTATGGAAGCGCCACGGGTGTCATACCAAGAAGCCGATACGGGATGGACACGTGCACCCATAAGCAGACCGGGGAGGAGCCTGCAAGACTGTCTCAGGTAGGACCTCCGGCAGAAAACACCAGAGCGGAAAAAGCCACCCACAGCAGGACCAGGGGTAAGGGGATCAGTGCAAGGATCAGGACAGAGAAGACCCTGATCTTGCTTTCTGAAAACAAGGGGCAAGGCTTCTCTGTGAACCACATGGGCCGTTGCCCCTCTAGACTGCACACAGCATCAGTAGCCAACATCTCCTTCGGCTTTGCACAGCCACCGGCTGTCACTGGGAGGTGAAGGCACCCCATCACTATTTTTATGCTGTTCCCAGCAGCAAAGCAAGGGAGCAAAATCCTCTGCAGTGGAGCATGTAGAAGAAAATAACTCTCGCTGTCCTGTGGTTAATAAACATGGGGCAGAAGGAGCCAGAAAACCAAACAGGGGCCTTATTTACACTCCATTTCACAAGCTCTGCCCAGAAAAGGTTTTACAGTTCTGCAGGTAGCAGCCGAGAAACGGGCTCTACATCAGCAGGTCACAGCTCTCCTTGGACAGTGCCGTTTGGCCTGGCCTTAATAGGAACCATGCCGGTGGGATGGAGAATGAGTGCTGCTCCCTGCCCCAGGCAGCATCCTGGCCAAGGCAAGGCCCTCCTAAGCATCGCAAGCCCAGGGCACAAGAAACGGAGGGGTCCAGCAGGACTAGATGTCCTTTCCGGATGAGCCATCGCACCTCACTCTTCCCTAAGAGCTTCTTCACCACATACGTCCACACCATCGACCCTCAACCCTGCAGCAAAAGGCTACTGCAAGCTGAGCTCCAAGGACTGAGCCATGAGGCTCATCACCATCGTGGCTAAGCTGGGGGGGTTCCCTGCCACTCCCCTTCAGATGTAAATGTGGGTTATGGGGAGATAGGACAAGTTCATGGAAGAGAAGTCCACCGGGAGTCACTAAATATATAGGAACCATCTCCCTCAGCCTCAGACAGTTGGAGAACTCTGGAGGGACACGTCAGATCTTCTTACTGTCTTCTCTGGAGACCCACTTTTGGCTAGGACTGGAGACATCTCCTGGAGGAGACCGATCTCCGCCTGAGCCGGTATGATCCAAATCCACCAGGCATGGCCAGGGCCAAGTGCACTAATGCCAACACCCATTAACGGCTCTTCGTAATTACAGATCCCCACTGCACCTTACATTAGTAGAGGCCCAGGAGTTTTATTCCCCACCGGAACTACCCACCAGAGCGCAGCCAAGGACACCAAGAGCCTCCTTACTTACTTGCTGCCCGGCACAAAGCTGCCGGCGGCCGGGGCTGGGGAACCTGGGTGCTTGGCTGCTCTCCTCTGCCGACGGTGCACAGGATCCGTCCTCTCGTGGCACTGTGTGGGCAGATGCCTGGCCAAGGTCGGTCTGCAAGCTGGGGACCTGGGTGGCCACCAGCACCCCGTCAGCCAAGGCGCTGGGGGCAGAGACGCGGGTGCCTAGCAGGGAGCGCTTCCCCAGACGCCTGGACAGCACGCTCGCCATCTCGGACACACTGCGGAAGAGAAAGACATGGGGATGTTACCTCTGGTGCAGGACCATGACGTTCAACCAGTGTCTTCCCCCCCACCGCCACCCTGGGAGCCAAGAAAGCAGCTCTCCGCTGCTCCAGCATCCCCAGGCACTGAGACCCCTTAGGGATGTGGGACAGTGGTGTGCCTGAGCTCCCCCCATGCTGCAGCTCTTGTCTTTACAGTCATTTCTAAACCCCTCTGGAAAAAAAAAAAAAAAAAGGGATGAGCCAGCCCAAAGGAAACCCCATGTCCCTCTCTCAAGCTGCTGCTGGCACACGCTCCCGAGGCCACCACGGCTATTCCTGCCCGTCACGCTGAAACCCGCCGTCGGTGCTCTTGAACCTTGACCTCTAGACTTGGGCCTGTGCCCAGCACAGTCCTGCAACTCCCCTGCCCACGCCCCGGCAGGGGAGGAAAGCTCTCTGGCAGTGAAAGCCAGCACCCCTTCTCAGCCAGCACCCTGATGCTCCCCTTCGCAGGAGCTCTCATGCTTTTGGGAGAGGTTTCTCCAAGCTTGCAGCTCATGCCCAGTCCTCCAAGGGTCAGTCTGGCAATGAAACGGGAGCATCCTCCTGCCCTGCTTTGCTAGGAAAGGAAGAATTTGGAGCATTTTTATCCTAAACTGTTTCTCTGTCACTATCTTTAACCTATTTTTGCCCCCCAAATAGCTCCCCTTTCCTCTGACATAGGTTTTCCTCGTGTTGGTGTAGCTCTGCTAGCAAGCCTATCCAGAGAGCGGCTTGCCTGACTTATTTCTTTGGGTTTGTAGATTTTACTGCTGTTTTAAAAGAAAAAAAAGAGTTTACAGGTTTCCTTAAAAGCAAGGGACACCCAGGCATGGGGACAGGTGATGCATCCAGCCCCAATAAATCCGACGGTTCTAGCAGCACACGCTGTCCTGCTCTGTCCTGTCCTCCTCCCAACATCTCTGCTGCAACACCCTCTCCAAAGAGCACAAGAAGCAAGGATGCACACTGTGGCAAGGCCGAAGGGTGACGGTGCCTGGGGTTCAGGAGGAGGGAGAGGAGACAAGAGGCTTGGGGCGGTCCTGCATCTTGGGGTGCACCATAAAAGCCGCATGCTTTTATACCACAACAAACCCATCACCTCTGTCACCCTGCTTGGGTTTGTCAGAGAGTGTCACCCCGGCCGGCCAAGGGCTATGAGTGTTCATCGGGTGTCTGGGTTAGAGCGTAACCTGGCTCATGGAGAGTCCAAGTCCAAGGAGCTGCTGCTTGTGCAGGAGGGAGGATTAACCCTGAGCCTCCAGGTGCTTGCGCCCAGACCCTCCCCTCCTCGCGCAGGGTTGCTTCAAGGGATGCTCAGTTCCCCGTCACGAAGCGGCGGCATTTTAACGGCAGATCAAATATATTTTTTTTGACATCTGATTCACGCAGTGCTGTCTTGCATGCTATCTCGGATGAGAAAAGTTTCCCAAGGAAGGGAAGGGAGCTTGCTGCTGCTCTCAACCTCTGACTGTCCCAGGAAGGGTTACTCCAAACCACCTCCTGCTTCAAAGGACGCCCAAGATTTACAAGCGGTTTTATGAATAACCGTATGCACTCAGCTGGCTTTGTCCTCCTCCGAAATCCTGCCGCCCCCGAGTAGAAAATTAACAGCTACTTAGGAGCCATAAAGAATAGAACAGGAAGAGGGATAGAGTGCAAAACAGATACAGGCATGCTGGGGAGAGCACCTCGCGTCGGGGCTGCCCGTCCCGCAGCGCACGGGGACTTCACCACCGTCATCGCCTTCCCTCTGGAGCCCGATCAAAGAGGCCGCAGCACTGGCTGAGCAGAGCCGCTCCCCCGGCTTCCCTCTCATCTCGCCCTACCCAAGGAACACGCCAGACTTTGCAATGTATGGGCATCACTGAGGGATGCTCTGGAGCCCACTCCGCCTGATAATGTCTTTTTTCCACGGTGCAACGTATTTTCTGATGAACACAAGTGACCTGGCCAAGCAGCTCTGCTCCCAAATCTCCCGTATACCCATATGGGACTTTCTCATCCAAAAGGAGACCGAAAGGGCTGGGGGGGGACGACACTGCAGTTTGCCTCAAATCCCAGAGTGAAGCTGCGGCAAAGCCCCTCCGCCTCACCGCAGGAGTTAACCACCAGACCACATTTCCTCCTGCATCACCTTAAAACCTTGCTCTCGGATATCCCGGGCACAGGGATTTGGGAACTGCCCCTCCCAGGGCTCAGGGAATCGATGTGGCAACGTCAGCGCTGCCACCGTGTAGAACACGGCGCCATATCTCTGCCGCCTCCCCGACGGTCGGTGCATGCCGGTTTCAAGGCACCGCTTGGCCGACAGCCAGGTACGGGGAGGGGAGCGCCAAAGGTGGGAGGCTGCTTCTCATTTCCTTCGGGGTTTCATTTCACCTTCCCTTTCCTTCCCCCTCCGGTCCGAGGCGGGAGCGGGAAGGAGGAGAGAGGCGCGACTGCAACCAGGGGAAAGGAAAACCCTCCCAAGAGCCAGTTTTCAGAGCCACATCTGCTTCCAGCAGACCTCTGAATGCCGGATCCCATTTCGGCGCTCAGCCCATAGCCGAGGGTGACACACCAACGCCTAAAATTCCTCCCCCCGCCCCGTGCCCCAAAACACAAAGCAAGAAGAGGAGCGAGAGCTGGGAGGGCGTCAGCGGCGCAGGCGGAGCCGGGAGGCCACGCTGCCGCTGCAAGCCCTCCCAGCTGTTAGCAATCACGCGCCGCAGGGGTCAGAGCCGCACAGATCCCAAATTATTTCTTGCTTCAATGCCGGGCGTGTATTTTGGACGGCGTTTTTCCAGCTCTCGCCGGGGAAAAACGTCAGCCCTTATGCCTACCGGCATTGCCGCTGCTGCCGGCAGAGCAAAGCCCGGGTGGATGTTTTGGGAAAGCAGGCGCCTCATTTAGCAAACAAGGAATGCTTCATTTAGCAAGCGGGGAAGGTTGGGGGGCCGTGGCAAAGCAGAGAGGGTGCTCCGGCATTCAACCAACTGCTGTTTGTCTGGGGTTTGCCGGGAGAAAGGCAGCTCCTGCGCCCACAGTGCTGCGCAAACCAGGACCACCGGCGCAAATCCCCTCCCCAGAGAATGTGCAATTACAGCACACCCTGCTTTTCCCCATTTTTTTAGGAAAAAATGCTGATAGGTTCCTTTAAATCTAGCCTAACTCCTGCCACAGACCACCAAGCCACAGATCAGCAACCTGGATCGCAAAGTCCACCCTATAAGAGACCCTAAATGCTGCAATAAGTGATAATAAACCCTAGGTTTTTGTCTTGTCTCCCAGCCCGCAGTTTCCAAAAAGCCCCTTCTCATCCCAAAACATCCTGAAGTCCTTTACAAACCGTACTCCGGCCCCGCGCCTGTCGGCACACGTGACCAGGAAACAAGATATCCGCACGGAGCGGTTTGCAAAGTTTGGGCCTTTATTAAAAAAAAAAAAAAATAGGAGCAACAAGGATCTACTGACCCCGGGAAGGAGCCAAACCCACCTGCGACCTAACCCTCACAGACAATACTACAAAACAGGCGCTTTCCCAAAGACTTTCCTCCTAATTCCGCCTCAGTGCTCATGGCTTGGGTTACGCCCGCGGACGTGTCACCGCGGGGCTACACCGTATTCCCACTGGCAGTGCCGGGAAGGGCTCCCCAACTCTCACCCACGCCAGCGTTCGCCGCTGCAGGGCGATTCTGGAGGAAAATGCCTTCAGAGGACACCAGCCTGCCTACAAACGCATCTTCTGATGCAGGCAGGAATGCCAGCGCAGGCAGAGAGACTTCCCCAGGCATCAGCGGGCCGGTGCCTGCCGGCAGCCCCGGCGGCGAGGGCAGCCAGGAAGGAAAAGGCGGGAGTTTGCTGCTTTCTGGGAGCAGGGCCGGCAGAGCGTGACTTGAAGCCACCGTGCGGGCACTGGGACGAGCGTGCAGCAGGAGACAAGGGCACGCGTGGCACGCATGTGTGCATTTACACGCCTGTGTGCATGTGTACGTGCATGCGTGTGCAGGGCCCGCGGCCGTGCGGGCAGGCAGGGCACGTGGGGAAGATGGCAGGGCCGGAGGCAGGGGAGGAGGAGGCGTGTGCCCGGGCCTGCCGCGGAGGGCGGCACCGGGCAGGGCACGTGTACGCGGGGCGGGCTGCGGCGGGGCGGGGGGGGACACGCACGGGGACGGGGGACACAGACACACATATTGCACCGGGCAAGCCGGGGGGCGGGGCATGCACTGGGCGGGAGGCGGGGGGGGGGCATGCACCGGGCACAGGCCCCCGGTTGGGCGGGACGTGCAGGGGAAGGAGGGGGGGGGGAGACTTGCAACGGGGGGGTGCATGCACCGGGCAGGGGCGGGGGCGTGGCACGCACCGGGGGCGCGGGAGGGGGGGGGGGACACGACCGTGCACCGGGCAGGGGGCATGCACCCGGGGGGGGCTGTGCATGCCCCGGGAGGGGGGGGCACAGACACCGGGCAGGCCCCGGGGGGAGCGTGCAGCGGGCAGGACTCGGGGGAGGGGGTGCGCGCACCGGGGGACGGCAGAGACCCGGGGGGGAGGGGGGCGAGGTGGGGGGCAAGCCGGCTGCCCCCCCCCCCCCGGAGAGGGAGGAGGGGGGGGTGGTCGCACGGCGAGGGAGCGGGCCCGGCGCTTACCTCCGGCGCGGCTCCCGCCTTCCCCCGCCCTCCTCCCCCGCCGCAGCTTGTTTTGAAATCCCCGTCCCCGCCGCGGCCGGCTCACGTACGCGGCGGACCCGGGCTGGAGCCCCGCCGGGCGGGGCGGGGAGGAGCCGGGGCCGGGGGAGGCGCGGCCCGGCCGGGCGGGAACCACCGCTCCCGCGCGCGGCTTTTTTATTTATTTATTTATTTATTGTTGTTGTTATTAGGGTTTCCCCCCCCCCCTTTTTTTTTTCCCAGCGATGCCGGGCGGGGAGGAGGAAGGGAGGGGAGGAAGGCAGGCAGGCAGGCAGGTCGGGCGGGGGATGCCCGGCACCGCCACCCCGCTACTCACAGCGTCCGGGGAGCCCCGCTCCGCGCCTCGCCTCGCCGCCGGCCGGGTTAAAGCTCCCGGGGCCGGGCTGGTGTAAACAACCTCCCCACATGCTCGGCCCCTTCCTGCGCATTGGCTCCGCGGCTCCCTTTAAATGCACGCCCCCGCCGCCCGGCCCCGCCGCTCCCGCCGCGTTCCGCCGCGCCGCCCCGGCCCGGCCCGGGGGATGCCGGCTCTGCCTGCCCGCTCGCCCGCCCACCGCGGGGGGAAGGCAGGCAGGCAGGCAGGCAGGAGGGTGGGCGCATCCCTCCGTCTCCCTCCCGGCTCTTCCCTCCAAGCGGGCCGGCTCCCGGCGGGCAGGGGCAGGGGGAGAAAAGCCCCGGGCTCCCCGCAGCCCCCCGGGGTTCCGCTGTTTACCCAAGCGCCGGGGCCGGGCGGAGCGGCTGGCAGCGCTCCTGCCATTTCTCGTTGCTTACTAAGCTGTACTGGCCTGAAAGGCCCTTTTCTTTCATATATATTTTTTTAAGTTTTGTCCATCGGGGCTTTTAGCCTCCGCAGGGCCGGGGCTCTCCCCACACCCTCCTGCCCGAGGGACGGGGCTCCCCATCACCCCGCTGGCCTTCTCCCCTCCCGGAGCCTCTCGGTTTGCATTTAACGGGCCCTACCGCTAATTGCTCTTCGTTTCGAGGGGACGTGACGATGACCCCGACTCGCAGCTCTCCGGCACAACCGTACACAAACCTCAAAGGTTTTTCTTCTGCTGAGTCTCACCGAGTCTGTTTAGCAATAAGGCAGAATTAAATCAATGCCAGCGATGCTCCTTTTGGGGTTTATTTTGGTTTCAGGCACTGAATTTCCCCCCCTCAAAGCCTCGGCTTCTGGGTTCCCGATGACAAAAATTCCCACTTTGGCTGCTTGGCCCTTTATCGTGTGTTCTGGCAAAGCTGATGTACAAACGCAGCAGCCAACACAACGCCTTTGGGCTTTACTCGGGGACCCCCTGAAATACCACACGCTGTACTGGGCAATCACCTTTAAAACCTCCATACAGGCAAGGTGATTTGTTTTAATGTGTGTCAGCTAGGGGAGACAAATGCTGGGCCTATTGCCAGCTTAAAAAAAAGTGTATTTTTACCACCAACTAATATACACAACGCAGCTGGGATTTTACAACGATTGTCCAAGGTAAATTGTTGGGACAGAGAGGGGATATCATCCACTCGTCATATAAAAAATGAAACCTGCCTTGCCTGTATGAGGACTCTAGTATTTCTCAACAACACATATATGTATTTTTTTGTCCAGTAAAAATAAGGTACCTTCTCCAAAGCACCCAAAGAGGAGCCAAAATCTTCTACTTCCAGCAATGCTCCTAAATTTCCTCCCAAGCTCCTCAAACTTGTATTTCTAAGTCACCTCAATATCTGTTAAAATGAAAAGTGAGTTATTACATACGCAGATGAGGGCAGGTGCCTACGAAATCCCTTGCCTGCTGATCTCACGCACGTTAGGAGGCAGCTTGCTCTGCAGAGACGTGCTGCTGCAACGCACGAGGGGAGGCATTGCAAAGCAGCCGGGGGGCCAGGAGGGCACCGCACACCCCAGCGTTGGCAGAGGTTCCTGGGCAGCCAGTCGGCCCGGCGATGCTCGGCCCTGGGGCAGCTGGGGGAGAGGAGTGGGGCTGGTGATGGGCAGGACCCCCATGGCCAGCAGGCACCAGCTGCTCTGGGGGAAGGATCTGGTGGGTGGTGTCAGGGGCACCTCAGCCCTGTTCCTCAGAGGAAGGTGATGCCAGTCACCTTCCCCTGGCCTCACAAGCAGCCATGGCTGCTCCTCAACTCCCCACAGCCAACCTTCACAACCCACATACACCCCTCATGGCTGCCCCTCATCTTCCACAAGGTGGCCCCTTAGACCCCATGGCCATCGCGCCTCACCCCTCATGGCCACCATTCATCTCTCAGCATGGCTGCCCCTCATGTCCCCATGGCCACCCTTCACAGCCACCCTCCATCTCCCCCCAGGGTGGCCCCTCACACTACATGGCTGCCGGTCCTCACCCCTCATCTCCCCCCACAGCAGCCCCTTACACCCCATGGCCACCCCTCACAGCCACCCCTCATCTCTCCTCATGGCTGCTGCTCCTCACATCCCACGGCCACCCCTCATCTCTTCTCATGATCTCCCCTCATGGCCGCCCCTCACATCCCATGGCCGCCCCTCATCTCCCCTCATGGCTGCTGCCCCTCACATCCCACAGCTACCCCTCATCTCCCCTCATGATCTCCCCTCATGGCCGCCCCTCACATCCCACGGCTACCCCTCATCTCTCCTCATGGCTGCTGCCCCTCACATCCCACAGCCACCCCTCACATCCCACGACCACCCCTCATCTCCTCTCATGATCTCCCCTCATGGCTGCCCCTCATCTCCCCTCATGGCTGCCGACGTCCACATCCCATGGCCACCCCTCATCTCCTCTTGCGGCTGCCGCCCCTCACGTCCCACGGCCACCCCTCATCTCCCCTCATGATCTCCCCTCATGGCCGCCCCTCACGTCCCACGACCACCCCTCATCTCCTCTCATGATCTCCCCTCATGGCTGCCCCTCATCTCCCCTCATGGCTGCCGACGTCCACATCCCATGGCCACCCCTCATCTCCTCTTGCGGCTGCCGCCCCTCACGTCCCACGGCCACCCCTCATCTCCCCTCATGATCTCCCCTCATGGCCGCCCCTCACGTCCCACGGCCACCCCTCATCTCTTCTCATGATCTCCCCTCATGGCCGCCCCTCACATCCCATGGCCACCCCTCATCTCTCCTCATGGCTGCTGCCCCTCACATCCCACGGCCACCCCTCATCTCCCCTCATGATCTCCCCTCATGGCCGCCCCTCACGACTGTCCCCCCCCCGTTATGGCCGCCCCTCCCTCTCCCTCTCCCCCTCCCGCCGACTGACGTCCCTGACGCGTCCCTCTGTCCCCCCCCCCCCCCCCCCGCCCCGGCGCTGGCGGGAACGGCGCGTGCCCTCCCCGCCCCCCCCTCCCGCCCTGACTACGTGCAGTTCCCCACGTGGCGGCCGCGCGCGCCCCCCGGCCAAGGGAACAGCCCGCCCGGCACGTTCGTCCGCGAGCCGGGAGAAGGCGGTAGAGGAAGGGAGGGCGGGGGTGGGGGGGGGTGGGTGTGGTCCGCCGAAGGAGCGCCGCCAATCGGCGGGCGGCAGGCGAGCCTGGAAGGGACCAATGACGGGCGGTGGCGCCGCTCGGCTGCCAATAGCGACGGCGTTTCGGGGAGGCCCCGCCTTCCTCCCCCCTCCCCGGAGCCCTTAGCGGCGCTGCGGCCGAGCGCGGCGCCAGCTTGGAGCGGCTGCGGCGGGGCGGGCAGGGCCTCCTGCCTTCCCCCGGCCCCCCCCCGTGTGTGTGTGGGGGGGTGTCGTGCCGTGCCAGGGGCTGGCCCCCTTCCCGGCAGCCGGTGGGGGTTGTGGCTCGGCGCCGGCGACCCTCCTTCCCTCCCTCCCTCCGCGGTCAGTCAGGCCAACGCCTCAGCTGTGGGAGCGGGACGCGGTGGG